>NC_085022.1:10540615-11201324 GCF_963692335.1 Osmerus eperlanus
TACGAGAAATATCAGTGGAAAGTCTCCAAAAGCCAGATACTATTTCAGAGCAGCAAAAACACGCTCTTGCATGACAAGTCTACATTTCGATGATCCAGTGTGTAGGGCTGTTTTGGCAGCCCCTTTGTCACTGGTCACCCAGACACTCGTCTGGGACAGTTGTTGATTTGCATGAATGCTAAAATGACAATCACACCTTAATGACACACCTCTGGAAAGGTGGTCTCAACAGTTGAAGAGGAAGTTGGACCGAGGAAGACTCTGAAATTATCATTAAAAGTTGTGTTCTTGTAAATATAGTTCTAAACAGCTTTTAATGTCATGTTTGATATGATTTTGTTTCTTATTTTATGTATTACATTCTAGAAATAATTGTATTGCTGTAACATGTACATTTACAAGGTTTACAGAGTTTGTGAGTCAGGTGGCTGAGCGGTTAGGGAATCGGGCTAGTAATCAGAAGGTTGCCAGTTCGATTCCCGGCTGTGCCAAATGACGTTGTGTCCTTGGGCAAGGATGCTCTGATCAAACAGACGATTTTTACCTACGCCAGAGTTTCATGTCATTAACTGTTTAGCGCTCAAGGTTACAGGTAACGCACTTGTGCACATTTCTAAAATTGGAGTCAGATATTAACGAGTAAATTATCTCCATGAACATCTAACCAGAATTGAAATGGGTTTCCCAAGCCGGGGACAAACACCAAGCGTCTCCGGCCTTACGAGATCTTCCCCAACTTACAAGTGTCCACTGATGTGCACAAAAACAAGCACCCAACACAGAAAAACAAGGACACCAACTTATCAACATAACATCCGTTGACGTTCAACTTCATGTAAACCCACTTTGCTTAGGAGGAGTCAACAATTCATGTCAGCAACCTTGCTGCATAAAGGCTACATCAAACCATCAGAGAGTGCTCTTTTTCTAGGATGTGCAGGTGTGGGCTGTTTCAAAACCGCTTTTAACTTCACCAATATCTTTACATCAAACGTTCTCTCTAATGGAAAGAATCTCTCTACATCAGGAAGTCCATTCATGATATATCTCAATGCTTGACACAATGACACTGCTTAGATCCCAATCAAGTTAACTGGTGATTTTCGTTGTTTGTATTCTTCCCCTGCTAGCTAAATTGTCTGTTGATTCGATAGCAATTGCTGCCCTTGCTCAGGTTTGTATTTTAGGTGCATTATTATGCTGAAGTATTTTTTATTAATAAAAAGTGGGTTTATTGTTATTATTTGCTACAGAATGCTTAGCCTATCAATATCAAATGAAGCAGGCAGTGTACATGCTTCAGAGTGGCCTACCTTAATCGATAGGCTAGGCTACTGACCATTTACAATAAGTTGTTACGTCAATTATTAATTGTCAGCATTTTTTCCATTTAGAACATACTTCATGAGTGTAAGGTGTCTTTAAGTAGCCTAACTTTATTGCTTTAGGGGAAATAGGACGAAAATATGGGGGGCGGGGGGGGGGGGGGGTGGAGATGCAAAACACCTGGGAATAAATACATTGATTAGAAAAAAGAATATATATATACATATGTTGTTGTTTTTTGGAGCACCGAAGACCCATTTTGACCCAGGAAAAACCCTGTAGTATATTTCTGTTCAGTATCGCTAACCATGGCAAATGGATTTCGAATAACTACAATATCCGTGCTGATCTTGGATTAAATTGACGATGTAAGTCGTCAAAAGATGGAAACCACGCAAGCACGCAAACCAAAAACGCTGCATCCAGTTTTCACAACGGAAGTTGACCAGGCCTAGGGGGAGCGCTAAGTGGAACAACTTGATTTTCGGCCCCACGGAGCTAAAGAGAGAGAGCGCGTTTGCACGTCGGCCACCGTAACTTACTGGACATCAGCCACCAACGACACAAACAATAGGTGTGTTCGACTTCATGCAGCACCGGCGGCGCCGACAGCCGGCTGCAGCCGGCTGCCTTGAAGTTGAGAATGCCATTGGCTGCTTCAAGTCAGCTGGGCAGCAGGCGGCTGCAGGCGACGCCGGTGCTGCATGAAGTCAAACGCACCTAGTTACTGTCCGATTTTCCCACACGCACCTGCATCACTGCTGAGGGCTGGGGCTGTGGATCAAACCATTGTGGGAACAAGTGCGGGGTTCGCAATCTTTTTAAACTTAAAAAAAAAAACTTTACAAATCAAACATATCTCACTGAACTAATACTCAGGTAACAACTTCTCTATCTCCAGTCGTGGAAGCGAGATTCTATCCTGAATTACAATTTAACTGTAGCAAATCTTACGACAATATTGTAGCAAAGTCTCATGAATTACTGTAGCAAAACCAAAACCAACCAGAATCAAATAACTACAATAGCGTGTGGTAGTGAACAAAAGAACTACAATATAGTGTGGTAGTGAACTACAAATATGGCCCTTTTCAAGCCAAACTATCCTCGCCTTCCGGGCGCTCGATCATGGGACGCGCATACAAAGACTCAACTCTTTTGTTTGGGTTCTAGTTCTGGTTTTTCACTGTCTGGTATTTCGTACCGTGTTCTGGCTGTCATTTGGTTGTATTGATTTCACCTGCTAATCGTTAGCGTGCCTATTTAAGTCAAGCCCTTTGTTTGTTTCATTGTGAGGTATTATTATTGTTATTTAGATTGTGTTTTAGACCTTTGCCCTATATCTTTGAATCAGAGACTCAGTTCATCTTCTTGTTCAGTGAGGTTTTTGACCATCCTATCGCTGGACAGTGTGGGGCATCTGCTTTGCGAGATCACACAGGGTGGATGCTCGGAGGCGGATTATGCTCTGGAGTTCCGCACCTTGGCTGCCGGTAATGGGTGGAGCGATGCCCATGGGCGGAAATCCCGGGGGGGACAGGGGGGACACGACCCCCCCAATCCTGGGAAAAATATGATTTGTCCCCCCCAATAAATCACTGTAAACATAACTATGTAATTTCAATAACATTGATAATATGCAATGAAAGCGCTTTACTGATTATGGACACAATGGCGCTTTTTTAAGTTTAAAAAGATTGCGAACCCCCACTTGGTCCCACAATGGTTTGATCCACAGCCCCAGCCCTCAGCAGTGATGCAGGTGCGTGTGTGAAAATCGGACAGTATCTGTTTGTGTCGTTGGTGGCTGATGTCCAGTAAGTAGTTGTAAGAAAGGATTGGTTTGACAATTTATTTCTACCACTCAATACAATAAAACATTCATAACTGTCACAATTTTCCCTGCATTGGTCACTATGTTAGCTTGCTAGCTAGGTAACATCACCAGCTGTTTGAATTAGAGTCAGTGACTGAGAGAAGCTAGCAATGCAGTAGTTGTGTTCCTTATCTGACAAGGTGACTTGAGTGTCTACCATCTGAAATGCACGTAGCTAACGTGAAATTAATCCAGTTAATCGCACCATAGTGATTTCATTATGCATTTGCATAGCTAGCAAACAAACCGATGGAGCAAACATTAGCTAGCACCTATTCCATTTGGCGTCGAAAAAGATGGAAACTTTGCTATCGTCAATTTAATCCAAGATCAGTACGGATATTGTAGTTCTTCGAAATCCATTTGCCATGGTTAGCGATACTGAACAGAACTATACTACAGGGTTTTTCCTGGGTCAAAATGGGTCTTCGGTGCTCCAAAAAACCACAACATATGTATATATATATTCTTTTTTTCTTTTTTCTAATCAATGTATTTATTCCCAGGTGTTTTGCATCTGTCCCCCCCCCCCCGCCCCCCATATTTTCGTCCTATTTCCCCTAAAGGTTTTTCGATCCAAGATGGCGCCAATGATGGCTGCCTCGGTTGCTAGGTGCGCTCTGTTTTGTCTTGTTTTGTCTGTTAATTCAGTGTTCTGCCAAGATTTCCGGGGTTCTCTAACAAGAGAAGTATTTCTAAACATCAGGACTACAACTCCTGTGGATTTGTTTCCCACTTTTCTGCTTCCAGCGGCAGATTTAGTGGGAATTCTAGCCAGTGCCGCGCTAGGCTTTGCTCATGCAGTGAAACGCCGTAGAAGGGGAAAGCGAGCGGGAGCGTTAGTTCGGCTTCGCAGACGTGGAATCCGACCAGTGCTTCCAAGTTTTTTCCTCTCCAACGTACGTTCACTGTGCAATAAAATGGACGAACTTCAGCTACTCATGGTGAAAAACAGAGACTTTCTTTCATCTTCGGTTTTGTGCTTCACGGAGACATGGCTGTGCGATTTGATCCTGGACACTGCATTACATCTGGCAGGCTTTCAACTCGTGAGAGCTGACCGGGACATTGCACTCTCCGGCAAAACCAAAGGCGGTGTATTTGCGGTGTATTTGTTTCTACATCAACAGTGGCTGGTGTGTAGATGTGACAGTGATTCTGCAACATTGTTCTCCGGATCTGGAATCATTTTTTATAAAGTGTAAACCTTTTTACTCGCCACGAGAATTTGCGTCACTCATTTTGGTCGGCGTTTACATGGCACCGGGTCCACAGGTTAAAGAGGCCCAACGCATGCTCGCCGGCCAGATTCTGAGTGTGGAGCGAGCAAACCCGGATTCCCTTGTTATCGTACTCGGCGACCTTAACAAAGGTAATCTCAGCCACAAACTCCCTAAATACAGACAATTCATCAAATGCCCAACCAGAGAAGAGAACACTCTGGATCACTGCTACACTACAGTCAGTAGAGCCTACCATGCTGTCCCTCGTGCAGCACTGGGTCACTCTGACCATACCATGGTCCATCTGATTCCTGCATACAGGCAGAAATTAAAGCTCTGTAAACCTGTTGTGAGGACATCAAAACAGTGGACCAGTGAGGCTATGGAGGATCTGCGGGCGTGCTTGGACTGTACTGACTGGGATATGTTCACGACTGCTACCAATAGTCTGGATGAACTCACAGAGGCTGTGACATCATACATCAGCTTCTGTGAGGACTGCTGTATTCCAACACGCACCAGGGTGAACTTCAACAACGACAAGCCCTGGTTCTCAGCAGAGCTCAGAAGGTTGAGGTCAGAGAAGGAGGAAGCATTTCGGAGTGGGGATAGAGACAGATTCAAGGAGTCGAAGAACAGGTTTAGCAAGGCAGTGAGAGAGGCTAAACGACTGTACTCAGAGAGACTGAAGCGTCAGTTCTCTGCTAACGACTCTGCTTCTGTCTGGAGAGGGCTCAGGCAGATCACCAACTACAAGCCCAGAGCCCCCCACTCCACTAACGACTCCCGCCTGGCCAACGACCTGAATGTGTTCTACTGTAGATTTGAAAGACAATTGGACTGTCCTGATCTACCCCTTCCCACCCACGGGGCCTCCTCCCCCACCCCCTCTACAGTGTCAACTCTCTCCATTCAGGAGGGTGAAGTTAACAGACTTTTCAAGAGGCAGAACCCCCGCAAAGCAGCTGGGCCGGACTCTGTCTCTCCTGCCACCCTCAAGCACTGCACTGACCAGCTGTCTCCGGTGTTCACCTACATCTTTAACACCTCCCTGGAGACATGCCATGTGCCAGCCTGTCTCAAGTCCTCCACCATCATCCCTGTGCCCAAAAAGCCAAGGCCAACAGGACTCAATGACTACAGACCCGTCGCCCTGACCTCTGTGGTAATGAAGTCTTTTGAGCGCCTTGTGCTGGCACACCTCAAAGCCATCACAGACCCTTTCCTGGACCCACTGCAGTTTGCCTACAGAGCCAACAAATCTGTGGATGACGCCTTTAACATGGCCCTCCACTTCACCCCACAGCACCTGGACTCCCCAGCATCCTATGCCAGGATCCTGTTTGTGGACTTCAGCTCTGCCTTACATTTACACATTTAGTCATTTAGCAGACGCTTTTATCCAGAGCGACTTACAGTAAGTACAGGGACATTCCCCCGAGGCAAGTAGGGTGAAGTGCCTTGCCCAGGGACACAACGTCATTTGACACGGCCGGGAATCGAACTGGCAACCTTCGGATTACTAGCCCGATTCCCTCACCGCTCAGCCACCTGACTCCCAACACCATCAGGACCAAAACCTCACGCCATAAGAACAGTTTCTTTCCATCTGCTACTGGCCTCTTCAACAAGGCCAAGGACTCCCATTGACATTCATTCACTTATTTAACTATAAGTCCATCTAATGGCAATTCAGTATGCATAAGCCACTTTATCTCAGTATCCGACTGCACTATGTTGACCATTCACGCTGCTCATTATTCTTATTTTTATATATATTTTATTTTATATTTAAATTGTTGTATTCTTAGATTGTTTAGTTCTTAGAAATAGTTAAACTTTTGTACTTTTACTTAATTTAAGATCTGTATATGTTTAGTGTTTTGCACCTCCCTGCCACAGTAAATTCCGTGTTTGTATAACATACATGGCGAATAAACCGAATTATGATTCTGATTCTAAAGCAATAAAGTTAGGCTACTTAAAGACTCCTTACACTCATGAAGTATGTTCTAAATGGAAAAAATGCTGACAATTAATAATTGACGTAACAACTTATTGTAAATGGTCAGTAGCCTAGCCTATCGATTAAGGTAGGCCACTCTGAAGCATGTACACTGCCTGCTTCATTTGATATTGATAGGCTAAGCATTCTGTAGCAAATAATAACAATAAACCCACTTTTTATTAATTAAAACTACTTCAGCATTATAATGCACCTAAAATACAAACCTGAGCAAGGGCAGCAATCGCTATCGAATCAACAGACAATTTAGCTAGCAGGGGAAGAATACAAACAACGAAAATCACCAGTTAACTTGATTGGGATCTAAGCAGTGTCATTGTGTCAAGCATTGAGATATTTTCTTTTTTATAATCAATGTATTTATTGGGTTTGCTTTGCCTTCGGCAAGGGCACAACCTTTGTTCTCTCACATATATATTTATTGTGAGAATGCTGTTCAGCATTCTCACTATTGTTTTTCCAACTTAGTTCTTCCACCGTTTTTTGTCCTTTAACTAGTCCTGCATACTTTCACCGATTCCTACAATTTTTGTATCAAAACGTTCAGCTCCTTCAGGAGATGTGTGCTTTTGGTATTTCTCACTTTTATACTTTTTAAGATATTAAGGTTTTTGTGCAAATTATTCTCCCATTAAAAGTAATGGTAAATCCTTTCAAATGCCCTCCTGTCAGTCACCACTGCCCTCCAGTCTGCCAGAGCGGCTTCGAGGTCATCCGTCATCATTCTGCTGGACCTTTCTGCAGCGTTTGATACGGTTAACCATCAAATCCTGCTGGCCAGACTTTCTGAGATGGGCATCACTGGCACTGCACTTCAGTGGATCTCATCCTATCTGTCGGGAAGATCCTACCAGGTCTCCTGGGGAGGCAAAGTGTCAGGCCCCTGCCAGCTCTCCACTGGTGTCCCACAGGGATCCGTCCTTGGACCCCTCCTCTTCTCCCTCTACACCACCTCGCTTGGACCAATCATCACCTCCCATGGCTTCTCCTACCACTGCTATGCTGACGACACGCAGCTGTACCTGTCATTCCCCCCGACTGATCCGGGGATCTCAGCTAGGATCGAGGCCTGCCTCACAGACATCTCCGCCTGGATGACCGAGCACCACCTCCAGCTGAACCTCGCCAAAACAGAACTCCTCATCATCCCGGCCAAACCCTCCATCTCCCACGCTCTCTCAATCACCCTGGGATCGGCGACGGTGACCCCTTCATCCTCTGCCAGGAACCTCGGGGTGACCATGGACGAGCTGTCCCTCACAGCCCACATTGCTGCGGTCTCCCGGTCGTGTAGATTCACCCTCTACAACTTTCGGAAGATCAGGAGATACCTATCTGAGCATTCCACCCAGCTGCTAGTCCAAGCACTTGTCCTCTCAAAGTTGGACTACTGCAACTCGCTGCTCGCCGGTCTCCCAGCATGCGCAACCCGCCCTCTCCAGAGGATTCAGAACGCGGCGGCCCGTCTGGTCTTCAATCTACCCAGACGCTCCCATGTTACCCCGCTCCTCATCTCCCTCCACTGGCTTCCCATTACGGCCCGTATAAGAATCAAGACTCTGGTACTGACCTTCCGAGCGGTGAACGGGACTGCACCCGACTACATAAAGTCTCTCCTCCAGCCTTACACCCCCCCCCCCCCCCCCCCGCCACCTACAGTCTTCTTCTGACAACCGTCTGGTGGTCCCACCGCTCAAGAGCGCCCGGTCCCAACACAAGCTCTTCTCCTGTCTGGCCACCCAATGGTGGAATCAACTCCCCACCTCCATCAGGGACACTGACTGTCTCCCCACCTTCAAAAAAAGGCTCAAGATGCACTTGTTCCGGGAGTACAACGGCACTTAGGAATGCTTGGCTGGACCTGATGTTAGTTTCCTCCAGGATCACAATGACTCGTATTGAGAGACTTGTTGCTATTGTTGGTTAGTTGTAACGGTTTCAAATTATTGTACTCGCTGTGAAATATTTTACTGTTGATTGTTTTTTCTACAGGTACACTCTTGCACTCTTGTGGGGAGTTTCATGTTGTTCAATTGTAACTTGTTTAACTGCATGCTCTTATGGTTCTTCCCTTTGGCACTTATTTGGTTTTTCACAATGTATGCTTCATGTTTTGGCTGCTCGCAATGTTTGGGGCTATCTCGTTGTTATGATCAGTGACCTATGCTCTTTTGTAAAGCTCTCTCTTGGAAGTCGCTTTGGATAAAAGCGTCTGCTAAATGCGTAAATGTAAATGTAAATCATTAAAAAGCTTCCTCCTCTTTCAAACGTATCTACTTCAGCATACTTTCAGCTAGAGACGCCATTCAACCTTTACAATGTTCACAAGACATTCAGCTATTCCAAAATGATTCAGCTTTTTGAAATATTCAGCCAATTTTGAATTATGACAGTTTCAAGTACATGAGAACTTTTGCTCCTTCTTGATTTTTATGATATTCAACTAAATTGTCAAACAAATTCCTCTAACGTTCATATAGTTTAACTTACAGAAACAAGTTATACCTTAAAATGTAGGAAAAAATGTCCTCTTTCAGCCAATGTAACTACTAAAGAGCTCACATTTACAGATTTTCAGCTATGAGCCTTGAAGCGAGAGCAGCCTTTCAAATTCTCTCACTAACTTCAATGAAGAGGTGGGTAAAATCCGTCAGAGAAAGCAAGAAGGAAGACGATTTCGAAACTGCCGGTAGAGACATATTTCTGACCGCACAGACATATAGGACATCTCTAGTTTCGGGTAAGTCTTGGGTCTCGGAAAATATCCTCATTTTATTGATTGGACGTGTAGTTTTGCGTCTAGGTCAACTTGTTTTTGGAGGGGGGGGGGGGGGGCAATAAACAGAAAGCAGCACTTCGAAACTGGGCAAAACAACCACCACTACTTTATTTAAACAACTATGTATTTAAGAAGAGCAAGACAATACGATACAAAATTCAAGTTACAAACATAACAAGATAGTGAGGATATCGTTTTTTTTTTACTATATCCTCCCATCCACTACCAAAAAGCATGTTAACTAGCTACTTGAACATCCAGCCAGCCAACTCCGTTTCGCATAAAGAGCAGGTAAGAAGCCCTGGTTGTACTAGTAGCTTCGTCCCCGGTCACTAGCCTGCTGCTTCGTCCTCGGTCACTGGCCTGCTGCTGGATTTGTAAATCGTGTTGGTCCGAGATCCTTTATCCTCTTTTTTTCTTCCAGCGAACGTCTTGTGAAAGGTTTTTTTTGTAAATCAATGAAAGAATGTGTTTTGACCAGTGGCGGAACTAGAGTTTTATACATGGGGTGGCCAAGGCTACTTCAGGGGGTCCAGAGTCCAGAGTCTTGGGTCACTGTTTTCATTAATATATACAGTATAATCTGGGTCTATAAGTGCTGGAACATCCAAAATATTTTTGGGAAAAAAAAGCTCAAGCACCAGGGACTTATAATAGCATTTCTGTGTTACAGAAATAACACAGTGCATAGTTTATTTACAAAACAAAGTGCACTTACACACCCCAAAAAACACTGCAATTTGACTTGACAGGTAGCATAAATCAAGCAGAAGTGGACTTGAAAAATATAAATAACTTAAAAAAATAATAAATAACCAACAACATGACAAATTTACAGTATAATATTTATGTTCATATATATTATGTTAACTAATAGCAAAGAAAAGTTTTGGAATTGGCCTAAACAAGACCAAATTAAATCTGTGTGATAAGAAACCCTTTTGATGTATAATTTTAGAATGTCAGTGTACAAGCTAGTAAACAGTGCAGGTATAATTTATTATACCTACTAGCTAACACAGATGTAAACACAATATTAGGCTAAATTGGGAACCGATCTCTCGTCTATCTGATTACCCTATTTTTCGGAAAATAAGCCGCATTGTGTATAAGGCCCCCCCCCCCCCCCCCAGAATGAGCACTTTGTGGAATATAAGACGCACTTTGAAAGGAAACAACGTTACCGTTGCGTCTGTTAACGTTGAGCGGACCACTGCTCACGATTGATTACTTGCCATCTAACTAGACAACATTCCCAATCAGGGTGAACACTCAAATGATCTAAAGACCATAGCATTACACATTCCAAAACAGAACGAACACAACTATAGAACTCCAAACAATGCTTATTTAACTAAGCTAATGCCCTTAACTTAGTAGCAGTAGTAATTATTTTAAATACAATTAAAATTCATTATTTCATAATCATTTAGTTTTTATAGGCTGTATTAATCTATTAAAAATAGAGTCGGCTCTTCAGATATGCGAGCCAGCTCCCGACGTTCAACTTCAAGAGCCGGCTCTTAGAGCCGGATCGTTCGCGAACGACCCATCACTAGTGTTTTGTCCCTCGGGAGTTGCCGTAGGCTAGATGCTGAAAGCATTTGTGAAATCAAATGCTTTCAGCATTTGATTCGGGAGGGCTGTTCGAATAACGATGTCAAAAAGAGCAGTGGTAAAATACAAGTTATGAAAAGAGACCGCGTCCGTGTCTTATTGTCCACACGATCATATACAATTAGATCTAAAACAAACTTACAAAGAGCTTGGTTACACTACCAAAGTTGAATTAGTAATGTCGTTAGCGTTGCTAGCGTTATTTTTGCTAGAGCTAGCTAGCCTATAACATTTCACTGGGTCTTGCAGCTGTTTGATCAACTGAAATTATTATGAAATGTTATGTTCTACTAGCCATTTGCCTACTTTAGCAAGTCACTGTATTACCAAGCCCTGATAGTGTAACTGAGACAACACAGTAGCCTAAATAATTCCTCTTTCAAGTAATAAGCCCCCGTTCAAGTGTTGAGCATTAAATTAGCTGCACGGTCTGTAGAGATCTTGAGACGAAGCCACTTTTTTGTTCTAAAACCGGATTATAAACTTCTTCGAAATATAAGCCGCACAAGAAAACTGTAAAATCGGAGTACAGCCTACTGACTGTCTCAGTTTGTCTGTTATTGGAGTCAAAGTTCTAACATTAACTTACACAGCTACTGTAGGCTAATCAACATTCGTAAAAAATGTTCAGGAAACCTAAACCCAATGCAAACCTTAAAACTTACTTCAAATATTATGCCTTTTTCAATCAGGAAAAGAGCTTGTGGAGCTGTGGAAATATTCTCTATTCTGCTGTCTGTCTCGCAACAAACGTCCCTCTTCGATTTGAATAATGCAAGCAGCAAAATAAATGCTTCTTTCAACAAGAGGTCAAATGAGATGTCAATCAGCATCAAATTTCCAGTAGCGAATTAAATTTTGGGGTGGCACCCGGGGTGGCCAATCAGATGTCAGGGGTGTCCAGTGCCACCCCGGACACCCCTCTGGCTCCGCTACTGGTTTTGACGCACCGCCACTGATTCACAAAACCTAAGTTTCTGCTAGCTATGCTGCTCTCGTAGATGCTTGTTCTGGTAACTAGGGGAATTTTAAAGGTCGCCGAATCAGTCCAATCGCGTTGAAGTAAGAACGATAGGAAACCATGTCATTGGTTAGGGCGCAAAGATTTGCGCCCCATAATCGAACTTTCAATCCGCCAATGAAAAGCTGTTCCTGCTGAAATGACAGCAAAAAGTTAACTAGCTTCCATAGACTTTGCTGTTACCGGCGCCCTTCACCTAAAGGAGGGGCTTTTCTCAGTAATGACGAATGGCAATATATTATGTTTGGTCACATTTAAGTGGTTGTTGTCAGGGGCTTACGGTCTCCCACACACATTTAACGCGTAAACACAGTACATTTATTATTTTTATTATTTTGTATTTAATTTTTTTGACATGTCTTTTGACATATTTTCATCTCAAAATTTTAAGTGGGGCGGCGCACTTGCGCCCACTATTGACGCACCGCCACTGGTTATGGCCATTCTAGTAGTGATGGGCAAATCGAGGCTTTTCGAAACACCGATACAGTTGAAACATTGGAATTGGGGCCTTTGAAACGCTCGAAAACTTTACTCAACAGCGACATCTGCAGGCAGCTACGAGTATACCATAACTAGCAGTCTTACAGCTAATTGGGTGTGCTTTGTCTTCGGCAAGGGCACAACCTTTGTTCTCTCACATATATCTTATTACTGGGTGTGCTTTGCCTTCGGCAAGGGCACAACCTTTGTTCTCTCACATATATATTTATTATTATTGTGAGAATGCTGTTCAGCATTCTCACTATTGTTTTTCAACTTCTTAGTTCTTCCGCCGTTTTTTGGCCTTTAACTCGTTCTGCATACTTTAACCGATTCCTACAACTTTTGTATCAAAACGTTCAGCTCCTTCAGGAGATGATGGCTATGACTTTTGGTATTTCTCACTTTTATACTTTTTAAGACATTAAGGTTTTTGTGCAAATTATTCTCCCATTAAAAGTAATGGTAAATCCTTTCAAATCATTAAAAAGCTTCCTCCTCTTTCAAACGTAACTACTTCAGCTTACTTTCAGCTAGAGACACCATTCAACCTTTAAAATGTTCACAAGACATTCAGCTATTCCCAAATGATTCAGCTTTTTCAAATGTTCAGCCAATTTTGAATTATGACAGTTTGAAATACATTAAAATGTTTGCTCCTTCTTGATTTTTATGAATGAGCAGCTTGCTGCTCTTTTTCTGATATTCAACTAATTTGTCAAACAAATTCCTCTAACGTTCATATAGTTTAACTTACAGAAACAAGTTATACCTTAAAATGTAGGAAAAATTGTCCTCTTTCAGCCAATGTAACTACTAAAGAGCTCACATTTACAGATTTTCAGCTATGAGCCTTGAAGCGAGAGCAGCCTTTCAAATTCTCTCACTAACTTCAATGGAGAGGTGAGTAAAATCAGTCAGAGAAAGCAAGAAGGAACAAGATTTTGAAACTGCCGATAGAGTCGTATTTCTGACCGCACAGACATATAAAGGACATCTCTGGTTTCGGCAGAGTCTTGGGTCTCGGAAAATATCCTTATATTTTGGATTGGACGCATAGTTTTGCGTCTAGGTCAACTTGTTTGAGGTGTGGATGCTAGATAAATGTTCGTTTTTCTCTCTGCCTAGCTCGTTAGCTATCACAGCTGCGCCATCACCGTGGCAACCAAACAAACAAGCACCAGGAACTCAAAAGGAACACGTTTTTGAAACTGCAGGTAGAGTCGTATTTCTGACTGCACAGACATATAAAGAATATCTCTGGTTTCGGCAGAGTCTTGGGTCTCGGAAAATATCCTTATATTTTGGATTGGACGTACAGTTTTGCGTCTAGGTTATCTTGTTTGAGGTGTGGATTCTAGCTACATTTCTCTTATTCTCTGCCCTCAGCGCGTTAGCAATCATAGCTGCACCATCACCGTAACGACAGACACGCACCACTCAGTCTCTCACACAGGTGATTCCCAGCTAACACATGACGTTGCGGCAACGTTGCCAGTAAGTGCTCAGTTGGTAACCCGCGACGTTACCTTCTGGCAACGTCGTAGCTACGTTATAAAGGGAATGTTGCCAGTTGGTCCCATGGACAACGTTGCCACGACGTTGTACCTTGGTCGGCTGGTTACGTTATTTTTAGACCCGTGGGCAACGTTGCCGTGACGTCGTACCTTGGTCGGCTGGTTACGTTATTTGTTGGTCCCCTGGACAACGTTGCCGCGACGTCGTACCTTGGTCGGCTGGTTACGTTATTTTTTGGTCCCCTGGACAACGTTGCCGCGACGTTGTACCTTGGTCGGCTGGTTACGTTATTTTTAGACCCGTGGGCAACGTTGCCGCGACGTCGTACCTTGGTCGGCTGGTTACGTTATTTGTTGGTCCCCTGGAAAACGTTGCCGCGACGTCGTACCTTGGTCGGCTGGTTACGTTATTTTTTGGTCCCCTGGACAACGTTGCCGCGACGTTGTACCTTGGTCGGCTGGTTACGTTATTTTTAGACCCGTGGGCAACGTTGCCGCGACGTCGTACCTTGGTCGGCTGGTTACGTTATTTGTTGGTCCCCTGGACAACGTTGCCGCGACGTCGTACCTTGGTCGGCTGGTTACGTTATTTTTTGGTCCCCTGGACAACGTTGCCGCGACGTCGTACCTTGGTCGGCTGGTTACGTTATTTTTTGGTCCCATGGACAACGTTGCCGCGACGTTGTACATTGGTCGGCTAATTACCTTATTTTTAGACCCGTGGACAACGTTGCCGCAACGTCGTACCTTGGTCGGCTGGTTACGTTATTTTTTGGTCCCGTGGACAACGTTGCCGAGACGTTGTACCTTGGTCGGCTGGATACATTAATTTTGGTACCATGGGTTAAGTTGCGGCTAAGTCGCTCTTTGGTCGCAGGACAACGGATCTCGAGTGCATATAGTGGTTTATCCAGAGATGGAGAGATCACACTGGACTGCTCTCAGTTCTGACACTTTTGCAATGTACCCATAGTCTACATGAATTTCAATCACACACAATATTAAATGTTGCACCCAGCACGTATAAATGTAGACAATGCATGTAATTCATGTGCAGCTCAGCCCCAGCATGTCATTGGTCATCAATTTTCTCATATGCAGAAACATAGCTTTAATAAATAAGACTGAATCTGGAATATAATTTAGTCTTTCATTCTTTACTATAAACATGTACAAAAGCAATCAATGTGTGATGTGTAACATGATTAAGCAAACATTCTTTGTATAGCACACCAAAGCTGTATGACACACAATGCAAATTTGTGCTCCAATAATTTTTGTGATACAAAATTGTTAAATGTGACCAAAAGGTAAGCGACTCTTAAGAGTTTCATTTCCAAAGACAAGTCATCACAGAATATTACAATTCTTCCTTAGCAAACCTGCCCCTCAGTCTGCCCCTGAGCAACAACTTTGCGCATGCCCATTTCAACGCATCGCTGAAACTGGGGTTTCAGAAGAGATTTTGCAGGGGTTCAACACCGTCTTGTACGCATTGGATTTCAACTGGAAATTAGCTACTTCAAAGGTGAGTTTCTTTACAGAAATAGTTTAAATATATAAACATATTTTCAGAAATTGGATGGGGCATGCTAATACGTATATGTTTGAAATTTAGGCCATTTAGCCTGTTTATGTGCTATCAGATTCACATTGTTTACGTTAGGATTTCGCTAGCTACAGTACAGTAGAGGTTAAACCCTCCAGAAAGTTATGTTGAAATACTGAAAATGCATAGGCCTACATGTTATCAAAGTTTAGCGTCTCACAAATCACCCACAAAAGAATCAGTGAAAATAAACGTTCAGAACTGTTAAAAAACCTTGTCCCAAAATAGTTTATTTAGCCCGGAATTTTCAAAGACTGTGGAGCTAGCGTGGCTGATCACGTTTTAATCAGTCGGCCATGGCATGCACAGCAATGGCGTCTATAAAAGTATCATGTCACTAATTTTTCCAATTTGTACATGCCATCTGTTTTTGGATACGTTTATTCGTTTTAATCTTTAGATGCATGAGTTCTAAATATTTCCGACGCTTCCACCAGTTATTTTTCCAAAACGGCAGCTAGGTAGCTTTAATTAGCTTCCGTTACCTAGCAACCTAGCATAATACTCGTAGCAATGCTACCACCTGCTAGTGTTACTTGTTTGCCTACTAATTGTAAATTTTGAAGCCGTACTATAGTGTTTGTCATATAGTTTTTGTCTATCGGAAAACAGTCGGTTGGAATGTTCAGAATCACACATGTGCGACGCTACGATGTGGGGCCCTGCTTTCGAACGATCACATATGTGCAATTCTACTCCTTTAATATCAATATGCTATAACTATGTACACTACATTCCATTTTCATTTCTGTACAGATTATCCTACCACCGTCACACGGCCTAGCACTGTGTCCCTGGGAAATTATGGTAAAGTAATGAATGACCGTTTAAAACAGTGACAATAATTGTATAAGCCATGGCAACCTAAAGGCTATGTTTTGAAGCAAAAGCATGACTTAAAACTTTTGCATCACCAGATTCCATACCCCTAGATGTCAACTCTGGTCTGGTGGAGGTGAACCAATTGGGGGCCCAGGAAAACAGCTGGCAGCCAGGCAAGTGCAAATATAAAACACTCAAAAAAATATATGCTTTGTATACAACCATTCAAGGTAACATTTGTTATTTACATCATTGTTACAGCTAATCTAGAAGAACCACAGTGTATGCCAATCATGCTAACTCTTGTAAACTTGTTTTACTTGTCTTTAATGACAGACACATTACAGGTTATGCTCCGGAAGATGGAGACATTGGAGGAGAACCAGCGAGAGGCTCTCCTATTCAGGCGACTACAGGGCAGACACACTGAAGAGGTGCCAGTGATGGACCTACAGGTGGCCCAAACACAGGCTGAACTCCAAGACCTTGAGGAGTGCCTTAAGGTGCTGGAGTTGCGAAAGAGAGTGGTAAGTGTTTGGAGATGCCATGAACTATGGCTTATACGCAGCGTTCAACGTTCACATTGGTGCTGACAATAAGTTCATGACTTCTAATTCCAGACGCTGTGATGAAGTGGAAGACGGGACTGGGAGAGAAAGCTGTGGAGCTCCTCATAGAGGAGACACTCAAACACACCCCGGCAGCCCATTCAAAACAAGCCAGGTGAATGAATCATGATTGCAGCTTCCATATCCAACCTTTCACATGGCTATGTGACAAAAATCTAGAATCACATCTTTTTTTGATGATGTATATTATTTTAGATGTGATTTTTTAATGACTTGTATAGCGCCTTTTTACACGTGCAATTATGTTGATAGAACACTAACTTATTTTGTGCTTCATTGTCAGGGCCAACAGACAGGACCTGTAGCGGGGACTGGCAGAAGATTTTAATTCACTGTTTGGCACTTTGTTTGAAATAAAATGACAATGTTACATGGAAATGCTGCCTTGTTTATGATTAGCTGGAGTTAGGCTACACATCACACAAACATAGTCCTCCTAAAGTTGGCTACCACGTAGCCTATTACACAAGAACAAGTAGCATTTTCACCAATATAAGCAGTAGAATTGAGAAATATAGGTTACTTAGTTAACGTTGCAGTTACGGACTGGCAACGTCACAAAATTACGTTGCTAGGAGGTCGCGGTTACGGACTGGCAACGTCGGAAAATGACGTTGCTAGGAGGTCGCGGTTACAGACTGGCAACGTCTGAAAATAACGTTGCTAGGAGGTCGCGGTTACAGACTGGCAACGTCGGAAAATGACGTTGCTAGGAGGTCGCGGTTACAGACTGGCAACGTCGGAAAATAACGTTGCCACAACGTTGCGGTTGCGGACTGGCAACGTCACAAGATTACGTTGCGGTTACGTTCTGGCGTCCCACAGATGCACGGTCCCGCAACGTCGCCAAAGACGTTGCGGCAACGTATGTTTGGTCATCGAGTGACGTTGCGGCAACGTAAGGGCAACGTAACTGTGTTAGCAGGGAATTGCTAGTAATCGGGTTTCTCATGGTCAAGTAAACGCACCAATCACCTGTGTGAGCACCTGCAGAGTCACCTCTTGTAAATTGTATTAGGTTGAAATACTATCAAACTCTGTCTTGTGACTCCACTAATCACCTGTGTGAGAGACTGAGTGGTGCGTGTCTGTCGTTGCCACGGTGATGGTGTAGCTATGATTGCTAATGCGCTGAGGGCAGAGAATAACAGAAATGTAGCTAGAATCCACACCTCAAACAAGTTAACCTAGACGCAAAACGTGTTCCTTCTGCTTTCCTGGTGCGTGTTTGTTTGGTTGCCAGAGCGATGGAGCAGCTGTGATCGCTAACGAGCTGGGCAGAGAGAATAACTAATGTAGCTAGAATCCACACCTCAAACAAGTTAACCAAGACGCAAAACTATACGTCCAATTCAAAAAATAAGGACATTTTCCCAGACCCAAGACTCTGCCTAAACCAGAGATATTCTTTATATGTCTGTGCAGTCAGAAATCTCTACCTGCAGTTTCAAAAACGTGTTCTTTTTGCTTTCTCTGACGAAGTTGTCCCAACATTTGCATTAGTCTCTATAGGGCTTTGAGACAGACTTTGTCTCACTCTCGGGCTCCTCACGCAAAAAGTAAATAACTGCGGGTTTCCATACCCATATGAGTCCGACCAGCACAAGCACGGCATCATATTGATCCAAAATGAAGCTTGAAAAGTTAATATTGTGGCCGTGAGGGCAAAAGTGCCATTTAAAAAAAAAACGGTTTTGGACTCTGCTGTCACTCTGAATTTGCGCAATTTTCCAATGCCTCACTCTAGCTCTCTACATAGAAACCCATGTAAATCTCAGAAACGGTTTGAAAAACTCATGAAACATAATCAGTGATAGAAAAAAGTTGAATAGATATCAAAAAGATGAATTTTTAAAAAATAGTTTAGGATTTTGTCAACATTTTAAAGTTTAAATGGTGGCTCCAGCTGAAAGATTGAGGAAGAAGAAGGATTTGGAAGTTGAAGAAGTTTTAAGAAGTTTGAGAGGATTTGAAAGAAAACTCCATTGGAAAACCATGTTAAACATATTAGGAATATTGATTTATATTAATTCAAGCATAAGAGGTACAAAGCTGAAAAGTCATAGCACCCATGGCCTGAAACTGCTGAATTCTATGATAGCTGAACGGTTTAATAGCTGAAGATTTGAAGGCACTGAAAGGTGTCTTGGAAGAAATAGAAGAAGAAGAAGATGCTTGAATAAAGATTCAAAGAACAATACTTGGAATGCTGAAGCAGCATTCCAACAATAAGTTGAACTAGAAAAGGCTGTTCCTGCGAAACAGCAGTGAGAATGCTGAAAACTTGAATGGGGATAGCTGACCATGCTAAAAAAGTGGAAAATTGTGAAAATTTAGTAGAAAGTTATAAGCTGAAGCTTCAAAGCAACCGAAAGGTATTTTTGAAAGGGGCTGGAGCAGCATTCCAACAATGATTTGAAAGGATTTACCATTACTTTTAAAGAGAATAATTTGCACAAAAACCTTAATATTTTAAAAAGTATAAAAGTGAGAAATGAGAAAATACCCGCAAGCTGAAATGAATTTCAAAAATGTGTGAGTCACACAAAAGAGGCAGTGTGGAAGCTGAACTGCATCATCTTAACAAAGCTAAGAGCTAAAATAGCCTACAATGCGGGAGAAGCTGAAAGCTGAACTGTTAAACAGAAGAAGAAGTAGGCTAGCTAGTCGTAACAAGAATATTATCGTTTTAACAGATGAAATTATAGTTGGGATAGTATTAGCAGTAGCAGATGTAGCCTATGCGTTTACTCGGCTTTCTTAGTAGGATTCAATGTGTTGATGGAATGAAACATACAGCAGTAGGGCCGATACAGGAAGACACGGCGACACTTTGTTGCAGAAGGATGATGGTGCAAGTTTTGTCCGTGGAGCATACAACGATTAATAAAAAAGAATCATGTAGACGCGTTTATTGAGTAATCGCATAACTAATTACAAATCTAAACGGAGTAATCGTATAATTGGCATAAACCGACAATTGCTAGTAATCGGGTTTCTCATGGTCAAGTAAACGCACCAATCACCTGTGTGAGAGACTGAGTGGTGCGTGTCTGTCGTTGCCACAGTGATGGTGCAGCTATGATTGCTAACGCGCTGAGGGTAGAGAATAACAGAAATGTAGCTAGAATCCACACCTCAAACAAGTTAACCTAGACGCAAAACTGTACGTCCAATCCAAAAAATAAGGATATTTTCCGAGACCCAAGACTCTGCCGAAACCAGAGATATTCTTTATATATCTGTGCAGTCAGAAATACGACTCTACCTGCAGTTTCAAAAACATGTTCCTTCTGCGTGTTTGTTTGGTTGCCACGGCGATGGAGCAGCTGTGATCGCTAACAAGCTAGGCAGAGAGAAAAACGAACATTTACCTAGCATCCACACCTCAAACAAGTTGACCTAGACGCAAAACTATACGTCCAATCCAAAAAATAAGGATATTTTCCGAGACCCAAGACTCTGCCGAAACCAGATATGTCCTTTATATTTCTGTGCGGTCAGAAATACGACTCTACCGGCTGTTTCAAAATCTTGTTCTTTTTGCTTTCTCTGACGATTTTGTCACCAGATTTGCATTGGTCTCTATGGGGCGAGAGTTGGACTTTGTCTCGCTTTCGTGGGGCTCTGAACAAATGTGTACGTCTGTTGGATTCAACAGACAACTGTCTACGACCAGCACAAAATTAGCTATCTATTGATCCAAAAACGAAGCATGAAGAGCGAAAATTGTGGCAATGCTGGCAAACTAGAAATATTTTTTCAACGACATCCGAAGCTGCCCTCCACTCTAGGGTTTCACGTAAACACCCATGTAAATCTCAGAAACGGCTTGAAAAAGTCATGAAACATAATCAGTGATATTGAAAAAAGTTGAATAGATATCAAAAAGCTGAATTATTTAAAAATAGTTTAGGGTTTTGTCAACATTTTAAAGTATAAATGGTGGCTCTAGCTGAAAGATTGAGGAAGAAGAAGGATTTGGAAGTTGAAGAAGTTTAAAGAAGTTTGAGAGGATTTGAAAGAAAACTCAATTGGAAACCCATGTTAAAAATATTATGAATATTGATTTATATTAATTCAAGCATAAGAGGTACAAAGCTGAAAAGTCATAGCACCCATGGCCTGAAACTGCTGAATTTTTGGATAGCTGAAAGGTTTTAATAGCTGAAGATTTGAAGGTGCTGAAAGGTGTCACGGAAGAAATAGAAGATAAATAAGTTGAACTAGAAAGGCATTTCCTGCTGAAAATGCGTTGGAATCCTGAAAGATGAAATAATTTTTCTTAAATTGCAGAAAATACAGAAATGAGAAAATACCCGCAAGCTGAAATGAATGTCAAGAAATGTGTGAGTCACACAAAAGAGGCAGTGTGGAAACTGAACTGCATCATCTAACAACGCTAAGAGCTGAAATACAATGCGGGAGAAGCTGAAAGCTGAACTGTTAAACAGAAGAAGAAGTAGGCCTAGGCTAGCTAGTCATAAAAAGAATATTATTGTCTTATCAGCTGAAATTATAGTTGGGATAGTAATAGCAGTAGCAGATGTGTGCATTGAGTGCGTTTACTCGGCTTTCTTAGTAGGATTCAATGTGTTGATGGAATGAAACATACAGCAGTAGGGCCGATACAGGAAGACACGGCGACACTTTGTTGCAGAAGGATGATGGTGCAAGTTTTGTCCGTGGAGCATACAACGATTAATAAAAAAGAATCATGTAGACGCGTTTATTGAGTAATCGCGTAACTAATTACACATGTAAACGGAGTAATCGTATTATTGGCATAAACCGACAATTGCTAGTAATCGTGTTTCTCATGGTCAAGTAAACGCACTCAGTGGCGTAGTAGAATAAAACAGTTCCATTAGCAATAGTAGTAAAGGAGATATTAGCAGCACCTGCAGAGTCACCTCTTGTAAATTGTATTAGGTTGAAATACTATCAAACTCTGTCTTGTGACTCCACTAATCACCTGTGTGAGAGACTGAGTGGTGCGTGTCTGTCGTTGCCACGGTGATGGTGCAGCTATGATTGCTAACGCGCTGAGGGCAGAGAATAAGAGAAATGTAGCTAGAATCCACACCTCAAACAAGATAACCTAGACGCAAAACTGTACGTCCAATCCAAAATATAAGGATATTTTCCGAGACCCAAGACTCTGCCGAAACCAGAGATATTCTTTATATATCTGTGCAGTCAGAAATACGACTCTACCTGCAGTTTCAAAAACGTGTTCCTTTTGCTTTCCTGGTGCTTGTTTGTTTGGTTGCCACGGTGATGGCGCAGCTGTGATAGCTAACGAGCTAGGCAGAGAGAAAAACGAACATTTACCTAGCATCTACACCTCAAACAAGTTGACCTAGACGCAAAACTATACGTCCAATCCAAAATATAAGGATATTTTCCGAGACCCAAGACTCTGCCGAAACCAGAGATGTCCTTTATATGTCTGTGCGGTCAGAAATACGACTCTATCGGCAGTTTCAAAATCTTGTTCCTTCTTGCTTTCTCTGACTGATTTTACTCACCTCTCCATTGAAGTTAGTGAGAGAATTTGAAAGGCTGCTCTCGCTTCAAGGCTCATAGCTGAAAATCTGTAAATGTGAGCTCTTTAGTAGTTACATTGGCTGAAAGAGGACAATTTTTCCTACATTTTAAGGTATAACTTGTTTCTGTAAGTTAAACTATATGAACGTTAGAGGAATTTGTTTGACAAATTAGTTGAATATCAGAAAAAGAGCAGCCAGCAGAGTGTGCCACTCTGCTGGCTGCTCATTCATAAAAATCAAGAAGGAGCAAACATTTTAATGTATTTCAAACTGTCATAATTCAAAATTGGCTGAACATTTGAAAAAGCTGAATCATTTGGGAATAGCTGAATGTCTAGTGAACATTTTAAAGGTTGAATGGTGTCTCTAGCTGAAAGTAAGCTGAAGTAGTTACGTTTGAAAGAGGAGGAAGCTTTTTAATGATTTGAAAGGATTTACCATTACTTTTAATGGGAGAATAATTTGCACAAAAACCTTAATGTCTTAAAAAGTATAAAAGTGAGAAATACCAAAAGTCATAGCCATCATCTCCTGAAGGAGCTGAACGTTTTGATACCTAAATTGTAGGAATCGGTGAAAGTATGCAGAACGAGTTAAAGGCCAAAAAACGGCGGAAGAACTAAGAAGTTGATATAACTAGAAAAGGCTGTTCCTGCGAAACAGCATTGAGAATGATGAAAACCTGAATGGGGATAGCTGACCATGCTAAAAAAGCTGAAAATAGTGAAAATTTTGTAGAAAGTTATAAGCTGAAGCTTCAAAGCAACCGAAAGGTATTTTTGAAAGGGGCTGGAGCAGCATTCCAACAATGATTTGAAAGGATTTACCATTACTTTTAAAGGGAGAATAATTTGCACAAAAACCTTAATATTTTAAAAAGTATAAAAGTGAGAAATGAGAACATACCCGCAAGCTGAAATGAATTTCAAAAATGTGTGGAAGCTGAACTGCATCATCTTAACAAAGCTAAGAGCTAAAATAGCCTACAATGTGGGAGAAGCTGAAAGCTGAACTGTTAAACAGAAGAAGTAGGCTAGCTAGCCGTAACAAGAATATTATCGTTTTAACAGATTAAATTATAGTTGGGATAGTATTAGCAGTAGCAGATGTGGCCTATGCGTTAACTCGGTTTTCTTAGTAGGATTCAATGTGTTGATGGAATGAAACATACAGCAGTAGGGCCGATACAGGAAGACACGGCGACACTTTGTTGCAGAAGGATGATGGTGCAAGTTTTGTCCGTGGAGCATACAACGATTAATAAAAAAGAATCATGTAGACGCGTTTATTGAGTAATCGCATAACTAATTACAAATCTAAACGGAGTAATCGTATAATTGGCATAAACCGACAATTGCTAGTAATCGGGTTTCTCATGGTCAAGTAAACGCACCAATCACCTGTGTGAGAGACTGAGTGGTGCGTGTCTGTCGTTGCCACAGTGATGGTGCAGCTATGATTGCTAACGCGCTGAGGGTAGAGAATAACAGAAATGTAGCTAGAATCCACACCTCAAACAAGTTAACCTAGACGCAAAACTGTACGTCCAATCCAAAAAATAAGGATATTTTCCGAGACCCAAGACTCTGCCGAAACCAGAGATATTCTTTATATATCTGTGCAGTCAGAAATACGACTCTACCTGCAGTTTCAAAAACATGTTCCTTCTGCGTGTTTGTTTGGTTGCCACGGCGATGGAGCAGCTGTGATCGCTAACAAGCTGGGCAGAGAGAATAACTAATGTAGCTAGAATCCACACCTCAAACAAGTTAACCTAGACACAAAACTATACGTCCAATCCAAAATATAAGGATATTTTCCGAGACCCAAGACACTGCCGAAACCAGAGATGTCCTTTATATGTCTGTGCAGTCAGAAATACGACTCTACCGGCAGTTTCAAAATCTTGTTTCTTTCGCTTTCTCTGACAAATTTTACCCACCTCTCCATTGAAGTTAGTGAGAGAATTTGAAAGGCTGCTCTCGCTTCAAGGCTCATAGTTGAAAATCTGTAAATGTGAGCTCTTTAGTAGTTACATTGGCTGAAAGAGGACAATTTTCCCTACATTTTAAGGTATAACTTGTTTCTGTAAGTTAAACTATATGAACGTTAGAGGAATTTGTTTGACAATTTAGTTGAATATCAGAAAAAGAGCAGCCAGGCTGCTCATTCATAAAAATCAAGAAGGAGCAAACATTTTAATGTATTTCAAACTGTCATAATTCAAAATTGGCTGAATATTTGAAAAAGCTGAATCATTTGGGAATAGCTGAATGTCTTGTGAACATTTTAAAGGTTGAATGGTGTCTCTAGCTGAAAGTATGCTGAAGTAGTTACGTTTGAAAGAGGAGGACGCTTTTTAATGATTTGAAAGGATTTACCATTACTTTTAATGGGAGAATAATTTGCACAAAAACCTTAATGTCTTAAAAAGTATAAAAGTGAGAAATACCAAAAGTCATAGCCAACATCTCCTGAAGGAGCTGAACGTTTTGATACAAAAATTGTAGGAATCGGTGAAAGTATGCAGAACTAGTTAAAGGCCAAAAAACGGCGGAAGAACTAAGAAGTTGAAAAACAATAGTGAGAATGCTGAACAGCATTCTCACAATAACTAGAAACGGCTGTTCCTGCGAAACAGCAGTGAGAATGCTGAAAACCTGAATGGGGATAGCTGACCATGCTAAAAAAGCTGAAAATAGTGAAAATTTAGTAGAAAGTTATAAGCTGAAGCTTCAAAGCAACCGAAAGGTATTTTTGAAAGGGGCTGGAGCAGCATTCCAACAATGATTTGAAAGGATTTACCATTACTTTTAAGGGAGAATAATTTGCACAAAAACCTTTATATTTTAAAAAGTATAAAAGTGAGAAATGAGAAAATACCCGCAAGCTGAAATGAATTTCAAAAATGTGTGAGTGACACAAAAGAGGCAGTGTGGAAGCTGAACTGCATCATCTGCATCATCTTAACAAAGCTAAGAGCTAAAATAGCCTACAATGCGGGAGAAGCTGAAAGCTGAACTGTTAAACAGAAGAAGTAGGCTAGCTAGTCGGAACAAGAATATTATCGTTTTAACAGCTGAAATTATAGTTGGGATAGTAATAGCAGTAGCAGATGTAGCCTACCATTGAGTGCGTTTACTCGGCTTTCTTAGTAGGATTCAATGTGTTGATGGAATGAAACATACAGCAGTAGAGCCGATACAGGAAGACACGGCGACACTTTGTTGCAGAAGGATGATGGTGCAAGTTTTGTCCGTGGAGCATACAACGATTAATAAAAAAGAATCATGTAGACGCGTTTATTGAGTAATCGCATAACTAATTACACATGTAAACGGAGTAATCGTATTATTGGCATAAACCGACAATTGCTAGTAATGGTGTTTCTCATGGTCAAGTAAACGTACCAATCACCTGTGTGAGAGACTGAGTGGTGCGTGTCTGTCGTTACGGTGATGGTGCAGCTATGATTGCTAACGCGCTGAGGGCAGAGAATAAGAGAAATGTAGCTAGAATCCACACCTCAAACAAGATAACCTAGACGCAAAACTGTACGTCCAATCCAAAATATAAGGATATTTTCCGAGACCCAAGACTCTGCCGAAACCAGAGATATTCTTTATATGTCTGTGCAGTCAGAAATACGACTCTACCTGCAGTTTCAAAAACGTGTTCCTTTTGCTTTCCTGGTGCTTGTTTGTTTGGTTGCCACGGTGATGGCGCAGCTGTGATAGCTAACGAGCTAGGCAGAGAGAAAAACGAACATTTACCTAGCATCCACACCTCAAACAAGTTGACCTAGACGCAAAACTATACGTCCAATCCAAAATATAAGGATATTTTCCGAGACCCAAGACTCTGCCGAAACCAGAGATGTCCTTTATATGTCTGTGCGGTCAGAAATACGACTCTATCGGCAGTTTCAAAATCTTGTTCCTTCTTGCTTTCTCTGACTGATTTTACTCACCTCTCCATTGAAGTTAGTGAGAGAATTTGAAAGGCTGCTCTCGCTTCAAGGCTCATAGCTGAAAATCTGTAAATGTGAGCTCTTTAGTAGTTACATTGGCTGAAAGAGGACAATTTTTCCTACATTTTAAGGTATAACTTGTTTCTGTAAGTTAAACTATATGAACGTTAGAGGAATTTGTTTGACAAATTAGTTGAATATCAGAAAAAGAGCAGCCAGCAGAGTGTGCCACTCTGCTTGCTGCTCATTCATAAAAATCAAGAAGGAGCAAACATTTTAATGTATTTCAAACTGTCATAATTCAAAATTGGCTGAACATTTGAAAAAGCTGAATCATTTGGGAATAGCTGAATGTCTTGTGAACATTTTAAAGGTTGAATGGTGTCTCTAGCTGAAAGTATGCTGAAGTAGTTACGTTTGAAAGAGGAGGAAGCTTTTTAATGATTTGAAAGGATTTACCATTACTTTTAATGGGAGAATAATTTGCACAAAAACCTTAATGTCTTAAAAAGTATAAAAGTGAGAAATACCAAAAGTCATAGCCATCATCTCCTGAAGGAGCTGAACGTTTTGATACAAAAGTTGTAGGAATCGGTTAAAGTATGCAGAACGAGTTAAAGGCCAAAAAACGGCGGAAGAACTAAGAAGTTGAAAAACAATAGTGAGAATGCTGAACAGCATTCTCACAATAAATATAGCTGCAAGCAGCAATGAGGTGGCCAAGCAATCGAATGACCCATAAAACATGTTGTACATCCTCAGAAGAGGGTTACGAGTACACGCAACAAGTTTGGTGCGAATCCATCAAAGATTTGCTGAGATACGACCCAACTTCCTGTTTGCTGGCTTAACGGCACATTTTGATTGGCCGTACCGGGCAAACGGTTTTGAAAATCCAAAAAACATATGATGGCTTTTGTGAGGCTTGGTCTGAAGATGATCTCTGCCAAATTTGGTGAAGATTGGAAAACATTTGTAGGAGGAGTACAGAAAAAACGTTTTTTCAGTAATTCAAAATGGCGGCCGCATCAATTTGGCTGTTATCACAAGTTATCATGTGTCACACACGGGATGTCCCAAGATATCATGAGACAAAGGAATCACTTAATAAAGGCAAACGAATCAACAGTTATTGGCCAAAACACATTTTTGCATCCTGCGGCCACGCCCAGTGATCACATGACACCAAATTGTTTGGACATCCTCAGACGAGGGTTCCGAGTCATCATACCAAGTTTGGTGTTGATTTCTCAAGGATTGGCTGAGATATGACCCAACTTCCTGTTTGGTGTCTTTGCTGCCGATTTTGATTGGCTGTACCGGACAAACGGTTTTGAAAATCAAAAATCTTTGGATATGTCTGTGAGGGTTGCTCTGACGATGATGTGTTCCAATTCTGGGGAAGATTGAAGAAAAATTGTAGGAGGAGTAGGCTTTCAAAGGTTTTTGCTAAAACCGGAAATGGCGGAAAATCTATATAACCGGAAATTGACGTCATAGGGTGTGTTGAACTCGTCTCGATCCAGGGAATCCAACGGTACCTCATTTTTGAAAATCGGTCATACGGTTCAAAAGTTACGTGTGTAAACACAAGTCCAACTTTGACCAGTTGGTGGCGCTAGAGTGCTCCAATGAGAGACATGAAACTTGGTGAATATAAAGAGGGGACTGTGCTTAATGAGTGTGCCAAAATTCACAACTTTTTACCATATGGTTCTAGGGGCTGCCATAGACTCCAATGGCAGAAGAAGTGTAATAATAATAAGAAAAGGTAGAAACACTTAAGTGGCTTCGCCGCTTCGCGGCTTGGCCACCAAATATAGCTGCAAGCAGCAATGAGGTGGCCAAGCAGTCGAATGACCCATAAAACATGTTGTACATCCTCAGAAGAGGGTTACGAGTACACGCAACAAGTTTGATGTGAATCCATCAAAGATTTGCTGAGATACGACCCAACTTCCTGTTTGCTGGCTTAACGGCACATTTTGATTGGCCGTACCGGGCAAACGGTTTTGAAAATCCAAAAAACATATGATGGCTTTTGTGAGGCTTGGTCTGAAGATCATCTCTGCCAAATTTGGTGAAGATTGGAAAACATTTGTAGGAGGAGTACAGAAAAAACGTTTTTTCAGTAATTCAAAATGGCGGCCGCATCAATTCGGCTGTTATCACAAGTTATCATGTGTCACACACGGGATGTCCCAAGATATCATGAGACAAAGGGATCACTTAATAAAGGCAAACGAATCAACAGTTATTGGCCAAAACACATTTTTGCATCCTGCGGCCACGCCCAGTGATCACATGACACCAAATTGTTTGGACATCCTCAGATGAGGGTTCCGAGTCATCATATCAAGTTTGGTGTTGATTTCTCAAGGATTGGCTGAGATAGACCCAACTTCCTGTTTGGTGTCTTTGCTGCCGATTTTGATTGGCTGTACCGGACAAACGGTTTTGAAAATCAGAAATCTTTGGATAACTTCTGTGAGGGTTGCTCTGACGATGATGTGTGCCAATTCTGGGGAAGATTAAAGAAAAATTGTAGGAGGAGTAGGCTTTCAAAGGTTTTTGCTAAAACCGGAAATGGCGGAAAATCTATATAACCGGAAATTGAGGTCATAGGGTGTGTTGAACTCGTCTCGATCCAGGGAATCCAACGGTACCTCATTTTTGAAAATCGGTCATACGGTTCAAAAGTTACGTGTGTAAACACAAGTCCAACTTTGACCAGTTGGTGGCGCTAGAGTGCTCCAATGAGAGACATGAAACTTGGTGAATATAAAGAGGGGACTGTGCTTAATGAGTGTGCCAAAATTCACAACTTTTTACCATATGGTTCTAGGGGCTGCCATAGACTCCAATGGCAGAAGAAGTGTAATAATAATAAGAAAAGGTAGAAACACTTAAGTGGCTTCGCCGCTTCGCGGCTTGGCCACCAAATATAGCTGCAAGCAGCAATGAGGTGGCCAAGCAGTCGAATGACCCATAAAACATGTTGTACATCCTCAGAAGAGGGTTACGAGTACACGCAACAAGTTTGATGTGAATCCATCAAAGATTTGCTGAGATACGACCCAACTTCCTGTTTGCTGGCTTAACGGCACATTTTGATTGGCCGTACCGGGCAAACGGTTTTGAAAATCCAAAAAACATATGATGGCTTTTGTGAGGCTTGGTCTGAAGATGATCTCTGCCAAATTTGGTGAAGATTGGAAAACATTTGTAGGAGGAGTACAGAAAAAACGTTTTTTCAGTAATTCAAAATGGCGGCCGCATCAATTCGGCTGTTATCACAAGTTATCATGTGTCACACACGGGATGTCCCAAGATATCATGAGACAAAGGAATCACTTAATAAAGGCAAACGAATCAACAGTTATTGGCCAAAACACATTTTTGCATCCTGCGGCCACGCCCAGTGATCACATGACACCAAATTGTTTGGACATCCTCAGACGAGGGTTCCGAGTCATCATACCAAGTTTGGTGTTGATTTCTCAAGGATTGGCTGAGATATGACCCAACTTCCTGTTTGGTGTCTTTGCTGCCGATTTTGATTGGCTGTACCGGACAAACGGTTTTGAAAATCAAAAATCTTTGGATATGTCTGTGAGGGTTGCTCTGACGATGATGTGTTCCAATTCTGGGGAAGATTGAAGAAAAATTGTAGGAGGAGTAGGCTTTCAAAGGTTTTTGCTAAAACCGGAAATGGCGGAAAATCTATATAACCGGAAATTGACGTCATAGGGTGTGTTGAACTCGTCTCGATCCAGGGAATCCAACGGTACCTCATTTTTGAAAATCGGTCATACGGTTCAAAAGTTACGTGTGTAAACACAAGTCCAACTTTGACCAGTTGGTGGCGCTAGAGTGCTCCAATGAGAGACATGAAACTTGGTGAATATAAAGAGGGGACTGTGCTTAATGAGTGTGCCAAAATTCACAACTTTTTACCATATGGTTCTAGGGGCTGCCATAGACTCCAATGGCAGAAGAAGTGTAATAATAATAAGAAAAGGTAGAAACACTTAAGTGGCTTCGCCGCTTCGCGGCTTGGCCACCAAATATAGCTGCAAGCAGCAATGAGGTGGCCAAGCAGTCGAATGACCCATAAAACATGTTGTACATCCTCAGAAGAGGGTTACGAGTACACGCAACAAGTTTGATGTGAATCCATCAAAGATTTGCTGAGATACGACCCAACTTCCTGTTTGCTGGCTTAACGGCACATTTTGATTGGCCGTACCGGGCAAACGGTTTTGAAAATCCAAAAAACATATGATGGCTTTTGTGAGGCTTGGTCTGAAGATCATCTCTGCCAAATTTGGTGAAGATTGGAAAACATTTGTAGGAGGAGTACAGAAAAAACGTTTTTTCAGTAATTCAAAATGGCGGCCGCATCAATTCGGCTGTTATCACAAGTTATCATGTGTCACACACGGGATGTCCCAAGATATCATGAGACAAAGGGATCACTTAATAAAGGCAAACGAATCAACAGTTATTGGCCAAAACACATTTTTGCATCCTGCGGCCACGCCCAGTGATCACATGACACCAAATTGTTTGGACATCCTCAGATGAGGGTTCCGAGTCATCATATCAAGTTTGGTGTTGATTTCTCAAGGATTGGCTGAGATAGACCCAACTTCCTGTTTGGTGTCTTTGCTGCCGATTTTGATTGGCTGTACCGGACAAACGGTTTTGAAAATCAGAAATCTTTGGATAACTTCTGTGAGGGTTGCTCTGACGATGATGTGTGCCAATTCTGGGGAAGATTAAAGAAAAATTGTAGGAGGAGTAGGCTTTCAAAGGTTTTTGCTAAAACCGGAAATGGCGGAAAATCTATATAACCGGAAATTGAGGTCATAGGGTGTGTTGAACTCGTCTCGATCCAGGGAATCCAACGGTACCTCATTTTTGAAAATCGGTCATACGGTTCAAAAGTTACGTGTGTAAACACAAGTCCAACTTTGACCAGTTGGTGGCGCTAGAGTGCTCCAATGAGAGACATGAAACTTGGTGAATATAAAGAGGGGACTGTGCTTAATGAGTGTGCCAAAATTCACAACTTTTTACCATATGGTTCTAGGGGCTGCCATAGACTCCAATGGCAGAAGAAGTGTAATAATAATAAGAAAAGGTAGAAACACTTAAGTGGCTTCGCCGCTTCGCGGCTTGGCCACCAAATATAGCTGCAAGCAGCAATGAGGTGGCCAAGCAGTCGAATGACCCATAAAACATGTTGTACATCCTCAGAAGAGGGTTACGAGTACACGCAACAAGTTTGATGTGAATCCATCAAAGATTTGCTGAGATACGACCCAACTTCCTGTTTGCTGGCTTAACGGCACATTTTGATTGGCCGTACCGGGCAAACGGTTTTGAAAATCCAAAAAACATATGATGGCTTTTGTGAGGCTTGGTCTGAAGATCATCTCTGCCAAATTTGGTGAAGATTGGAAAACATTTGTAGGAGGAGTACAGAAAAAACGTTTTTTCAGTAATTCAAAATGGCGGCCGCATCAATTCGGCTGTTATCACAAGTTATCATGTGTCACACACGGGATGTCCCAAGATATCATGAGACAAAGGGATCACTTAATAAAGGCAAACGAATCAACAGTTATTGGCCAAAACACATTTTTGCATCCTGCGGCCACGCCCAGTGATCACATGACACCAAATTGTTTGGACATCCTCAGATGAGGGTTCCGAGTCATCATATCAAGTTTGGTGTTGATTTCTCAAGGATTGGCTGAGATAGACCCAACTTCCTGTTTGGTGTCTTTGCTGCCGATTTTGATTGGCTGTACCGGACAAACGGTTTTGAAAATCAAAAATCTTTGGATAACTTCTGTGAGGGTTGCTCTGACGATGATGTGTGCCAATTCTGGGGAAGATTAAAGAAAAATTGTAGGAGGAGTAGGCTTTCAAAGGTTTTCGATAAAACCGGAAATGGCGGAAAATCTATATAACCGGAAATTGACGTCATAGGGTGTGTTGAACTCGTCTTGACCCAGGGAATCCAATGGTACCTCATTTTTGAAAGTCGGTCATACGGTTCAAAAGTTACGTGTGTAAACACAAGTCCAACTTTGACCAGTTGGTGGCGCTAGAGTGCTGCAATGAGAGACATAAAACTTGGTGAATATAAAGAGGGGACTGTGCTTAATGAGTGTGCCAAATTTCACAACTTTTTACCATACGGTTCTAGGGGCTGCCATAGACTCCAATGGCAGAAGAAGTGTAATAATAATAAATATAGCTGCAGGCAGCAATGGCGGGTTCCTCCTCAGCATTGCAAACCATTACAAAATTGACATGACACAGACATGTATTTCATACATGTACACAACATTTCAATACAATTGGATCAATGGCTGATTTGAAGTCATTTTTTGAAATTCTTCACAAATTGTCACTGTAGAGAAATATCCATGCTGCCGACATTATGGGTTCTTGAGACTTCTTTGTTCCCCATTGGCAATAAGGCATGCGTACCAACTTTTAGACATTTTGGACTGACAGGGTTAAAATGCCACCCTTTTGAAAGTGACAACTTTGAAGCGTGTTCTGTCAGGCCACCTGTGCTCTGGTCAGGCCCATCATGCAGAGATCCATTCTTTAAAAGCTTTGATTACAACAATAACTTTATGAAAGTCAGAATACACTTTAGTAAAGGACGTGTGTAGTTTATGTACTACTACTGCTTGCTCTGCCCACACACTTTCCCCATCCATGCTGTTTCCCTCTTTGCCAGTGCGGGTGGTGCGGTGGCCGCATGAGGTTTAGGTGTAGTCCAAAAGTTGCCTCCCACAATCAAAACATATTAACCGCAACATTGTTTTCAAACTTTCTCAAAGATGGCTTGAAAACCACAGATATTGACTCTCTTCTTGAGTAGATCTCTTTCCAGAATCTCAGTCAATCCAGAATCAAGATTAGCCTCATAGGCAATTGGTCTGGTCTAGGGCACAGCCCACGTTCAGCTCCTTGCAAGTATAGCCTGTGATAGTAAAATGGCCGACTCTCTGTTCCCATTAAACTACACAGCATGCACACTCAAGGTGACCAACAAGATTATATTAACTAACAAACAATGGCCGGGTTTCCCAGATTCGTTAAGAAGCTCTTAACGCTAAGAGCTTCTTAAGAGCGTTCTAAGAACGCTCTAGAACGCTCTTAGAACGCTCCTAAGAAGCTCTTAGCGTTAAGAGCTTCTTAACGAATCTGGGAAACCCGGCCAATAACATTACAAACATCTAACTGAACGAACACAACAACTGAAATCCCTTGCGTAGCTGTTGTTTTTTTAACATGCCGCACTGCATGCTGGGAACCCAAGAGCGCTGACGCTGATTATCTAGCTGTGCTCCGACTGCGTGATATGACGAGATGCTAGTGGTGCGCTGAGGTCTCAGAGTCTCCTGCCCGAGTTCAAGTTCTGCCCGATTAGCAAGCTATTTTTACTAATGTTTTGTTAGCAATTGAATGGTAATGCAAGCTAGCTAAAAACAATGTTAGTTAGCTTGGCTAAACTGGTTTTCATAGCAACAGAAATCAACAAATCAGATCAGTCGAACTTTATTCAGAAATGGGGGGATGGCGGGAACATTAAAGGTGTAGGTACAGTAAAAGTGAAATGGAACGCGTCTTTCTGCCTTGAAGCTGCGTGCGCATCAACAAGACCCCATCTATATGTAAAGATAACATCCAAGCTAACAATTTTGCCAAATCTGACTGCAGCATTGTATACCATATGTACCGTGTTATGGTTGTTTGAGTTAAACAACTTGCTAAATGAATTAAATGTCAAATCCAACTATAAATGTATAAAAGAGAGTTCCAATCAAATCTGAATTTGTTTTAAACCTAGAGGTTTAAAAGGTTACCTTTGCCTAAACTGACATGCACCAACTCAGTTTCAACAGCCATTTACACATTTAGTCTCTATTTGTTACTCTATTCTTAAGGCATGTTTAACTTAATGTCTGCACCTCTCTGTCACCAACTGTCTCTGCAGTGGGGGCTTCACAGGGTGTCTACAGGTATAAACAAGTTAAATGTAAGACCTTTTAATACCACTTCCAAATGAAATTAAAGACCAAACTTACGATGGAAATACAAATCAAAAGTGGAAATATACAGTCATCTTTCCAAGTAAACACTGATGTCTGTTCAATATGAACAGTATGGTAAAATGACAATAATCGGTTGAGTTTAAGAACATTGACTAAATGTGTGTAATGCGGAAGGATAACACAAAAATGTAATTGCTGTCCTAAATTATACTTATTATTACACTAGGGTGGAAATGGTGGAGCAGAAACTAACAATTCCATGAATCCCATGGAAACAAAGGCAAATGTGTGAGATGTACTGATGTGGAGCACAAATGCTCCAAGAAGCAGTACTTCTCTTGAGTGGTTTTTATTCAGATGAATAATCATTGGATTCAGGTCAAAAGTCTATCACTTGAACTAGTTTCATCACTTAAGACACAAAGTCAGCAGCTTGGCATACTGGCACATGGAAAGGATTAAACATTTAGACTTTCATCAAAGTAATGCTGGCTTGTCCTTTTTCATCAATGTCCTCAAAAAAGCAGGCTGCAGAGCTACTGTGTCTGTGGGGTGACTGTCTCTGGAGGGCTGGCAGGCAGGGGCAAGCAGGGCCTGCAGGCAGGCAGGCAGGCAGGCCAGCTGGATCAAGCCGTTCTGGGGTCAGGGCTGAAGAGAAGCTGTCCAGCTAGAGAGGGGTAGTCCAGCAAGGGGTCTGTGTGGATCTCACCATCCTCGAGTCTGTTGCATCCTCTGTTGAACTCTGTTGAGCAGGCCTCTGCATGACCCTCCAGACCTGTCAAAGTGAAGAAAGGGTCCATGACAGTTGTGAAAAATGAAGCTTTTCCCATCTACACTTGATACAGACTTCAGTTTTGACTGTGAAATGCAGTGTCATTACTTGAACTTGAATCCAAATGTGTTGACGTCATGGAGACCCATGCAGTCACTCAAAACACAGGTTCGATTCCAGACTCTGGCAAGAGTATTTACCTCTAAACTGGTCAATATATACACATCTGACAAAAGACCAGCTCGACCTTTGCTTGTAAACAGTGATTCTGACTGTAAGAGACCTTTAAATAGCCTGACTTACCGAAATTGGCAAAACTAGCCTGGCTAACGTAGGTCGCTTTCTCAGGGCATATGACGAATGAAACAGGCTCGCCTTGAAAAAGTCTCCCTGCCGCATAGGCTTATTACAAAGACTTTCACGCCAAAAATCACCATTATGAGCCGACAGGTCTGTGGGGAATTGCTTTTTCTCCTAAAGGCTGCTCTCCTCGACCTTTTTGATGAACAATTCGCCGAGATGCAAAATGACTCACTAATTAAAAACACAGAGGAAAAAAGCTAGAGCTACAGTAGCTACTTTTCGAGTTTGGTTTTCCGTCACTTCAGAATCACGATCTATAAAGTCTAAAAGTGCTAAACCTTCACCATAATTCAAGAGTAGTGTACTTTCACAAACCCAATCATTAATTCTAGCTTAAAATGTGTAAAACCAGGACTTACCGAAAGTGGCTGCCTCCAACACGGCTTTCACGGGAGACGACTTTCACGGGACACGGGAAACAACAATGGCCGCCGAAAAATAATTTGTATTCGTAACAGCGAGCTGCGATTGGAAGCGAAATGAAACAGGGGCTAAAAAACGAGGGTGGGGGCTTGGTCAGCACACATTTTCAAGAAAGCATGCGTGTGTCAAGGGGCTCTGGCCCCTTGTGTGTGAGAGAATGTGGAGCACGCGCGCACAGGAGCAAAGGGAGAGAGGATTTGGGGAAACAGCCCTAGAAATTAGCCAAGCATGCATGTTTCAAATATTCACTAAAAATCGAGTTTTCATGTTACAGTCAACTTTTTCTCAGATTTGTGTACTCAACATTCTCAAGAGTCTTCATATGAACTAGTGATTGAATCAGAGTATCAGTTTTTGGCCGGCGGATGTGTAAAGCATTATTTTAGCATTAGCAATAAATTCAATTTGCTTTATATCAATCATTTTTAGAGGTATGAAGTTGCCTTTGCACATGTTAACATGATGTAGTGTCTTCCACGTGACATACCAAGTTTGGTGTTGATATCTCAAAGATTTGCTGAGATTTGACCAAACGTCCTGTTTGGATGCTTTGTTGCAGATTTTGATTGGCTCTACCGGACAAACGGTTTTGAAAATCAGAAATCCCTACGATAACTTTTGTGAGGCTCAGTCTGGATATCATCTATGGCAATTTTGAAGAAAATTCGACCAAAAATGTAGGAGGAGTAGGGAAAAAACGCGTTTCCTTAATCTTTATTGTACAGACAAATCCAATATGGTGGCCGTTATAGCTTCTTGAGGCTTTTTTATTCCTCATGAGAAATAAGGCATATGTAATGAATTTCAGAATTTTGGGACTTATGGCCTGCAAATGGCATCAATTTGAAAATTGACATATTGGGGCGTGGCCTGTAGCGCCACCTATTGTCTCACATGGCCCATGTTTGGTATGGTAGTTACTAATGGTCTGCAGTTTCAACATGCCAAATTTCACAACTTTTTACGGTACTGGTCTAGGGGCTGCCATTGACTCCCATGGGTAAAAAATAATAATACCACCAATAACAATAGGGTTCTCCTACCGGAGGAACCCTAAATATAGCTGCAAGCAGCAATGAGGTGGCCAAGCGGTCGTACCGGAGGAACCCTAAATATAGCTGCAAGCAGCAATGAGGTGGCCAAGCGGTCGAATGACCCATAAAACATGTTGTACATCCTCAGAAGAGGGTTACGAGTACACGCAACAAGTTTGGTGCGAATCCATCAAAGATTTGCTGAGATACGACCCAATTTCCTGTTTGCTGGCTTAACGGCACATTTTGATTGGCCGTACCGGGCAAACGGTTTTGAAAAGCCAAAAAACATATGATGGCTTTTGTGAGGCTTGGTCTGAAGATGATCTCTGCCAAATTTGGTGAAGATTGGAAAACATTTGTAGGAGGAGTACAGAAAAAACGTTTTTTCAGTAATTCAAAATGGCGGCCGCATCAATTCGGCTGTTATCACAAGTTATTATGTGTCACACACGGGATGTCCCAAGATATCATGAGACAAAGGAATCACTTAATAAAGGCAAACGAATCAACAGTTATTGGCCAAAACACATTTTTGTATCCTGCGGCCACGCCCAGTGATCACATGACACCAAATTGTTTGGACATCCTCAGATCAAAGTTCCGAGTCATCATACCAAGTTTGGTGTTGATTTCTCAAGGATTGGCTGAGATATGACCCAACTTCCTGTTTGGTGTCTTTGCTGCCGATTTTGATTGGCTGTACCGGACAAACGGTTTTGAAAATCAAAAATCTTTGGATAACTTCTGTGAGGGTTGCTCTGACGATGATGTGTGCCAATTCTGGGGAAGATTAAAGAAGAATTGTAGGGGGAGTAGGCTTTCAAAAGTTTTCGATAAAACCGGAAATGGCGGAAAATCTATATAACCGGAAATTGACGTCATAGGGTGTGTTGAACTCGTCTTGACCCAGGGAATCCAATGGTACCTCATTTTTGAAAATCGGTCATACGGTTCAAAAGTTACGTGTGTAAACACAAGTCCAACTTTGACCAGTTGGTGGCGCTAGAGTGCTCCAATGAGAGACATGAAACTTGGTGAATATAAAGAGGGGACTGTGCTTAATGAGTGTGCCAAAATTCACAACTTTTTACCATATGGTTCTAGGGGCTGCCATAGACTCCAATGGTAGAAGAAGTGTAATAATAAATATAGCTGCAAGCAGCAATGAGGTGGCCAAGCAGTCGAATGACCCACAAAACATGTTGTACATCCTCAGAAGAGGGTTACGAGTACACGCAACAAGTTTGGTGCGAATCCATCAAAGATTTGCTGAGATACGACCCAACTTCCTGTTTGCTGGCTTAACGGCACATTTTGATTGGCCGTACCGGGCAAACGGTTTTGAAAACCAAAAAAACATATGATGGCTTTTGTGAGGCTTGGTCTGAAGATGATCTCTGCCAAATTTGGTGAAGATTGGAAAACATTTGTAGGAGGAGTACAGAAAAAACGTTTTTTCAGTAATTCAAAATGGCGGCCGCATCAATTCGGCTGTTATCACAAGTTATCATGTGTCACACACGGGATGTCCCAAGATATCATGAGACAAAGGAATCACTTAATAAAGGCAAACGAATCAACAGTTATTGGCCAAAACACATTTTTGCATCCTGCGGCCACGCCCAGTGATCACATGACACCAAATTGTTTGGACATCCTCAGACGAGGGTTCCGAGTCATCATACCAAGTTTGGTGTTGATTTCTCAAGGATTGGCTGAGATATGACCCAACTTCCTGTTTGGTGTCTTTGCTGCCGATTTTGATTGGCTGTACCGGACAAACGGTTTTGAAAATCAAAAATCTTTGGATAACTTCTGTGAGGGTTGCTCTGACGATGATGTGTGCCAATTCTGGGGAAGATTAAAGAAGAAAAATTGTAGGAGGAGTAGGCTTTCAAAGGTTTTTGCTAAAACCGGAAATGGCGGAAAATATTTATAACCGGAAATTGACGTCATAGGTTGTGTTGAACTCGTCTAGATCCAGGGAATCCAACGGTACCTCATTTTTGAAAATCGGTCATACGGTTCAAAAGTTACGTGTGTAAACACAAGTCCAACTTTGACCAGTTGGTGGCGCTAGAGTGCTCCAATGAGAGACATGAAACTTGGTGAATATAAAGAGGGGACTGTGCTTAATGAGTGTGCCAAAATTCACAACTTTTTACCATATGGTTCTAGGGGCTGCCATAGACTCCAATGGTAGAAGAAGTGTAATAATAAATATAGCTGCAAGCAGCAATGAGGTGGCCAAGCAGTCGAATGACCCACAAAACATGTTGTACATCCTCAGAAGAGGGTTACGAGTACACGCAACAAGTTTGGTGCGAATCCATCAAAGATTTGCTGAGATACGACCCAATTTCCTGTTTGCTGGCTTAACGGCACATTTTGATTGGCCGTACCGGGCAAACGGTTTTGAAAAGCCAAAAAACATATGATGGCTTTTGTGAGGCTTGGTCTGAAGATGATCTCTGCCAAATTTGGTGAAGATTGGAAAACATTTGTAGGAGGAGTACAGAAAAAACGTTTTTTCAGTAATTCAAAATGGCGGCCGCATCAATTCGGCTGTTATCACAAGTTATCATGTGTCACACACGGGATGTCCCAAGATATCATGAGACAAAGGAATCACTTAATAAAGGCAAACGAATCAACAGTTATTGGCCAAAGCACATTTTTGTATCCTGCGGCCACGCCCAGTGATCACATGACACTAAATTGTTTGGACATCCTCAGATGAAGGTTCCGAGTCATCATACCAAGTTTGGTGTTGATTTCTCAAGGATTGGCTGAGATATGACCCAACTTCCTGTTTGGTGTCTTTGCTGCCGATTTTGATTGGCTGTACCGGACAAACGGTTTTGAAAATCAAAAATCTTTGGATAACCTCTGTGAGGGTTGCTCTGACGATGATGTGTGCCAATTCTGGGGAAGATTAAAGAAAAATTGTAGGAGGAGTAGGCTTTCAAAGGTTTTCGATAAAACCGGAAATGGCGGAAAATCTATATAACCGGAAATTGACGTCATAGGGTGTGTTGAACTCGTCTTGACCCAGGGAATCCAATGGTACCTCATTTTTGAAAATCGGTCATACGGTTCAAAAGTTACGTGTGTAAACACAAGTCCAACTTTGACCAGTTGGTGGCGCTAGAGTGCTCCAATGAGAGACATACAAATTGGTGAATATAAAGAAGGGACTGTGCTTAATGAGTGTGCCAAAATTCACAACTTTTTACCATATGGTTCTAGGGGCTGCCATAGACTCCAATGGCAGAAGAAGTGTAATAATAATAAGAAAAGGTAGAAACACTTAAGTGGCTTCGCCGCTTCGCGGCTTGGCCACCAAATATAGCTGCAAGCAGCAATGGAGGGGCCAAGCAGTCCAGAGCAGGACATGGCTTCCATAGCACTTGTGCAACAATTAAGTCACAACAACCTGTTGCACTCATGCAACACACCAAGTTTGGTTGAAATATATGTTTGCGTTCAAGAGTACTGAGAGTTCAAAGTTATTTTTATGGTATAACACTGCAGGCCTCCTCTGCTCCTCATGGGAACGATGGAACCCAAGTTTGGTGACAATCGCGCAAATGGTTGCTGAGATATGCTCTTGCGCCTCGTTTGGCGGCTTCGCCACCGCTTTTGATCGTCTCTACCGAACAAACGTTTTTGAAAATTGAAAATTCTTCTGATTGCTTTTGTGAAACTGGGTCTAAAGATCATCTTTGCCAAATTTGGTAAACATTGGACAAAAATTGGGGCGTGCAAAAGGTTTTTATACTTTTCCATGAAATCCAAAATGGCGGCCACGTCCGTTCGACTTTTATGAAAAGTTATTAATAGTCAGGCTTGATATCTCACAAGACATCAACAGACAAAGAAATTACTTTATTAAGGTAAACACTTCAACAGTTATTAGCCAAAACACGTTTATGCTTCCGGCCACGCCCCCTTTTAGTCACATGACACAATCTTTGGAGGACATCCTCAGAATAAGTTTCCGAGGCGGCCTACCAAATTTAGTTTCACTGCCTCAAACAACTGCTGAGATATGACTTCACTTCCTGTTTGGTGGCTTTTCTGCTGATTTTGATTGGCTGTTACAGACAAACGGTTGTGGGTATCAAAATGCTCTACCATAACTTTTGCGCGGCTTGGTCTGAAGAGCATATCTGGTAATTTTGAAGAAGATTTGACAAAGATTGTAGGAGGAGTAGGCTTTCAAAGGTTTTTGATAAAACCGGAAATAGCGGAAAAGCTATAAACCGGAAATTGACGCCATGGTGTGCATTGAATTCGGCTTGATCCAGGGAATCCAATGGTACCTCATTTTTGAAAATGGGTCATACGGTTTAAAAGTTGCGTGTGTAAACACAACTCCAACTTTGACCCATTGGTGGCGCTAGAGTGCCCGAGTATGGGACATGAAACTTTGTGAATTGGACCAGGGGACTGTCCCCAATGAGTGTGCCAAATTTCACAACTTTCGACCAAGCGCTTCTAGGGCCTGCCATAGACACCCAGTCTTAAGAAGTATAATAATAATAATAATAATAATAATAATAACAATAACAATAGGTGCCTCGCAGCTTCGCTGCTTGGCCCCTAATAAGAAAAGGTAGAAACACTTAAGTGGCTTCGCCGCTTCGCGGCTTGGCCACCAATAAGAAAAGGTAGAAACACTTAAGTGGCTTCGCCGCTTCGCGGCTTGGCCACCAATAAGAAAAGGTAGAAACACTTAAGTGGCTTCGCCGCTTCGCGGCTTGGCCACCAATAATAATAAAGAGAAACAGGAAAACAATAGTGAGAATGCTTAACAGCATTCTCACAATAAAGAGAAACAGGAAAACAATAGTAACAGCATTCTCACAATAAAGAGAAACAGGAAAACAATAGTGAGAATGCTTAACAGCATTCTCACAATAAAGAGAAACAGGAAAACAATAGTGAGAATGCTTAACAGCATTCTCACAATAAAGAGAAACAGGAAAACAATAGTGAGAATGCTTAACAGCATTCTTACAATAAAGATTCAAAGAACAATACTTGGAATGCTGAAGCAGCATTCCAACAATAAGTTGAATAAAGATTCAAAGAACAATACTTGGAATGCTGAAGCAGCATTCCAACAATAAAGAGAAACAGGAAAACAATAGTGAGAATGCTTAACAGCATTCTCACTATTATAATAATATATATATATATATATGTGAGAGAACAAAGGTTGTGCCCTTGCCGAAGGCAAAGCACACCCAATAATAATATATATGTGAGAGAACAAAGGTTGTGCCTTTGTTCAAAGCACACCCAATAATGGATTAAAAATCGATATGCTCAGTTTAATAATGGGACACGCGAACGTTTGCTGATAACACACGCCCCCCGTCCCCCCCCATAACGTGAAGTGATCAATACTTATGGAAGACGAATGCCGGAGCTAAAATGTATGCTTCAAACGACGGGACAGAAGATAATTTGATCGACTGCACACATGAAGGCAAATTGCTTCACACAGTAACAAGTGGTTGTGATGACTTTTGAGCAGTTTAGCTCTACCTTAGATAGTTAGAGATGAAGCGCGAATGTTAGCTGCGCTGCTGCATGCATCGAACACATGACGTTCCAGTAACTTCATTCCATGCTGTGTGTTCAAATGCTTCTTCATATTTGTAGTATTTCCTCCCTTTGACGAAATAGACTTTTTACACGCGTTACAAGTGGCGTTGTTGTCATTTTGTTGTGTGAAATACAACCAAACTTTAGAACGCTTCTGCCTAGTTGCCATGTTTGCTGCAGTCTGAATAAACTATAAAAGTTCGCGCATGCGCAACGGCACAGAGAATTGTGCCGTGCAACAGCACATCTATGCACGTTGTATCCATGCGTCGTTGCTAACGTGTGCTGACGTTGTGACGTAGGCTAGCACTGAGTACCCTTTGTTGACACAAGGCACTTTTTGCCACAAAAACTCAAGTTCAGCCTAAACCGTGCCACAGAATGTAAATCCCAATAGAAGCAACGCAATCGAGACCAAGACGAACATTTTGACACCGCCGTTTTCTATGTAGTCCAAATATTGACTGATCCTTAGGGGTGGGAAAATAATAATAATAAGATATATGTGAGAGAACAAAGGTTGTGCCCTTGCCGAAGTCAAAGCACACCCAATTACAAACAATTCAGAGGCAACAGCCTCATCCGGGAAGGGTCACAGTGAAGAAGTGTTTTTTAGAGAAAAACTGGGAGTTGGATCCCTGGCTATGGAGGACAAAAATCCTCCACTCCTTTGTGGGAGAAAAAATCAAAGATTTTGCAAGCACTCACAGGAAAAAGCACCGCATATCTTGCCGACACACATGCACACACAAGCTGCTCTCGGCACATCCTCTATTGGCTACTTTGGCCCCTACACCAGTGGGGGAGATGACCTCCACTTACCGTATTTATTCGAATAAATGCCACAGTGTTTATTACATAATGATCATTTTTGGTGGCTTTTATTCGAGGGCGGCGTTTAATTAGTAAGAGATTTCGAGAATTGCAGTTGCAGTGCGGCCATAGACACACAAAGAATAGACAACCCTTACGAAGAAGAAGTATACTTCAAGTTTAGCATAGACATAATAAAGAGTAGACGCCGCATTGGCTGCTGGGCGCGAGAAATGCGGCCGCCATCTTGGACAGGGTAAAAGTGGTATGTATTGACTGTATTAACTTTTCTAACACGCCCCCGAGCGTGGTGTACTGTGGCTTGCCTTCCCACAGTACACCACGCTCGGGGGCGTGTTAGACAAGTTAATACAGAGTTGTAGTTCTCTAAGGTCACTGTTGTAGTCATGGCCAAGCGTGCAGATTTGGGTTCATGTACTCACAATATCGATCAAAATACCACTTTTACACAACATTTATGTAAGTGCAAGATTTTACTAGTGCAAGATTACAGTAGAATACATGTTACGCCACCGGTCACTCAACCAGTCGTTTGTAGGCTGGGCTAGCAGTGGCACAGAACAGTCACGTAATGTGACGAGACTGAATTTAAAAGTAGGCTATAAAAACACACTAGGAACAATGACGACATCGGCAACCATGCACCATGCATTATTAGTTTAATGTAATCTTTAAATTCAGGCTCGTCACATTAGTAACTTTGTTCTGAACAGAACTGGGTGTGCAGACACATACGAAAAGTTTCTCCTCCATCTTGAAATTGTGAAACCTAGAAATGTTTATCATGACCAAAGGTTGCTACGTTACAAGAAACAAGAAAACAATCCGATTGGCCAACGCTAGCGTTTTCACGCTCCTCATTTACATAAAGTTGAGAAAATCCAACTTGCAACGCTCCGCTCCGCTCCGCTCCGCTCCGCTCGCCTTCCCTACGCGAGTGTCAACACCTGGTTTCATTGAAAATGAATTGGAAGCCGACGCCACGCGCCGCCCGCTCCGCTGCAGTGTGAACGCACTGTTAGAACAGTTAATACAGAGTTGTAGTTCTCTAAGGTCACTGTTATAGTCATGGCCAAGCGTGCAGACTTGGGTTCATGTACTCACAATATCGATCAAAATACCACTTTTACACAACATTTGTGTAAAAATACTAGTGGTGGGCATAGATATATTATTTGTTTGTTGTTGTTGATTTTGTGAATTATTTCGACCCCCCCCCCCCCCGCCACAAATAGCTTTCTAATCTGTGGGAAACACTGGCATCCATGTTAGCACGTCACGTTTGATGTGATCATTTCATACACAAGGCATACACACAGGTTCGAAGACTCGTTCTCGCCCCCTACAGTGCAATTCGGCTAGGTATACCCGCGCTAAAATATAAAGGTGAAAGTCATCATAGCTTGCGTAGTATAGACCCAGCTCCCAACCCAACTTTGAGAATAGATTAACGGCGATATTTTTTTAACGCCGATAAGAGTCGCAGCGCGTTAACGCCGATAACGGCCCACCACTAAACAATACAGAATTTTTACTAGTGCAAGATTACAGTAGAATACATGTTACGCCACCGGTCACTCAACCAGGGGGGTATTCATCGTAGCTCGCTAAGCGGTTTAGCGAGCTAATTTTCAGGCTAAGATAAAAAACGCCCCTCTTTTTGGTTCTTGGAAGCAACTTTCGATAAATCACCATAGTAACATCAATTAGCACTAACCTGCTCCAGAGCAGGCTAACGTAAGTGTAGCTGGATCTTGCCACACCCCCGGAAAATAACATGGCAGCTCCCTTTTTGAGAGACCCAGTTGACCAAGGAGCTATATTTTAGTTCGATTAGCTTTCCTTACCAATAGAGTTCTTCTCGATTGCCAAGATCCTTTATTTCACACGGATGAGTTCTTGTTTGAGCGATATTGATTCAGCGGACAAGGACTCATTTATTTGCAAGACCTTCTCGGGCCGTACATTGCAAATATCACACGCCGCAGCAAGCTTTATGCTTTATTATGAGCTTATGCTGCTGTATGTGAATATGTAACGCTATGTTTTAGGAAATGTCTTGTCTTATCTGTTGTGCCTGTGCTTTTTATATGTTTCACTGTGGGAGAGTGGGAAACGCTAATGTTAACGGGCTAAAGGGACAATTGATTAACTTAGCTTCAACCCTTACGACGAACGGGGCCCAGATTCCTTTTTATGTCTTGACGTGAAGAAATTGACAATAAAGCTACTTGAAACTTTAACTGTGCTTCAGACTCTGCATAGCCTTGAGGTTTTTTGCGTCAGGTATAGGCTACATTTTTATACAGTATAGGCGATGCAGAAAACATTGGCAAAGCCGCAGCATGCGTTGCTGTAAGAAAAGTGTACTTGGCGCTTAACCAGCTGATGAATCAATTCATCATATTCCCTGGCCATGTCCCAGTCAATGAAATCAAAGAGGGATTTACACATAGGCCTACATGCATATACACATATATAGTACATGATATAAGCTCAGTAGCCTACATATATCCTCATAAGTGTCTATGAATTCGTATCAATTAGATACTCTTTGGCCTTGTTTTTATCTAGCCTACTTATTCTGAGAGTTGAGATCATTATTTTCGCTTGCAAGATCTCATTCGATTATTAATTTCCATTAAGCCTACTGCCAGCAGGCACATTTAAAGAAATGTGATCTGATTGGGGTAATGAGGCACTTAAGATGAGCTATACATTTCCCCAAAACTTTCGCATTTATAGCTTATCGGCAATTTTTTGCCAAGCTGCTTGTCTTGCTCTGGCAGCGGCGGTATTTGACTTAGCCATGATAATATGCTTATTGTCTTCGTAGAGACTCATTATAATAGTTTGCTCGGATGGCGAGAATAGCCTATCACCGCTCTCTCTTTCGTCTTTTCCGCCATCATACCGTTAGAAAATCACGGTTTTGGTGATTGACCTTTCCTGCCTTTTGAAGTAGGACGTGCACGTGCAATTTTCCTGATAAGTTTAGCCTGATTGAAATTAACCACATGATTTGAATGCGGATCAGCCGTTGACGAACTGATATTTGCTGTTCTCACTCATCTCGCTAATGTTAACGGGCTAAAGGGACAATTGATTAACTTAGCTTCAACCCTTACGACGAACGAGGCCCAGTTGTTTGTAGGCTGGGCTACTAGTAGCAAGCTAGCCGTGGCACAGAACAGTCACGTAATGTGACGAGACTGAATTTAAAAGTATAAAAACACACTAGGGACACTGACAACGTCGGCAACCCTGCACCATGTATTATTAGTTTAATGTCATCTTTAAATTCAGTCTCGTCACCAGTGGCGCCTTAACGCACGGGCTTACCTGGGCTTAAGCCCGGGGCCTCGACCAATCAGGGGCCTCTTAATAATAATACAAAATAATAATGATGATAAACGTCCTTATTCGCGGTGTCATTATTCTCTACAGTGGCATCTGGTGGTGGATGTGGAGGTGGAGGGACCCCCCCCCTCCCCCTTATCTAAACAAAATGTATAAAAAATGTAACAAAAACTAGAGAGGACGGTGTGCTTGCTTGCTTCGGTTGCAGATGGGTCCATTTAATATGAAACAAGCTGAACCCCCTTTGAGACAAGCTATTCTAACAACGTTGTCACCGGCAGTATTTTTCAGATGGAATCGCGATTCAAACAGTACCATCTGCTAACTGAAAATATGCCCCCAAACGCGACTTTTTGGTCTCAGTCTAGAGCCCTTCGTGGAGAAGCTGAATTGTGCTACGAGCAAGCTAGCCTAGCTGCTGTTGCTAGCCAAACTACACTGAGGGGATTGTTTGAATGCTCCGGAAATTCAAAACGTTTCTTTTGACAAAGTTTAGGCTATGGCATTGAAGACAGCGACGCACCACACAAGCTTGAGTTTAAATACATTATTTAATGTGACATTACTTACTGTACATACAAGTGTTGAATTGCTTAAATGTATAATGCTGCTAGTACACCATGGCACAATACGATACTTGCTGTGCAACAGCAATGCCCGTTGTATCCATGCGTTGTTGCTAACGTTTGCTGACGTTGTTACGTAGGCTAGCACTGAGTTCCCTTCGTTGACACAAGGCACTTTTTGCCACAAAAACTGAATTTCAGCCTAAACCGTGCAACGAAACGTAAATAAAAATACAAGCAACTCAATCGCTAACAAGACGAAACTTTTGACACCGACGTTGTCTATGTAGTCCAAATATTGACGGATCCTTAGAGGGCAAAAATAAATTGATTGTGCGATTAGCGGGCGGGGGTCCTCAAAAACAAAACAAAAAGTCTATAGCCCAGGGGCCTCAGGTGCTATTAAGACGCCCCTGCTCGTCACATTACGTAACTTTGTTCTGAACAGAACTGGGTGTGCAGACACATACAATAAGTTTCTCCATCTTGAAATTGTAAAACCTAGAAATGTTCACCATGACAAACAGTTGCTACGTTACAAGAAACAATAAACCAATCCGATTGGCCAACGCTAGCATTTTCACGCTCCTCATTTACCTAAAGTTGAGAAAATCCAACTTGCAACGCTCCGCTCCGCTCGCCTTCCCACAATGCCCTACGCGAGCGTCCACACCTGGTTTCATTGAAAATGAATTGGAAGCCGCCGCCCCGCGCCGACAGTTCCGCTGTAGTGGACACGCACCTTGAGCCCCATTGTACCGAATTATGTTGCAGTTCCACTGGGAGTGATCGCGGTCGAGTGCAAAATGAATGGGAGTCTATGGAGCTAAACGGCTAAATATGTCTCTTTCACCTGATTGTCGTTCAAATCTCAGATTTGATTGTAGTTTTTGCATGTTAAACATGGATTATAGGTTGAAAGTTGAATGAACGAGTACTTATCTCCTTTCGATTTCTTACAGGGTGAGTCGTTGTTGCCCATAACAAGCTAGCATTCTGCTAATGAATGCTGATTGGTTAGTGAATGACTGACTACGACCAGAGATCCCTCTTTATGGCATCCAAAGCGGAACCAGAATGTCAGAGCATTAGCAACATTAGCAACAACATTAGCAAACCAAAACTATTTCTAGCATGTGTATTGACAGAGCCTAACCTGTCAGCTGTGTTGTTGATGCCTCGAGAGAAAAAAGGAAGTGACCAGAGCTCAGGGTTGTAGTGATGGGTCGTTCGCGAACGATCCGGCTCTAAGAGCGGGTAAAAAACGTCCTGAAAGCTTTTAATGCTGGCATACTAAACATTTGGTGTTACTTGTAGATATTACAATACATTTGGCAATGATAGCAATGCTGTTGGACTTGGAAAAGCAGTGTATATGGTTTGGCAGGGGCATATTTTGAGTTCTGATATTGGGCTGGCCATTGGGCTGGTTTTGGGCTGGTTTTGATTGGCCATTGGGCTGGTTTTGTCACACAGACCTGGCAACCCTGTAGTGATGGGCATTCCGGCTCTTTTTCGTGAGCCGTGGGCTCTTGAAGGTGAACGTCGGGAGCTGGCTCGCATATCTGAAGAGCCGACTCTATTTTAATAGATTAATACAGCCTATAAAAACTAAATGATTATGAAATAATGAATTTTAATTGTATTTAAAATAATTGACTAATTCAAAGAACAACAAAAAAATACTTGTAGGCTTAAAGGCGCACACGATCATCCTCACATTCTGTTCCTGTCAATCCTGAGGGAGGGCCGAGCCAACTCACACACAGTCAGAGAGTAGTCAAAACTCGGAGGAGAGCCATGACAAATCAATGCACATAAAGATATGTGGTTACGGTCGAGTATGATTTCATTTAAAAATGTAATTCAAATTGTTTTCACACCCATCATAGTCAAATTCATAGTTAAAACATGTATTTTTTAAAGAGCCGTTCGGGAGCCAAAAGAGCCGGCTCTTTTTGGTGAGCTGAGCCATACGAGCCGGCTCACGAAAAAGAGCCGGAATGCCCATCACTACAGGGTTGCCAGGTCTGTGTGACAAAACCAGCCCAATGGCCAATCTAAACCAGCCCAATGGCCAGCCCAATATCAGAACTCAAAATATGCCCCTGCCAAACCATATAGACTGCTTTTCCAAGTCCAACAGCATTGCTATCATTGCCAAATGTATTGTAATATCTACAAAGTAACACCAAATGTTTAGTATGCCAGCATTAAAAGCTTTCAGGAGGTTTTCTCAGGAGACTGAGAGCATTAGGCACACACACACAGTGCGTGTGTGTATGTGGGCGTGTCCCATGTCCATGTGTGTACGTGCTGATCTGGAGTCAGTTTGGTAGGATTTGGGTATAAATAAATTATTTCATTTAAAATATGGATTTTTATTTAAAGATATTCATGTAATTTGCATGCAAAATAGGTCTACCCGAACCAACGGACAAAAAATTCAACTCGGGGCAACACTTCAAAAGTAGCCCAATTCCGCGGGAAAACCGCAGACCTGGCAACACTGCCAGAGCTTGCCGTAATGCAGTATCTCTGGCCGTACAATGTGTATGACGTCAGTGACATTTTAAAAGGCTTTTTGTAACAAAAGGCGACTTAAAAAAAATCTAAAACCCAGCAGTGTGTATTTTTTTTGCCTACCCTTTCGAATTCAGCATTCAAATTACTAGACAAAAAATGATATCCTGAGAAAAGTGGATTTTGAGGGGTATAGCGCCAAAGACCTAGCCTGGCTCTGCCCTCCTACGTACTTCCGCTCAATTTTGATTTTGCTTCTGTACTCGGTCTGGCCATGAGGTAAGTAAGTCAGATGTCTCCAGTTAATCTAGCTCTGTTACATTTAGTCATTTATCAGACGCTCTTATCCAGAGCGACTTACAGTAAGTACAGGGAAATTCCCCCCGAGGCAAGTAGGGTGAAGTGCCTTGCCCAAGGACACAACGTTGTTTGGTTTTCACAGCCAGGAATCGAACCAGCAACCTTCTGATTACTAGCCCGATTCCCTAACCGCTCAGCCATCTGACTCCACATCTGCACTTGACCGTTAGCGCCCTCATATGGAACTAGAGTGGAATTGCAACCAGTTCAGAAGACGGAAGTTTCCCGAGAGTGGCAGTTCCCCCCATATTAGACATTCTAGGACCTTAGGTATAACCTTCAAATGCATAATGCAACCCTTCTGTCTGCTTCTTTCTCAAGTTGATTTTTCGTTTTTCCATTAATACTCCAATTGATAATTATTAGTATAAGAGTAAAGGGCTTCAAAATGTTTTGGCAGTAATTAAGGTTACAGCTTGAGTACCAAAAAAGATTCAATGTGCAATGCATAATAGATTTTCCTAGACATGAATAATTAGAATAAGATGGATCAAACATGTTTTACCTGTAATGTACTTCAAAAGTATTTTGACTGTTTTTGCTGTATAATAATAGAAAACGTACATCCTACTCAAGAAGAAGTGTATACCATTTTCTGTTTCTAAGCATACTTCTTAAAAGTATATCAAAAGTGAACTATTTTCAAAGCATACTTCTTAAAAGTATATCAAAAGTGAACTATTTTCTAAGCATACTTCTTAAAAGTTTATAAAAAATGTAACTAAAAGTGTACTATCCATATTTTAGTATACTTATACCTTAATATACCTCTTTTTTGTAAGGGAGTCGACAAGCTAACAGCAAGCGAAGCACGGACAATTTAATCCTACGATAAAAGTTTAAGGTTGTTATCGGATGTTAGCGATCTAAGGAAACCTCTATTCTCTTGTGTACAGCATGCAACCATTGAGGTATGTTGTTTTGTGTCTGTATTTTACTTTGGTGAATGTTATTGACATGCTGCGAATGTCATAGTATGTTCATATTAAGCTAATGTGGTCTTTATTTTCTCGTTATAGGCTACTGTTTAGTTTTCACGGTGGATTTGGAGAAGAAGCTTCAAACCTTTAGCAAGAAAGCCACTTGTGTCTGCCAGTGCTTCGAGGGAATTATAATACTTGTGATTTACTTGTGTAATAAATACTGTGTTTTAATTTACCCAATAAGGTGGTGTTTATTACACAATGTTCATTTTTGGTACAGCGTTTATCATTTCTATTAGTTTTTCTATTTTTGGGGGCCCCTGTCAGTCAGGGGCCCTTGGAATTGTCCTAACCTTTCCCCCCTATACGGCGCCCCTGCATACGGTGGCCCACGGGTAGCCTGGTCCTAACCAGACCCTCGTACATTTCATTTGTACAGAGGGTCTGGGATCGCTCCATTGACAAGCGTTAACTTCCTTGAAGGCGGGTACTCTGTTGAAGTTTAAAACTATTGGATCTGCCCAGAGCCACTCTGATCTGCCATAACCAATTGCTAGCGTTCGCCTTAGCCAACTCATTCACCACTACTGTAACGGAACTAGCTGCCGTAGCTGGAAAATCAAACTTTTCCCGAACCCCGTGGGGAGGAGGGCCACAACATCATGGCCACCAAGAAAACTCAACAAAGATTGTTCTTGCTCCGGCTTTAACTTCTGGTTATTTGGCAGCGTTGCCACAACGGACCGAATGGCTTCGCTTGCATCTTTCTCCACCGCCAGTACTGAACTACAACTCAAACTAGCGCACGACAGCAACGTCATCGTTCTCAGCCACTCCCTCTGTTCGCTGATTGGACCACCAAAAATGTGGTTTGCAAAAACTGACTAATATACCGAAATCCCAGACCTAGTACAGAAGCATAACTTACATTGGTGAATTTAAAGGTCCCATCACATGAAAATTTCACTTTAGGAGGTATTTAACATTAATATGAGTTCCCCTAGCCTGCCTTTGGTCCCCCAGTGGATAGAAACTGACAGGTGTAAACCAAGCCCTGGGTATTCTTCTCCGCCTTTGAGAAAATGAGAGCTCAAACGCTCGGTTTTGAGGGCGTGGATTTTCAAAACCGAGCGTTTGAGCGTTTTTCGCAAAGGCGGAAAAGAGTACCCAGGGCTTGGTTTACACCTATCGAAATTTGTGTCGTTGTGTTGTGTGCTAATGTTGTTCTGTTTTCAACTTTTGTTTGCTTCGCTAATGTTGTTGTGTTGTGCACCACCGTAGGGTCAGATACAAACAAGTTTTAGAGAATCAGCACGTTGAATGGAGCTGATGTACCTAGCATTGGCAGATAATACTGCTTGATCCATTTTTCTGGAAACTGATAGACTGGGGGCTTCTACACAGGGGTATTTGTCGCCATTAGTGAGTTCAGAGAGTGTTCCATTTACATTTAGTCATTTAGCAGACGCTCTTATCCAGAGCGACTTACAGTAAGTACAGGGACATTCCCCCGAGGCAAGTAGGGTGAAGTGCCTTGCCCAAGGACACAACGTCAGGTGGCATGACCGGGAATCGAACTGGCAACTTTCGGATTACTAGCCCGATTCCCTCACCGCTCAGCCACCTGACTCCCAGTTCCATAGTACAAAGGATGAAGGATATTATTTAAATGTACACAAATATAATAACAATGGACAGCCCTCTGTGTTTACCTTGTATTTCAAGGCTACAAAACCAACTGTTTCCGCAGAGAATTTCCAACGAGTGAGTGGACAGCGAATAAAAGATGAGATTTTCATCCAACAGTGATACACATGGCAAACCATGGCAAAATGTCAAGCCTGCCCTTCATTTTGGGCTCAATAATCTCTCAACAGTCTCAACAGTTTGTGCACTGTAAAGTGGAAAACACTTGACTAAGCAGGGGCAAAAGTAGGTAGAGACACTGTTTCACTTGCATTTGGTATTGATGACGTAATGGAAACATATAAAAGGGAACAGAATCTTTGAAAGGACACAAGTACATATGATTTATCCTACTGTAGGCAGTAGTGTACAGGATTTTATATAGTGTAATGATAAAGGATATAAGGTATCTTATAACATGGCAAACATTACATGTAAGCCAGGACATAAGGAACATGTGAAAATAACATAATGGGATATATTGTAATAGTGTTTCAGTACACCATGCAGACAAGCTAAGTCCTTCCACTATTTCAAGATCCTTGTTGGAGAGCACAAGATTCAATGAGTGAATGTTAATGCTGGGTGAAAAACGCCCTCACTATTCAGCCTGCAAATCAATCACTCAGCCTCCATCTCTCCCCTTTCCTCACAAAGTCACAATGGGAAGCTTGTACTACTGGTGGTGGTCCTAAGCATGATCGTGTGTGTGTGAGTGTGTGAGTGTACGTGTGTGTGTGTGTGTTTGTGTCTCCAAATGGACGCATGAAGCCTGTGGAAGGCAGCAGATTGGATGGGAAGCTCCTAGAAGCATTCAGTTCCTGGGAGGGGACCTTTTTACATGGTCAACAAGATGATAGTTAGGACTCTAGTGTCCTGTTATTCTTGTGGAATGTGTGATGTGATATGTGTCTACAGTGAATTGCTACCATACACTAACAACTCAGGCTGGTTCTCTAGCTCAGAAGAAACTCCTCCGCAAGAATCTACCTGTGAGGACCCGACACACATCCAAGACACCTGCAGCATTCCCCCAGGGACTGACATTCCAGGTGAACAGACCCACAGTCTTGTGTAAACTCCTGACATGCTATGACCCCTACTGGGACTTTCTGTGTCTTCTCAATCCTTTTGGTTGCATATCTAAACACTAACCTCAATGTACCCTTGGAACAATCAGAGGCTTTGGAGCACAAAGTCTGACATCACTGTGCATTGGAGCAGTGCTATGGAGAAGTATTGTACATGTCCCCTTCCTGATTCATCCATGGGAACATCTGCAACACTGAGCAGCTCAGAACTAGACAACACTGTGCTTCCTTCTGGATGTAACAAGGCAATGATGCTTCATCCTCAGGACACCTCTCTCTGACTGGCAGCTGAACAGACGAAGCTGATGATTCTTTGAACATAGCGGTTGGGGTGAGAATGTGCCAAGCACCGCCCCATGGTCTCTTACTCCCTGTCCTACTTCTACCCCACACCCTTCTCTCTTTCTCTCTGCCCCCCTCTTTCTCAAAGGCAGAAGTGGACATATCTCTACCACTGCCCCCTACAAGCCTTCAAACTGACTATACACCAACTTGCTGCTGGAAGCCATATTGTCACTTTACATCTCATTGATGTGTTGCACACAGTCAGCCCATATGCAGGGGAGTGAGTGCTAGTGTCTATTAAGCCATAATGCATCACATAAATATTTGAACTTTACCTAGATTTATGCTGCAGTCGTATTCAGTAAAGTGTGTCACAATTATAATCATTCACAACATAGATGAGAGGGATCTGCATGGCTGATATTTAATTAATAATAAACATTCACACACACAACACAATCCTCAAACTCTATTTTATTGCAACCTCACACAAATCAGCTTTCTGTTAAACTCCAGGCTTAACCATAAGACCAGACAACTTAAGTTCAGAGATGATAAAGCACCTTCCCTCAGTATTGCCTCCCTACCTCAATGCCTCAGAATCTCTTGGGTATATAGACCAGACTAGGGTTCCAACAAACAGGCATCGACACACAGCTGTGCAGGAGCCACTTCCCTTGTAGATGAATCTGGCCTTCCTGTTGGTTGTTAGTGAGGACAAACTCACAGCTGATCTTACATAATTGTAACTTTACAGTTTAGTTAGAGACTACATGTCTGTATATTCAAAGAATCTATCAATTTATTTCTATACTCGGTGCTCTCAAGTTGTATAAAAAGTTTGCCTTGAGATAACCATAACTGTCAACATAAAAATGGGGATGGGGGATGTTTTCTGATTGGGATATAACTCTGTATAACTAGAAACAACTATCATCTCAGTATGTCTGCACCTCATCCATTAATTGTATATAGAGGGACAAGTTATCTCTTAAGGCCAATATATGCTAGCCTGGCTCTGCCCTCGTACGTACTTCCGCTCAATTTTGATTTTGCTTCTGTACTAGGTCTGGCCATGAGGTACGTAAGTCAGATGTGTCCGGTAGATTTTCTACCGGCGAATCAGCGAACAGAGGGAGTGGCTGAGAACGATGACGTTGATGTTGTGCGCTAGTTTGTGTTGTAGTTCCGTAATGGCGGCGGAGAAAGATGCGAGCGAAGCCATTTGGTCCGTTGTGGCAACACTGCCAAATATCTATAAACTAAAGCCGGAGCAAGAACAAGTTTTGCTGAGTTTTGTTGGTGGCCATGATGTTGTGGCCCTCCTCCCCACAAGGTTCGGGAACAGTTTGATTTTCCAGCTAGGCAGCTAGCTCTGTTACAGTAGTGGTGAAGGAATTGGCGAACGCTAGCGATTGGTTATGGCAGATCAGAGTGGCTCTGGGCAGATCCAATAGTTTTAAACTTCAACAGAGTACCCGCCTACAAGGAAGTCAACGCTTGTCAATGGAGCGAGGCCAGACTCTCTGTACAATTGAAATGTACGAGAGTCTGGTTAGGACCAAGCTAGATATATGCTTCTCCGTTTTCCAAAAAACGGACACATGGGAACGCCCTCCTCTACGGGGAACGCCCTCTCCGAGCTCTCCGAGAGCCCTCGGAGAGCCCCGGAGAGCTCGACATGCACCTCCTGAATTTTCTAACTATTCGTCGTAATTTTGGACAGTTACGGATACCCCTTGGCTGTGATTGGTCAGTATTAAGAACCGCTTGCGTCAGGGGCGGGGCCGGGGTTGCCGTGACCAACAAGACGAACAGAATCCTTTGACCGCCATTGCTTTAAGTTTTTACAAATCATATTTCAGCTAAACAGTACATGTAAATCAGCATCTGAATTCAAATGTGACGAGAAATGGGCAGTGTAGTTGCTGAAAATGTGCTTATTTTATTGATGAAACGGCTAATTTGTAAATTTGCTCAGACTTTTCGATAACCTAGCTAGCATCGCAGTGCAGCGCCACCTACTCTTCTGGCGGTGAATTCTTTTCAGCACCCACAGCCTTCGGAGTACTATAAATTCAACGAATCCGTCCGACTCCGTCCGTCTGTCCGTAACGGAGTCGGAGTAGTATAATTCGGCCTTAAGCCCGCCCATCCGTTAACGGAGTCGGAGAAGCATACTGCGGCCTTTATTTCTCAGTGTGAGAAATGGCTGAAATGCGTGAGTCTCATGGCAAATGCGTAATACTGTTCATGGGGATTTTCTAGATCGATAAAGATTCAAAAATGTTGAATGAATATGGTTTAGCGGCATACAGTTTATTAAATATAATATAGAATGTTACATCAACACAATCTCATATCAGTGCAGTGACAATGTGTTTGTACGGAAGGTACAATCATGTAAATAGTTACACAGCTGAGCTACACAGCTAGGAACCCAGAGGTAATTTAAAGATATTCAGTGAAGCAACTTCCTGTCAATCTTTTCATGCCAGCTAAAAGTTATTACTTAAGAAGCTTAATAATTGCTAAATTATGTCATGACCACATGACAGAAAACTCTGACTTTCTCAGAGACAGGCTTATAATAATTGCCTACAGATTGAAAGATGGACGGGGAACATACTAGTAGTGCTTTTTGCTGTCTTTCCAGAAACTTAGATGATGCGTGTAGATTGGATATAGATGTCTCCTCAGCTGGGGCCTCATGTATAAACGTTGCGTACGCACAAAAAGCTTGCGTACGTTGGTTTTCACGCACACTTTGTGATGTATAAAGATTTACTTGACGTGAGAATGTGCGGGCCGTAATGGAAAGTTTTGAGCAGACGTGAGAATGTGCGGATCGTCCGCAAAGTCTTGTCTGGCTCTGTAACGTGGCGAATTCTAACTGAAAAGTGCCGAAACTCACCAAACATTACAAAATAAAGTTTCCACTACTACGTTTATGACGTTGACTATTCAAAAAACATGAAAATAAAAGTTTGATCATTAATGTTGATGATCATCAAAATGCCAAAACCCAAAACGGGAAATGCTATATAGCCTTCTGTTTAATCCGCCACCACTTAATAACTTCTGTTAAACTTGAGGGTGTCAAACGAACGACAAAATCACTCAGGAAATGCATGTCACGCTAACCCTATAGCTGCCATGCTGTTACGATGCGCCACCACTCGTTTCTTCGTTTAAAGTTTTACATCGGACCATTTCTTTTTAATTTCTGCCATGGTCATTTATGGCCCTATAATAATAATAGTGATTTTATTTGTAATGCACTTTACATTTAGCTAAATCTCAAAGTGCTACAGGTTAAAAACAAGAAAGGGCGCAAATAGTGACAGTTTTCCACTCCGCCGACTTTCTTTTGTCGCTAATACCTGATGACAGGCCGACAAACAGGACACATTTTCTCGCCTCCACCTCTGTTGTCAGAATCTCACGTTGATTGTGATTTATAAAGGAAAGGTGCGCAGGACCTGGCGTACGACCGGTTTTATACATGTGAATATTTCTGTGCGTAGGTACTTTTCGAGTTTTGGCCGTACGCCATCTTCTGGTATGAAAGCTGTACAATCCTTTATACATGAGGCCCCAGGTCTCCTGTCAAACGTACAGAATGACCACATGTACCATGCTACTGCATACAGTACCTCAAGTCCACCAGATGATTTCCTTACAGAGCAGGAGAGATCAAAATCCACCCTGCCATAGGGGACAAAAACACACAAAGGATGGAACAGTGTTTCTACCTTGGATTGAGGGGGGGGGCGGGGGCGGGGGGGCGTTTGCTGGTGATGTTTCTGATTGACTGGTAAGTGACATTTAACTCTGTATAACTCGGCAGAAAACCTCCTTCCGTATGCCTGCGCCTTGTCCATTAATTGTATAAAGCGGGACAAGTTACTTCTCAGTGTGAGAAATACAGGGTGTTGCCTGAGAGCGTGAGAAATTGATGAAATGCATGAGTCTCACGGCGAATACATGAGACTTGAGAGCCATGATGTTTAACTGTGGGACTGTACAGAACTACAGAATTTCTATAAAATTGTAATCTTTTCTTTTAACCCTAGTGTTAAGATTTCACATTCATATCATATATCATAGTTATTTTTGTGGTATGTCTGTGGATGTGATGAACCCACAAATGTGCAACATCAAATAGCCAGGTCATAATTTAAATTTTTAAAATCCTAAAAAAACTTGTTATGCCACAGTTTGGAATGAAAAGGAGAAAACAGGACAGAGTAACACGGCGGTTATTGCTCATTTAAAAAAAGCAGTTAAGGCGGCAGGCATGTGTTACTTCCCTGTATGGAGTTATCAGACCTTGAGAGGATACCAGAAATGTGACAAGAACAGTAGAGAGGGTGAATGACCTCGGCATTGTTGCATGAATGAGTTTAATTTAACACTTGATGAGCACTATGGCACAGCACTGATATTCTGGAGATGAAACAAAGGCAAGGCACAACGAGAAAAGTTGAAGCATTTATCAATGTTTATGAAAATGAATGAGGTACAAGACCCTCTGTTAATGCACAATAAAACCCAATAGGAGTTTTCCTGAAATGAAACAACATTCAGATGCTTTTATAACACAGCTGTAAACCTGTAGAGCAAATTAAAAAAAATCCAACCATTAAACTGAATACAATCAAACAAGTGCTTCTGATTACAGGAATTAGGAGGCAAGAAAGTGACAGGTAGCAGGCGGCAGGACCAGGTTGGGTAGAGGAGGGGCATGAAAGTGGCAAAAGGGTGCCTTCGTGTGCCTAGTGAGTCTCACAGGAAAAACATGACACTGGCAGATGTCTAGTGGTGAGCCTGTTCCCAGACTCGACACGGGACAAGTGAATTATCACAAACTCAATTAGGTAACACAACAGTGGTAGAATCCCTATCTCTGGATGGCGAGAGGGGAGAGAGGTGTGACTGTCACATACAGCAAAGGAAACAGTGGCACAAATTAAATGTAATGTTCATTTAAGGACATTGTGTAACATGGTAAAAGTGGAAGGCCATGCTAACTAAAAAAACATGCTTCTGTGTGAGTGTGAAAAACTCAAAATTCGCCATACACCTCCAGAGCACAGGCGTGGGATCTGTAGGGATGATAGGACTACACCACTACACATGGAAATATTCAGTCTAGAGGTTGTAAACAATATTTCCGCTTTGCAAAACGTATCGCACTTGTCCAACCATAATCAAAGCCTTTCCTGTCCTCTTGCATTCCTGTCTGTAGAGGTTGTGTTTAGATGTTTTAGGGAGGAGCCTTCTCTTATTCAAAGTATGAACTGAATTCCAGCAAGGTAAGAAGGAGATCAAAACTCTGAAAGGATATTTCATCTATGACCTTGTGGGGTTTATCCAACCAGTCTTCGGATTCCAACCTTGACAACATTAATCCAAGACATATTTACGATCTTATGCCTTTTCAAGTTTCTCTAATAAATCCCTCCGTATCCAGATCCTCACGAGCATTGCTACCTAAAGCTGATTTTGAACATCAGTTCAAGTAATCCTAATGTCTTATAAACACGTAATAGGGGTTTTAATGCGAACTACATACTTGTAGGTCAAGCTCCCTTGTTTATTTACTATCCACTTCCTAGTCCACCACCTCTCTATTAAATAGAGCCCGACAGGGAAAACTCAACGAATCAGTCACTCTTCCACTCTCTCCCATTTTCATCTGGCTGAAAGGACCATGTTTAGCACATCCTTCTGGCCTCTAGCTGACCTCTGTGTGCCTGCAGACTGAACACTTAACATTGCTTCCCCACCTGTGGAGAGGCCTGATGAGCATGGCCCACTTCAAAGCACTGTGCAGTGATTGAGTCGTGATTGCCATGGGCCACTTGTCTTATCTCATCTCAAGGACCAAACTTTTGGGGAATGCAAGCCAATCCAATGACATTACATTTCTTTGAAAGGCAGAGTAGTGTTTAGCTGCTCATGCCATTTGATTAAGGCTTTTAGACTATTAATCTATAGAGGTAATATGGGACCACAGTACATTCCACCCTGACAAAATAATTCAGGCTTCAACAGGATATTCAAGCACATTGACACATTTTATCCAAAAAATTCCTGCATTCACAGCAGCGCGTTTGTGACTGTCAACAGAAAATGCATTTTCAGAGACATATTGCTAAAGTGACAAGAAAGCCCAACTGGGCCGAACAACAGCAGTCAGTCTTGGTCTGTTTTTCTGTAGCTAAGTGTCACTGACGTAGACTGTGTTTATTGTGTTAAGTAATCAGGTGCCAGACACTCTCCACAGGAGGATAGTAGCTAGAGGACAGAGGCCCAGTGTGGCTGAGGGCCTCTGTACTGCCAGCCAGGGGTGCAACCCCTTTGGAGATTTGGCTTGATTGTTCCATCTGTCTTCCAATCACTGTCAAGTGTCAGTAAGCCATCTCACACATATTCCAGCTCTGTTTTACTGGATTTGTAAGGGTCTAAACATTTTGATGGTCTGACAAGATTCATTTTAACATCCATAAACGTATAAAGACAATCTAAGTACAACTCTAAAGTGAAAACAAAGGTTATTTTCTGTCATTTTTTGTATCGAAGATTACTTCTAAACTATTCTATAACTATGCCAGACGTCTGTCTGTCTGTCTGTCTGTCTGTCTGTCTGTCTGGAGTCATACATCATCAAGGGGACTAAAGTACAGCACAAAACCAAAACTAAAAGTCAAGCACAGATTTGAATCAATAACAATCTTTTGTCACATTGCTATTTGTAGCATCAACAGTTGAGCATACTGAATTTTAATTTCATCATCACTGTCATATCGACACTGAGCCTAATACAGCCTATGACAAAAACAATAAACTACAATCTCCCTTTACTGTCATTCACAATCTAATTTACATCCTATGATGTAACATATTCCAGACAACAGTCCTAAATACATGATAGTTTTAAGCTCTTGGAGAGATATCCCCCTCCAAGTATTTTCAGAATAGGATAGCTACACTTGAAAGCCTTCCAATGAAACAATATTTACACAATATAAATGTATCACTGTATTGACATTGCGTACTCAATTCACTATTTTCATTTCATGAGGAAACTTATCATTCGAAACATACATATTGAAATGGAAACTGTACAGTGTCACGTTCTTGAAAATACAGGTGCACCTGCGCCGGGTCTGCAGTGGTTTATTATATAAAACCACACAGTTTCTGAAATAATGAATTCCAACCTTACCGTCTTAATTCCGGTCATTACTCCGCATCGTGATGTTTACAATAATAGTTCAGTAGTGTGATATTTCCTTCTGGCTTATTTCTAGGCACCCACTCTGACTGCAGAAATCTGAAATCTTCTCATTCTCTTGTCATAATTCTCCGCTGCAGCAGAAGAACGAAGTCACGCCTTCTCAGAGCTCTACCGTCGAGTGACGTCAGTCCACGTCAGGATACGCCCTCGTCGGAAACGTCTGATAACTAAATGTCTTGCCCTGACTACTGAAAGGTCTACAAAGTAACATACAATTTCTGAAGATTACGTTTGACGGCTGACTTTGAAATTATGGAATTGTTTAAATTCTTCCATTTCTGCACGGCTTTTATTATTTGGAAAGTCCAGCGGATGGTCTGAAAGGCTGCTGTTGCTGAGGGGACAGCTAATTAAATTACAACTAATGTTCCTTTAATGTACACTAACTCACAACTCACAATACCTAATGTCCAATGACAGATTAGGTACCATTTCTTGCAATATACTTAATAATATATACTCGTAACTCATTTCACATTCACAAGGACAACCACAATATGTATTTACTAGGAGGCTAACTCATTGACCAGTCATACCTCATAGAACTCGTCAAGCAAGTTTTGTCTTGCATGCCTTCTGGTGGCAAGACTTAGAAAAACCCTGCTTTTGGAGGACGCGGACAGTGCATCTGTAAACTTCCCTCTACGAATTAAAAAGTCGCCATGAAGACTTCAGCGTTGTTAATATTTTTTTACTGCGTTGGATACATTCGTAGCAAACCTACATTGCTTGCTTGTACAAGTGGACAGTTCGCCTTAAATAACCAATGCGTTCTCTGTCACCCCACCTGCACAGAGTGTGACGGGCATGAGCTCTTCGATTGCACATCTTGTGGTGTTGGTAAGGATTCATCTTTTTATAGCGTCTTGTCACACTTAATATAGCATCTATAAATAGGGATAGTTGAAGCGTCAATGTACAGACCTAAGGCAATTGTATGGGCCCTTTAATACAATGTTTTTCGTTTATATTGTGAACAAGTAAAAATCATAGCTTGGAAGAAGGCGCCAGACTTCATAACAATACATAGTTTTTTGAGGTAATTCATTGTAAGTCTGGTTTACATAGTTACTACATGTGTCATATGATGTTTTTTATTTGGAGGTATCTGGAAAATACAATCCAGTGCACTTGAATGCCAGCTTCTTGATTTCCCTCTGTATAGGACACTCTTAGCCTGATTTGTGACTGCACAGCTGCCACAGTCAAACAAAGACACTCATTAATCCAAATGACAGAGGGTCTTGCCACAAAGCAAGGTTGTTTAATGGTTACACTGTTCAAAACCCTCAGATTTATCTTTCCACACTTGTTTAGATGAAAATAACCAGTGGTTGCTGACTGTGTTGTGTTTGTGTTATAGTATAACACAAAAACATAATTTCTCATGTTCCATCTGTAAACATAAGGTTGAAATCATGTGATCACTTCTTGCCCCTCTTCTGTGAAACCTGACCATGTCTGAAGGGACTCATTGTCAAGCCACGGTTTAGTGATACTACTGTCACAGCTCACAGGAGTTAACTTATGAAAGTCCTCCCACAATATCCTTCAATGTGTGTGTGTGTGTGTGTGTGTGTGTGTGTGTGTGTGTGTGTGTGTGTGTGTGTGAGAGAGACAGATAGGCAGAGAAAGAGAGGGACAAAGAAAGGGAGAGAGAGGTGGCAGTCTAGGGAGGAAAGTGGCTGGAGGGCCTCTCCTCCTGTCTCCCATGTTCTCGCTGCTGCAAGGAGTAGATGTGACAAGGCTGTAACTCAGCAGCAGTTCTGAGACCAGCCCCAGGTGGATGAGCTGGGCGCGGGGCAGGTTCCAGTGCATACATTAGTGGGCTAAGACACACAACAGTGTTTGCCCACAGCTCTGATTCGCTGTTGATTGCCCTTGATTACATCTGTTAGCCACAGCAACATCAGTCAATCTGAGTCGTGTCCTCACCATGTCTCAAATTACAAAAAGGTCATATCAGGAGAACACTGAAGAATGGCAACCCCTTCATGTTTTTGTCAGACATCTTATTAGTGGGTTATCTGTTATAACCACTGGCAGATCTTTAAGATTTAATCACATCATTCTATCACAGTAAGTCACATCATAACATTGGTTGTAGAAGGCATTGAACTTTCCCACAGTTAGCAGCCTGTTCAGATATCCCCCAGCTCATGTGATAGTCAGCCCTGTTATTTACGCTGGGTCGGCAGGGGTGGGGTGGGGGGGAAGGCATTGATTCTCGTTCCCGCAAGAGCCCCCGGTATGAAGAGGTATTTCCTGTCAGTAGAGCTTTGTGGTCAATGCATTCCTGGAGTGACCTTGGTGGAGGAAGAGGAGGGATCTTTACATAAACCGGTCTTGTGTACCTGTACTCCTCACAGATGAAGATGGACATGAGCGCTTCCTCCACCAAGGTCACTGTCAGACATACTGCCCCCGGGGACTCTACCCTGACAGGGCTCACTATGCCTGCCTGCCCTGCATCACCAACTGTGAGCTCTGCACTGATGGCAGCATTTGTGCCAAATGCAGGGAACACTACAGGCTTCAGAATGGAGTCTGCCAAACAGCCTTTTGTGATATGGGTAAGTCAACAAGAGGGAGGTGTGAGAGGAAGAGGAAGAACAAATGCAGAGGATTAGCCTGGTGCTATTAGGAACCCTATGCTGTGTATATGTGAGTGCTGACAGGTGCTCTGTGTCTCCATATTCCAGGCCAGGTTCAGGATCCTGAAACAGGAGAATGTCTCGACTGTGAGATGGGCTGTAAAACGTGTTCCACAGGTAATTCACAGGTCTCCTGACTATCGTCCCTCAATGGAAGTGGTTATCGCCTAGATCTATACCCCCCATCTCCCTGGCTTGATTTTACCTCTTCACTCTTTGTCTTTCTTCACCCAGAAGACCCTGAGATCTGCAACAGCTGCATAGAAGGTTACTTTCTGTAAGTGTCCTTGTCTCAGTCATCAATCTCTTCTGTAGTCTAGTAGCCTGCTCTGTCATCTCCCCACTGCCTCTGTAGTGAGATAACCTCCGGTGTCAGCAGCTATATCAAACGATGGAATGGATGGTGAAACACAGATGATCAGGACACATCCTTAATCTCTGTGTATATTTCTAGAATTGGGTCCAATAATAAAAGTACTTTTCTTCCAGACCATCAAGGCTTTTAAAATTGTAAATGATAAATGGTAAGTATCCATGAATATTTTTTATGCTCTGAGTTTTCCTAGGCTGCCTTGATCTCTCCTCTTTGAGGCTATCTCTCCTCTTTGAAGATAATTTACTCAGTCTGATATTTTCCAACACAAGTCAGAACCTAACCAAACATACACCTTCATATGTATACCATGATCAGATACATTAATATAGCAAAACAGGGACATTTATGTGTCAGCTTGTTGTCTTACCTGCTCCATCCTATTCACATAGATCCAGATTTACAAAGGCTGCAGTGGAAGAAATCTTCAATTGTGCTTCTCTCCCCCATGTTTAGGCCCCCTGTTGCCGAATCAAGTTACCTAGTGCACAGAGTGCCCTGTTACCTGAGCCGTAGGTTTAGCAAAGAACAGCAACCTGCTTCAGACCTCTCTCTCTCTCACACACACACACACACACACACTTCTACTCACACACCACCCGCCCCAACACACACACTCTCTCTCACACACGCATTTATTTGTTCCAGCCCATTTGTCTAGAGAGTTACGGTGCTGTTGTAGAGGTTTAATGCCTGGCCAAAGCAGGTGCATTATTGTTGGGTGGACTCTTTTCTGCAATGTATTGTTATTGTTCTTTCACAGGTGCGGCTGAACATTGCATCTTCTGCAACTATCAGTGTAACTTCGCATTCTGATGGCCTTTGCATATCCCATTCCATTTCTGCACAAAGGACCGTTTTCATCTCAGAATGTCAGTGTACGTGAAACCTGTGGCAAAGTCACCGATGATTTAGGCTTTCTCCTCATTTGAACTCAGAGTGGAGATGTGAAAGAAACTTCGGGGGCTGGAAATGCTGATGCTGTCTCCTCGGTGAACGAGCAGACTAATGTTTGCACAGAGAAGTTCTCCAGCACTGGGGAGTGTGGTATCCAGGACAGCCTCCTGTTGGCACCCAGGCTGGGCCTGCTCTCTATCAGCTGCTTTTGTGAGGGTGATGGATGCAGTGTGGCTCCGCCAGCTGTTTCTCCTCAAACAGCCGTAGCACCACCATCTCAACGCCACGGCAACGAAGCAGGAAGTGCAGGGAAGGGCTTTCATTGAGCTTCAGTGGTCAGCCTTTCATTCACAGCTGTTGGTGTACAGGGAGAAGAGCAGAGGAGAAAGGACGCAGCCCTGAGGTGATCCGGTGCTGATGGACCGGGAGTCAGAGACTTGTGTTCCCAGCTTAATGCACTGCTTCCTGTCAGACAGGAAGTCTGTGATCCACCTGCAGGTGGAATCAGGCACGTTCAGCTGGGAGAGCTTGTCCTGAAGCAGGGCGGGGATGATGGTATTGAAGGCAGAGCTGAAGTCCACAAACAGGATCCTGGCATAGGATGCTGGGGAGTCCAGGTGCTGTAGGGTGAAGTGGAGGGCCATGTTAACTGCATCGTCCACAGACCTGTTGGCTCTGTAGGCGAACTGCAGGGGGTCCAGTAGAGGGTCAGTGATGGATTTAAGGTGTGCCAGCACCAGGCGCTCGAAAGACTTCATTACCACAGAGGTCAGGGCGACGGGTCTGTAGTCATTATGTCCTGTTGGCCTTGGCTTTTTGGGCACAGGGATGATGGTGGAGGACTTGAGACAGGCTGGCACATGGCATGTCTCAAGGGAGGCGTTAAAGATGTAGGTAAACACCGGAGACCGCTGGTCAGCGCAGTGCTTGAGGGTGGCTGGAGAGACAGAGTCTGGCCCAGCTGCTTTGCGGGGATTCTGCCTCTTGAAAAGTCTGTTAACTTCACCCTCCTGAATGGAGAGAGTCGTCACTGTAGAGGGGGGGAGGTGGGAGGCCTCCTGGGTGGGAAGGGCAGCAGTGTTTCCCCTACCATTATATTAGGGGGGCGCCCCGCCCCCCTAAGGCACCCCCCGCCCCCCTGGAAGGTCAAGTTAATAAAAAATAAAGATTCTTTTTTATTTTTTAGATAGCGCCAGATCACAAAATAAGTAATTTAAGGTTACCTTTCCTACAAAACAGGTCTATAGCTTGCTATTTTATTAAACAAACTAAACAGCCTTATGTTATTTATCTTTATTTACACAACGGCATGTCATTTCTGTCTCTACATGGTCACCCCCCCCCCCCCCCCCGCTGCCCCCCCCCCCCTGTAAAAGCTGTAAACCTAGGGGAAACAATTGCCAGTTTTGTGACACTTTAATTGCCAGACTGTGCCTTTAGGCTTGACGATAGAGCCAATAGTCATTTTTCTTTTTATAATGGAGCGAATAGAATTATGAGAGCCTTGAACAGAGGCAATCATGTGTTCATCTAGGTTTTCCAACTGGTTTGATGTTTGGTAGTCAGGGCTCTGGGGAATGCATTGAAGGAGACAATGCAGGTGTGCAGTGCATGATGGGATGAGACTTAACATGCAGGGGGCTGTTACCTCTCTGGTTACGATCCATCAAGTCTTAGAGTTATCCAGCTGTAAACTAATGGCCTGTAGCAACATCTACAGGCTTTCAAAGTGATGTATGCCATTAAATCACAGCAGATCACACAGCAGGTGTTTGATCTCTGGAATGCTTTGTCCTGCCATGCTTTTGTCCTTTACATAAAGAGAGGCAGTGCCTGATCAAAGTAAGGATCCCTGATTTGAAATTGCGCTTTTTAAGGAGTTTTGTTTTTTCAGGTTTAGGCACCAGTGTCGCCGTCACTGCCCCCAGACGACCTACGAAGAGCAGGGCAGGGGGGGGTGTTTGCCCTGCCCAGCTCCATGCATTGACTGCAGGAGGGACTCCCTTTGTCTTGCCTGCCAGGCTGGATACTACCTCAACGGTACTGCACCTTTCTTCTGCTCTGTTCTATCTACTGTTTCTTCCTTTCAGTGAGTTGAGGAGAATTGAAAACAATATTCTTGCTGTAGCCTCAGTTCTAGTTTCAAGGTGGAACTATCCAGGGCTGCGTTTCCCGATAACGATGGATCGTAAGGAGTAGGCTAATCTATGCGCTTTCAAGAGCTATGAATTTTCAAGAGACACTTTAGCTACGGTGTCTTTGGGAACGGCCCGTAAAACTAAGATTCGTTGTACGATGGATTCTACGATCAACTTAGGCTTATGACGCTTTCGGGAAACACAGCCCTTCCTACGAGCATGTTTGGGAAACGCACGTAAGAAATATTGATGGTTTCGTTTTTTGCTCGATCATTGCTACGATCCATCGTTATCGGGAAACGCAGCCCAGGCCAGGGCCTTTGAGTCTGAATAATGACACAATGTACGTAGGTAAATAAGTGTGTGTTACACATCCTACAAAATCAGTGTACTTACTGTACGCATGAGGGTCATCAATCTTCCTGGTTATAGACAAGCCTAGGCAATGAGTCTTCTTTTGCCTTGCAAATCACATGCTTATTGCCATCCTAAAGCACATGGTATATGAATACAGGAAGCATTCAAAAAGGACTGGTCAGAATGGGGGGGGGGTGGGTGTAGGCCTACTGCAGCAGCAGGAGTTGTGTGAGATGCCATCCACAGTGAACTGCAGGTGGAATGTGAATGCTAACCTTTTATAAAAGGTTGCTGATTATTGTTGGAATGCTGCTTCAGCATTCCAAGTATTGTTCTTTGAATCTTTATTCAACTTCTTCATATTTTTATTCTATTTCTTCCGTGACACCTTTCAGCTATGGAAGCTGAAATGCATTTGCAGAAATGCTTTTTCATTTTAAGAATGTGGCTGCATTATTTGACTCATAAATGAAATTAGTAATCAATCATCCTATTTGCATTTTAATTTTCTTCTTCAAGAGTGCTCAATCTTTCATTTAATTAAAATGAAAAAGAAATAGACATTTGAGATTTAATTTTCAAAATATGCCCCAGCAAATAGATACCAAAACTCAATTTGAAATGTCTATTTCATGCCACTCAGTCTCTCACACAGGTGATTGGTATTAGCTGATTAGTGGAGTCACAAGACGGAGATATTCAGTCAACTCGTCTCATTAAAAGACTAAGAGCACTACTACAGGGAGTCAGGTGGCTGAGCGGTTAGGGAGTCGGGCTAGTAATCTGAAGGTTACCGGTTCGATTCCCTGCACTGCTAAATGACGTTGTGTCCTTGGGCAAGGCACTTCACCCTACTTGCCTCGGGGGAATGTCCCTGTACTTACTGTAAGTCGCTCTGGATAAGAGCGTCTGCTAAATGACAAAATGTAAATGTACACCACTAGCTGCTGCTACTACTACTGCACCTGCTGCTATATCTTATGCTACAACTACTAATCTACTACTACTCTTTTACTACTATTGTTAATGGAACTGTTTTGTTCTACTACGCCACTGATACTACTGTATCTGCTACAGCTATTACTATCCCAACTATAATTTCAGCTACTAAAACGAATATTCTACTTCTTCTACTACTTCTACAGTTTAACAGTTCAGCATTCAGCTTCTCACGCATTGTATTTCAGCTCTTAGCATTGTTAGAAGATGCAGTTCAGATTACACACTGCCCTCTTTTGTGTGACTCACACATTTTTTAAATTAATTTCAGCTTGCGGGTATTTCTCATTCCTGTATTTTCACCAATTAAAAAATAATAATTTCAGCTTTCAGCATTCCAACGCATTTTCTGCAGGAAATGCACTTTCTATTTGGCATTGATCAGTGGTGTTTTTATATGTAAAAAAAAATGGTGGGGCAAAACCCATTTCAAAATATAGGATACATACCAGTAAAGCTACAAAACTCCCTCTTGCTACTGATGTGTTTATTTAACACATCAACAAACAGCGTGGCTCCACAATTTCTTTTTTTACGACAGAGCGGCTTGCTTCTACCAGGTGTTGTAGTACACAAACTGGAGAGAGAGACCTTCTTGTGTAATTGCTCTCCTTCTCTCTCACACACATGTAAAATTACCACTGTCATATTTACAAACCTAAATTAGAAATGCAACCAAGCTCAGAACCAATGTGCCTACAGAGCCATACGCGAACAGCAATGTGCTCAACACCACTTAAGGCCACGACGAAGCGGAAAGACAACTTTTTAGGGATACAGATCCATTCTATGACAACAACCTTAATAGATAAGCATGGACACACTGACACTCGTCATTATCTATATCTATTGATCCAGCTCAGAAATATGACCAATGCACGGACCAGCACCACAAAGGCAGGATGATAAAACATGCTTTCACTCACCAAGGCTGAGAGCTCACTTGAAGAGAAAGGTGCCTTCTTTTGTACGCTAACCGTTAGCCACTTTTTTTCAAAAACCACTCCACGTTAAACCTGCGGTTACTTTTACCAGCAGTTTGAGCGATGACAATATTGTGGCTAATGGGCACCACCAAGTCGCTTTACTTCAACTTTCTCCTCCAAATTAAGGGTTTAGAGGGTATATTTAAGGGTATATGGAGTCAGGTGGCTGAGCGGGATTAGGGAAGCGGGCTAGTAATCTGAAGGTTGCCAGTTCGATTCCCGGCCGTGCAAAAATGACGTTGTGTCCTTGGGCAAGGCACTTCACCCTACTTGCCTCGGGGAGAATGTCCCTGTACTTACTGTAAGTCGCTCTGGATAAGAGCGTCTGCTAAATGACTAAATGTAAATGTATATAACCGGTGCTCGAGTATGAAATCCACTTTATTCATTTTCTCAACTTATCTGGAGTTTGTGAAGCTAACCTAGCTAAGAAAATCTACCCTCCTCGCTCTTCTTGCCGACTAATGTTGGCGCTAGACAGAAATATAGCCAATCAGGTCTGAAATACAAAATGACGCTGTGGTGGGGCTACCAGCTGCCTGCCGCACTTGGCATCAAATTTGTGTGATCCACATTACATTACATTCTGAGCATGCGTATTAATACTTTCCCACGTCCAATGTAGCCTACATTGCATTGTGAGAGAGGGGCTAGCCCCACCACGCTCTTCTTCTTGCCGACTAATGTTGGAGCCAGATAGACAGACAGACAGCCAATCAGATCTGAAATACGAAATGACGCTGTGGTGGGGCTACCGGCTCTCAGCCCCACTTGGCATCAAATTTGTGTGATCCACATTACATTACATTCTGAGCATGCGTATTAATACTTTCCCACGTCCAATGTACATTGCATTGTGAGAGAGGGGCTAGCCCCACCAGAGCCCAACCTTCACGATTAGCCTATGGCTGACTACTGCAAACTCGAATCGGCAGAACGCAGTCTGAAGCAGCAAGGCAGGGACCAATGAACATGAAATAAAATAATAACACAAATGAATGATATGCAATTTAGGAAGATGCTATATTCATAGATAAGAAATTATACAAAGTAATCTTCGAGAAATAAAAAATAACATAATTTTGTTGCAGTCCTTTCTGTTGTCAGCAGAAAGGACTGCAACCTATTATAATCTAACATACCGTATTTCTTCGATTAAACGCTGCAGCGTTTATTACACAATGATCATTTTTGGTGCGGCGTTTATTCGAGGGCAGCGTTAATTCGAGGGCGATGTTTAATAATTAGTAATAGAGATTTAGTGAATTGTAGCTGCAGTGTGGCCATAGACAAACAAAGAATAGACAACCCAGATAGCACACATACGGATCTCTCAGACAGCAAATATTTCACTATCTATCTGAATTGTAACTTAGCAAATGAACATACAATGCCTATTAGCAGTAGCTAGCTACTTGATTCAACCTGGATTTTCTGTGTGTGGGCAGGTCGCTTCACCCGGTGGGCCGCTTCACTTTTGGGCCGGTCGAGGATTTTTTTGTTGTTGACATTTGCCACGTTAGTCTATCTTCTCTTAAAATAGGCTACACACGTTCTGCATTTTGACATCGCAGCCTCTGCATGGGTTGTACCATGTGAGGGAGTTCTCCCCTCTCAAATAGAGTTGGTTGGGTCCATAGCCCGTCTTTTCCAAAATATTTTCTCAGATAGCCTACCGATAGCTGGGCCGGGCGACCCTACCGTAACAATACGCGTCAGGGAGGATGGATGGGAGCAGGGCCGGAGTGATGGCATCACTAGACAAGATTTTACCAATTGAAAAACGGCTATGTTTATTTTACATAAAGCTCAAAAAACTATTTTGCGCTCAAATAATGGCCAAAAATGTTCGCTTGCGCGCCATGCGCGCTCTTATTAAGTGTGGAATTCCCTTTCTAGCATCAGATCAAACCCAGAATACGTTGTTGGTTTGGGCTGAGCCCCGAATGTTTACACCGTCTGGCTCCGTGCCTGATTAACACTCGGATCGTTAATCAGTCTCAAAATTGGTATCAATATAAAAAATACGATCCCTTTCTGTAATCATGATCCCCCCCAGAAAAGTTCACCCCCAGTCAAAGCAGGCTGCAAAAAAAAGTGGGCCGGTCTTGGGCCTGAAACTCCCGGGCTGATAAGTGGTCCCACTCCGGCCCTGTGTGTGGGTATTATAATGAAGAGACACAATTCAAGTTAATGATCTTTTATTATCAGACTGGATGTTGATGCCATCAACCTCTTAAAAGAACTCCAACACAGAAAAGAGAGATCAACGGAACAGAGAAACAAATATACAGCTTTGCCTACAGTTCAAAAATTATGAAATGAATTGATTTCAAAAGATATAGCGAAGTAACACTCAGCCATAGGCTACACAAAATCGCATAGGAAACAAATTTTTCCATGTTGTGTTACGTGTATTTTGATCGTATTGTCTGGGATAGCAGCGACGTTAGTATGAATTTTTAATGTGGTGTCAGAAGGAGCTTTGATGTCGGGGTAAATACGGCTATTGCCTCGGAACAAACCCCAAATACGTGATTAGTAGCCTACATTCGGGTAGTGTCTATGGTAACCAGTTGTTCCAGAAGAAGCCAAATCAAGATGTTACCTGAAGGCCAAGGTGGTTAGTAAGTACGTAACTGATTTGAGTAATTTCCATGAGCTAGAATAGCTCGTGGTGTAAAGCAATGGCCTTTGGTCTATTATGTGTTTTGCTCTAGTGCGATCGAATCCCACTTCATGCGAGCCTGCAAATGTTTTATTTTGTCTCCATTTATTTTGTCGTTAATGGTAATGTAGTGCGTACGCAGCTTATACTTTCATATTCGCCGCAGAAAATATGAGATCCGACTTGAAAATAGCCAGTAATATGTTTGTGAATTTGTGACGAATCTGGTGATAGAGGCAGACTGAGGCACGCACCGCTGGGAAACCAGTTAGTTCGGAAACCAGTAGGGACACAACACCGGTTCGGAGCTGGTGCGTAATCGCGAACCAGTTCTTTCTCTTTCGACAGACTGAGAATCGGAAAAGTGGTTCGTACGTGGTTCGCAAAATGCACCACATCGGAGCTGGGCTAGATTGTGAACCAAGAAAGAACCGCTTGCGTCAGGGGCGGGGGCGGGGTTACCGTAACCAACAAGACAAACAGAATCCTTTGACCACCATTGCTCTAAGTTTTTACAATTCATATTTCAGCTAAACGGTACTTCTAAATCAGCATCTGAATTAAAATGTAACGAGAAGTGGGCAGTGTAGTTGCTGAAAATGTGCTTATTTTATTGATGAAACTGCTAATTTGTAAATTTGCTCCGACTTTTCGATAACCTAGCTAGCATCGCAGTGCAGTGCAGACACTAGTTGCTGCGTTTTATCATAATCCTATCAAATGAGTGAAATGACAAACACAAATGTTATGAGCTATTGAGCCTATATTTAACACAAATGTAATACACAAGCACTATACAGCAAAAGTTTATAAAATGTTGCGCTGATAATGCCAGTGTTGTCATACTGCTGCGAGTCCAGGGTATTGCGCAATAGCTAAGAAAACACGTTCTTCGGATTAATAAACAGCCTTTAGACGGGCTCTGCTTTGTGTTTGGCGCTGCCGCGCTAGCGTTGCTAGGAAAGATGAGACGTATACAGTGACGTAATGACGTGGCTCTGTGGTGGCTCTTTAGCCCATGGAAAAGCAAACCGGTTCTTAGTAGGCTCCGTTCTTGAACCAGCTCTGAACTGGCTCTAGCACCAGCTCCGAACTAGCTCCCGGTTCACTTTGGTGGAAAGGGGGTAAAAGAGTGATTCGTTCATTTTCTCGTGGCCGCGCATCGGGACTGTTGCATAGGCTCGTCCAAGTAAACAGAAATGATTCGTTAATTTCCCGACTCGGTCTTTGGGTACGAGTATTTGGATCATTTTTCACGTGACCTGCATAGGCTATGTAGTGGTAGCTAGAGGAAACGCTAGAGGGAACGATTCGTTCATTTCCCGACTCGGTCTTTCTACGAGTCTTTGGATCATTTTTCACGTGACCTGCATAGGCTCTGTAGTGGTAGCTAGAGGAAACGAACGATTCGTTCATTTCCCGACTCGGTCTTTCTACGAGTCTTTGGATCATTTTTCACGTGACCTGCATAGGCTCAGTAGTGGTAGCTAGAGGAAACGAACGATTCGTTTATTTCCCGACTCGGTCTTTCTACGAGTCTTTGGATCCTTTTTTCACGTGACCCGCATTGTATTTTTTTTTTTTTACTTTATTACCCATGATGAACATTGCAGGCATTTATTTGCAGTACAACATCAATCATAAAATAAAAGAAAAAACACCATGGGGTGTTCTAAGAATAATAGTATGTCATCGGCAAATAAAGCTAGTTTATGTTGACTCATTCCTTCGTCGGATATACCTTGTATGAGGGGATTGGTTCTTATCAATTCTGCCAGTGGCTCAATTCTCAGTGCGAATAGAGAAGGGGACATTGAATCTCCCTGGCGGGTACCGCGCCCCAGGGGGAAGAAGTCGGAGCAGTGACCGTTTACTCTGACTTTAGATCTAGGGTTTTTATAAAATATACCAATCCACTTGACAAATGTATTATTGAAGCCCATATACCTGAGGGTCTGCTGGAGGAAGGTCCAGTCAACCCTATCAAATGCCTTCTCAGCATCTAAGCTGAGAAGCATTGAGGGGGTATCCCTTTTGGCTGCAATTGCTTGTAAGTTCAGGGCTCTTCTGACATTATCAACTCCCTGGCGATTATTAATGAAACCTGTCTGATCTGGCTTCACCAGTGTATGTATGTATTTCTGAATTCTCTTCGCCATAATTGAGGTAAGTATTTTAAGATCTACTCCTAAGAGGCTGATTGGACGATATGATGCACATTGGGTTGGGTCTTTATTATCCTTATGGATGACACTTATTATTGCTTCTGACCACGACCCAGGGGGATCTGCCTTTGTTAGTGCGTAATTATAAACTTTGCATAAAACTGGGTTCAGCTCATTCACATATGCTTTGTAGTATTCTCCTTGGAAACCATCTATACCTGGAGATTTATTGTTTTTAAGTTTTACGATATTTTCTCTGATTTCTTCTTCTGAAATTGGCAAAGACAGCATGTCTGCCGCATTGTATTTTTTAGTAGAGGAAACAGTTTCCTCATTCCCTTTCGTGTGGCCGCTGTTTTAGTAAGACATGAATGATATTCGCTCCAGTCATCATACTGACTGGTTTTGTTATTTTCACTTTACATTTACACTTACAGTTTTGTGCAGTGTAATTGTTTGCCGTGATAATTAAATTCTAGTGTGATAATAAATGACCAAATCATACAACTGTCATGATACATTATTTTAATGTATCATATTTTAACTCTTTTAAAATAGTATCTGCTGGTGCACATGTCATGCACTAACCTACAAGAGAATATGATACGTGTTTGAAGTGGACGGATAGCCCCCCCCCTCCCCCCCCGTTGAAATGAACGAATGACTCGAAAAAAGATTCGTTCATTTTACTGAACGAGATTCAAAGAACCGAATCAGTAAAATGATCCGAACTTCCCATCACTACAGCTAATACAAATCACCTGTGTGAGAGACTGAGTGGTGCGTGTCTGTCGTTGCCACGGTGAGGGTGCAGCTATGATTGCTAACGCGCTGAGGGCAGAGAATAACAGAAATGTAGCTAGAATCCACACCTCAAACAAGTTAACCTAGACGCAAAACTATACGTCCAATCCAAAAAATAAGGATATTTTCCGAGACCCAAGACTACTACTATATGTCTGTGCGGTCAGAAATACGACTCTACCGGCAGTTTCAAAATCTTGTTCTTTTTGCTTTCTCTGATGATTTTGTCACCAGATTTGCATTGGTCTCTATGGGGCGAGAGTTGTACTTTGTCTCGCTTTCGTGGGGCTCTGAACAAATGTGTACGTCTGTTGGATTCAACAGACAACTGTCTACGCACAGCACCAGCACAAAATTAGCTATCTATTGATCCAAAAATGAAGCATGAAGAGCGAAAATTGTGGCAATGCTGGCAAACTAGAAATATTTTTTCAACGACATCCGAATCTCAGGCCTCCACTCTAAGCGTTTCAGTCTGCACTCTAGGGTTTCACGTACACACCCATGTAAATCTCAGAAACGGCTTGAAAAAGACATGAAACATAATCAGTGATATTGAAAAAAGTTGAATAGATATCAAAAAGCTGAATTATTTAAAAATAGTTTAGGGTTTTGTCAACAATAAAGTTTTAATGGTGGCTCTAGCTGAAAGATTGAGGAAGAAGAAGGATTTGGAAGTTGAAGAAGTTTAAAGAAGTTTGAGAGGATTTGAAAGAAAACTCCATTGGAAACCCATGTTAAAAATATTATGAATATTGATTTATATTAATTCAAGCATAAGAGGTACAAAGCTGAAAAGTCATAGCACCCATGGCCTGAAACTGCTGAATTTTTTGATAGCTGAACGGTTTTAATAGCTGAAGATTTGAAGGCGCTGAAAGGTGCCACGGAAGAAATAGAAGAAAAATAATAAGTTGATTAATGCTGAAGCAGCATTCCAACAATAATAATAAAGAGAAACAGGAAAACAATAGTGAGAATGCTTAACAGCATTCTCACAATAAATATGTATGTGAGAGAACAAAGGTTGTGCCCTTGCCGAAGGCAAAGCACACCCAATAAGAAAAGGTAGAAACACTTAAGTGGCTTCGCCGCTTCGCGGCTTGGCCACCAAAAATAATAATAAAACTAACAATAACAAAAGGTTTCCTCCTTACGGAGGAATCCTAATAATAAAACTAACAATAACAATAGGTTTCCTCCTTACGGAGGAATCCTAATAAGAATACTAACAAAAATTTGCGAAGCTGTGCTAACGTTACCCACTGTGATGGAATTTTAGGATTTATAGGAATATAGTTACAATGCATGTGCATGGGCGGAAATCCCGGGGGGGACACGACCCCCCCATCCTGGGGAAAATATGATTTGTCCCCCCCAATAAATCACTGTAAACATAACTATGTAATTTCAATAACATTGATAATATGCAATGAAAGCGCTTTGCTGATTATGGACACAATGGCGCTTTTTTAAGTTTAAAAAGATTGCGAACCCCGCACTTGGTCCCACAATGGTTTGATCCACAGCCCCAGCCCTCAGCAGTGATGCTGAGGGCTTGCTGAGTACTATTATTAGGGTTCCTCCGGTAGGAGGAATTTTAGGAATATTATAACCCTAATAATAATAAGAATACTAACAAAAACAATAGGTTTCCTCCTACTGGAGGAACCCTAATAATATATATGTGAGAGAACAATGGTTGTGCTCGCCGAAGGCGTGAGCACACCCAATTAATGTTTTGGTTTTATATTGGCTGGCTTCCCAAAATATCTGAATTTGCAGAGCTAGCGAGCCCGAATTCCGTTTGTGTGGTATTTGCCATCATCTTTGCTATCGCCAGTTTACTCCAGATCGGCACACAAGTGCTTCAAAGTCCCTAGAGACGATTTAGCTTTTGCAACGAGACCATTTAAGATAATTATGACAATGGTAGAATATAGTATAGTTCTGTTCAATATCCGTGCTGATCTTGGATTAAATTGACAATAGCAAAGTTTCCATCTTTTGACGACGCCAAATGGAATGGGTGCTAGCTAATGTTTGCTCCATCGGTTTGTTTGCTAGCTATGCAAATGCAGCTAGCTTAGTGTGTGTGAACCCTGCCAACATAATGAAATCACTATGGTGCGATTAACTGGATTAATTTCACGTTAGCTACGTGCATTTCAGATGGTAGACACTCAAGTCACCTTGTCAGATAAGGATTACAACTACTGCATTGCTAGCTTCTCTCAGTCACTGACTCTAATTCAAACAGCTGGTGATGTTACCTAGCTAGCTAGCTAACATAGTGACCAGGGGCGGAGCTAGACTTTCAGTGCAGGGGGGGCGGAGCTTCATCATGGGGCCCTCTGCTACCAAGTCATTTTAAAATTGAAACCGTAAAAAAAACGGTAAAATATCTGATGAATGCATATGTTATAATGTGTCACTTGTTCAGCCAAGTAAGCCTATATGTCAAATAAGACACAAAGAAAAGCCACATTTGTTGACAAGTTTGTATTGACGAACAAAGTAAACAGTTTGCCAGTCAAATAAAATATTTTCAACACCACGGACAGCAACAGCTGATTGACAGCGATGGTGCTGAACAGGCCAAGTGCGCTCAATCAGTGCCACAGTATTTCTTACAATTTTGTTGTCTGCTTAACGATCCTCCAGAACAAATAAATCGAACAAAACTACCCTTACAAAAAAAAAGTATACTTCAAGTTCATTTTGTAAGTATACTTAGTATAAAAAGTATACTATTATCATGGTACTTAAGAGTATACTAGCAGTGTACTAAAAGTGTACTTATTTATATACTATTTTGTACTAAGTAAACTGAATTGGCCCACTTTTTAGGTCATTTAGTACACTTTAAAGTACACTTATAGTGTATTTGAGGTTTACTTTTGAATACTGTAAAGTAACCTGTGTGGTGCACTTTCAGCTCATGAAGTATACTTCCTAAAGTACCTCAAAGTATACTTTGCAATACTTTCAAGTGCACTTTTAATTAATTTAAGTACGTCAAGAAGTAAACTTAATAAATGTCAATACTCTGATTTACTAATATATTTAAATGTTTGGGGGCCCTTCACACGCCGCTGATCTTGCGTCGCCAAGTAACACCACATATCCTTAGCTGAAAGAAGCAAATTACTGTGTATACACTTAAGATGAAATAATCCAGCTCGTTTTATGAAACGTAACACTCATTTAACTCATGGTTACAATGGTAAACCGGCACAACAATGACAATTACCACGCAACAAAACACTACATTCTAAGCAGACACATTAAAAAAACGAAATTCATGAAGTTACATTTGTATTTCGAACAAACGGCAAACTTATCGGCAAATGTTTACATTATTTACCGCCTTGCATCATGGGAATTGACCAGCCAATGAGCCACGCTATCTTCATTTTGTCACGTCATTATTTCGTTCTTCAGTCAGTTTGACAGTATAACCTTCAAATGCACAATGCAACCCTTCTGTCTGCTTCTTTCTCAAGTAGCTTTTTCGTTTTTTCCATTAATACTCCAATTGATAATTATTAGTATAAGAGTATAGGGCTTCAAAATGTTTTTGCAGTAATTAAGGTTACAGCTTCAGTACGAAGAAAGATTCAATGTGCAATGCATAATAGATTTTCCTAGACATGAATAATTAGAATGCTAAAGAATCATTTCTTACCATTGGCGGCCTGAAATGCCTATCTAACGTTTTATTGAAACGTCTCTGATAGTAGTTCTCGCAGATTTTATGTCATCTGATCGGCCATGTTTGATCGGCCGTTTTGAGAACGCCGATCAAAACCGATAATGGTTATATCGGCCAATATGGATCGGCGCCGATCAGATCGGAGCATCCCTAATATCTGTGCCATAGCATATCCGACTTGAACAACAGCAGGTGCTCCGCCATCCTCCATCTCGATCACTAGCCTAGCTAACGCGTTCAACTAGCAGACTGTACTGTCATTTTCTTTGAACGTTGAATCCGTGTCGTTCTTCAGTGCATTTGGACGACTCTGAAATTGTACAATCTTGAGTCCTTTTAAACAATCCTCGTCGCCATAAATGTTGTGTTGTCCAATAAAGAATCGTGTTGTCATTAACTTATTTTATTGTCAACTCGCTTCGTCTCCCATACATGTGCTCTCTATCTCTTCATACGCCGTCTAACTGTCCGGCTTCCGTAGTTAGCGTTTCCTTAACTATACTACATATATCAAAAGTGAACTATTTTCAAAGCATACTTAAAAGTACATCAAAAGTGAACTATTATCTAAGTATACTTCTTAAAAGTATATCAAAAGTGAACTATTTTCAAAGCATACTTCTTAAAAGTATATCAAAAGTGAACTAGAGAGGGTACAATTTCTGGGGAAATTGTAGGGTGTGCTTGCTTGCGTCGGTTGGACAGGGGTCCGTTTTTTAATGACATTTTTACAACTGATATTTCTGTATTTTATATAAAAATGCATACTTATTATTTATAGGCAGGCTCATCGTTGAATCAAAACGAATAAATTTGGCAGACCGGTACAAATTGACCTAATCTCTATGACTTAAACGTCCTTTTAAGTTTTTCCCTTCTCGTGATATTTTCATGCATTTAACCTACTCATTGCATTCATTCATTAATAAAGAACCCCCTTTGAAGATTATTCTACGACGTTACCCGGCAGTAGAAGATGGAATCGCGATTCAAACAGTACCATCTGCTAACTGAAAATATGCCCCCCAAAACGTAAATAAGCTTGACATTTATTTAGTGGAAAATCGCTCATTCATAAAAAGCTCACTGGTAGCGATCATTGTAAGGTAACAACGCAAAATGCGATATAGCCCGCTGTGTTCGTCTCGGTAGCGATTGCATTGGTTGAATTCGATTAAACGTTCCGTTGTACGGTTTAGGCTGAAATTAATTATTTTCATGAACAGATTGACAAAGTTTAGGCTGTGGCAATGAAGTTCAGGTTAGTAGTTAGATAGACTTTTGATTTAAGTAAGGGGAGTGCCGAACATTTTCTTTCGCCGTTTGACTTCCTAAACAGCTGTGTACTGTATGTTAGATGTTTTTGTCGTGTGTCTCGCGTAGGCTACAGCGTTGCAGTGATACACTGGATTGAAACCACAGGTAATGATAATTTCACCCACAAATCGTTTACTTGTAATCTAATGTCATAATAAATCCTACAACGAAAATGTATATGTGAGGAATGTTTATTTTAACGATTGAAAACAGATACATCATAGACCACTGTAGTATGTGTTGCCCGGGCAACAGAGGCTAATGTCATGATGCTAATATTTCAGTGAAATAGTAGACTACCGTTTCCCAAAGTAGATGTGGGCTTACTTCCTTAATAATATCAGCTAATATTGTACATTACACATCACAATTGTGTGTCATATCACAAAGTAAAATGAGTAAATAGTTATCACCCTGGCCTCTTTGCTTGTGGCGTTCCTGCAGCTGCCTTGCAGTAAAGCTATAGTTAGCCTAGCTATCCCCCAAGTTAACAGATGCGAAACGAATGTTCTGCCAAAGGTAGTCACGCGTGTTTTCGTGACGTTAGTGACGTAGTGACGTTAGTAACGTCAGTGACTGTGGCTAGCAAATTAGCCACCGTTAGCTTCACTTTTCGCCACAAAAACTTAACTTCAGCCTAAACCATGCAACGGAACGTAAATTCCAATAGAAGCAACTCAATCGCTACCAAGACGAAACTTTTGACACCTACGTTGTCTATGTAGGCCAAATATTGACTGAGTTTTAGGGGGGCAAAAAGAAATAAAAATAATAATAATAATAATAATAATATATATGTGAGAGAACAAAGGTTGTGCTCTCGCCGAAGGCTTGAGCACACCCAACTAAAAGTGTACTATACATATTTTAGTATACATATAGTATACTTTAATATACTTATTTTTTGTAAGGGTATACACATATCCCTTATTAAATCTTCATCCTCCTCCTTCATGGTGGAACATTTGCCAACCACTTTGCCCTTGTCAATATGTCCCGCTCCACACACAGAAAGGTGAGATTTGACAGTCTGGCCTCATCCATGCACGAACGCAAGTAGGCTATGTCTACTTGCGGAAAAACATTCTCCGTTTTTACGGAGACGGACACAGGGAACGCCCTCTCCGACGAGGAATTCCCTCTCCGTGCCCTCTCCGAGCCCCTCGGAGAGCTCTACGTGCACCTCCTGATTTTCCTGACTATCCGTCTGTCCGTCCGTCATTTTACGGATACCCCTTGGCTGTGATTGGTCCGTATTAAGAACCGCTTGCGTCAGGGGCGGGGACGTCCGTCTGTCCGTAACGGAGTCGGAGAAGTATAATTCGGCCTTTAATGAGACGTGGACGGCTGAAACTTTGTTGGCACTGAATGTAGCGTTTTGTTGCCTGGCAATTGTTATTGTTGTGCTGGTTTACCATATGAGTTAAGTGACTGTTACGTAACTTACGTTTGATAAAAAGAGCTGGATTAACGGAATGTGGTAGCGCAAGCTCAGAATCCGTAGTTAGCTTCTTTCAGATAATTATCTGCATTGTGTCACTAAGCAAGGGCCCCTTTCTCGTAACGTGACGCATGATCGGCGGCGTTTGGGGCCCCCCTGACTGAAGCTATCTCCGCTACTGATAGTGACCAATGCAGGGAAAATTGTGACAGTTATGAATGTTTTATTGTATTGAGTGGTAGAAATAAATTGTCAAACCAATCCTTTCTTACAACTTACTGGACATCAGCCACCAACGACACAAACAGATATGCAGGCATCACTGCTGAGGGCTGGGGCTGTGGATCAAACCATTGTGGGACCAAGTGCAGGGTTCGCAATCTTTTTCAACTTAAAAAAGCGCCATTGTGTCCATAATCAGCAAAGCGCTTTCATTGCATATTATCAATGTTATTGAAATTACATAGTTATGTTTACAGTGATTTATTGGGGGGGACAAATCATATTTTTCCCAGGATGGGGGGGGGTCGTGTCCCCCCCGGGATTTCCGCCCATGCACATGCATTGTAACTATATTCCTATAAATCCTAAAATTCCATCACAGTGGGTAACGTTAGCACACCTTAGCAAACAAACTATCGTGATTCAACTCAGCTTCAGTTAGTTCTAGCTATCTTGCTGAAAAATAGATCTGGACAAACATGCATCTTGAATTGTAGATTTATATGACAACACTGGTTATTTATTTGAATGAAACACAGTCAGGAACATGAAATAACGTTAGCCCCATTGCCAATAAACTAAATCATCACACGTTCTACCGATGCTAGATACAGGCAGTATACGTTAGTATTGCTAATAACTGTTAGCGACATCATACTACAGCTTGCGGTTGTGATGAACATAAGGTCGGAACAGCACCTCTTTACAGCAACAGCTTCATAGCAAATCCTGCTTTACAAATTGTCCTCGGTGAAATGGTTCTAGCAAATGTGTAATTGAGGGTCGAACTGCACAGGGATCTTCTCATAGACAAACATCACAGCCCGTCGAGTGTTTGGTTCCTTAGGAAGACTCAGTGTCAGCATTGTACAGCCTGGAACACTGCATTTACCACCGTAGGGTACCTGTATTTAGTATTCTGTATTTAGTTAAAGGCTGTTCCTAGTGTTAACCCAGGGTACAAGGGTACTACCCTAGTATTACATAGTAATGTGTTCTATTAGTTTAGAGTTTTAAATTGTTCTATTGGTTTATAATTTAAAACATGGTAAAATAGGAAGTCCATAGTGCTGTCTCAAGGGGGGGAGGCATGTGGTAATGTGGTTTAGGCAAATCTTTAGGAGCCACTAGGTGGTGCTGTAGCATTGACGGTATGGACCAGTGGTTACCTCGGCAGCTGGGCATGGGACGTAGTCAGACATGTAGGCTTGGGCTTGATGAGGCCTAGCAAGTTAATAAATGACTCGTGTTCTAGACATTACATGGTATTCATTTCACCTTATAAGTGGTCCTTGGAGTTATTACAGCCAGTTTTCCCAAAATACATTTCAAGCTTATTTAAGTTTTTGGAGGCATATTTTCAGTTTGCAGATGGTAATGTTGGAATAGGGATTCCTGCTGAGATACTGCCAGTGAAAACGTTGTTAAAATTAGCTTGTTTCAAAGTGGGTTCTTTATGAATGAATGCAATATGAGTAAATGCTTAAAAATATCACTAGAATGGAAAAACTTAAGGGGAATTTTAAGTCACATAGGTTAGGACAATTTTTACACCAGTTTCTTGGTTTTCATGTAACTGTTTCAACTATGTGAGGCTGCCACATACACTATGACCATCCCCTTTTGCAGGGTATGAGAAGAATAGCAAGTAAGTAAGAAGAGAACACTTTAATTTACACTTCACACTTTTTAATCTATGTAATGTTCATAAATAATAAGTAAGCATACTTATTTAAATTACCAAAATATTACCCCAAAAATTGTAGTTAGTCTCTAGTTAGTATTATTACTGAATTGTATAATGATAAGGGCTGTGGTATGTCATACTGTAACATATAATCTATGTAGGTATCCTCTAATTCCAGGGTTAGTACCAGATTTAGACTCATGATTATTTCAGGGCTGGGCAGTCAGATGGAATGTCGAGAGAAAGAGAGAGAAAGTGAGGGGTGGGAGAGAGGGTGAGACCGCGGGAGAGTGATAAAGAGAAGAGAAGATAAAAAGAGAGAAAGGGTGAAAAAAGATGTTTCTGTTTGAAAGATGAGGACTTCAGTTCCAGCATAGTTCTTTTTTACTTTAACGTTTCATCTTAGCGTGTGCATATTTTACAAACAAACAAATACTAATGAAGACCTGTGCGCTTTTGTGTGGATCTGTGTTCGGACAGAAAGAGAAGGGTCAGAAGATAATTCTCACATTTTCTCCTTTGTCCTGCCCTCTCAGAGGGGGAGTGTGTAAAGCAGTGTCCTCAGCACACCTTCAGTGACCCCAGTGGGGGGCGCTGCCAGGTGTGCCACAGGTCTTGTCAGACATGCCACGGTCCTCAGGGGGCTGACTGTGACCTGTGCCCCAGTGGAAATGCCCCTCTACATGGGCAGTGCCCCCTGGTCAACTGCCGGCAGGACCAGTTTTTTGATGGTGAGTGAACCAGTTGTCATTGGTCCATCTGGATGTGGATCACTTCTACTTAGTGTCCTTTGATTTGACCAATTAAAACACTTTTGCTTGGCTCAGTTTTCTTTGTTGAAAGGTATCTATTGTAGACCATACAGTCAAAAACAACTTTGGTCTACTTGATACCCAGTTTTACAATTGACCATGTCTCTTATTATGCTCACAAGCAGCCCAGCTTTACTCACAGCTCGCACAATATTGCCCTCTCATGAAAAGATTCAAATAGTACTCAATTTTTACTCAATTCTGCTTATCTGTTCAGTTGGTTCAACTGTATGGTTTGATAGGGGTGTGATATCATAAAAACAGATTGTATTTTCCTGTGCTCTAAGAATCTGAACTTGAGTGTCACTCCTGTGATGCATCCTGCAAGACTTGCTTTGGACCTCAAGCCCTGGACTGTTCTTCGTGTTTTGAAGGTAGCCTGGCCTTCCCTTCTTTCCTTCTCTCTCCCTTTCTCCTCGATCCACATAATGTACTGTTTATCTCACTTTTAAGCCTAATAAGTCCATCTATCTCTCATTGTCTTTCTGTCTGTCTTTGTTGTTTCTTTCTCTCACTCCATGTGGTGCAGGGTATGTTCTGGACCAGGAGGGTTCGTGTGTGGATCACTGCCCCTCAGGGTCCTATGCTAATCCATCCTCCCAGCTGTGTGAGGAGTGCTCCCCCAACTGTGAAACCTGTGAGCGGACTAGTGATAACTGTGTCAGCTGTCCCACTGGCAGCTACCCTCTGTTCCTCTACCTGGGGAGGTGCTGGTCCAACTGCCCAGAGTGAGTCATCTTTCTTGGCCAAAGATATGTTTGCACTGGGTGGTCTTGTGGATATATCATTTCTGTCTCTCTTCATACATGTACCCATAGTGGACAGAAAGAAATTGTCCAATACTTGTTTTATCCTAACCCTGTATATTTGAATCATGAGTGCTATGTGGTGTTTTCAGAGGTTTCTTTGAGAAAGAGAAGAGTTTGTGTGAGGTCTGTGACACCTCCTGTCTGACCTGTGAAGGCACCAAGTCTCAGTGCCTATCGTGTGCAGACAACCACTTCCTGGAGAGTGGTCAGTGCAGACCCAACTGTTCCCTGAGGACCTACCCTCGGGATGATGGCACCTGTAGACGCTGTCCTGCCCATTGTGACATCTGCTCAGATGACAGGACCTGTTTCAGTGAGTGATAGCCAGAGATTGATTCTTATCTAACAATTTATAGCTGTCATACAATTTCGATGGCAGACCTTTGCCTTTCTTTTTTATTGTTTAATAGAGTGCAGTTTCCTGTACCTGATTTTAAATGGGGTGTGCAAAGCCAGTTGTCCCATGGGCTACTATGAGGACATGGAGGAGGGCCGCTGTGGTCAGTGCCACGCCACATGTGCCAGCTGCTCTGGGCCACTGGCTGACGACTGTGAAACATGCTCCGCTTTCACTCCCAAGCTGTACCAGGGCATTTGCTCCAAAGAATGCCCCACAGGGACGTATTATGAAAGCTTTGTTATGGAATGCCAGGGTGAGAGCAAAATAACATAGAACCCACTGGAAGACCGTCTTCAAGCACAAGCTGTTACCTGATTGTGTAAATGTGTTAATTGGTGATATATTAGGGCTGGTCATTTTATGTTAGCAAATATTGGAGGAGATTGATGGTCAATATTTATCTACCGTACAGTCAGTCATTGTTCACAAAACAATGTTGGTGTTTTAATTGATTATGTAGAGTGTCACCAGACGTGTGCCAAGTGCTCTGGGTCTGAGGCCAACCAATGTACCCAGTGCGAGAAGGGTCTGGTTCTGGACCCAAACACACTGCTGTGTGGGGTAACGGGAGACACAGACTGTCCACCCAGAACATTCCTACATGATGACCAGTTCACCTGCAAAGCTTGTCACCGCTGTTGCCAGTCCTGTGGAGGACCAGGGCATAATGAGTGCCAGACCTGCGCTGTGCCCAAATACCTTCAAAGTAAATACCTTCCACCAGGGTTACCTCCATTTGAACACCAGAACCAGCGAGTGTAACGTTCTTGTGACATTGCAGTGTGTGTGAGTGTGTGTGTGTGTGGTTTTTTTGTGTGTATTTGTGCATCTGTTCTCAGACAGCACCTGTGTGAGTGAGTGTCCTGCAGGTACCTACAGCTCCAGACAGCAGGCCGATGGGGCCGAGCTGGGCTTCTGTTCTCCATGTGACCACGTGTGCGCCAGCTGCTCTGGAGCCTCCCCTAAAGACTGCCTGACCTGCGCCTCAGGATACTTCAACCTCCTCCACCTGTGTGTTTCCAACTGCCCCACTGGGTGAGGGATGATAAAGCCATATCACATTCATGAGGTGTTCCTGCAACAAGTTCAAACATTTACTGTAAATTAGGCACAGTCATAACGTTTGGAGTTTTTAAACCTTAATGCCACCACCCTCCTGTTCTCTGATGCAATGCTTCATCCTGGTTGTCAGTCATCAACTGACGTATGTTTAGGAGTGACAAACAAGGAACTCAAATACCGTTTGCCTTGTTTCCCAAACTTTTATTTTACATTTTGTGTTGGCCATCTGTTTGGAATCTTCCTTACACTCCCTTTCAACAAACAGTGCATTCTTTCCTTGTAACTTATTATTCCAGTAGCATACTGTCAAACTGAAGGCATTCATACTTATTAATCAGGAAACTGCTTCTGTCCTCAGCTACTATAGTAAGAGCTCCAACTGTGAGAAGTGTGATCCCTCATGTGAACTGTGCTCCGGGTCGGGGCCTGAGTCCTGTCGGATCTGTCTGCCTCCCCTCTTGGAGCTCCAGGGGACCAGGCTGTGTGTGGAACGCTGCCCACATCGCTTCTACCCACTCCTTCATGTCTGCAGACAGTGTCACACCAGCTGCCGAACCTGCACAGGTAACCCAAACACTATCCACATACTGTATCTGTACTCAGAGGGATCATTAGTACTCACTGCTCACTTCAGTTCTTTAATCACACCATAGAAGTGCCTTTGGAACAGTGCCATGTGTGCCCCTACGTCAGAGACCTCTGAATTCATTTTTCTGTAAGCGCTCACAGTGTGTGTGTGTTTGCAGATTCCACGCCCCAGGGCTGTTTGACGTGTGACAGGGGTAGCACTCTACAAAACAATGTCTGCTACCCACACTGTGAGGAAGGACGCTACTTTTCAGAGAATGTGAGTTCTTTGTTACAGCACTATTTGATTTTGCCATGGAGTGCAAAGAAGGGAAAGTAAATACATTAAAATGGGATGCCATCTATCTTATTATAAGTTAAGACTGAACAGAGGTGCCACATTATCCCCACAACAGTTTTTGGCTCTCAGGGCTTTTGTTAAGCGATACAATATTTACATTATAAGTGAAGCAGCATAATGCTGTGGACAACATTAATCACCTCTCATTAGGTTCTGAGAACTTTTGGTTACTATACTTTTCTGTCACCAACATTGTCATCCATGTCTTTAAGGAGACCTGTGAACCATGTGACAGCTCATGTAGACACTGTACTGGTCCCAGACCCAACCAGTGTTTAAGCTGCTATGCTGACTCTGCCCTCCATGCTGTGGAGAACCGCTGTGCTCCCTGCTGCCAGTCTGATGGGGAGAATAGCACAGATTGCTGTGTCTGTGACCTCCGCTCTGGTAGAGTATCACAAAGAGCTTATATCAAGTTTTGGTTGACAAACTGGCTTACTGTGTTTTTACTGGGGCACATGCCCCAGTAAAAAAAATAATTGTTAAAGTTTGAGTTTTAACAATTTACTTTAATAGTCAGTGCATTCATTTAGATTGATAATCTCGGAATCCCAATCGACACAGTTTTACTGAAAACATAAACTGATGCTTGCCTGCAGAATTCTGTGCTCTTCTGTGGTTGCTATAATGGCGCACACACATAAGTCCAGGTGTCGGCACACAAGTCAGAATTGAGGTAGGCTAAGAAAACATTACTAAACTGAAGAAAGTTTCTAAACAATAGGCCAACCGATCATCTTATTTGGACTCAAACACAGTAATAACATGAGTCCAACATAGTCCTATTATATTACATGAAGCTCAAAAAACGATTTGCTCTTAAATTGTGGCGCACGCACACGTTAACTATTGATGTCCCTGCCAAAGCTGATATCCAACTTACGTCCCTGAACTGTATGTATAATGAGGAGGCGCCTGTCCCCCAGTAGAGCTTTATGTCTAACAACGCACCTGCTTCCACATATTCTCTTCCTCTTCTCTGTTTTGAAGTTATTTGCACAAGCAACACATGCAGTAATTTAAGGATGGGGCAGAATACTTATTTGTCTTTCAACTTATTATCCTTGAAACAGTTTCCTCTTTACTTGGAATAGTAGACGTGTACGTGTAGTTAACTGACTAATCACATCCCCTCAGAGTTATTGACATTGTGAACACTTGGAATGTATAACTTGCGCAACTTTAATTTCATCACTCACATAGCAACCAACATGATATGTTTGACAAGCAGTAAGTGACTAACTTCTGTTTCCATGTGCTAGCACTGTGTGTGGAGGCCTCTGAGCCCAGGCCGGGGAGTGGCCACACGGCCGACCTTCAATTGCCCACTATAACTCTCCAGCACACCTCGGCCGCCCTGCCCATGTCCCTGCTGCTGGCACTAGGCCTGGCGCTGGCTGTGTTTGGCCTGGTCCAGGCCCGTGCCAGGAAGAGGCTGTGCTGGAGCCAGAGCTACGAGAGACTGAGTGGCAGTGGAAGCACTAGTATGCCCCATGGTGTGCCTGAGCCAGACAGTGGGGATGAGGCAGACGTGGTGTACAGCAGTAAGGATGGTTCTGTGTACCGGCGCTACAGCTTCATCCATGACCAGGACGAGGACAAGGAACAGGACCAGGACTAAGACGTGGATGAGAGCACGTATCTGAATAGATCCTAAATGCAGTGTAGACCAGCCTGTAGTACATTTACTGTACTCCCCAATGTTATGATCTGAAAGTTAGAGGTTTCAAATAGATATCCATGTCTATATATTAGAAAAATTCAATGGGAGTCAGGTTATTTTTATCTTTCGATGTTAATAGAAGTTGTTTAGTATAAATTGTCGTTATATGAAATTGCTAATGTGCTTTCCAATGCAATAAATTCATTTTTTTTTAACTTTTTTTAGACCACAACTGGTCTCTGATTGTTATTAAGGAACATCCAGTTTGACATTGTCAAAAAAGTTGAAAGTCATGGATGTTACCTGCCCTAAATAAGAGACAGCATCACCCAACAAAAAGAAATTCACCCAACAAAAAGAAATTCAAGGCAATGTGGTTATTTGATTATACTTATGACAGAGTTGACTTTTTTGAGTTGTCCATAGATGTCTGGTTGATTGACAGATGTAGGATAGATAGACAGTTAATTAGTCAAAAGTATTTAATGATGTAGAGAAAGATTGTTGAGTATGGATTGTACAGTCCTTAATTACAGATCAGTAATCAAGCAACATGCTTTTTACACTGACAGCTCCTCTTCCATAACATGCCAGACAAACAGGTTCAATTTCACTCAAAGAAGTTCACCAGGACACAAAATATCACATTTCAGTGGCAAACCTCTTATGTGACACCTCTTATGCAAATGCCGACTATCCCAGATAAAAGGGCACTGGGAGTGTCCTTGTATAGTTTCACTGGAGAGCTGGCATGGTGATCGTTGGGATCTGGCATTGATTAAAAAAATCACTTTTTAAAGCTCAGCACCAAAATCTTTTTCCATGGTAGGATCAAGGTTTCGGAGATTCATCCTGAATCTCTCTCTCATACTAATGACCACATCTATGTACTTTCTTCTCTGGCAAACTCACAGACAGACATGCTCACAGAAGAGATCCCTGATAGTGGCAGATGTCGCACCCCAGGAGTATGTCGATGACCTACCCACCTGCTCTGCCATCATCAGTGGGGACATCGAAGGCCTGGGGAAAGGTAACCTTAGTCGGCTTCTGACCTCCAGGAGGAAGAGCAGGCTTCACTCTGAAGAATTCTACCTCAAAGTTACTCAGGATTGTAAGGCATATGTCAAAGACCGAGGGTTCCTCACAACACCACTGAGTGAAGAAGAGAGAGACTTCCCTATTGCCTATTCTATTGTGATCCATGAGAAGATTGAGATGTTTGAGCGACTCTTGCGTGCCGTTTATACTCCTCAGAATGTATACTGTGTACATGTAGACCAGAAGTCTTCTAAGGAATTCATGAATGCAGTGAAAGCCATCATATCCTGCTTTCCCAATGTGTTTGTGGCCAGTACACTGGAGAGTGTGGTTTATGCATCTTGGTCTCGGGTGCAAGCCGATTTAAATTGCATGAAGGATTTGCTGAACTCAACCGTTAAGTGGAGATACCTACTCAACACTTGTGGAACAGACTTTCCCATTAAAACCAACGCAGAGATGGTTCAGGCTCTTAAGTTACTCAATGGTAAGAACAGCATGGAGTCTGAAGCTACAAATGACTATAAGAAAGGCAGGTGGCAGTTCCACCACAATGTTACTAACACTGTGATTTGGACCAGTGTGAAGAAGAGTCCCCCTCCCATCAGCACACCCATGTTCTCAGGTAATGCCTACTTTGTGGTCACAAGGGACTTTGTGCAACATGTGATGGAGAGTAAAAAAGTCCACAACCTTTTAGAATGGGAGAAAGATACATACAGCCCAGATGAACACCTGTGGGCTACTCTTCAGCGTATGCCTTCAGTTCCAGGCTCAAAGCCTGCTAATGAGAAGTATCATGAATCCGACATGATCTCCATTGCTCGTCTGGTAAAGTGGTCTTACCTAGCAGGAGATGTGAAAAGTGGTGCCCCCTACCCACCATGTACTGGCACCTACAGAAGAGCAGTGTGTGTCTATGGGGTCGGAGACCTACAGTGGCTGCTACAACAACACCACCTCATAGCTAACAAGTTTGATCCAGAGGTTGATGATGTTACCATCAGATGTCTGGAGTCAGTCCTCCGCCACAAAGCAATACGTAGTCAATCTCAAGAACTGATGATTTTCTAAAATGTTATTTTCTTTGTAAATATGACAAAATAATATATTTGTGTATAAATGATCTGTTTACATTTGTTCCATGTAGTTTGTATGTTAAATGTGAAGAGTGCCATCTAATGGAAGAAACAATTACCATGCAATTTGACAGCCATGGACTTTTTCTTCCCTGTTCAAGATTATTTTATTTCAGCATTGACTGTCTGCTGATACCAAACATCCAAAACATTATATGCACAGCCACCATCGAAAAATAACTGCTGTGTAGTTACATTCATATGAGTCTTACATAAATCCAGTTTTATGTAAGCAATTCCTTGTACAGTACAGGCCTTTAATGTTTATTCATTTTTACATGAATAGCAGCTACTGTGTAATGCATGCATCCTACTGTAAAACACATTCTATCAAAATTATTTTTGATAAGCAGTCATTTCTAATAAATAAAAGCATACAATTGGGTTCAGAAATGTACAGTATCCACTCTAAAATACTCAATCAACATACTACAGAATTCAAAGAGATTTATCCTTATTCGTGTCACTACTTCTTTATGATTGGTTCAGGTTTCACATACACTCTCACTATTAAATGGCACCCACCCACGACACTCAGATAAAACTATTTCAGGTGGGATTCTTGCAGCAGTAAAGTATGTTCTATGAGTGTTCAATTAAACCTGCTCTAAGCAATGCCATGCAACAGTTGTCTAATAACGTAAAATATGGTTCAAATTCAAATCAAACATAAAAAATATATTAATCTCTGTCCTTTATCACCTTTTGAATATAAATATATATTTAAATGTAATGAAGAACATGCATCAACCATTTGAAACAGAGTGCCTTAAATACATGGCAACAGCAACTGAGACAACATCAAAATATATCTATGTTTGGCTTGATATACAAGAGATTATAAAAACATCTGAAAGAGAGCAGTGAGAGAACAACCAGATATCGGGCAAATGGCACACTAACACAGCTGACAGATAAGTTCCATAATGTAACAGGCAGCATAGTCACAAAAAGGCACTCTGACACAAAGAGCTAGACTTCAGTCGCAGCACACAGGACACAAGTCACTGTGTTTCTATCCATGTTTTTGTCTGTGTGTTCCTCCGTCCTGGCCTGGCAGTGCTACGGCTCTCACTCAGGAAGTGCGGCAGCAGCCATCTCCACTCTGCCATGCATGTCCTGATCAGTCCTGAGGGAGGAGAGCAGGCGGACATCACACCTTTGTATTACTGAAACCAACTTAGCAATGCATTAGAAGCCTTTAAACCCTTTTGTCTCTCCTCATAATAAGTTGATGTGCCAATATCATATTCATATCAGAGACACTTGGTGAGGAAAAAATAAAATAAAAACACTTGTTTGATTTAGTCAACTGAAACCATTTGCATGAGTGGTGGGTTGTTAAGAGAATACAAAGAGTGAAAATATTTGGTTTGCATAGGCAAGGCAGGCATCACAGAAGGGTGTAGGGTACACTGAGGTAGAACTAAGGAATGCAGAGTCATGTGGCCAGCAGTGTGAAGGGACAAGCTAAGTGTGGGGTGAATACTGGTTAGGAGGGCCACGTGCAGCCATGGCAACGGTGCAATCCAAACCCTGGTGACTTGACGCCAGTCCAAACCCTTCAGTCAACACTGCATTCTACAATCCAAACACCAGAAGTCGTGCTCTCTTACCAACCGACCACTTCAATTCAAAACCTGTGAGTTTTAAAGAAATTATACTTAACTAGAGAGGGTACAATTTCTGTGGAAATTGTAGGGTGTGCTTGCTTGCGTCGTTTGCACAGGGGTCAGTTTTTTAATGACATTTTTACAACTGATATTTCTGTATATTTTATATAAAAATGCATAGGGCCTACTTATTATTTATAAGGATTACATAGATTTAAAAGGATCTTTTTTTTGCTGCTCATTTACAACTCAAAATACGAGTGAAGTGTAGAATGAAATATGATGTCTTATTTCCCCTGCAAGATGCAGCCTCATAGCTGAATCAAAACGAATACATTTGGCAGACCAGTGTAAAAATTGACCTAATCTCTATGACAACGCAACGCAAAATGCGATATAGCCCTGTGTGGAGAAGCTGCCCCGGTAAATTGTACTACAGTACAGTACTAGACTACTGCTGTGTTCGTCTTGGTAGCGATTGTGTTGGTTGAATTCGATGTAACGTTCCGTTGTACGGTTTAGGCTGAAATTAATTATTTTCATGAAAGATTGACAAAGTTTAGGCTGTGGCAATGAAGTTCAAGTTAGTAGTCAGATAGTTTCACCTATTGAAAGACTTTTGATTTAAGTCAACCGACTATAAATGTTTTTAATGTCGGGCTACGAATTTATAGAACAACTTCTGTCTGATACATGTGGCATCCTTTAGCCAAATAATTAGCCTACATTTTGCTGAGAGATTGAAGAGCTAGACAACAAATGTTCTAATGAATCACCGACTAAAGTCATCTTCTGACATTGCCTTTGCTCCATGTTAAAAGCTACAAAATGATGGACTGGCAAAAGCTTTATAACTATAAATCTACTCTAAAATGTACTTAAAAGTATGGCGACGACGTTGGCAACTTATCCAGTAGTAAATGTCAAACGACAAGTATGTCAAAGTCGTAGAACCGTGATCCCAAGCTAGCATCGACATCGCTGTGTTTACACCGGCAGACGCTTTGCAAACCACTTCCGGCAGAAATGAAATGCATTTGTGTAGAGTTATGGCGGCCCCCTGGGATTTGGCGCGTAAACTTGTCTATAGTTAGCCGAGCTATCCCCCAAGTTAACAGATGCGAAACGAATGTTCTGCTACAGGTAGTCACGCGTGTTTTCGTGACGTTAGTGACGTTAGTAATGTCAGTGACTGACTAGCAAGTTAGCCACCATTAGCTTCACCTTTCGCCACAAAAACGTAATTTGAACTTCAACCATCCAACGGAACGTAAATAAAAATACAACCAACGCAATCGAGACCAAGACGAACCTTTTGACACCGCCGTTGTCTATGTAGTCCAAATATTGACTGATCCTTAGGGGGGCGAAAATAAACAATAACTAGAGAGGGTACAATTTCTGGGGAAATTGTAGGGTGTGCTCGCTTGCGTCGGTTGCAGGTGGGTCCGTCCCCTTAAGTTTTTCCCATCTAGTGATATTTTCAAGCATTTAGCCTACTCAAGAATCCCCTTTGAAACAAGCTACCGTAAAAACGTTGTCACCGGCAGTATTTCAGATGGAATCGCGATTCAAACAGTATTGTCTGCTAACTGAAAATATGCCCCCAAAAACGTAAACAAGTTTTACATTAATTTAGGGGGAAATGGCTTATTCAAAAGAAGTTTGCTACGAGCAAGCTAGCTGCTGTTGCTAGCCAAACGTCTCTGAGGGGATTGTTTGAATACGCCAGAAATTAGAATGTTTCTTTTGACAAAGTTTAGGCTGTGGCATTGAAGACAGTGACGCACCACACAAGCTTGAGTTTAAATACATTATTTAATGTGACATTACTTACTGTACCTGCAAGTCTTGATTTGCTTGAATGTACATGTGCTGCTAGTACACCACAGCACGATACTCGCTGTGCAACTGCACATCAATCTATGCGTCGTTGCTAACATGTGCTGACATAGCTAGCACTGAGTACCCTTCGTTGACGAAAGGCACTTTTTGCCACAAAAACGTTGTAACCTCCTAAACCGTGCAACGGAACGTAAATAAAAATACAAGCAACGCAATCGAGACCAAGACGAACATTTTGACACAGGCGTTGTCTATGTAGTCCAAATATTGACTGATCCTTAGGGGGGCGAAAATAAACAATAAATAATAAATATATATGTGAGAGAACAATGGTTGTGCTCACCTAAGGCGTGAGCACACCCAACTAGAAACGGCTGTTCCTGCGAAACAGCAGTGAGAATGCTTAAAACCTGAATGGGGATAGCTGACCATGCTAAAAAAGCGGCAAATTGTGAAAATTTAGTAGAAAGTTATAAGCTGAAGCACCTGAAAGGTATTTTTGAAAGGGGCTGGAGCTGGACGAAGGTATAAAACTACAGAAAAGAGAAGAAAAATGCAAAAAGAGAAATAATTCTGAAGAATTTGAAAGTTTAGCAGAAAATTATTTGCTGGAGTTTCAAAAGGCCTGAAATGTATGTTAGAAAGGACCTGCAGCAAGATGAAGGCAGAAAACAGAAGAAAAGAGAAGAAAATAAGAAGAAAAATGCAAAACAATAAGGGCAAAAATTCAGAAAGATGAGCTGCAGGAAAATGTGAAAATTTAGCAGAAAACCAGTTTCTGAAGTCTGGGTTGAACGAATTTGAAGGTAAAAGGACAACACTGGAATGACTTGAACTTGCTGGAAAAACGTAGCAACCGTTGGTCATTGGCAACAGACTGGCAACATTTCTAACCTAGAATCTAGGTTTCAGGTTCAAGACGGAGGAGAAACTAATCATGTGTGCCTGCACACCCAGTCCTGTTCAGACACTTAATTTAAGATGACATCTAAATAATAATTCATAGTGCAGGGTTGCCAATGTTGTCGTTGTCCCTGGTGTTTTTTATACTTAAATAATAAGATCATGTTACATCTAACCAGCGGATCATTTCTTGCAAGTGTGTCAAAGTGGTATTAACACCGTAGGCTTGAATAATAACCGAAGGTGTGAAGCTAGAGAGGATGCAATGGAAAATTTCCTACATAAGCTAAATCTACTGCTTCAAATTGAAAACGGAGACCATCTTTTGATTAAAGACAAGTTCCTTAACCTCTGTTGTCAATATCGCCAATAAAAAGTAAATACTCTTCAGTTACGAAGCATTTGTTTGTAGCTAGGTACTGAATGATAGTTATTAGACCGTATGTGACCTGGTTTCACCGTTCTATTAGCAGCCATGATGACAGTAGAGTCACTAGAATGCTAACAAAAGATCAAATATCGAATCTGTCCGCTGTTCTAAATTGCCCACATAATTACGTATATTTCATTCCAAGACTGCCGAAACCATAGATATCCTTTATGTGTCTGTGCGGTCAGAAATACAACTCCTTTGGCAGTTTCAAAAACGTTCATGGTGCGTGTCTGTTTGGTTGCCACGGTGATGGCGCAGCTGTGATAGCTAACGAGCTAGGCAGAGAGAAAAACAAACATTTACCTAGCATCCACACCTCAAACAAGTTGACCTAGACGCAAAACTACACGTCCAATATATAAAATTAGGATATTTTCCGAGACCCAAGACTCTTCCGAAACTAGAGATGTCCTTTATATGTCTGTGCGGACAGAAATATGTCTCTACCGGCAGTTTCGAAATCGTCTTCCTTCTTGCTTTCTCTGACGGATTTTACCCACCTCTCCATTGAAGTTAGTGAGAGAATTTGAAAGGCTGCTCTCGCTTCAAGGCTCATAGCTGAAAATCTGTAAATGTGAGCTCTTTAGTAGTTACATTGGCTGAAAGAGGACAACTTTTCCTACATTTTAAGGTATAAATTGTTTCTGTAAGTTAAACTATATGAAAATTAGAGGAATTTGTTTGACAATTTAGTTGAATATCAGAAAAAGAGCAGGCAGCAGTGTGCCACTCTGCTGGCTGCTCATTCATAAAAATCAAGAAGGAGCAAACATTTTAATGTATTTCAAACTGTCATAATACAAAATTGGCTGAATATTTGAAAAAGCTGAATCATTTGGGAATAGCTGAATGTCTTGTGAACATTTTAAAGGTTGAATGGTGTCTCTAGCTGAAAGTATGCTGAAGTAGTTACGTTTGAAAGAGGAGGAAGCTTTTTAATGATTTGAAAGGATTTACCATTACTTTTAATGGGAGAATAATTTGCACAAAAACCTTAATATCTTAAAAAGTATAAAAGTGAGAAATACCAAAAGACATAGCACACATCTCCTGAAGGAGCTGAACGTTTTGATACAAAAATTGTAGGAATCGGTGAAAGTATGCAGGACTGGTTAAAGGACAAAAAACGGCAGAAGAACTAAGAAGTTGGAAAAACAGTGAGACTGCTGAACAGCATTCTCACAATAATAACTAGAAAAGGCTGTTACTGCGAAACAGCAGTGAGAATGCTGAAAACCTGAATGGGGATAGCTGACCATGCTAAAAAAGCTGAAAATAGTGAAAATTTAGTAGAAAGTTATAAGCTGAAGCTTCAAAGCAACCGAAAGGTATTTTTGAAAGGGGCTGGAGCAGCATTCCAACAATGATTTGAAAGGATTTACCATTACTTTTAAAGGGAGAATAATTTGCACAAAAACCTTTATATTTTAAAAAGTATAAAAGTGAGAAATGAGAAAATACCCGCAAGCTGAAATGAATTTCAAAAATGTGTGAGTGACACAAAAGAGGCAGTGTGGAAGCTGAACTGCATCATCTTAACAAAGCTAAGAGCTAAAATAGCCTACAATGTGGGAGAAGCTGAAAGCTGAACTGTTAAACAGAAGAAGTAGGCTAGCTAGTCGTAACAAGATTATTATCGTTTTAACAGCTGAAATTATAGTTGGGATAGTAATAGCAGTAGCAGATGTAGCCTACCATTGAGTGCGTTTACTCGGCTTTCTTAGTAGGATTCAATGTGTTGATGGAATGAAACATACAGCAGTAGGGCCGATACAGGAAGACACGGCGACACTTTGTTGCAGAAGGATGATGGTGCAAGTTTTGTCCGTGGAGCATACAACGATTAATAAAAAAGAATCATGTAGACGCGTTTATTGAGTAATCGCATAACTAATTACACATGTAAACGGAGTAATCGTATTATTGGTATAAACCGACAATAGCTAGTAATCGTGTTTCTCATGGTCAAGTAAATGTACCAATCACCTGTGTGAGAGACTGAGTGGTGCGTGTCTGTCGTTACGGTGATGGTGCAGCTATGATTGCTAATGCGGTGAGGGCACAGAATAAGAGAAATGTAGCTAGAATCCACACCTCAAACAAGATAACCTAGACGCAAAACTGTACGTCCAATCCAAAATCTAATGATATTCTCCGAGACCCAAGACTCTGCCGAAACCAGAGATATTCTTTATATGTATGTGCAGTCAGAAATACGACTCTACCTGCAGTTTCAAAAACGTGTTCCTTCTGCTTTCTTGGTGCGTGTTTGTTTGGTTGCCACGGCGATGGAGCAGCTGTGATCGCTAACGAGCTGGGCAGAGAGAATAACTAATGTAGCTAGAATCCACACCTCAAACAAGTTAACCTAGACGCAAAACTGTACGTCCAATCCAAAATCTAATGATATTTTCCGAGACCCAAGACTCTGCCGAAACCAGAGATATTCTTTATATGTATGTGCAGTCAGAAATACGACTCTACCTGCAGTTTCAAAAACGTGTTCCTTTTGCTTTCCTGGTGCTTGTTTGTTTGGTTGCCACGGTGATGGCGCAGCTGTGATAGCTAACGAGCTAGGCAGAGAGAAAAACGAACATTTACCTAGCATCCACACCTCAAACAAGTTGACCTAGACGCAAAACTATACGTCCAATCCAAAATATAAGGATATTTTCCGAGACCCAAGACTCTGCCGAAACCAGAGATGTCCTTTATATGTCTGTGCGGTCAGAAATACGACTCTATCGGCAGTTTCAAAATCTTGTTCCTTCTTGCTTTCTCTGACTGATTTTACTCACCTCTCCATTGAAGTTAGTGAGAGAATTTGAAAGGCTGCTCTCGCTTCAAGGCTCATAGCTGAAAATCTGTAAATGTGAGCTCTTTAGTAGTTACATTGGCTGAAAGAGGACAATTTTTCCTACATTTTAAGGTATAACTTGTTTCTGTAAGTTAAACTATATGAACGTTAGAGGAATTTGTTTGACAAACTAGAAAAGGCTGTTCCTGCGAAACAGCAGTGAGAATGCTGAAAACCTGAATGGGGATAGCTGACCATGCTAAAAAAGCTGAAAATAGTGAAAATTTAGTAGAAAGTTATAAGCTGAAGCTTCAAAGCAACCAAAAGGTATTTTTGAAAGGGGCTGGAGCAGCATTCCAACAATGATTTGAAAGGATTTACCATTACTTTAAAAGGGAGAATAATTTGCACAAAAACCTTAATAGTATAAAAGTATAAAAGTGAGAAATGAGAAAATACCCGCAAGCTGAAATGATTTTCAAAAATGTGTGAGTCACACAAAAGAGGCAGTGTGGAAGCTGAACTGCATCATCTTAACAAAGCTAAGAGCTAAAATAGCCTACAATGTGGGAGAAGCTGAAAGCTGAACTGTTAAACAGAAGAAGTAGGCTAGCTAGTCGTAACAAGAATATTATCGTTTTAACAGATTAAATTATAGTTGAGATAGTATTAGCAGTAGCAGATGTAGCCTATGCGTTTACTCGGCTTTCTTAGTAGGATTCAATGTGTTGATGGAATGAAACATACAGCAGTAGAGCCGATACAGGAAGACACGGCGACACTTTGTTGCAGAAGGATGATGGTGCAAGTTTTGTCCGTGGAGCATACAACGATTAATAAAAAAGAATCATGTAGACGCGTTTATTGAGTAATCGCATAACTAATTACACATGTAAACGGAGTAATCGTATTATTGGCATAAACCGACAATTGCTAGTAATCGTGTTTCTCATGGTCAAGTAAACGTACCAATCACCTGTGTGAGAGACTGAGTGGTGCGTGTCTGTCGTTACGGTGATGGTGCAGCTATGATTGCTAACGCGCTGAGGGCAGAGAATAAGAGAAATGTAGCTAGAATCCACACCTCAAACAAGATAACCTAGACGCAAAACTGTACGTCCAATCCAAAATATAAGGATATTTTCCGAGACCCAAGACTCTGCCGAAACCAGAGATATTCTTTATATGTCTGTGCAGTCAGAAATACGACTCTACCTGCAGTTTCAAAAACGTGTTCCTTTTGCTTTCCTGGTGCTTGTTTGTTTGGTTGCCACGGTGACGGCGCAGCTGTGATAGCTAACGAGCTAGGCAGAGAGAAAAACGAACATTTACCTAGCATCCACACCTCAAACAAGTTGACCTAGACGCAAAACTATACGTCCAATCCAAAATATAAGGATATTTTCCGAGACCCAAGACTCTGCCGAAACCAGAGATGTCCTTTATATGTCTGTGCGGTCAGAAATACGACTCTATCGGCAGTTTCAAAATCTTGTTCCTTCTTGCTTTCTCTGACTGATTTTACTCACCTCTCCATTGAAGTTAGTGAGAGAATTTGAAAGGCTGCTCTCGCTTCAAGGCTCATAGCTGAAAATCTGTAAATGTGAGCTCTTTAGTAGTTACATTGGCTGAAAGAGGACAATTTTTCCTACATTTTAAGGTATAACTTGTTTCTGTAAGTTAAACTATATGAACGTTAGAGGAATTTGTTTGACAAATTAGTTGAATATTGTGGAAGAAATTGGGATTTCATGTGTGCTTACACTAATCACTAATCAATAGAACTAGTCATTGGATACTAGTTAGTACGTTTATCATGTAAGCTTGCTATTAATAACAGTATATTGTGTATATGTGTCAGGTTAATAGATGTTCGAGGTCAGGAGAAAGTACTGGTAAACGGTCCTTGTCATGACAAGGAGAGCTCCAACTATGAACTCTCTAGTGTGAGAGTTGTCATGTGTTGGGAGCAGTGAATCTTTATCTCTGAGACTGTTGAAACGTCATTCCTGCCTGACTGTCACAATCTATGTTTACATTCTTGTGCCCTATTAAAGATGGTCCTTCGGCTTTCGGAGCGGAGAGAGACCTGGTTGAGACCTAAGCTTGGTGTTGTGTTGTCATTTATGGTCAGAAGACTGGTTTTCTCTCCCAATCTGCAGATTGATAAATACTTAGTAAAATCCAGAACTCAACTGAACTTAGTCACTCCGTTTATGAAGAGACGGACAAAACACTTTCTTCATCAATATCAGAAAAAGAGCAGCAAGCAGTGTGCCACTCTGCTTGCTGCTCGTTCATAAAAATCAAGAAGGAGCAAACATTTTAATGTATTTCAAACTGTCATAATTCAAAATTGGCTGAACATTTGAAAAAGCTGAATCATTTGGGAATAGCTGAATGTCTTGTGAACATTTTAAAGGTTGAATGGTGTCTCTAGCTGAAAGTAAGCTGAAGTAGTTACGTTTGAAAGAGGAGGAAGCTTTTTAATGATTTGAAAGGATTTACCATTACTTTTAATGGAAGAATAATTTGCACAAAAACCTTAATGTCTTAAAAAGTGTAAAAGTGAGAAATACCAAAAGTCATAGCCATCATCTCCTGAAGGAGCTGAACGTTTTGATACAAAAGTTGTAGGAATCGGTTAAAGTATGCAGAACGAGTTAAAGGCCAAAAAACGGCGGAAGAACTAAGAAGTTGAAAAACAATAGTGAGAAAAAAGAGAAACAGGAAAACAATAGTTAGAATGCTTAACAGCATTCTCACAATTAGTTGAATATCAGAAAAAGAGCAGGAGCAAACATTTTAATGTATTTCAAACTGTCATAATTCAAAATTGGCTGAACATTTGAAAAAGCTGAATCATTTGGGAATAGCTGAATGTCTTGTGAACATTTTAAAGGTTGAATGGTGTCTCTAGCTGAAAGTAAGCTGAAGTAGTTACGTTTGAAAGAGGAGGAAGCTTTTTAATGATTTGAAAGGATTTACCATTACTTTTAATGGGAGAATAATTTGCACAAAAACCTTAATGTCTTAAAAAGTATAAAAGTGAGAAATACCAAAAGTCATAGCCATCATCTCCTGAAGGAGCTGAACGTTTTGATACAAAAGTTGTAGGAATCGGTTAAAGTATGCAGAACGAGTTAAAGGCCAAAATACGGCGGAAAAACTAAGTGAGAATGCTGAACAGCATTCTCACAATAATAATAATAATAAAGAGAAACAGGAAAACAATAGTGGGAATGCTTAACCTGTTTACGCTCCTGTTTCGCCCGCGAGACAAAAATGCTGCCTCCCCCTTCCTCAGTTACGACGCACTAAATTCTAAAAAATATATTTTTTAGACGCTACACATGTTATACATCGTTGGAAAGCTACGATTCTTGTGCTTCCATTGAAATAAACCAATTCAAGATCAAGTCGCAATAGCAAGCAAAGTCAACGTCTTTTTCCGGTGAACATTCCTTCAACAATGCCAAAGAAAAAAGTTGTACTCACCCTAAGTTGTTCAAATAGGTCCAGGTGTGCAAATCATGCCATCAAAACTTGATCTGCGTAAGTCCCAAGGGTTCAAAGTATCTAACCATGTAAAGTAATTCGTCCAAATACAATGTTTTACGTTCATGAATAGCCATTATCCTTTGTTTCATTATGCAAGTTAGCCGACGGAAGAAACAACTTGTTCACATAAAAGTGTTATTTTCTCCGATTTATCAACGGAGTATTTACAAAATGAAGGTCTCAAAATGTCCGTTGAACCCTCCCCTTTTGATTGACACCTTGTTCGACCCAATAGGAGCTTCCATGCCCCGTTGACAGCCCTCTAAAGCCAACTAGGTCTGTGCGTCCTGCCCCCCCCCCGCCCCCCCCCCCCACACTCGTTCTAAACAAATTTCTCGAACTGGCTTCGACTGGCTCTGAAATTAGCTCGTTAGCCTTGTAGCTGACAGCTAGCTGAAAATGCCAATACCTCATTTGTATGCGTCTGTGGAGCCTTCAAAATAACAGTCGATTGCGCAATATGGTTGACAGAATCAGTGTTCTTTGTGCGCCAATCCTTGGAATCAGATAAAGCACTCCAATGTGTTCATGCTTCAGTTTTTGTGTTTCAGTATTACTAATTAGGGATTTAGCTATTATATATGATATTTCTAAGTACCAGAGATGGGCCAGAGATAACAATTATGAAAAATAATACCTTTTTATTTGACCTTGACCTTGGTTACAAAGGGTCATTTTGGAGTCTCCAAAAGACCCTTTTAGAAAATTCCTGGATGTACTCTTATAAAAACATGTGTCAAATATGAATATATTGTGGTATTATGTTTGACTTTTGATTTGAATTGGGTAAGGCTTCAACCTGTGGTCCAATTTAGTCTTCCAGATAATACCTACCACCTCTAGGCCTCTTCAGGCCTCTGTTTTCAAAACAAAATCTAGGCGGAAATAGAAATTTTCACTTTCCTTGTGTTCAAGCTTCTATTACTCAACACTAGAAGGACTGACAGGGGTCCTGACAACAGGGGACATAACTTCAGAGTGTCAGCTTTCAAAAGAGATCATTTACATGCATGTACTCCAAATGGTTCAAGAACAGCTTCCAATTTACTTTGGGTATGCTGTTTAGGCGTTTTCAGGCAAATTTAACAGGAACATGAAAAGGTTAACAGCATTCTCACAATAAAGAGAAACAGGAAAACAATAGTGAGAATGCTTAACAGCATTCTCACAACTAGAAAGGCATTTCCTGCTGAAAATGCGTTGGAATGCTGAAATATGAAATTATTTTTCTTAAATAGCAGAAAATACAGAAATGAGAAAATACCCGCAAGCTGAAATGAATGTCAAAAATGTGTGAGTCACACAAAAGAGGCAGTGTGGAAACTGAACTGCATCATCTAACAACGCTAAGAGCTGAAATACAATGCGGGAGAAGCTGAAAGCTGAACTGTTAAACAGAAGAAGAAGTAGGCCTAAGCTAGCTAGTCATACAACGATTAATAAAAAGAATCATGTAGACGCGCTTATTGAGTAATCGCATAACTAACTACACATGTAAACAGAGTAATCGTATGGCATAAACCGACATTTGGTTTCTCATGGTCAAGTAAACGCACTCAGTGGCGTAGTAGAATAAAACAGTTCCATTAGCAATAGTAGTAAAAGAGATATCAGCACCTGCAGAGTCACCTCTTGTAAATTGTATTAGGTTGAAATACTATCAAACTCTGTCTTGTGACTCCACTAATCAGCTAATACCAATCACCTGCGTGAGACTGAGTGGTGCGTGTCTGTCGTTGCCATGGTGATGGTGCAGCTATGATTGCTAACACGCTGAGGGCAGAGAATAACAGAAATGTAGCTAGAATCCACACCTCAAACAAGTTAACCTAGACGCAAAACTATACGTCCAATCCAAAAAATAAGGATATTTTCCGAGACCCAAGACTCTGCCGAAACCAGAGATGTCCTTTATATTTCTGTGCGGTCAGAAATACGACTCTACCGGCAGTTTTAAAATCTTGTTCTTTTTGCTTTCTCTGACGATTTTGTCACCAGATTTGCATTGGTCTCTATGGGGCGAGAGTTGGACTTTGTCTCGCTTTCGTGGGGCTCTGAACAAATGTGTACGTCTGTTGGATTCAACAGACAACTGTCTACGACCAGCACAAAATTAGCTATCTATTGATCCAAAAATGAAGCATGAAGAGCGAAAATTGTGGCAATGCTGGCAAACTAGAAATATTTTTTCAACGACATCCGAAGCTCAGGCCTCCACTCTAAGCGTTTCAGTCTGCACTCTAGGGTTTCACGTACACACCCATGTAAATCTCAGAAACGGCTTGAAAAAGTCATGAAACAATCAGTGATATTGAAAAAAGTTGAATAGATATCAAAAAGCTGAATTATTTAAAAATAGTTTAGGGTTTTGTCAACATGTTAAAGTTTAAATGGTGGCTCTAGCTGAAAGATTGAGGAAGAAGAAGGATTTGGAAGTTGAAGAAGTTTAAAGAAGTTTGAGAGGATTTGAAAGAAAACTCCATTGGAAACCCATGTTAAAAATATTATGAATATTGATTTATATTAATTCAAGCATAAGAGGTACAAAGCTGAAAAGTCATAGCACCCATGGCCTGAAACTGCTGAATTTTTTGATAGCTGAACGGTTTTAATAGCTGAAGATTTGAAGGCGATGAAAGGTGTCTTGGAAGAAATAGAAGATAAATAATAATAATAAAAATAAGTTGAACTAGAGAGGGTACAATTTCTGGGGAAATTGTAGGGTGTGCTTGCTTGCGTCGGTTGCACAGGGGGGTCCGTTTTTTTATGACATTTTTACAACTGATATTTCTGTATATTTTATATAAAAATGCATACTTATTATTTATAAATATTATAGATTTGAAAGCATTTTTTTTTTTGCTGCTCATTTACAACTCAAAATACGAGTGAAGTGTAGAAATAGATGTCTTCTCATTTCCCCTGAAAGAGGCAGCCTCATAGTTGAATCAAAACGAATAAATTTGGCAGACCGGTGTAAAAATTGACCTAATCTCTATGACTTAAACGTCCTTTTAAGTTTTTCCCTTCTTGTGATACTTTCAGGCATTTAGCCTACTCATATTGCATTCATTCATTAATAAAGAACCCCCTTTGAAGATTATTCTACGACATTACCAACAGTAGAAGATGGAATCGCGATTCAAACAGTACCATCTGCTAACTGAAAATATGCCCCCAAAAACGTAAATAAGCTTGACATTTATTTAGTGGAAAATCGCTTTCATAAAAAGCTCACTGGTAGCGATCATTAAGTAACAACAGTAACAACGCAAAGTGCGCTATCCCTGTGTGGAGAAGCTGCCCCGGTAAATTGTACTACTACAGTACAGTAGACTACTGCTGTGTTCGTCTTGGTAGCGATTGCGTTGGTTGAATTGGATTTAACGTTCCGTTGTACGGTTTAGGCTGAAATTAATTATTTTCATGAACAGATTTACAAAGTTTAGGCTGTGGCAATGAAGTTAAGGTTAATAGTTAGATAGACTTTTGATTTAAGTAAGGGGAGTGCCGAACATGTTCTGTCGCCGTTTGACTTCCTACAGCTGTAGATGTTTTTGTAGTGTCTCGCGTAGGCTACAGCGTTGCAGTGAGCAACACTGGTTTGAAACCACAGGTAATGATAATTTCACCCACAAATCGTTTACTTGTAATGTAATGTCATAATAAATCCTACAACGAAAATGTATTTGTGAGGAATGTTTATTTTAACGATTGAAAACAGATGCATCATAGACCACTGTAGTATGTGTTGCCCGGGCAACAGAGGCTAATGTCATGATGCTAATGCTTCAGTGAAATAGTAGACTACCGTTTCCGAAAGTAGATGTGGGCCTAGTTCCTTAATAATATCAGCTAATATTGTACATTACATTTCACAATTGTGTTTCAGATCACAAAGTAAAATGAGTAAATAGTTATCACCCTGGCCTCTTTGCTTGTGGCATTTCTGCAGCTGCCTTGCAGTAAAGCTATAGTTAGCCTAGCTATCCCCCAAGTTAACAGATGCGAAACGAATGTTCTGCTACAGGTAGTCACGCGTGTTTTCGTGACGCAGTGACGTTAGTAACGTCAGTGACTGTGGCTAGCAAATTAGCCACCGTTAGCTTCACTTTTCGCCACAAAAACTTAACTTGAGCCTAAACCATGCAACGGAACGTAAATAAAAATACAAGCAACTCAATCGCTACCAAGACGAAACTTTTGACACCTAGGTTGTCTATGTAGGCCAAATATTGACGAAGATTTAGGGGGGCAAAAATAAATTAAAATAATAATATATATGTGAGAGAACAAAGGTTGTGCCCTTGCCGAAGGCAAAGCACACCCAATAAAGATTAAAGATGCTGAAGCAGCATTCCAACAATAAGTTGAATAAAGATTCAAAGAATAATACTTGTAATGCTGAAGCAGCATTCCAACAATAAAAATAAGTTGAATAAATATTCAAAGAACAATACTTGGAATGCTGAAGCAGCATTCCAACAATAAAGATTCAAAGAACAATACTTGGAATTCTGAAGCAGCATTCCAACAATAAGTTGAATAAAGATTCAAAGAACATGCTGAAGCAGCATTCCAACAATAAAGATTCAAAGAACAAAGCAGCATTCCAACAATAAAGAGAAACAGGAAAACAATCAATAAAGAGAAACAGGAAAACAATAGTGAGAATGCTTAACAGCATTCTCACAATTATTTCAAAACTGTACTTGAGGCCTATGAAATCAATGCATTGGTTAGCTTTGGGACAGACAACAGACATCATGTTTACCACCACCACATATAAATTAAGAACCCCTTGTCTTTGATTTATGAGGAGTTAAGTATCTTAATATTCCATAGGACGGTACCACTCAGGTTATCTAGTTCAGAAGGTGACAATGCCCTTTACAGTAGGGATATAGCCTGAGGGGTTTAGTTGCATTCCTCAAGCCAAACAACAGATTTTGTTGTTAGTGTCAAGCAATGCAACAGATGCCTAGACACCTGGCCTCAGCTCTGGGGTGAAAGTGTAGATACCTTTTATGGCTTTTCCTATTTTTTTCGTCGTCAAACCTTAGGAGGGGGGTAGGGAAAAGGGGTTAGGGTATAGAGAAATATAACAGCCAACAGCAACCAAATATCTAAAGAAGCACTATGAACAGATACCAAGAGAGAAGTAGCCAACTGCTGAAGCACAATCAGCTACCATGCTAATGCATTTCTAGAAAACAGGTTCTTGGAAAAGCTATTTACCCACCCTATTTGAGAAAATCCATGTTTGTCTTACTCAACGCCTTCTCAATTCAGCTATTTACCTTTTACAAATCTTAAGTTCTCAGCTTGGCGTAAGAGGCTTCAGAACAATGGCTTTGACAGGACAGAGGAAGTCAGCAGACGAAAATGTTCAGTCCTTCATACAGGTCCCCAAAATGTACCCTCTGTGTTATTCCTCTGATACAGTACGATCGACTGATGCCCTTGACAATAAGCTGATGGTGTCTGGGCAGAGCTTACTTACTGTTTGATGCACTCTGGTATAGACACATACTCCATGGGGACCAGCACAGCCAGGTCAGTAAGGCTGAAAACATACTTGATCTTCTGGGTAAACTTGGAGCTGAGAAAACACAGCAGGGATGTTAAGTCTGTGAGTGACAACAGTGCGGTAGAGCTGACCTTGTTGTTATTAAGCACTTGAGCGCCTACCTTATAAAAGGCTTAGTAATGGCCAGGAGAGTTCGTATGAACCAGGATGGGTGGACAATGATCAAAGACTTTAGATTTTTTCTTAACCTGGCAAAATAAAAAGTCTTGTTACCCTGATGGAACATCATCTTATGTATCTGGGATCTGGTTATATAGACACTCCTGTACATGACAGATGGTGGTAGTGACTCACCTCCTGTCAACCTGTTGATAGCACTTTCTGAGCCAGCCGACACCGGGCATCTTCCTCCGAGACGTGGCCCCGTTCAAATACACAATCATGTAGTTCTCAGCCACCAGCAGCTCCAGTGTTCCAATAACATACCTGCACACGGAAACTGCATCAGCTGGGGCACTAGGTGGGGATCTTAAGTCAAGGAAAAACGTTTTTTTTTTTTAAGATACAAATATAGAAATAAAAATGCCTTACTTGAAGAGATTGTCCATGATGTATCTGTAGTTTGGTTGATTGCTTTCAGGCATAAAGCACACAGCAAACACAATGATGGCATTCAACCCATCTCCATAGTAACCTGCACACACACACACACAAATAAAACAACAACGGTAACTGGACTGCTCTTTCCAGAGCCATAATTCAGGCTCTCTTGTCCATGACAGACCATGCCATGCCCCTGACCTCCGTGGCTGATGACTCTCTTGTAGGGCTCAATGGCCTTCATGTCCACGCGGTGCTCCTGCTCCCCAATGCGGAACACCCTCCAGCGCCGGCCCTCATCCCTCTCCTCTGAGGCAGAGTACTCCTGGACCGACTCCACACCTTTACGCAGCAGCTCTGTGGCCTTGGGCTTGGGCAGGTCATCTGAAACAGAAACAACTTCTTCAGCCAGTCGGTCATCTGGCACATCCTGAGCTAGTGATACCCCAGTTTATCATTCCTCATTCAATGTACTCTGACACTGTATGTGGAGCACAATATAAAAAACATGATAGCTTATAGACTAGTATCTACAGCTGAATTGTATCCATGGTGGATGGACGTCTTTGAAACTTACCTGAACACCTGCAGTACTAATAACAAATATCCAGAAAATATTACAATATATAGATAGAAAATATCCAGCCTTTGATCCATTGCCTGATCAACAATGTCCCCCAATCAAACAAGAGAACCAGTAATCACGTATCGTACGGTGTTTGGAATGTTGAACATGCAATGAGTAGGAGGGACAAAATGTTTAAGATTGCATAAAGCTAAAACATCTCAAAAAAAGTTAATCTTCCCTGTACACCTCAGCTATCTGTCTGAGAAGTGGGATATAAACCATAGACGATTTGAAAGGGATAAGGAGTGAGGGCATGCTTACAAAACAAAAAATGACTTCAATGCATCAGACAACACATGGTCACACCATTAATTTGTTCAAATAGTGGAATTGGAGGCAGAAGAACAGAATCTGGAACGTTTTGGTTGATTGAGCCAATGCAGAGGAAACCAGGGGCTGTCCAGGAGACCTTACCACATGGAAGAGAGAGACCTGCTGCTGGCCTGGGGCCTGTTTCCAGGCAAAGAACGGAAACAATCCTTCCGAGCGACAGAGGAAAGCAGCAGTGTGGAAACACAAAAACACAACAGCACATTTCAACCACACTCAGAAAAGTTGGTCACACCACTGAAAGGTTAGGTAAGGAAAATTAGTTTCTCCACTGAGGGGGTTCACCACTGGGAGAAACAGACCTGAGAAAGAATAGTATTGTCCAACTTTAAGGCTGACCAGGAAACAAGGCGGGTATGCTTGGCTGTCTGTCAAGCCATTAACCTCTTCAAAAAGCCTGTCATTGCGCCAACAACGCATTTCACTCCATTCCGAGTGCGTCTTGAGATTTTAAAGACAACCTGCCAACTCAACACAAAAAGTGGACTATGCTGCAGGATAATATATTGCCAGCGGGTGTTAAATTCCAATTTATACCTTCCCATTCAAACTCATTGCTGTTATCTGAGGGTGTGTCTATGTCATCCAGGTCCAGCTCAGTGCTCTCGTCCAGTTCGTCTGAGAGAAGAGAGCCCTCACTGCGGTCTAGTGTTAGGCTAATGTCTGGAGCAGCCAGTTTCTTCTTGGTCTTCTTACCACTGTTCGCAGCATAGCCTGCACCTTCAGGGGGGCAAATAAAACACAATAAACAATAACACTTAATTATTCAATCACTTCATATGTAATCACTGGAAACAATGGAGTGAGAAGTCTGAAGGGTGATGTTTGAGAAGATCCTGTACCAGGCTGTTCTTCTCCAGATGTGCCAGTGAAGAGATCATCATCAAGATGAATGTCCTCTTCCTCCTCTTCAGGTAATGGCCTACAAATGCAGAATCACAGTCAGGTCTTTATGTCTAGAGAAAAGGCTGGAACCATCTCCCAATGTGCTACTGAGGCATTCATGAGAACTTGTTACAAAGATTGTGTGGTTGGCATGGGGGGGGGGGGGAGCCACACCTGGGGAAATCCTCATCCTGCCATTCCTCTTTCAGCTCCACCCCTTCCATTCTCAAACGAGCCTCTGTCGTTGCCACGGATTCCTGACGCTCCAGACTGCCAAACAGAAGTCAAATTCAAATGTCATTTGAATTTCCTCTGACCTATTCTCCCTATGAGATCCTCAGTGTTCCCCAAAACATTTATAATTTAAAGAGCACGGACACAGAAAATCAGACAGTCTAATTATTCATTTGTAAACTGTGGCTTGTGACTCTTACACTCCTTAACAACTGCCTTTCAAGCCAAGTTCATAGTTCAGCATATAACAGATGGTGTGTGTGGACAATTGATACCTAATTCAGCCAGCTAATTAAAAAATCACTCTGACCTCAGCTTGTAAGTGGAATCACAAGCAGGCCATTGGCTTCTAAAAAGGCTTCAAGGTTAAGAAGCAGTGTGTTATACAGTCAGGGTTTAGATTATAAACCATTAGGCTACTTTCTAATGCCTATCCATCTGTTTCCTTGCGGTATACAGAGCTCCTTTAGTGCGTTAATCAGTAACACTAATGTACTTGCACAACCAGACACAAAAACATTCACAGCATTTTTCCATTCAAGAAATTCCACAACATCAGTATAGCAGTTATGCAGTGTTAATCTCCATGTTACAATGCAATCCAGCTAAGAGAGGGAGCAATGTAAAAATAATTTCCATGAGATTGAGGAACCTAAGGACCATGCACCAAAACACAGCATCACTTGGGTGTTTTGCACAATTGGCCACATTCTTTGAGATAGGGGCATAGGCTTGTTTTCAAATGTGGGTGCCTAGGTGGGACAGCTTCTTTTATTTTTTTTACTGAGGATGCGGCCATTTTCGTAATATAAACTGTGTGTTTGTGAGAGGGGGGTACACATATTTGCCGTTTTCAAAAAGTGTATATGAAACCTACGCCCCTGCATAGGTTTCAAACATGCTTTGACATGTTGATACAGGAATTCCCTTAAGGAAACGTTGATATGCACTATGAATATTTGAAACAACCTCCTCATTTGCTAATTACAGCTCTGTTCCAGCACCCCTAATCAAACACAGGGAAACTCTTCAGAATGCAAATTACAACAATGGAATGGGTATGAGGTGACTCAAGCATAGGTCCATATTAAGTGTACTGTCAGTGTCCTCATAATTAGAAAAACACACAAAAACAGAAAGGACATCAGACCTTCCGTTGTGTGCAGACGCTGGGCTTTGCTGGGGAAGACTGACGGGAGTAGAGCTTCGCTGCGCTTCTTGTTTTTGTCTATTGTCTAAAGTTGCCGTTTCCTGAAGTGGACCTCCTGTTTGGGTTGGACTCCACGGCGCTGCCTCTTCGCCATTTTCCAAAGTAAAAGTAAACTTGCTGTCTTGCAGGTCGTCTAGTGCTTCGTCCTCACACTCTTCTCCACATACTCCAAAAGATGAAGGACTCTTAATCTCCCTAACGTTACTTTCCAGTGTCTCATAAGTCTTACAATCCGTGTCTAGCACTTCGCTGCTATTGTTGTTCAGACTCCTTTCGCCAGCACTCTTCAGCACCACCCCACTCTCAATCACATATGTAGCCATAGGAGATTCTCGCCTGCTGTTTTCCACATAGAAAACTGAGTTAAAAAAAAGAGATAGCAATAAAATGACTCAATCCCACTATCTATGGCCTACCCAAAACCGAGCCTAGCAAGCTGGCTATCAAGCACAAAAGTGCAACTCAGAAAGACCCTTAACTCTAGCAGGACAAGACTTGTTGCACGGTGACTGCTAGCACGTAGTGTGTGACTAGTTGGTGCTAACAAATAAATGCTCAAAAACTGTATTCTGGTAGAGAAATAATATCGCGCAAGGATAACTACCACATTTATTTTTTACTGTTGAACACAAGAATTGTCAGAAGATAAAAAGCTAGCTCAGGAATTCACTTTGCATTCGCACAGTACGTGTAGCCCCAGCTAGCTGGCTGGCTAGCTAGTCTGCAACTCCCTAAATTCTTCCTCCTTCCTTTTCGACTCCTGTCCTGCGAATCCCGTTAGCCAGCCACTGACCAGCTACTGTAGGTCAGTTCGTTTTGGTCGATGTGCAGTATGTGTCAGAGTAACGGGCCAGCTCCACATACACAGAATAAATAAAGTAATCACACACCTTCAAATCATCATCTCAGAAACTATATAGCTAGCTATAGTTAATACATAACCGTGCAACGTACATAACTTACGTCAGCGTGTAAACGGTGAAAAAAAATTAAGACTTTGGGAGTCCCCGTCGCCGGGCCTGAAAAAGAATTAAATATACTCCAACTCTACACCGCGAGGAGGCACAATCTTATAAAACGGTACACAATAGCTACAGCGACTTCTGGTCCATAAACACAGCTTTTATGAACAAAATTAGGAGCCAATCAGCTGCACTTGTGAGCCTGACTGTCCAGAATTTTAGGTTGGCTCATGTTAAATGGAGTAAACTCCCATTTAAACGGTCAAAAACAAACTAAATCAACTTCAACTGGGGGTCCGGCTCAACTCCATACTATTTTCCCGAGTTGCTAGCCACACGTCGTTATCACCACCCCTCCAAACAAATTCTACGACATTGCCCTCTGTTGGTTTAGTAAATAGGGAATGCTAACGTTTCTTGGTAAGTAAAACGCACATAGTAAACTCTACAACAACAACAACAAAAAAGAGACATCCCCTTTTCAGGACACTGTATTTTAAAGATAGATTTGTATAGGCCTAAGTCGAAATAACTTTCCAGATCTTTATTGTATAGGGTTTGAACAATATTTCCCATGTTTGTTCAATGAACCATAAACAATTAATGAACATATAATACACCTGTGGAACTAAACACTAGCAGCTACAGATGGCAGGCAATAAAGGTCACAGTTAGCAAAACTTAGGACAGAGATCTATCTACTGGCTCTGAAAAACACCAAGGCATGAGGACACCAGATGTGGCAAAAAATGGCAATGTCCTACTGTGAGACGCCTAAGACTACAGGGAGACAGCCAGGAAGGACAGCTGATTGTCCTTGCCAGTGGCAGACTGTGTTAGAAATTGTTCATCATGTGGTACACCGGTACAGGATTGGTACATCAGAAAACCACACTTGCAGAACAGGTAGGCCTACAGGATGGTAACAACAACTGCCCTTGTTAAACCAGGAACTTACAATCCCTCCATCAGTGCTCTGATTGTCTGCAATAAGCTGAGATAAGCTGGACCGAGGGCTTGTAGGCTTGTTAAGGCTGGTCCTCATCAGGTATCACCAGCAACAACATTGCTCAAGGGCAGAAACCCACTTTCGCTGGACAAGACAGGACTGGCAAAAAGTGCTTTCCACCGACTATCCTCGGTTTTGTATCACCAGGGGTGATGGTTGGACTCGCATTTATCATTGAAGGAATGGGCGTTACACCAAGGCCTGTAGCCTACTCTGGAGCAGGATTGATTTGGAGGTGGAGGGTCCTTCATGGTCTGGGTCTGTGTCACAGCATCATCAGACTAAGCTTGTTGTCAGTGCAGGCAATCTCAACACTGTGCGCTAAAGGGAAGACATCCTCCTCCCTCATGTGGTAGCCTTCCTGAAGGCTCATCTTGACATGACCCTCCAGCATGGCAATGTCACCAGCTATACTGCGTGTTCTATGCGTGATTTCCTGTTAGACAGGAATGTCAGTGTTCTGCATGGCCAGCAAAGAGCCTGGTTCTCAAATCTCACATCTGGAACCTGTTGAATCAGAGGGTGAAGGGCTGTACGATTTACCCCAGAAATTACCTGGAAGTTGGTGGAAGAGTGGGATAAAATCTCACAGCAAGAGCTGGGTAAATATTGTGCAGTCCATGAGGAGGAGATGCACTGCAGTACTTGCAGCTGGTGGCCACATCAGATACCGACTGTTACTTTAGACCCCCCCCCCCCCACACACACACACACACTTTTTTTTATCACATTTCTGTTAGTCACACATCTGTGGCACTTGTTCAGTTTGATTATAATCAGAATTCTTGGTTTATCAAGGCAGATGGCCTTTTGTGAATTGTGTAACCCTACATAAAGACATGTATTATTAAAATTAAGTAAATAACTCCCTCTTGAGAAAAAAGGTTTCATTAAGCTCCAATGTTCAGAGGCCTGTTCCATAAAGCGAGTTTACTGAATAAGCTAGACTTATGTCAGTTAGTCGGACTCATTTATAGTTCATTCGGTTCCATAAAGCTAGCTCAACGTAGTTCGAACTCGGTTACTATGCTTAGGCTGCGAAACTAGTCTGGTCCGGGGCAGGCTAACAGTGCGTTCACACTGCAGCGGAGCGGGCGGCGCGCGGCGTCCAATTCATTTTCAATGAAACCAGGCGTTGACGCTCGCGTAGGGCATTGTGGGAAGGCGAGCGGAGCGGAGCGTTGCAAGTTGGATTTTCTCAACTTTATGTAAATGAGGAGCGTGAAAACGCTAGCGTTGGCCAATCGGATTGGTTTCTTGTTTCTTGTAACGTAGCAACCGTTGGTCATGATAAACATTTCTAGGTTTCACAATTTCAAGATGGAGAAACTTTTCGTATGTGTCTGCACACCCAGTTCTGTTCAGAACAAAGTTACTAATGTGATGAGCCTGAATTTAAAGGAGACATGACATGCTGTTTCTGGATGCTTTTATATAGGCCTTAGTGGTCCCCTAATACTGTATCAGAAGTCTGTTTCCCGAAATTCAGCCTTGGTGCAGTGCCACAAGGAGCTTTCCTCAGAACGCGCTGTTTTGGTGTCTGTAGCTTTAAATGCTAATGAGGAGCGGAGGGGCGGCACCATGAGCTAATGTTTACAATGGATGTATCGCAATGGCTGTAGCCCCGTTGCTGTAACATGCCTCGAATTTGCCCATTCTCATCTGATAACGCTGGTTTACAGAGGTACACACTCATTGGAATTGGAAGCCGACGCCGCGCGCCGCCCGCTCCGCTGCAGTGTGAACCCACTGTTAGCGTGACTTGGTGCTTAACCATATCTTCCTGTAACACTGACCCAACGGGAAAACAATGATTTACCACGGATATTCTCATTTTCTTATTTTCATCAGTTCAATATGTTCAACATTGATAGAAAATCAACTTAAATAGCCTACATAGGCTACAACATTTAGCCTAATTAGCATTAAACGACGATGAACAATGATTTGATACACGCCACGTTAAACGTAGCCTATGGCTTGCCTAGTTTGTGATTTCAAATCTTTAGGCATCAGGCATAGGCCTATCTCAATCTAAATTATCTGAGTATAATTAGCATAGCTGTATAGTTGTTAACAGTATACAATTGCAAAACAAATCTAAATCCATAGGCTACATCTATATCCTCAATTTTCCCGACACAACCATGTTAAAAAGTTAGGCTACTGGGTAATGTTTTGATTAATAGTAGGCTATTTATTTAAAACAATGTCAAAAAAACACATTTACATGTGTTTAGAGGGTGTCTGTTTTTTAATCAACGAAGTAACTAAAGGTCTAAAAAAGGACCTCGACCTACGTAGCCTACCCTGCAAACACGTCTAGTTGGGCCCCACATGGGCCTCACTTGGGCTAGATGGGCTTAGGCTGGGCATGGGCTCAGAGTGGGCTTTGTTGTTGGGCCCCACATGGGCAGTAGATGGGCATAAGATGGGCTAAACTGTGCATGGGCATAAGTGGGTTCCAGCTGGGCTCCACTCTTAAGATATTCAAAATTGATTATGGATGCTTTTGTTATAGGCTTATTTTAACAACAGTCACTGGCTAGTTCCATTTTTTATTCAAATTTTATCAGGCTTTTTAGCTATTTAGAAGTGTAGCCATTGCACTTTAATAGTGGTTTAAGACAAAATATGAATTTCAACAGACAATATTGTAATAAAATACATTTACTATTATATTATTGTACTATCTAGGTTTCCCAGTTCCACCCCATCACAGAGCAAAAAAAAAAACGTCACTTTGCCGCCTTTCAAAAATATATTGTTTTTTGAATTTGCCGCCTAAAAAATTCCCGCCTTCAGTACCAGTACCAACGTCAGAGCGTCTTTGTCTGATAACTTCTGCAGCAGTCAGTCGCATGACGATCGGATTTCAGACACCATCAGTTTAACACGAAAAAACAGGTAAGAATCTGCCTCTATGTATACTTAAACGGGGATGTATTTTTCACGCATGAGGTTTACTAAAAGCTTTTTTGGAGAGTGTTCGGTTAGCCAGTTTTGAACGTAAACCAATGAGGTTTCAGCCTAACTAGCTAGCAGCTTTCAGCTAGCTATGGTAATTAAACCTGGTTAAAGCATGGTGTTGAACATACAAGTCCAATTTATTAAGTTAATATCAAGCATGTTTTGAGCTTATTTTGAGTGGTTGACTTACATATATTGTTTGGAAGGATTTGGTTGTAAACTTGTTAGCAAGGCAGTCAAACAGGCCTAGTTAGCAAGTGGTTAAAACAAGCTGTAGCACAAGCTAAAATTTATCGTCTGCTTTTTCCACTTGTGCTTGTTTCTTGTCTGTTGCCTTCCCTCCGGTTTTCTCGAATTGGATGAGTATGTTGTGTAGTTGTTTTGAAGAGAAGGGACGATTTGGTTCTTTTTTGATGGGCTATGGAGAAAGTTAAGGAGGTGAGCGCAGCGCGCACACACACGAGAAGGAGAGAGATGGTTAGGCTATAGTCTCAACATGCTAAATTCGCCTCTTTGCCGTACAGAAATAAACGTGATTTTAACTGTGGTGATATTATTAGTTCTTGTTGTAATAGCAGTTCTGTTAGACTGGATATTATTTTCACTTATTATCTTATTAGTCTGCAGAATGTGTGTGTGTGTGTGTCAGCGCTGTATAGGCGTGCTCACACACTCTCATACACACAACGTCGCGCTCCCGCGCGCGGCAAAGACGGCAAACGAGAGAGTGTGTGTTCGCTCGCTCGCCCGTTGTATACACTGTACACACAGCTACTACTTTTCTGTGTGAGCAATAAGGAGTGAAAATTGTATTGTTTAGCAGGCTAAGATAATGCTAATCGCTAGTAAATGCTAACGGCACATCCTCTGGGTGTTCCCCAGTCATGAAGGTTAAAGCAGCATTGCATGATGTTTTGATAGCTAAATAATAGATAATATTAAATGTAATAAATTAATAAAAGTAAACATCACATGTTTAAAATGCTTTAACTCATTGATTGTGCTTGTATTAAACATTTCTAGGAAAGTCATTTTTACAAGTGAGGATGAGGACGATGACAGCCCATCCAGCCTCAGGTCACCACCTACCGCTACATCCAGCCTCAGGTCACCACCTACCGCTACATCCTACGCTACATCCAGCCTCGGGTCACCACCTACCGCTCCATCCTACGCTACATCCAGCCTCAGGTCACCACCTACCGCTCCATCCTTCGCTACATCCAGCCTCAGGTCACCACCTACCGCTCCATCCTTCGCTACATCCAGCCTCAGGTCACCACCTACCGCTCCATCCTACGCTACATCCAGCCTCGGGTCACCACCTACCGCTCCATCCAGCCTCAGGTCACCACCTACCGCTCCATCCTACGCTACATCCAGCCTCAGGTCACCACCTACCGCTCCATCCTACATTACATCCAGCCTCAGGTCCCCACCTACCGCTACATCCTACGCTACATCCAGCCTCAGGTCACCACCTACCGCTCCATCCTACGCTACATCCAGCCTCGGGTCACCACCTACCGCTCCATCCAGCCTCAGGTCACCACCTACCGCTCCATCCTACGCTATATCCAGCCTCAGGTCACCACCTACCGCTCCATCCTACGCTACATCCAGCCTCGGGTCACCACCTACCGCTCCATCCTACGCTACATCCAGCCTCAGGTCCCCACCTACCGCTACATCCTACGCTACATCCAGCCTCAGGTCACCACCTACCGCTCCATCCTACGCTACATCCAGCTTAAGGTCACCGCCTACCGCTCCATCTCCAGTAAGAGACTCCATGTTCGTGCGCATCTTAACCCTCCTTGAGGAGGTGAAAGAAACACAAAAGATTCACGGGAGGATGCTGCAAACGCTGTTACAACAGCGTGGAACCACCGTCTCCACCGTCTCTTCTACCCCAGAGGGTTTCCCCTTAAAGACGGTTCAAGATGTCATGAACATGGAGGAAAAACTGGCGAACACAAACGTCATGTCTGAACTGGTATGTACTATATGTTAAGTCTAGGGTAGTACAACTTAATTCAATTTTATTAGCGGGCTAGCAGTGAATTTCATCTGAAACTTCCCAAGTGTGCTCACACCCATGCTTATGATAGTTCTTTCAGGTTGATAAATTTGCTTTGTATTGCCTTTGTTCCCCCTCAGGTCGCAGCTGTGGCTGACATTGGGGGGGCAACTATTGATGAGGCCACAAGAAGGATGATGGCCTTCCTCCTAGACCACGGCCTGTCTAGGAATTACAACCTTCTGGGCCGAAACGGGAAGAGGGAGTTTAAGGCCTTGAAGTTGTTTGAAGTGATATATGGTAGGTGTGCATGTGGATAATGTTTTAAGTGTTGTACAGATACTAGAAAGTTGTTTATAATACCTTAACATTATGTAATGTTTGTTGTCCTGGCTGAGCAGTATGTTTGCTCATGTCTCCGAGATGCCTAACTGGTGTGTTAAAGAGTGTGTATAATCTTAATTTATACAGCGCTTTTCTTAACATAGTTGCCTTTACAGTCCTGGTGGAGAGTTGTGTTGGCACATACAGTAAGTAAATGACCGTTATATTTATTTCTTGCAGGAGGCATGAAGAAAAACCATATGACCAGCAATATTACCCGTAAAGATGCAGAGAAGGCCATCTCCAAATGGTTCATTGGTTCTAGGGACCAGGGGGGTAATCGACAGGTCCGACAGGCCACCCCTCAACAAAGACTTCAGACATTTGAGGAGCCATAATATGATGAATACAAGTCCACTCACACTAGTGCGACAGGTTGCTAATGAGCAGATGCTGTCTCTTTGACAGCGCTGTTTTATTTCCTAGCAGATTTTGTAGAAAATAATTATAATATCCATAAGTAGGTTTAATTTAGTGCATAATAGCTGAACAAAATGTTTTGAATTATTATTTTTTCGCTTATATATGTCCATATTTCTGCATATTTTGGACCAAGGCCTAGTGCCGCCATCTTGAAAGTGTCATAGTTGGAATGTCATCAGGTGCATTGTTTATAATTTAGAATTGTTCTTGTCCTTAAAGGCCACTGTAGCTTCTGTTATTATTCGAAAGGGTTGGGGTTACCCAGGGAGTGTTGCATTCTAGAACGTTGTAGAACTTTCTTGATGATGTCATATTACACAGTGCACCTTTAAACATAGCCTATTAAAGGTGCAGTGTGTAATATGACATCATCAAGAAAGTTCTACTAAGTTCTAGAATGCAAAACTCCCTGGGTAACCCCAACCCTTTCGAATAATAACAAGCTACAGTGGCCTTCAAGGACAAGAACAATTCTACATTTTAAACAATGCACCTGATGACATTCCAACTATGACACTTTCAAGATGGCGACACTAGGCCTTGGTCCAAAATATGCAGAAATATGGACATATATGAGACCCCTTCTAAGGGAAAAAATAATGATTCAAAACATTGTTTTAAGCTATTATGCACTAAATTAAATGTACTTATGGATATTATAATTACTTTCTACAAAATCTGCTAGGAAATAAAACCCAAAATTCTACACACTGCAGGTTTAAATAAATAAGTATACATGTTGGTACAATTTAGGATAAATTAAATAGGTTGTTGTGAATGTGTTGGGAGTAGTTCTTCATTGGCTTATTTTAAACTTTGTTTAATGTTTTAAAGTTTGTTTTAATTAACAGAACATTTCCCCCAAAAAATATTATTAATAATATAATAATTAGATGTATATACTAAAAATATAGATCTAGATATTAGTTTTATATTTTATGGGGAGAAATAATTCTGAATCAGCAAAAAATTGCAAATGGCAGGTTAGATTCTTTTGTCTAAATTGCAATATGTGCTATTCATTTTTCTACAATTATTACTGCACACACTAGGATATAATATTAATAGAGAATCTCAAATGAGACCAAGATGACAGGCTCAAAGGTAACCTGGATAGCTGAGTATGAAGATTTTTTTTTTTTTTTAAGGTCTATAAAGGTTTATAAAGTTTTTCAAGGTCATCATTCTGTAAAAAAAAAAATAAAAATTTTGAATATATAGAGGTTTGAATAACATTTCTTGATCAAATGATGAATAAGTTGAAAGACATCGATAAAAAACTTAAAACTGTAAAAATAGTATTTGACTTGGAGCTGAACTACATTGATGGCTTGTATGTATATGAATCAGCTAAAGGAGTATGAATATGTGGAAAAGTAAGAAATAGTCTTAACTATGAACTGTAGGGAATTGTTGAACTCTAATAGAAATGATGTGGAATATTTAAACATTTATAGATAAAATTATAATTGAAAGACATGAAAAAAAAATCTAATGTGTGAAATAAGGTTAAGGTTTATGCAAGTTTTCGGTCATTCTTTGTGTGGTACCGAATTTATGTTTGTGCTACTGATTTTTTTTTGCATTCTAACACAAATAAAAATGTAATTAATTGTATTACTGGTCTCTTTGTTATTGTAACTTGTTTAAATAACTGTTTGGGCTACCTGTAAAATAAGCCCCAAAAATCACCATAGGGTAGTACTATCAGGGACCCATAATCAGCCCACATGGGGCCCAGCTAGTGGGTCCTAGATGGGAGTAACCTGGGTTGCCCATGTGGGATTTAGCTAGGGCCCACCCGAAGCCCACCTTCAGCCCATATGGGCTTGCCCACATGGGGCCCCTATGGAACCCCATGACAAAACTGACTGGGCCCCATGTGGGCAGCCCATATGGGGCCCACTCACTAGCCCATATACAACCCACATGGGTGTGTTGACAGGGTATCGTTCACGTCAATCATGTATGGAACACCGATTGTGCCAAAACGTCTGAATTCTCGTTCGTGTACAGACGTTACATTTTAAAAACGTCTGTACACTATGGAAGGCCAAAAGGACAAGTATTAGGACGTCTCCGTGTGTCAACCACGCGTAATTGACGCCGACTTTGCATGCAAAGACGGCGTCCATTACGCCGACTTCCATACAAAGTCGGCGTCTTTTTCGCCTCAAATTGAACCGTGTCACGTGACATGTTCAAAGCACGCGTTTATTTAGACGCGTGCTTTTAACGTGTCACAAAGCATGCGTCTAAATAAACGCATGCTTTTTTGAGACGTGTCTATCAAACCACACGAAATTAACGCCTGGTTTGGCTCAATCAGCGTCTGGTTTTCCAAAATTAAAGTCTGCTTGCTTGAATCTCCGATGGGAAATTACGGCAACAATTGTAACATCTAATACGTAAGTAAAGTAGGTCTTAGAATGCTCGTGCGAGCTAGGCCAAACCAGGCGTTAATTTCGTGTGGTTTGATAGACACGTCTCAAAAAAGCACGCGTTTATTTAGATGCGTGCTTTGTGACACGTTAAAAGCACGCGTCTAAATAAACGCGTGCTTTGGACGTGTCACGTGACACGGTTCAATTTGAGGCGAAAAAGACGCCGACTTTGTATGGAAGTCGGCGTAATGGACGCCGTCTTTGCATGCAAAGTCGGCGTCAATTACGCGTGGTTGACACACGGAGACGTCCTAATACTTGTCCTTTTGGCCTTCCATAGTACACGGCCGTTTTTGACGTCTGTACACGTTTTGACGTCTGTACACGGCCGTTTTTTACGTCTGTACACGTTTAAAATTGGGTGCTACCATTTCATTTTTTTCTGAGGGGAAACCAGATAACGATCATTGCAAGAGAGAAAACCTGTCCACACTCAACCAATCTTGATTGAATTAAGGTTAAGAAATAGGCTAATATAAATTGGTAGTGACATTATCAACAACTGTAGGCTATTTTGTAAGCTACTGAAAAAATAATTACGTTTGTATACTATATCATTTTCACATTTCGAAAAAGGTATACATTTAAGTTTGTTAAAATGCCCACTAGATGGCAGTGTGAGTGCACAAATAGTAAGGGCAGAGCCTCTGGTCAATGTGATGGGTATACCCAAGGATAAATTGTGGCACAACAGCAAGCAAAATAACATTACAATAAAACAGGTTGGGAATACACAGGGTTGAAGACAGCTGGACAGTACACAGAGTAGCCGTATTCAAGAAATAAAACACGTAATACCCATGGCAATATACAAGTAATATCCAACACAGGGAATGTACAAAATACCTTTAATGTAATTGAGAGTAAATGAAAATGTACAGGGTATGTTTTTTTTCCCCCAGGATAGGGATGGGAACCTATCAGTAGTAGTGGTTCCCAACCCTGGTCCTCAGGGCATCCCTGTCCTGGGGGGTGTTCCATCAACGTCGATTAAGGAAAAGCTAGACTTATCTCGCCAAGTCTCACTTAGTTTAGCGAGAGTTCCGTTCCATTAAGGTGGCTTATTTTAGTTCTAGCTACGTAACCAAGGTAACTTATACTTCGGAACTAGCCTGATCCGTGTCAGGCTAAAAGTCAAGCTAAACTAAAATGTGTTGCAAATAATTTCAAACAGGCGGAAACAGAATCTCAAAAGACAGTTCCGTCGAGTAAATTCCTGCGCGCAAACCACTTTAGTCCGTCTTCGGAAACGTAAATTCAGACTTTTTGAAGTGCAGACATTAATGATTTAGCTACATGTTTACTTCATCTCCAAAAAATATATTAATTTAAATAAACAAGTTAAGAAATAATGTCACTTTTGTTTTCAAAAGCCATTGGTTAATTGACATAAAATAAGGACTTAGAAACTAAGCAGAGCGTCTAGACAAGTTACAATCAATTATGGCGTATCCGTTCTTTGACAACCCTGTGGTGGATGAAGGTGCTCAGATTATACAAAGAGCGTTTATCCCACCAGCCCCAAGGGTCTTCAGAGACAGAAGTAATGGTTCCCTGACCAGTATCTGTGGAAGAAGTATAGGTTCAGCAGGCCCAGCATAGTTTATCTAGATAAATGTAATTCTCATTCTTAAAACATAAATATATATGAAATAACACTTTAGCAACTCTTAAGGATGGCAATGAACACATAAGAGCAGCCTACCATCCTTTGTAAAAAGTAATAGAAAGGAGAGTAGACTATAATAGTAGAAAGGAGGGTAGTAGACTGCAGTCTATGTAGGTAGGCCTAGACTATGTAGTCTGCTGGAATCACACACAAGGAAGCAAACCCACTGTAGCCAAGCCTTGACACTGTTCAGTCTGTCTGCATCTGTCTATGTCTTTGCATGTGGGACATTCTTGAACGGGCAACTATGCCAGGAAATATGAAGGGTATACCTTGCTCCAAAGCAGTACCTGAATATTATCATCAGTTTTTCAGGTAATCTTGAAACACAAAGAATCAATGAGACTGTTTATTCAATTGTATAAAGTATTTTCATTGTTTAAAGTAGCCTATATGTTGACAAGCCTGTATATTACCTCTCCTCTGGCTTCCCCAATATTATAGGTGCAATATACTGTCCCCATGGGTGTATCCAGGCCCATTGGAAGACTCAGGGGGTGACTGCCTGGTGCCCCCATGGTTGAAAGTGTTTCTAAAATGCCCAGAGTGGCAAAAATTAGACCAAGTGCCCTACTGTCTGCCATTCACATTGTGAAATATGCTTGAGTGCACAGGATGCCCCATGCAATAAATGACAGTGTGCCCTCTATAAATGTAAAAACATGTCTTTATGAGTTCCTTTATAGTATAGAAAATGTGATGCAGTACCCTATAAGGTGCCCTTACAATGGCCTAAATTGGACTGTTCCCATGCCCTTGCTTCCAATGGAAAAAGGTGCTGTTATGAAGTGCCCTTTATGCTGCCCCTACATGACAGTGTCCCAAATGTTGCCCTTTCCAAAGAAGACAATTAGATTCTGTGCCCAACAGTCTCCCCTAATGTTCCCAGTAGGGCATGCTTTCCCAAAGTGAGGCTGTGACAACACTTGGCACAGCCACAGTCTGTCACTGTCCAAGCCCCCTCTGGATCTGTGGAGGCAGACTATGTTAATTTGAAATACTCGTAATATAATAATGATAGTCATGCTGAGCAATTTTAAATGACTGTTCTGCCAAACAAAGTGTGCAGTTTGGGTCACCTTCTGATCTAAAAAGTCCGTGCTGGATCTGTGCAATACTAGTCATTTCAGTGAATCCCCATTTAAGTCATGGTTATCTTTCCCTTTTATCTTAAAGCTCAGCATTTAGCCTATCAGTTAATAAATGTGTGTGGCAAAGTTATTTTGAAGTAATTTTTGATTTTGTTCAAGATGTGAAGACAAAAACATTATTAGCCCACATCAAGTGCAATTAACCATGGCCTTCTTCAGTGTTTTGAATTTTATCCTACAATTTTCAATTGCTGCCACGTTCTTTTTTGGGCTATTATTCTCAATCTCCTGTTGAGAATATCGGCCATAGGCTAGCCTGTCAGAACGGTTTCAGACTGCTCATCAAATTACGATAATTATCAGTAGGCCTAAATGCATATATATATATATATATGTTAAGTAGATTTGGTAGGTCTACAATTTACGCATTTTAACGGTCGTAATGGTTTGACAAGTTGTGTCCCTTGCCATGTTAATTGCGGCAACATTGCCCTTTTTGGGGACAAAAAAACTCAAAAAATCAATTTACGCTGCTGAAACAACACACCTCTGCTGCTTTACGCTATACTTTTTGCGACATAACTCCTCTTTTCGACGAGCGCCTGATCTGGGCTGCACAGTCTAAATTTATTGAGGTCTAGCTTGAATTAGCGTTGCCTGTTAGTGGAACGGAACGTTAGTGGAACGGCTTGAGGCTTAAGTCTAAGTTGACGTTTACCCAAGTGAGACTTATTTGTGTTAGCACGACTTGCGTTAGCGACGTTGATGGAACACCCCCCAGGTCTATAGAGGATAGAGACCTGTGTTATGCTGGATACACACAAAAATATTTTTTTAATCTTTTAAGATTTTTAAAATGTGAGTGACCACAAACATGAGGACAAGAAAATCCTAAATGTAACCTTTTTGATCTAACCTTTTAGTGTGTGGTGTTTGTCCTCGGGGTTCCCCTCACACATCATGATTTCGGAGCGGCTCCGGCTGCCTAGGCTTAATCCATGTCTGGGAAACTGGGCCGTATCGGCTGTAAGAACAAATACAGTATGTAACAAATGTGATCAGATTTAATCTCCATGCCGCTATGTTGCATTGCCTGAGCAGCTCATCTCCTTGCATGCTCTGCGCTTGGAATCATTATAGGCCACTGAATAGTTGTGAAATGCTTGTCTTGTTGACTAGAAAAACAAATTGTAGGCTTATGTGTATGCTACAGAGTCACATATATTTATGCATAAAGTTCAACACGTTGTTTATGAAATGTCTAAAGTTGGCCAACTTAGATTATGTAGGCCTACCTTAATATTCTAACCCAAGGGGGTTAGTATATTATGCAGTGTACATAATGCACTGTATATATACATCAGTTCTCTGCTTTTTTTTTTTTTTACTGTCGGAGGCCGAACACACCACAAAACAAGGCTACAGTAAAATATATTGACTTGACTAGGAATTAATTAGCCGACGCACTATAGAGGCTTAATTATTATTATTATGATTATAACATGTATATATTACATATTTCCGGTACAGCCAGAGCTCGCCTTTCTCTACCCAGAAGATGGACTGGCCAGGTTCCCAAAGGCAAACACGTGCGCGCTGGTGCTATACTTACCTGTGGGCCAGACTTAACTTTAAAAGGTGTAGCTTGGAATAGGTTCTGCGGATCAGTTTGGGGAGGGCTAAATGTAGTCATAAATTAATTTTATTTTACATGAACACGTGTTTTGTTCTGTTTAAATGTATGGATTTCAAAGGCGTGATTCTCATCTTAGAATTTGTTATGTATGTGATCTGCTGATCCGTTGGGAGGGATGAATATTATTCGTTCTACATGTATCCTATTTTCAGTTACATAATGCAATAACATTAAACACACAAAATTGTATTTGGTCTGCTCATCTTTATTACATTGACGTGATTGAGATTGCTTACTCATTCCAAGGCCTATTGACAATGTGATTACAACAGTTAAATTATGTGTGTGCACTGTATTTAAGACAGGACATTGAGGACCTGATCAGTTCCCAAACTGTCTCTATCTCCACCCAAAGGATTTGTGTGTTGCCTGAGGTGTTCCAACTGTTCGTCACTTGGTTGAAATTGGTTTAGGGGAACCACAACTCTTTGTAGCCAGTCAAAGGCAAGTGCAGCCGCCCCCTGGTCAGCCACCCCCTGGAACTGGCTGCTCCAAATATACCTTGGATACCAGTGTGATGTTGAAACTGTTGTGTCAGACAGCCTTGCACAAAAATGATATGGCGACATGTATCTGGCAGTCCTCAGGTCACGTTTTATACGAGGCAGGTAAACAAAGTGAAGAGCCCAAAGATGCCTTTCGTTGTTGGCAATAATGATTCCTTCATTTTCTATATAGATATGTAAACAAGGAGTGGTAGACATCCGTTTCAAGTCTTATTGTCAGGTACACAGAACACGTCAGACTGGGCACTGACATTTTTGGGACAAGACAATGCAAAGCAACCTGGCATAACATAATAAGTACTTAGATTACATCTATGATAAGCAAAAAGAAAAATGATAATAAATTATAAACCTCCTAAATATACAAAATATTAGACCTCTAATACAGATAAGGACCTATACTAACCTTAGACCTATACTAACCTAAGACAAGTGGGGTACAGTTAGTGTAATATTGCTGATAGTGCAACCAGTAGCTGAAAGTGACAGTGTGACTAGTGAGAAATGCATCAATATAAGGTGGCTAGAGAGAAAAGTCGATGTAAATGTTCATTCAGAAGCCTGCTGGCCCTTGGATAGAAACTGTTGTTCAGAAGGCAGCGGGGTAGAGACTGAAAGATGGGTGGTAGCAGTCTTTTAGAATCCTGCCAGCTTTCCTGAGGCATCGTGTGTGGTAGGTGTCCTGTAGGGCTGGGAACTTCCTGTCGATGATAAACTCAACAGACCTGACCACACTACGTAGGACCTTGCGGTTTTTTTTGTCACGCCTCTCCAGACATCGCCCCACAGTCTTTCAATGCGTTGATTATGAGTGCTCCCTCGGGTTGATCCTCAGAAGACATCCATGAAGAGACAAATGGCGTTTTATTTCACCTCCATAGTCACATCTGACTCTGGATGGGACATCAAACTGGGCGACTGCTTTCGAAAACAGGTCCATTATAATGTCCCTTCTGTTGTTGTTAGAAGCCTTCAGGAAAACCACCAGTCGGCTGAACCCATCGATTCCTCCATGGATTACAATACTCCACCTAAGAGATGAAGGAAGGGAAATAAAAGATTTCACTTGCACATCTTATTTTATAAATAACGAAAAAAATATGAATGGCTTGAATGCAGCTAAAATGATTTGTATACATTTCTGTGCAACATGTTGGGCGTTTAACAGAAAGAAAAGTCCTAACCTCTATTGCATTCATGTGAAGCTGAAAATCTTATTTTAAATTCAAAACTCATAAAATCAGCTTGTCATTTGCTAGGGACACAGTTGGGGCAAATTAACGAATCACAGTAAAACAAGCCACTTTCTTTATGAGCTTGTGGTTGCCATCAAGATGCCACAGCGAATTTGACCCTGCCACTCGATATGTTCTCCTCCTAAGCCTGTGGGACATACTCTGAATAGCAGCACCTTCAGATCAAGTGCATCATCTGGTCTGTGTAGCGACCTCTAAAAGAGAAATTGTATGTACTGTCTATGGAAGACAATGTATACATATTAGAACTTAGATACATTTTTTACATTCATTCCTAATAGTAACTCTGAACAAAACAATGTGTTTAAGGAACAGTGACAAGGCAGCTATATGGTACATGCACATGACAGTTTTTTTCTCCAAAGATATGGGATATGAAAGAGTTCTAGCTATCACAGTATATCAATTTCTTTATGAAATGTATAGAAAGGGTAATTCTGCAGTGTTTCATGTGCTTTGTAAAGAAAAACAAAATTGTGTATGGCTCAGTGAGAAAGGGGTGACATTATTTAGATCTCTCCTGAACTAGTCCTTCAATTGACACATACCTTAACCGTCGGTTCACTGTTCTTCTTGAGACACCCAAGATCTCCGCAATCTGTTTAGCAGAGAAGTTAGGACAACAACATCTGCAACTGCTCTTGGGCGATTTGGTAAACCGGCCTTCCTCCAGTCTGTCCTCCCATTCGAGGTAAGGTGAAACCAGGAGCAACTGCAGTTCAAGAGAAAAATGTTAGAGGCATCGTGTTTTGAATCTTGCTTCTTCAGATCATGTTTAAATATGACGAGTACATTACCACGTTGTTGTTGCTGATCGTTGGCTTCCCGAATTAACTCGCTGAGCAAAAGCATTTCATCAACCACTTCAGATTGAAGCAGTCGCCCTCTGCTCCAGCGAACGCTCGTCGCCATGATCTCCAACCTCTTAGCATGACAAAATATATTAGTGGTAGGCTAACTACAAAAAAGCTTGTTAAACAACTCTTTGAGATGCTGGCTTCAGTAACATAACCGCATTCAGTAACGCAATATTCAAAGCCTTATAAGGTCTAGTTTAATGGCATTCATTTGAGCTTGCTCATTATTAAAGAGTTAGCACTACAAGTGTGATGACGAGTGGTAGGCTAACTACAACAAAGCTTGTTAAACAACTGTTTAAGATTGCTGGCTTCAGTAACATAACCGCATTCAGTAACGCAATATTCAAAGTCTTATAAGGTCTAGTTTAGCGGCGTAAATTTGAAGTTGCTCATTATTTAAGAGTTAGTTAGCACTAAGTGTGTTGATGAGAAGTCAGGAGCCCAGTAAGACAGGACTAGCCAAACAACTATACAAAACAAGTAACTTGGCTTAACGTTGCTAATTGATAGCTTACCTGGTTAGAACAGTCTGTATAGAATCCTGGTCATCTGAAGACAAATGTCTGGTACATGCTTCAAAAGTTCCGAAAGTTTGTGGTCTCATTTTCTGCTATTTGCCTCCACCAGAATTCGAAATCACACACAAAGTAGTGATGGGTCGTTCGCGAACGATCCGGCTCTAAGAGCCGGCTCTTGAAGGTGAACGTCGGGAGCTGGCTCGCATATCTGAAGAGCCGACTCTATTTATAATAGATTAATACAGCCTATAAAAACTAAATGATTATGAAATAATGAATTTTAATTGTATTTAAAATAATTGACTAATTCAAAGAACAACAAAAAAATACTTGTAGGCTTAAAAGCGCACACGATTATCGTCACATTCTGTTCCTGTCAATCCTGCATGAGGGAGGGCCCAGCAGTGGCGGTTCTACATTGAATTACACCCAGGGCGAGTCGCCCCCCCCCCCCCCCCCCCCTCCCCATTGAAATCAAAAGGCTGTTATGGTAAGACCGATTATGTTCTATACAGCTAAAACAGCCTGGGGACAAATTGACACCAAACATAATAGGAGGGTTACATAAACATGCCCTTACACGCTAAATGTCTGTTATTACATGCTATATTAATATAACTTTTAGGGAGGAACACTTTTAGTTATGACGTTTAACTATACTTTGTCACGAAATATAGTTGTAGCAAATAGCAAATGTTCGTCTTTGAAACTACCTACAGATTTGAAAATTCCGTTGGCTAATTACAGGGCCTAACCTAAATAATGAAAATAAATAATGACTGAACTTGTAACAGTTTTGTTGCAAAGCACACTATTATGGTGAAATATTATCTCGTGTTTGTTGAGTTAAAACCGAAATATTGTTGTTGCATAGCAAGCATCATAGCAAAAAGGCTAACAAACGTAAGAGTTAGCCTACCCACCAATTAACATTAGCCCTTCATTCATGACATGGATACCGTAATAATCATACTGAGACATATTTGCATACCTTTATCTTTTTCTCGTTTCTCCTATTCTTCTTTTCTTTTTTTTCGAAATTGGGCACCTGATGGCTTACTTGACCTTTTCCTGTCCATCTTCTTTGGCACTCAACAGTCAACAGATTTCCCATCCCCCCAACACTGTCACTCACGACCAGAAGTCAAGACTAAACCAATTCACCTTGGTGACCACAATCGTTTTGTGTTACATATTTTTATTAGCCATTTCACACAAATAAAAAAAAACAAAATGTGCAGGAACTATAGGCCTATATTTATAATATTATGAATGAAATGTGCGTTATTTGGAAGAAAGTCGAGGTGCAACTGACTTTAGCCCACTAATTTAGAGTATTGCACTATACAGTGGACCCCCCCCCCCTTGTCCGTTCCATTTGGGAGACCCAGTCAGGTAAGCTGTCTGTCCCCCTCCCCTTTTTTCACACAGCTTCTGTGCACGGCACCTTCTCAGCAAGCAGGGGTGCCTGCAGCTGCCTGAAGGGGGCGCCAATTTGCCAATTCCCCACACAGTGAAATGATAAAAAAGAGAACCGCATCGCGGCGCAGAGATTTTTATTTATTTATTTTATGCTTGTGCACCCCCCACGTGACATGAAAAAATGCCGCCCCGGGCAGCTGCCCGGTCCGCCCGTGCCTAAAAACGCCCCTGGGGCCGAGCCAACTCAAGAGTAGTCAAAACTCGGAGGAGAGCCATGAAAAATCAATGCATTTTTAAAGATATGTGGTTACGGTCGAGTATGATTTGATTTCATAATTTAATTCAAATTGTTTTCACACCTATCATAGTCAAATTCATAGTTAAAACATGTATTTTTTAAAGAGCCGTTCGGGAGCCAAAAGAGCCGGCTCTTTTTAGTGAGCTGAGCCATACGAGCCGGCTCACGAAAAAGAGCCAGAATGCCCATCACTAACACAAAGTGTTCGTCTTCTTCTTTGGTTCTTTTAATGGCGGTTAGCAAACAAGGTATAGGTGCATCATCGCCACCTACTGGACTGAAGTGTGATACAGAATAAACCGCACAATTTTTCTTCCCCACACAAATGGACTGTCCCAAATACTAAATGATAGCTACGTAAGAGCCCACATGATCACAGTAGAACTACGTACAGCCTAGCGCAGACACTAGGTCAAAATGGGGGGTGGCTATGTTGGTCCCAACCAATAGCATGGAAGCATAGATGGTCCAAACGTGTACAGACGTCAAAAACGGCCGTGTACAGACGTTAAAAACGGCTGTGTACAGACGTCAAAAACGGCCGTGTACAGACGTCAAAAATGGACGTCTGTACACGTTAATTTTTGACGTCTGTACACGAACGAGAATTCAGACGTTGGCGTTCCATAATCATGGCGTGTCGTTTCATTTTGATGAAGCGGTGGATGAGGGAGCTGTCATACTACAAGGCTTAAAGGGAACGTTCTTTCTGGAAGAAGTCACGTGGCCGTGTGCATTGCTTTTGCCGTGGTGGATTGTATGATCCATGTTTTACCTTTCTGGCTGCTTAAGAATAGGGTGCACGCGCAATTAGCTTGACTACTTAAATCTGACTTGAATTAGTAGGACTGTGTGAGCTGAAATTGGCCTTTATGGAACCGCTTTAGCCCCGCTTGACCTAATTCAAGTCTGGTTTGGGACTTTAAGTCCAACTTATTTGAGCGGCCTTTATGGAACAGGCCCCTGGTTGCTCTGCCTCTGCCATTCTGCCAAGCACTTAATGGTAAACATGAAGAGAAGACATCGTGAAGATAAATACGCGTTTGTCACAGGACGTTGAGGCGAACGTAGGCAGGAGACAGATATGATGCAGGAGGTTGTGTTTTAACGGATGTCCATCAGCAAAAACAAGACTGCAAACAAACTTAGGTGTTCTTAGAAAAAACAATAAACAGAAACCAAATCACGCTTGAATCTAGCGGAGTTCAAAGAGGCAATAGTGGTGCCCGACATGCTCTAACATAGTAAGAAAAACGTGACGATACCCGACAAATGGCAAACACAAACTCACACCTTAAATACAAAACATAATTGGCGACTGCTGAAGACTTGCAAACAGGTGCGCGTCATTACGCATCAATCGCTCACGAAGACGAAGGTGATCGAGGAATCGTAATATTCGGGAGCGTCGTGGCCTGGATCTCCCAATAGGCGTAAGCGTTTTATTGCAATCGTTGTATTTCAAACAGGTTTGTTAAGCAGTTGATGTAGGCCTAGATGTAAAAGTAAATTAATCTTCATATAACCTGTTAACGTGTTATCACCACTAGGTGGTAGCATATAATCACATTTTACACAGAAGTGCTCTCACCTGGGGCTAGCAAATTCACCCATCGAACCTTTACTGAGACTAAAAGATACAACTGTCCTACTTCAAGTATTTCAGCATCCAAAAGCCTAGGTAGAATTGAGGGCTTTTGGATTTTGACAACACAAACATATTGAGCACGAGCCTGTCATTCTTAAATAGACGAACGCTTTTGAAAGCTCTTCAACATTATAAATACAACATCGTTTTTTTTTATTTATCTGAGGACATTCCTTTTAATTACCATAATTTGTTATTAGCCCCTTGGTCAAACAAGACTGAATAATACATGTTACGTTTCTGATGTCAGTATAGTTAGATACTTAATACCTTGTCTGTGATCACCAAATCAGCCTGTGTAATTACTAATTAACACATTGCTATTTACTCTATTGGATCATTAAGCCTCATTATGAAGGGGGTAATCCAGTCAAATTGAAAATTTTATGCTTCCTTTTTATCTTTTATTGCGGTTGCATTTGCTATGTATTCTGTTGTTATAATTCCCCAATGAAATCAATGTTGCCTTTGATGTTTCATAATTAAATATAGTGGCATAAATACCATTCTGATGGATGCATTATTTCAGACAGACATTTGACCATCATGTGCACTGATCTGATATGCAAAGCAGGCCATGCAATCTAAGAAGTGAGACAAGAGCAAATTGGAATGAATACCGTATTTTTCGGAAAATAAGACGCATTTTCTATAAGCCGCACCCCACCAGAATGGGAGCTTTGTTTTTATAAATCTGAGCACTGGAATATAGGCCGCACTTGATACGGGAACAATGATACCAAGCAATGCATGAGTATAGGCGATCTTACAGCATGCCGTTGTGTAACACCCGTCGAAAACGAAAGTAAGTAAGTGCGTAGTGCCCGGAAATTAACTAATAGACGCGTGAGTTCTAAATATTTCTGACGGTCCCCACCATATATATATATATATATATGGTCCCCAACAACATAGTTATTTTTTCCGAAACGGTGGCTTGCTAGCCTTAGTTAGCTTCCGGGCTAAGTTAGCTAGCATAATACTTGTAGCAATGCTACTACCATGCTAGTGTTACTTGTTACTAATAGCCTTCTCATTAGTACATTTTGAAGCCGTAAAGCGTTTGTGGCATAGTTTTTGTCCATCGGAAAATATTCAGTTGGGATGTTCGCAGACATCCCAACCTGTAGAGACCCATTTCAGGGAGGTGGCTTCTCCCACCGCGACTTTATTTCCGAAAAATACGGTAGTAGCTGTAATTGCATTGCAGATGAATAGCCTGAAAGAAATACTGTGGGCTTTTATCAGTGTACTCTATTCAGTGCAGTTGACAGTTGATGTATGTTCTGTACAATTGTTGTTCTGTTCAAGTTATGTGGAACTTATACTGACAGGTCTAACAATGTTATTGGATGTTGGATGTGGTAGATACAGTAGGCTATGTTGTTGACTTCTACTTGGTAGGTCCTTGAGTTTAACTAACTATACTAACATAACTATTTTATGGCACCCTTTTTCTTTCACGCTGACTTTCTATGAACTGTTCTGATGAAGCTAAAAAGCATAAAATATGGTAGCTGTCCTACTCACCTTTTTAGAAATTATGAGCAATTATGAGAAAAGAAATTCAGTACTAAAGTTAGGTGGAGAAAGACCGCTCTTCTTAACTTGAGAGGAGGACTGAATATTATGATCAGGGAAGGAAACTTTAACCTATTTGAGACGCATCATCATGAACGTTCTCGAGCCAATTTCCACAAGTGGGATAGTGGGAAGTATTTAAGCTACTTGAAGTATATTTCTAATGAGAAAAGACAAAAAGGATTCATGTGCATGTTTTATGCAATCTGTTTCTGGGCGAACATGAATAATTATTTATGATAGCAATGCCTAAAAAGAAAGCAAGAGAAAGGCACAGAAACGAGACTAGTAAAAAATTTAAAGGGGAAGTTAAATGAATATTTAAGGGAAGATGAAATATTTAATGGAAACAAATGAGCAAAACATTTAAAACAGCATGATAAATAATAGTGAGCATCATAAGAAAGTGTCTCTATCGCTTTGAGGAATTATGACTATTTACAGCAGTAGCCACAAGCCCTTTGGAATCCACGCTATGCTTACTGTGGTGTCAGTAGGCCTTACCTAATTGTTCGGCATATGCTGGCCACCATTACACATGCACTTTAGGAGCTAACCATCCCAGAAGTAAATTTGATTTATTAGTCTTTCTTTTACAGAAATCCCATACCAGGATCAAAACCATTCTTGTATGATAGTCCAACTCTTTCACCATGAGTGCTTAGTGTAAATCAAAAAGCAGGTGTGAAATCTATAAAAAAAAATGTTAATCGGATGTATCAGCTCTTAAAATGCATTCATTTGTTTTCCAAATCTGAAAATAATTAAATCGGCAAACAAATAATTAATTGAGTCAATGAGAACAATTAGTTCAAAGAACCCTTTGAGACTTGGATGAGCATACTGAACTGGTTAATTATACTAAATGTACTTGAGTAGAGCTAGCTCCTTGACTACTTCCTCTCGATGATGCACTGTCTCATGATACAATATTAATCATGACTCATCTGTAGATGTAACCTGGGACAATGACAACAATCCCCCTGAGACTAACAATTCTATAGATCAAACTAGATTACCGTAGATTAGTGACACATCACAAGATACAATATTGTTCCTGCTGTGTTAGGTTATTCAGCGAATGTGTGTTCTGTGCAGTTGAAAGGCAGTCTTCTCATGTCCGTGTACGGTCTCTATGATACTAACCTCAAGGTTGTGGAAGGAGTGCAGTGACCTATGTGCTCCATACGGTCTGTCCAAGCTGTTCGCTTCAATGAGGTTGTGTTGTGCCAGAGACATTGACTTACAAGCCTGCCTGAGTCAGAGATCATTACCCCTTTGAGTGATGGGGGGGCAGGACCAACCCAACAGCTTTATTTCCCAGTTCAGCAAACGCAAGCTATCACATTCTGTTAGACCTTCCATGCCTCTATCGTAAAGATGGTTCTCATAGCTCCCTTTGTTTTGATCACAACTGAAGGGCCATCGGTCATCCATGGCTGCAGCCACTTTTCTGATCTTCAGTGATTGATGCCATTTTGATGATCCTTTAGTTATATTATTTTTTCCATCACCATGGATAAAAAACCTTCTTGGCTCATTACAGAGGTAGAGTTAATGTCGAAAGTACTACTACCATGCATGTTATTGATCTCACACAACAAACAAATACATACAAAATCTAAACTAGAACACTATGTTTAATCTAGTAAATATTCTTGTCAGGTTGATATTTTATGTATAAGGGCATTCAATTCATGGCCTTTTAATCTATTAGCCTAATCTTACTTTATTGGATCCTGACTAAGACAAGTCCCATAAGGTTTAGCCTTTGATAAATATTCTTTCAGGTTTCTACCTAATTAATCCACATCCACAATGGTTTCCCCTGCTCTTCACCCACTCTCCAATCTCATTGTTAAAGAAAATACTTTTCATACTCAAATGAAAAGTCCTTGGAGACGTGCCAGCTAATGATACTGTTGTGTGTACTTGACTGTGACATCCTCAGGGTGTCTCTTGGCAAAATGTTTTGAGAAAAATTAATTGTGTGACCTGGCTTTCATGGAATGTTGATACATTTCCAAAAGACATGTTTCATCAATCTGTGTTCACCTCATAACTTTTTCAATTAGCATATTTGTGAATGTAGGTACCCTGTTATTAGAGTGTGCATTGTTTGTAGCCAGCAAATAAGCTCTATCAAACGTTATGATCTCAGCTGCTGTGCTCTGATAACTAGAAATCATTTTTTCTTAACAGCCGGAAGCTGTCACAAAGTCAACAGTATGTGCCAAGTTAATGGCTACTGTTCGCTCATTCAGTCAAGTGTAATAGAGAAGCAGCAGGAATTTTGTAACATCTTAATAAAAAAAATACATAACCTAAACAAGCAAGCACATCTAATCTAGGGTGTGGTGTGGTAATTCAGAGCCAATAATGTTGATGCTGTTTACATTTATGTACATCTACTACGTACAACTGTAAAAGACAGCTTGGTTAGTGGCTAGTAAGGACTACTGGTTCAGACAAAACCTGGACTACATAATCGGGCTTTGTATACAATGCAACGCTCAACCTGATATGAAATCAGTGAAGTTTGTTTTCTGCTATCCATGGAATCCTCCTTTGAAAAAAGGGACCACTCGGGCAGTTTTTCAGTTGCTTCTGTCAAGAAGTCTGTCAGCAGCTGACATTTATATATTCCCCTTTTTACTTCAGATTCCATGAATAAATCCCTAAGATTTCTGTTTGAGCTGCAAACTATGAAAAATCTGTTGGTAACTGTCAGTGCATTGATCTTAGAGGCATAGTGATAAGAGAACAGTGTGTGATGGAGAAGCAAACTAATAATCACTCATGTTTAACAATGTTTTACTATACTACACATAAAATACAAGATGTGACAAATAAGATTAGTCCACCCCATCCCAATACGTTTGTTTATGCTCCTATAAAGACTTAATCAAATCTCAACCAAACAATATAAAACTGCAGAAAATCATGTCTTTTAAAAACTTCTGAAATATTTTCTTTTTGGTTTATCAGACTACACTCTGTGTTTCAGGAGACACTGACCTAAAAAGGTTCATAAAAGACTGTTGGAACTTTACAGCCTCCAGCAAGAAATAAATTGGTTCATTCGATGTTTTGCACTGACAAATTATTCTCCAGAGCCCTAACATTCTTGGTAGCAACTCAATTAGCAAGAGACAGATGTAGCAAGAATTACACATGTATGTTTCATAGGAATTTAAATATTTTATTGTTTTGGTGCATATTAACATGGAATTCTATATTGTTAAATGTAGTATTTAAGTATTTGTTATTCATCTTTATATGAAGTAGTTGTAACTTTGCAAATCTTTGAGAATAGGTGCTCTCTATATCCCTGTAGTTTATACTATGGGGTAAAAAGGCCTGAAGCACCTTTGCATTTACACTTTGTGGTTTTGGTAAAAGCCAATATTTCCTATTTTTGCTGAGGGAAGACTTTCACCTGATACTGGTCTATTCACTGTCACTTAAAAAAAACTAGGTGAGCTAAGACTCAGACCCAACATACTGGGACAAATCACATATTAACATTCTTATGTAACAGTGATATACAGCCTCTTTATACTGCAATGAGATTTATCTTACTTCAATATAAAGCTCAATGTAAGCCTTGACAACATTACTCTGATTGAAATAGTACTTCATTTGTACTCATGCATACATTTTTTACTTGGACTAAGCAGAATGTTTACTATACCTTGGGGCATCCTACCTAACACATGATTAAGATGATATTCCTACATCTGAACCCCTGACATCTTCGAAAGGGGATGTAATATTAACCCTTGGAAATGCAGTGAAGTTATTGCAAGGACCCAGGTGGCTACCAGTAAAAGACTGTTGTGCTTTCAAGCATCATTTACCTCACAGGGAAATTACAATACAGGGTTTTCCTTCTATCACTTTACAATATATTCCCATTCATATAGTTACTTTATTTAATGTCTCAGGCAGTCATAGTTTAGATATGAAAGACATTGAATTATGAGGTTTGGCTTGAAAAATATTTTAAAATGGATTTTGGATAATGCGTTACTATATGTCCAGTACATTGTAAACTATGGTTTAATCTATTACATCTTTATATGAGTACACCTTAGTGTTTTAATTCTTATTTATTATGTAACATTTCTGATGACAAAGTGTCTAATACATTTTTTTGACAATCTTGCTCTCAAATTCTTTTTTACTTTACAGTTTGTAATTTTATGGTATACAGTTATGATTCACATAAAAAGTGTTAACCCTTGTGTTATCTTCGGGTCATTCTGACCCATCAGTCATTGTGACCCACCGTCGTATTGCGACAGATTTACCGCATACAAAGACAAAGTGAAGCATTTTCTTTTAACCGTTGGGCTGTCTCAGACCCCCCACATTGCAAAGGTTAAAAGAAAATTATTTTAATTTGTTTTTGTATTGGGTAAAATTGGGTAAACACAACGATGGTTCGTTATGAACCTTTGGGTCATGTGACCCGAAGGCAGCACGAGGGTTAAATGGACTTAGACATTCTAGATCAGCAAGGACTTCTTACACAATCACTTCTAGTGCCCTGAAACATGAGTACTCTAACTGGACTGGTCAAACTTAAATTTGCCTCGTGTTTTTGTGTAACCTAAACAGTGGCACAGGGGGGAGTGTTTTCATGCAGATCATTTATTTTCATAGCTTTGCTGCCTATTGTATATATTTGCTGTTTACTCTTTATTTCTACTACTTAATTGTATATCTATATATGTGCACAACAGGACAATAAACAGGAGTGTATTCTTTCTTAAGTACATCTGTGAATTGAAATGACTGCACAATAACAGCTTTATAGTCTCACATTTGCTCAGTGGGTCTGAGAATACCACTGTGCATAATTAACTGCCAGTGAAATGATCCCTCAAGTCAGTCTGTCTGCTTTATTAACAAAGTAATGCCGTTAGGTTTTAATTGGCCATTTCATTGTTAATCAATTTGATCAATTGGATATAGTACATGGTTTTTCAATAGGGACCATTGATTGTTGTCCTGTCCTGTCCAGTTTTGATTTGTTGGACAAAAAAATTACAAGAGGTATGGTTTTTTGTTGAACCTCTTTGTACCTCTTACAGTATTCTTTTCTTTCATAAACACATGGCATTGCGTAATTGTCATGTGTTTATCAGAACACATGCTATTTGTCCTCATCGTTTGCTTGTTGTTTGAAACACAAATTCACTCATTGTCAACACACTTTAAACAATTGGGGAAAGTAACCTAAGAACACTGAAACTGGCAACATTTGAAAGCTAGGAATACTAGAGCCTTCTTTATTGCTACAGTGTGAGCTTATATATTCTGCAGTGATTGCCTCATGATTGTCTGCACAGCAGGGAAGCAGCACAAGATTGACCTGGATACCACGTCTGACCACAGCCCTTTCACAGATTGCTTCATTAGCATTGTGCCAAAGATAGATGGTAACTTTCTGCTCGACTTGCTGCTCTCTCACTGCTCCGCCAGTGAGAGAGCAGGGGGCAGTCTCTCCTCTGTTCCCCTGGCCTGTCTATTGACCTGCTCCTGGGTCTTAGTTAACATTCAGAGGGCCCTGACCCGAAATGAGGCTTGGCAGCAGAAACAAGGTCCCATCCTCCCTTAAGAAATTAGAGGTGGTAATCTTTCAGGAACCGCACGGTAACCTTCTTGGACCATTTAAATGAAATGGGTTGCAGCTCAGTGTCCTGTTTCTGTGTCTCAGCCCCTGTGTGTCATTGTCACATTGACCATGGCTGCTCCTAGCCAGTTGTAGTGCGCAGCCGTTGTCTTTGACAGCACAGAGGAGACAAATGATAGCTGGTGCTACAAGAAGGTTACATTTAAACACAGAGCAGGTCAATGAGGTAGAATGCTGACTGCTAAATCATTGTCAAAGAGACTAATGGTGAAGTATTAAAAGACAACTGGGCACAGTAAAAGATGAAGTGTTGCATGCTTATGTCCGCATTCATCTTTTTGAACAGACATTTACATATCCAAAGTGAAAACACCAGAAAGGATCAGAATGGGAAATGGAAAAGGATAAAAGATCATGAGGATAGAAACATGTACAGTGCTCTTTCAGTTCCTAGTGGCAAATTGCATAGATTCGTATTGCAAGCCTTTTATTAGAAGTGATTCCATATTACTTGGCAAATCATGACTGTTATCGCTTTTGTTTGTTTGTAAAATCCTACAAAACGCACTTCCTTTTTTGATTGCATTTAAATAATGTGCACTGCTGTGTCTCAGATCCGTTCCACCTGCTGTAGTAATTTTAAAAACACACAGCAAGTTGGAATAACAAACAGAGAAAGAGCCTGGGAACCCAAGGAGTGGTTGTGGCATCTTGACAAGTTTTTAAGTAATTCCTACAAGAACAAACACCCCCAGGCTCGCTTGCTTCATTGCTTGAGTTGTTGAGATGCTAACATCTAAGCAGAGGATGAATGTTGGCCATACAAGACCACCAAAATATTAGTCACCTACCTTGCTAGTGTCTAATCCATGTTTAACTAAAGTAATTGTGCTGTAAACTGTTTAGTCCATTTTAGACCATTCTCTGGTTAATTTCTCATCCATAAAACATCAATATGAAATGAACAAAATTTCCAGAATAAATTGTCTATTATATACTGTATTTATATATAAATATATGATGGTGTACTACCATCACTGTAGAAGTAGAGCATTTGAATGGACTTATACAAAAATACAAATATCTACCTACTGTAATAGCTCTATCTATTAGCACAGTACTAGTCCCAACCTACTGTATGTTCACAGTATACAGGTTGTAGCTGGAGGTTATGTGGACATGGAGTATCCAGGAAGCTCAAGGACGGCTCAATTTTCTAGATTAAACAACGTTCACTCTCTGTCAAATGCCCAGCTCCCAAAACTGCCAAGCCAGAGGAAAATGAGCCCCCACATGGCCCTGGCTGTGCATGACAGGAGGAAACATAAGACAGTTGTGCCTGAAGGAGACTCAGGATAACGAAATAATCTTTAATCTCTGTCCCTTCAAGGCACTTTCAACACCTGTTATCCTTGATGGCATTGTGAGAGAGGGCAGCACACAGATTCATTTAAAGCCTGATAATTATTGCGCTAATTATTCACTTTGGTACAGGGTGATTACTGTCCCTCTTGCAGGTGAATACCCGGACGCATGCCCGCCAGCTGAGGCCAAAGCAGCTCACTGGAACAGTTGTTTCACTCTGTTTTCCCTTGAAGATATTTGACCTCTTGTGTTGTTTGCAATCTGTACTTGGGGGAGGAAAAATAACATCCAGAAACTTTTAATTGCCTAGCAGCAACAGCACTTAGACACAGGTTTAGCCATCTGTTCTCTTCAGATACCCCCCTCCCTTACTGACAGAGAAGCTTTTTTGGTGGTGAGGTGTTTTCCCCTGTATTCTAGTGTTTACTGGATCATTTGGCTAAGATTCTTTTGTAGCACATGGCAGTTGCTATGCAATTAAATACAATTATGGAGCCATGCCATATAATCAATGATGTTAAAGACACGCATTAAACCTATTTTTCCATCTGGTTAATCATTATGAATAAAGATTTTTCTCTATAAAGGTATATTTTTAATTATAACCTGAAGGTCTGAAAGCCTTTGAGACAAATAGATTTATTCTTTGACTTGATTAAATTAAATTAGGTCCAACTTCAAATAGTACACCAAAATGAATTGATTTTCATATCTGGTTAAATGAGCACCATGAATATTTAATCTTGACAGTTGCAGGCTTTATAGTGGTGATTATGCCAATTACGTTTTTGCATTTTTTTATGGCCTTAACTATCATCATGCTGATGACATCACAGTTTAGTTAATCTTACTAAATGCAAAGTTATTTCTGAATTTACCATATAATAAGCTACATAGACCTGAGTGCATGATGTCACATAGTTCTCGTGTTATAAGACGGCAGAGCACTCATTACCAGTCAATGAATAAACTGCCAAGTTCCACAGTACACAAGCAGTCACTGTATCAGAGGTGACTGAATGCAGCACATTTACACTTTTAAGACAGTTTCATAAAAAAGTGATTGTTAGGCCTGCCTGTCCCTTATAACACAGATTACCACGTGTATACATGTGAGCAGCTCTTTAGCAGAGCTCCTTCAAATCCCATGTGATTATCCCTGATAAAGCATTCCTATAAAGGAAGTGACAGTGACACCACAAAGCCCAATAATGCAGGTAGACAATAAATAATTGGAATGGAACGTGAGTTTATATGCATTTGAGAGATGAAAGCAGAAATGATTTGATAACCTTTTATTTATAGAGACAAATACGCACCTCATGTGATTTGGTTGCCTCAGTGGTGGCAAAAATATGTAATTGGCTTGAATTCTGCATTTGGCTTTGAGAAAACTGAAGCCATAAATTAACTTCTGTGGGAAATTACTGACTATAACAGAGAGTTCTGATTCCATAACAGGTTTTCCAAAGGTCAAGATTTGCTGTTTTAGAAGCAATGCTCCAATGTAAATGCTCTGTAGCCACAGTTCTGGTGACTGCTTTGCTCTCTAGGCAATGTCAATTTTACGGAAGGAGTAGAAAATTAAGTCACCAGCAAGTCAAGGGGCCTTATAAAGGTTGCTGTCTTGTCTTAGAGATGGGTCCTAAAGCCCCTGTCTATTACTGCAGACACCCGAAGGACAGATGTTTTGGGCTTAGGGGGGCGATGGAGAATAATAGCACATTAGATTCCTAATGTCTCTGAGATGCCGGACTCAGGGGAGAGAGAACTCTTGGGTAATTCAAATGTGCCTCTCCCTCTCTCTCTTCCTCCTCTCTTTCTTCTCTTTCTTACCACTCCATCGAGTGTCAGGTCCCCTCTGCCTCCTGAGGCATGAAATCCTACCCTGGAGCTAGGAGCATCACAGTCCATTCATCACAAAGCTGACCCGCTCTGACGAAGGAGACCATGGGCTAATGAACTCATTAGAATATCGGAGTGTGTATTGTTCATTGCTATACTGTATGTGCAGTGGAGCGTGGGGGATTTGGGAGTTGAAATAATCACACAATAATAAAAATGAACTTGTGTTCTCTTAAGAATCTATGTTCGACAGTGACTAGTCAGGTTTAAATGTAATAGGTGAGCTTTATTTATTCCATTGCCTTTACCCTTAGTGTGTCCACTAAGCCTACTAGAGAAATACTGTTTTAACCTTAGACATGTATCCCTAATACTGGCGCTGAATTGCATTTAACATCTTTGTACCAGTGGTCATTAAAATAACTTTGATGACTTAAGGATGCCCATGTCAGACTTTATACTATATAACATATTCAATATTACAATTCATAGACATTGTTCATAGAATTTTGTCATGTGTCACATTATTAGATAGAACAATTAGACAAACACATGGGAACCTTCTTATTTGTCCTAGAATATCCATACATCATGTTAAATACGTGGTAGTACAGTCCTATGCAGTGCCTCACACACCCCATCTAATACCACAGAGCCTCCACACCCTAGCATCAGACCAGAGGTACACCTTGATGAGGAGAGAGGGAGGGCAATTCAGACTTCAGGCTTAATTAATCTGATGTCTCTTTTGATGAATGACTCCCAAAGTGTGTTGTAATGGTGTGATATTTTTTCTCAGGTGGAGGGGGCCATGGGTAGGTAATGCTGTTGACAGAGGCACAGGGAAAGTCGAAGTGAGGACTTCCAAGAGGGTTTGTACATGCAGGGCTTTGTTTGCAAAGTTCCTCAGCTCTAACTATGCACTCTGTCTCTGCTGTCCTTAGACGTCAGGCAGCCGGGTACTGGGTGTGATCAGTGGGCCGCTGCAGGGAACATGTGTTTATGGCTCTTTACTGACTGAGGAAATTAGGAATCCCCTGCCATTATCTCATGCTGGGTTTGTCAGTTTTGACAAAAATGATGTGTTGTCTGTAAACATGCTGTGCCTTGCGATATTCTTTATGCTTTACACTAATATGTGCCTCGGGGGAAGGGAACACATTACACTGACAAATCCCTGTTTGACTTTCAAATGAGTGGTGCTTAAACAATTCAAAACCAACTAATTTTGTTGTACTTTTGGGAGGGGAAGGAGGTAGTGTTTAGCTAAGTGAGCAAGGTTGAAATTGATGATCACTGATTAATTATTGGACTGGTAAAGCAATATATCAGTGACCAGGGAAATCTAATGGACAACATCTGCTCGCTATATACTGTTTATGCCACTTAGCACAAGGTGACTTATTGTGTTGAATGTGTACATTATAAAATTATTACAAGAACTACATATGATCAAGATTGGCCATGTTCTCAACATGCCACTTGAACCCTTTAAATGACTTTCCACTAACTATTAGTGACCCATGGAACCATCACAGCTCACTGGGTCCTATTCCGCAGAACCATCTGAAGGGTCTGGAGCAGCTGCGCACACTTCTGTGCTTCCCAATTTGTATAATTGAGAAATAGACTGCCCCATGATGATAGCTATTAAAAGTCCTGAAGGATGCCGATTATGCTGGTAGGATGTTGGTCCTCTTTCCACAAAGCGTTCTGGTTAAGTTATGCACTGTCCTAACAGAGCTAGTACTTAAAGCTAACGATGTCATAAATTTGTCTGACTAATCTGGCAGGTGAAAAAGGGGACTTTGGGATGGAGGGCTGGGTGATTTGAGAGGCAGCTTAATGAGATTCAATGGCCCAGCCCAGGCAATGAACTGGATTAAACTAATCTCATCTCTATCAAAGCATCACTGGTATCCCCCTTGCCCCATTATTCATGGAAATGGGATAATTAGAGTATGATGCTAAGGCCAGACAGACATCAGAGTGACATGGTCTCACACCCTGGGCCAATGCTGTCCTACAATGGAGCCTGCATATCTTCAATCACATATTGATTAAGGTCAATGGGATGGTGCATGTCTGTCAGTCTTGGCAAGAAAGATTAGGGTGATTCTCCATCAGATGATAAAGAATGGATGCTATATCATCTTTTCATTTGTGACATTTGACGCACAAAAGAAAGGAAGATGCATGCAAAAATTTGGATTTCATGGAAAGTAATGTGAATTGTCTGGTTTTCTGTGAGAGCAAAATTGGATAATGTTCTAAAACATTTTTATGGTTCACTGCAGTCAGAGTATGTTAATAGTTTAACGATACAGTGAGTGAACAAAAAAATCTTCAGGCACATTGATTTGCTCCCCCTCATTTATCATATAAAAACATCAATGTTTTTATGATATTTCCAATCAAAGAAAAGCAAGTTATTTCTTGAGTTCAAAATAAACATAGCCAATGTGGATAGATGAACACTTCACATCACTATCTCTCTTGAATTGAACTCCCTAACATGTAGTGCATGGACATGTGGCAGGTCCTATTTTAATTCCTTCATGTAGAGATCCTTGTGCTGGCGTGCTGGGCTGTGGGCCAGGCCAGTGTCCCTGCAGCACCCCCTGGGGGAGAGGAGGCTGTGGTGATGCCAGGCCCCACCAGCAGACTCCAGTCCCAGACACTGTAATTATCTCCTGGGGTAGCGAGCCCTCCTCTGACATGACCACTGCTGAATGGCACCGGCAGACAGTGTGTGCGTCTCCACAATCTGTTTTCCCCCTCAGATGTGTGAGCTCCTCTGGCCAGGGAACCCTGAGGATGTTTTTCCCCAGTTCAGTCTTTGAACTCTCCCAGGGGACTGCCATACAGTCGTTAACAACTGACCACAGTATGCAGATCTGACAAGACCACATGGGCATAGAACAAAATTCCTTTCACAACAGCCCATTGCTATATGTACTTTCTTTATTAGTATTACATTTATATATTTTATAAAAATGGTGGGAAATGACCCACCATATATTTAATGCTTGACTTTACAAGCATTCAAAGAGAATGTTAAACCTCGAAGCAAGAAATCTTTACAACAATGAAATGAATGAACAATATTGCAACCTGATGTACTCTTCAGTAGTGTCTTGAATGTTGTCCTTTGATGTTGATCAATGCTGTGAGAATTCTAAGAAATGTACTGTAGAATTGATGGCAGTCTTCGAAATAGTCAGCAAGCTATGTATGGATGTCAGACCTCTAGCGGTTTACGGATGCTGGTTGAAGTTTTGGTTTGATGTAATTTCAATCAGCAAGCGTTTTAAATAAGATAATTTGATTTCTGATTGTACATACATGGATTCATTTGTTTGAGCTTGAACCAGTTTCAGACAAACGTTATTGTGAAATACATAATACAGTATAGAAAAGCTGAGGTCCTTACTGGCTACTAGAAATGCTTGGTTAACTGTCCAGTTATGACCTTACAGTACTCCTTGGTGACTGAGTGCAATTTAAGATATTCAGTTTGGATCATAAGTAAAATCTTAAGTAAATCAATGTCTTTCAAGCATAGCCATTAATGGTAGTGTTCTTTCATTTCCTTCTTCTTCGTCAAACCACACTAATCCTGATTTACACAATTTAAAACCTTGGCCATATTCCCTACCTTCCAAGGAGATAGAGTAATTAAATTGGTACTTTTTACAAGTCGTGCTCAATAAATCTGAATAAATTAACAATGCATTACTAAGACTGCTACATTAAATTTGCATAGTGTGTTTAATGAATATGCAACTGCAAGTGAAAAGGTCTGCTACTGTGAACTCTTCAAATTAGCATAACTACTTCCAGCATGTTTCTTAAATAATGCTCTCATTTGCACATCACTGAGTTGGCTAATTCTAACTTCAGTCAGAGTAGCCTCTTAATTAAGACTCTTGCTTTAATTTTTAATGAAGTTTGTGTTACATCAGTTCTGACAGTAATGAGGGGGACATGGACACAAAAAGGCTGTTAATAATTAAATTCACAAACCAGTTTGAGGAATAATAATTCCTCAGGAGAAATTACATGACCAATTATGAATTTGATGTTCATTCTTTTGCATGGGCTGGCTCACTTAACTGCTTGTCCTGATGCCAGATCTTCTGAAATGCCTTTCCCGCTGCCCCTTAGACTAAAAGGTCTGACATGTGTTTTAGTGCACAATTAATCATGCTGACATCCAAGATTAAATGCTTTTTATTGGTCTCAATTTATTGGTCTGTGTTACCTGAGTTGGTTTAGCGCCTGTTGAAGTTCATTGATGGGATGTATGAACATAAACACTGTAATGATTGAATGGCAGAGAGGTAATTCACCAGGCAAATGGGTCATGGTAGAAGAGAGGCTGGGTGTTGACATCTCCTGTGGAAACATGTGGCATCTCCAACTGCATCAGTGTTTTCAACAGTTTTCCATTCAAGCATTTTGAGTTTGCAAGATCTGTTCACTCAGTGTTGGTTCATTGTGTTCTTTTACTAAACACGATTAATTTGTCCTACAGAAATGAATGCAGACAACAAATATTTTAATGCATTTAATGTGTGCATTGTGGTTCTATTTATTTTGCATTCCTTAGGGGAATCGTATATTTGTCTTCTATGTCACTTTCTCATTTGAATCATGTATAACTTGATAACATGTATAACTATTTCAACATATTTGATCAGTGGAGCTCTGTAACACTGTCTTGTGAATATTCAATTTAAGCAAACATTTAGAGCACTAAGATAAAAAGATCACCAGAGAAATTAGCTAATTTCCACCATTGTTAATCAGCCTTTATTTGGTTAATCACCAGTTCAATTGAATCTGTTATATATAAACATTCTTTACGTGTATTCAGTGTTGTTTTGTAATCTGAAGAGCTTGTGCCAACCTGGAATGCTGGTAACTCTTTTTCTCCCAGTTTCTTGTGCCAAAAAAGACAAGTAGGGTTTAGTCCATAATGATGCGGAAAGCACCTCAAGAATGTCAGACTCATAAAAAGACAGGAAAATGTTTCTAAATATTTTGTGCATCCTTCAAATCATATTATATTCTCACAATTCCAGTCTGCCACGTAAACATTATTGAACAATAGTAGTAGTAGTAGTAAAATAGTCTACACCAGTAACACAAGATGAATAAACTATATCTGTCTTCTATACTACTTTTACTGGGAAGGTTAGTCTCACTTTGTGCCTTACTCTGTTGCCAGGACAACAGGTTTTCGAAAGTCAATTATTTGGGATTGTAATGGTTTTGGTTCAGACAAGGGAATTGGACATTTCCCTAACTATAGCAGTAAGGCTCTTAATTATGTGTCTGGTCTTAGCTGTGACAGACAGAGCTATTTTCTGATATCCAGCAGCACTTGACATTTCACAGTAATCTTGCATGTGTTTTTCCTCTCATTACCTGAACAGAATAGCCTAAACCTCAGACACTTTAGATCTGGTACTGAAGCCTGGATACACTGTCAGGAATAAAATAAACAAAAAATTAAGGTTTTTAAACACATGCATATTTGGGTTGTTTGACATTTTGTATGTATGTATTTCCTGTTCATATAATTCAACTGATTGCGTTGGTATGTTTAAAAACATAGTTTGATTTTAATTGTTGAATGTCACTCTTTTAAAGTGCAGGCTCTTGTTGTGGTGGTCAACATTTTGAAGTTGAGATTATGTTATCTGGTAAAAATACAGAATGTTCCTTGACACTTCCCACTGAAATATTGTTTGAAATTGTGCTCTTCTGGTCCTTGATTATCTGCTGCACTTACAAACACACTATAGTACATTTCTTTGGATAAAACCTTCGGCTAAGTGAATAAATGTAAATATATTACAATTCATTGGTTGCGCCGTCCCAGTCATTCTCAAAAAGTCAATCCTCTTGATTAATCTGTTTCAGCCACAATAAGAGTTGAAGAACACTTAATCGATAGGATCTCAAACATATAATTTCCTCTAGATATTAGCCGTGCATCCCAAGGTCCTTAGTTGTCTGTCAAGAGTCCAATCCTCACACTGAGAAGAGTAGCAACACCCTTGAGGAATAATGATTTAGAGTTGAGGCTGTGTATAATGATGCCCCAATACAAGCTTGCTTTGATGGACCCAAATATTCTAGTCTTGTTTTAATTGATATGACAGAAATCTGCTAGAAGGCTGCTTCCTGTGCCCTTTGATTAGCCATGGATTAGCAGACCTTTATGTTTTCCTCCGAGAGCCCCTGTTGCTAGCACAGGTTAGCACTCCTATTATTAAACAAATGAATTAGTGCCTGAAATTGTGTCATGCATATTACATTTGAGCAGGAGTCACAGCTAGCTGGTCAACCACAACGGAGCAGTGTGGAGGCTGAGTTGACTGTTTGCATAACTCTTGTAAAGGCTCTATGATTTACTGTGGAGCCACTTTCTACTCAACAGTGTGTGAATGTTGTTCATTTTAAGAGGATATAAATCTTACTCCAATTAAAGCACCTGAATCTACATGGAAAATTCATGTTATTGCTGATTGCTCACATTGACCCTCCTAGAGCTTAGTCAGTATTTGTCATTATTTTGTGGCGTGTATTAAGAAGCGAGCCAGAACAAGAATATAACACATTGTCCTGATCACTTGTTATTTTTATCATAGACCTAGTATCTCTCAGAAGGAAACACACCCTAAAGACAAATGTGAAAGGAAGTCTCAATAACTTTTCATGACTAATTTCAGAGATTAGCCATACATGAAATACGCACACCATTCCTCATTATATTATTATGTGCCATCATGTGCAAAACCCTTGTTGTTGTTTAGGGGTGGGGTAAAAACTGAATTCTTGTTGTGAGGTACAATGTGTATGTAATTCATCCTGAGGGACCAGCTATTCCCTAGATGTGTTACATGAAAGACAGAATAAAATGCCTCTTATTTGGTCCCAATTGGTTAAGTTCTGATCATTACCAAGGTCTTGATGAGCATGAGTCATTCTAGGGGCTCATACTAAAGGGATTAGCATCAGATAGATGTCTTACTTAAATGATCCAAAATGATATATGGTATCAATGCACAGGACATTGTCACCTAGAATATACAGGAAATGATGGCTATATAAAATATCTTTGTGCCTTTCCTCTATGTATATCCCTTAATCACACATCCACAATTGTATATGAAAAGACAGCTTTTGGACACAAGTTGGGCATTTAGAATTCATACATTCCTAACCAGCCTTTCATTGCATTAAACTGTACAATGCAGCTATTTTCAATCAACCTTTTAATGCAAATGTTTGCATCTGACCTTTTATGGAATTTGCACTAACCCTAATAGCATAGAAAGCATTTGCCATTTTAATGGCTATAGCAATTGAAGTTCCGTAAAGCATTCTGTAATTTAATGCAATACCGTATATAAACTGATGTTCCAGAAAAAAATTATAATTGATAAGACATAGCCAGCCAACATATCTTTGATACAGAATGAATAATTATAGTTAACTATATTAATGAATAGTTCAATTAACTATAGCCTATTTACCAAAACTTTAACATGCATTTACTGACGAATGACACACAGCAATTAATAAGAACATCTACGTCTTGGTAATTCAGATCACCACACAACATAATGCCTCAACACCTTCTTTGAGACACAAATGAAAAGCTAAGAGTCAACACTGGGGGAAAGGTCAAAGGTTAAACCCACATGTTTGACCCTGGGGTCGTCAGGCTGTTACAGTTCACTTAATGTGACCAGACATATTGACCCAGAGAGCTGAAGATACTAAGATGTCTAACTCACACATCAGTGCACATTATGAGGAAATAATGAACATCACAGTGCTCATTGCGTCCTGGCAACGCATACCTTAAGAAGGAAAGTTTCATAATTGAAAGACTCCTGTCTGGCTTTATTTTATTATCGGTTCCTCTTTCTTTTTCCCTCCTTCTTCTACTCCATGAGTATCCATTTCAAAGGCTGCCATCTCATTTTCTTTCTCTGTCAAAGCACTGCACCTCCCATATCTGCTTGAACCATATTAATTCATAAATCTTTCAGATAATGGACTTTTGATCTTTTTTTGCTATAGTTTCTGCTCTTCAGGAGTATGTTGTTAATATATCATGTCCTGTACTGTATAATTTAAGTTGTTTTTAAGTTGTATTATTCTCTCAGTTTAACTAAGTAGGACACATAACTAAACAAGTCTATAATTAGCTTTAATGTTCTTGCTTGAAACATGATTCTCTAGAGACATAATATTTTAAATACTTTGCAATTGAAATTTATTAATACAATCTTCACACTCACTTGTCTAGTGCCTTTAAATGTTGTGATTATCGATCAACCTAATGTGTTCTCTTGCAGTTTTTCGAGGCAACATTCCCAGAGAGTGCTGTCTTAACATCTTTGGCTCTTTCTTCAATGGCATCTCTCTTACATGCGTCCAGTGGCAGAGGAGCCACTGCTGTTTTATAGGTCAATTTGTATGAACTAGTGTCATTTGTCACAAAAGCTAAAGAGTAGGAGCAGTGGCTGCCTTGTCTGTAATGAATTATGCAGGGGGATCAGGGGCCCTTGTTTTGGTCGCAGTTGGCAGCACAAACATGGACCTTAGTTTGCACACTCATCAGTCCCGCTGTTTCTCTCCATATGGAGTCAATGAACTGGGGAGAGTCGGGTGCCCCCAACACCCACACACATCTGAATACTGATAGCTTTCAAAACCTCAATACACACACACCCTTTGGTGTTTGCACACACCTATTTGAGATGCCATTGTTCTTCAGATAGCACTATGCTGTGTATTACTATACTGTGCAACTAACATGCCTATCAATGATTGGCAGGGAGAGAACTATGATACCCACATAAGCCTATCTATCGACAATAGTGCAGGTAGGTGGTGGAACTGTCCATGGTGCTGAAACATACATGGTTATGACGCAGTGGGTTCGAATATTGTAAAAGCAATAAACTACTCAGATGGACACAACAAGACCTGTATTTGCTTCTAAGGACATGCGCATTACCAACGTCATTAAAAATAATAATAATAATCACATTTAGTACATTTTAGAGGACTATCTAGGAGAGACAGTTTTTTTATGCATCTTTATTGACAATGTTGTGGAGATGTTGACAAATTACATCAGGTTAATGTGACTGAATAAACTTGATTGATTTCCATAGTTCATCTTCAAACATTTTCATTGAGGAAGACAAAGATGTTATACATCATAATTCTTCTATCAAACTTCAGCTAAAGTTATTGGTACATTTGAACAGTTACATTTACATTAACAGGATGATAGGCTATAATGTGTTTTATTTTTATTATTATTATTATCAAACTTAAATGACATGGCAGATCTGTTTCCGTATAGAGCCTATCACCACCTGATGGCCATGGAAAGTAATTGCCTCTAATTTTGGTGACTGAACCTTCATTCACTTTAAGGCTAAACGTCAACGGTGTTAAAACATCCGTTTGCATGTCTGGGCTACAGCTCATTCCTTCTACGTCCACTGAATTCTACCCGAGGAATTTACCTCTGTGTGTTTCAATTTTTTTTACTACACGTCTGTTTTTGTGGTCTAAGAAACTGGTACGGATTTCAAAATAGAGCAGCTTTTTAGCTTTTTAACAGCGTCCATCAAAAACCTCTGTTCAATTAAGACATTCTTTACACCTGATGTGCTGTATAATGAATACCTAATTCATGTAATTAGTCAATTAACCATAATCCTAACATATGTTCAGAATGCCCTGAAGGTATTCTCCCAGGTACTCTGTGTCACTGCACACAGACGTTAAAAAACAAATGCAATTGAAAATGTATTGCCGTTGGTGGTGGTCTACTACTCTGCTCTTTAAAAAAAGTAGCTTTATGCTGTGGTAAAGAACTAGCATTACATGGTACTTGTGGAAGGAGGAGTGTTGGTACATGTAGCTGCAAATGTAACAACCAAGATTAACATTGTTTTGGTGAAGTGAGTTTATAACTGGGGTTATAATTGAAGTTGATAATCTCAAGTGATGGTCTTTAGGTAGTGAAAGTGAATACCCTATCCCTTAAATTTGCGCTGCATGAGATGGTACTTTTACCATAATGAGGGCCCTCTGTCTGCTAATTAATTGTCATTCTCTTGAATATTCATATATCTTAACACCAGTGCGTCCTTAATTGCGCCGTAAAACATCTCGAGGGAGATTAAATCGCCACGGACTTAATTAGAATCATATTGTCTGAAGTATTATAGAAACTAGGGCCTACGTAGGCAAGTGAAGAAGTGTATGGACTCGCTCTATACACACACTCACACGAATGCGGTTACTTAACCATTCTCCGCAAAAGAAAGGCGTGGTTCAGTGAATGACAGCATCACAAAGCCTGACTGCTGCCTTTCACAGTTGCACTGCGCCTGGTGATAAACGTCACAGAAAAATAAAGGTAGCCAATACCTAATCAATTTTTGAGTATTCAACTTTAATTACGTTTGTGTATAAATGTTTAAATTAAGAACTCCATTTGCACCGCCAGCTATTGCAATTTGTGTATTCATTAGATCTTTGGTAAATCTACATTGCCTCAAGTAAGAGGGAGTTGATAATGTTACGAAATACACAAGTAAGCAAAGTACACAGCGGGACTCCCCAAAAAGTTGACATCAATAGCTTTTATTGCAAGACCCTCAAGGTGATGCACAAGACTAAAGTTTGCAACATGCCAAAGACCACAACTGCTTGACCTGTAAAATTAATTGCTTAACATGAATTTGACCATGTGTATTAATATTAGTGTTGTTGTTGCGGTTGTTGTTGTATTGTAGCCTGTATATATTGTGTAAAAAAATAGGACAATATTATTGTTAATAATTATAGGATGTGGTCGTAAGCCTAAAATTGTTATTTTTATTGACCATTAGTCCATATTAATAATTATTACATTGCTGTTCTTATCGTGGTCTATAAATATAGCCTATTGATTTATAACTGCCCAAAACCTTCAACTACATTTTATTTCGATTTTGTTTTTATTGTTGGCTACATATCATATTCAAGGGTTGAGCAGCATTTCCCGATTTGATTCAGTTTGGCAATATTGTGTGGGTATCATTCGCTGCTTTAGAATCGATTGTCTTTTTACAACATTTGTTTCCTATTGTGTTGAGGTGCAGCAATCGAGGGCAGACGTGTGAAAGTGGTTGTTTGATTCTTCTTTTCATCTCCATGACCTCAGCTTTTGTATCTCATCACCCTGGGAATGTCACGCCTCACTACTCTACTTTGAGATGTTTAAGAAAGTGCCTTTGTTTTCCGTCCTTTTTTAGTCTCGCTCAAAATTGTTTTCAGTCCCCTGCTATAAAGGATACTTCAGACTAGGGCTCAGTTCACAAGTGCAACGCAATTTGGCTTATCCTAACCTTTGTCCGGCTTCTACAAATGACCAAACATCGCACACATTATACAGTTGATCTACTGCTTGAACTCAGAAGTTTGGAAGCGGCAATAAATCGCATTCAGATTTAGAGTCATGGTGGCATTTTCAGTGTGCCATTCGATGGGACAATAGGCCTATCCATATCGCATAACTCTGCAGCGCAAAAAAAAGCACGCATCCTCGGTGAGCTAAAACACGCCTGGCTGCTCCGAAGCTCAATTGGTTAACCGTTAACTTCAGGACAAAGCTTATTTGCATGACAGCTGGAAGGGCACTTTATCGGCGCATGTGAAATTGTAGAATTTGGGTGGTTCTTGGTCCATAGGCTACTGTGCAATTGTGAACATAATTAACTGTGAAAACATCCAGAGTCGATTTACTATGTGTGCGGTGTGTAGTCTTATGTAAGAATGCTTTAAATGTAGCCCGTTTTTTTTTTTTTTGGGGGGGGGGGGGGGGGTTGTCATGATGTAAATTATTTGTATTTCTGCACGGCACAATTTATGTTTACAATAATGTTTAATGTGTGTCTGCCTTCAACTGATGGACCACTGTTTGGTCAATCTGATAGTCAGGTGCATTTGAGGTCAAGGGTGCATGTCTGATTGGCTCACTCTCTTGTTGGCTCACTTGAATTATTCTGAAGCTTGGGGTTTCCGAATATTTTCTAAGATGAATGACAAGTTTAACACGGAGAATATGTTTTGACAAAAACATAAACACAATAAAATGGAAAAAAGCTGCACGCTCAGCATGTGACAAATTTTTTGACAGTTTTGTGCAGCAACCAAGGAAACCGTAAACGTTCGGTTGGCAGCCTACATTAGTTTGTAAACATAATCTTGGAGAGATTCCTTTAAACTCGTCGTCCAATCTCTTATAGAAAAAGCTTCCTGAACACTTGATCTTTGCCTCAAAATAGCTGTGAGCAGTCAACAATGCGTGGTGTTCCTTGCATAGACGATTCTATTCGTAATCCGTCAGACTGGTGATGGGGTGTATTGTGGATTTATGGAGGGAAATTAGCATAAATTATGAGCAAATCCGCGTGCGTGTGTGTGGTCCCTGGTATTGCAAACCTCCCAAGCGGAAACGTGGCCCATGGTGAGGCTGGGCAAAAAGCTTGAATGGCCATAGCTCAAAATAGGCTTCCATTTGGTTTTCACATTCATATAATTGACTTATGGATATTTTATACAGTTTTCACCAGGCCGCCATAAAGGCTCTATTTGCATATCTGAAGTACTTTTCAAATTACTTTACATTAATACAAAATGACAAATTACTATAACATTTCCTTCAAAAGTTTGATTTAAATCAACGTTTGTTTGCCTTATGTTTGTTCTTTCATTTACTTATGTAAATAAAAAAAATAAAAAAACCTATAATAATAAACAAGGTTGAACGCACAACTAATTGGTCCTGTATATATATATTTTTTAACAACAAATATTTATGTTGCCAAAATAATCAAAAGGTAAACACATTCTTGTCAAGATGTCATAACACGTTTGATACGACTGTTTTTCTTAGGAGACAAAAAACAATGACAACAAATCCGTTTTATAGGACTAATGCCAGCACAGTCCAAATACAATAACGTTACAGTCTCTTTTTATCAGTCTATTTGCCATTGTAGTTTCATTTTTACATAATATATAATATTTGGACACTACGCACCCGTGAATCCCACAGAAACGTTAGCGCATACCTTCACATAGTGTTAGAGAGTGCCATCGCTGTTCAAATCTGTGCTGAGCCTTTTCACCCTTTTTCGCGGTCTTCAAATGGAAATGATTTCTATTGGCCCAAGGTGTCCATGTAAATAGGTGTAAATGAAACCAGATTATGCCTTTCTCCCAGCCCCCTCCTCCCAGTGCGATTGTCATGTGATAGCAAAGAGGTGGCACATTAATGGGGCGCCTCTACAGGGGTCTTTTCTGCTCATGTCACCACATAAAACTATCAGACGGTTAGAGGAAGGACATGTAGGCAACAACTTAGCTCACCTTAACAAGGACGAGAGATGAGATCGATTCTACCAATCCAACACGGGAAATAAGATTACTGCCGATTGCTTAAGTAAAGATCACATCTCATCCAAGACAAGCAGACTTTCCAAGGAAGTCGGACTCTCCGCATCCACTGCGTTAGCCAACTTTCTATTGCGATCAACGTGTTACAGCTGCATTGCAGTTTACTATACACGCATGTACAGCATTTGTTTTCAAGAGGAGGGGTGAAGTTAGCATCAAGGACCAACAGGAGACGGATCTTTATTCAACTTTTGTGAGAGCAAAATTCTGTGAGGATGCCACGTCCAGGGAGAAACACCTACAGTGACCAGAAGCCACCTTACTCGTACATCTCTCTCACTGCCATGGCTATCCAGAGCTGCCCGGAGAAGATGCTTCCTCTCAGCGAAATTTACAAGTTCATCATGGACAGATTTCCCTATTACAGAGAAAACACACAACGATGGCAAAATTCATTGCGACACAATCTTTCTTTCAACGACTGTTTCATTAAAATCCCACGTCGACCAGACCAACCGGGTAAGGGAAGTTTTTGGGCTCTCCATCCCAGCTGCGGCGACATGTTTGAGAATGGAAGTTTCTTGAGACGCCGCAAACGTTTCAAGGTAATGATGATGGCATCAGATCATTTGGCAGCTAGTAAGCAATCAGATGCTGCCCATTATCTTCAACAGCAAGCTAAACTGAGACTGAGTGCGTTAGCTGCCACTGGCACACATCTTCCACAAATGTCCAGCTATAACATAGGAGTGTCACAACCATCAACTTTTAAGCACCCGTTTGCTATTGAGAACATCATTGCCCGAGAGTACAAGGTGCCAGGAAGTCTTGCATTTTCTACCATGCAGACCATGTCAGCTGGGTATCCTCTCCACAATCAGTTGACTACAGCGTGGCCCCATATGTACAATCCCGGCGTGATAGACACAGCCTCTCCAATTTCCATGGCGAGTGATTACAGTGCTTATGGCGTCCCAATAAAGTCCCTCTGTCACGGAGGACAGACGTTACCAGCGATTCCTGTGCCAATAAAACCTACACCGACCTCAGTGTCTGGTTTCTCCGCGCTTCCTGCGCACATCCCCGCATTCTTATCAAACTCTCCGCAGTCTCTAAGCCCGACCTCACCTCAGACAGCGACGAGCCAAAGCAGCCCATCTACGCCCAGCGACACCCTGACAAACCCCTCCAGTCTGCAGTCAGTGGCTGTGCACTGACCACCTTCGCGGGTTTTCAGATTTTTTCAGCTAATGAACTCGATTGCAGGTTCTTGCCAAATCCAAAGTTTATTTTCTTGCCACAGAAATTCTAGACAGAAAAACATAATCCATAGCTACAATCACGGCAAGCAATGTCAATGTTGTAAATTCAATTTTGTGTAATGTTTTGCGTTTAAGGATAAATGTCTTATAACATGGGTCCAGATCAGATATTGTGAAATCTTGCTCTTCAATTTATAAATGATGGTTGTTTTCAATGTTCAGTTCAATGTCAAAATATGTGCTTTGCAATGGAATCGAGTTGAGTTGCATAAAATATAATTTGTAGAAGTCCCCGTACCAAAAGAAACAAACATATGCAAAACAACAATAATGCTTTGCCTAGTTGGGAGTAATTTCCTTCTACTGTAACAGATTATTTCACCACAGGAAAAAGGCCTTTTCATTATTTTGTAAGTGTGCTATACAAGCATATGATTGTAATGTCCGTAAAAGGCAGAAACAAGCAAACGTATACAAACTTAAACTTGTTTCATACAATTTGTTTTCTTTTTACAAATGGAATTCCAATCGTTCATTAAGGTTGTGGAAGTTGGTATACCAAATAGGCCTGTACGTATAGGAATTCAGGACAGAATTATGAAACATTGTCCACCGTAAAAAATTGAAAAACAAATGTAAGGCGTCCTTGAATTCAAAATGAATATGTGAATACTGAAAATAAGTTCAATTCAAATATTGTAAAATGCACTTTTTAGTTTTATGTTTTAGTTGTTTATTTTGCGTGAAATTTTGTGAGGCATTTCATTTAAAATCTGTGGTGACCCTGTATCAAATGCTGTTTATTTGTACTTTTCTGTTTAGGGAAAGCATGCTTATCCCTGAACTGTTTTACTCTGGCAGCATGCGTGCTTTTGAAAAGTGTGCAAATAGAATGCATCGAATTAAAACTGGGTCATCAAGATATTTTCACATTAAAAAGGGTGTAAACACAGTCATGTTGTTTGGTGTATTTTGAATGACCGTTTCAGACGTGTCATTAAGGCCATGATTTTATCTGCATTATTATTATAAGTTGTCAAGTAGGCCTATTATTTGTTGTGGTCAGATGCCTAGTATTACAATTCTAATCTAAGCACAGTTATCACATCAAAGTTTCTTCAACCCAAGAATGCTTCATCGAAAGGATTTTGAGGATTCAAGGTGCACACTGCATAGGGTGCACCGGGCCACTATGATTGGAGCTCTCGTGCAGTGCATATGTCCCAGCTCCCGAGCAGAAGCGTTCAAAAAGGGTCCAGAAATGGATGAATCACGCGCTTGATTAGAATGCATGGAGTTGCTACGCCATGGTCACAGCTCAGACAACTGGGCTCATTCATCAAGCTATACACACAATTAAGCCAAACAATACACATTTAGAAAAGTTAACACTCACAATGTACACATCTAGTTGGTATAAATGACACTGAAATAGCCTACAGCAATATTTAGACTGGCCCTAAGAAACAAAGTGGTTGCTGAATATAGCCTAGCACTCAACCTTAAAATAGAGCATGCAGCATAGGCCTACACAAAATCACTTAAAACGGTAGAGAACAAATTATCGTGAAAAGTTCTGAAAGTTCTCAATAATCTGCCACAATTGTAAGTGTAATAGCGTACGTTTTGGTCAGTAAGAGTAAATAGCCTGTCCATCATTTTTTTTGTAACATTTACTTAAGTTCTAGCTTTTGGAAAAATTAACACGTTAATTAAACATTTGTTGGATCGAGCATTGTCCACCTCCTCAAAGCAACAACCCATCTCGGGGTATTAAACAAATAGGCTACATTATAATTCCGTCACTTTATGCAATTGGGTGTCTCAGGCCACTTCATTCTCTCTCATTCAACTCAATAGAAAGTGCAAAGAATTGCAAACGTAGACTTTGCCACCAATGTAGATTTAGCCTTTTTTTCTTCCAACGAGACAAAAAGACTTTTCACAAACACATTGCTGACTGGGGAACTAGGAAACGAGCTCCGAAACTCCTTTGGAATTTAAATCCACCCCTCCCCCAGACTGTTTGCACAACAGTGCTATTTTTTTCAGTGTTTCTATAGTTTGAACCTACATGAATGTTTACTCTGGGTGATGAAATGACAGTGTTTAAATCAACACGGCAAAATAAGAAATTGTCGCATTAATTCGATCATAATCAAATTAGCCTATTCTGAAATGTCTTTACCTGTTTAGTGCCATGTTTGGAAATGGTCGACGTGAAGGTGACTGTACAGCGTTGTATTAGCCTACATTATTGTTTACTCAATTGGCTACTCATTAGTTTAAATTTGAGCATGTTTTAATAGCCTATTATGCAGCATGAATACATTTTGGGAGTAAAGCCAAAGTAAAACAGGTCGCCATCGGTAAAACCTTGTGTTTTCTAGTAATCTGGTTTAACAGGCTGTAATTTTTTTGACACCAATAGGATCAACTCTGTCTTTAGTTAGTCAACCTCCGGCCACTGTTAACTTATAAATGTCTTATTAGGAAAGGGACTGCGACAATAACACTTTTTTATATTGAAGTATTAGTTAATTAATATATAGGCCAGACATTACAGTTGCAGGCATATACGTCAGATAGGCTTACATTATTTAACATTATTTATTTATTTCTGTTTGTCTACTTAGTATGTGTAGACCTGTTGCTGCTACCCCAGTCATAAAGTGCTTTACAGGTTGCACCAACTTGTTTCAACATGTTTCGGTGGTGTAGTATCGATTCACACGTGTAAACTACAACATAAACTGCATCAATGTATGTATTTGCTGCTGTCAATATACAGTGTTATGGCCCGATCGGCAGTTGGGTTAACATTTCATTCTGTAAGGGGTCTACACCCATCTTCTAAAGAGAGAGAAGCTTTGAGAATGCAATGAATTTAATGCTGCCTATATGTTTTTTTTCGTCATTAGGCTACCAATATGACCTCCATTCTTTACTGAAAGAGTGACTGCGTTGTTCTTGTTCTTTCCATTATGTTCTCCTTAGACAAAGAAGAAAGTCATGGGATGAAATATAGCCCACATGCGAAACTTCAATGTTGTAGTTTAATTAAAGTAATTAATTAAAGTGTAGGCCCAAGGTAATTAGCATGCATAATTTATGATTTCATTAATACATGCAAGCAATGGTCTCAGTAATAAACTCAACTTAACCTCAAGTAGGAAGCTGAAATGCACTTGTGTCATTATTTATAAATGTTTATTGTTTGATTATTTATCAAAGTGAAGGGAAGTGTTTAATAAAACAAAATAGCCTATCTGATGCTATCTTGCTTTTCCCAAACAAGTATGACTGGATATGTTTGTCTATGATCTTGTGGATTTATACTTGATGTATGTTGTCACATTTTTGACATGGAAAGGCTTTCACATAAATGTGTGTGTGAATGTGTTTGTATGTCTTTTTAAATATTTTTTTTACAACTGGAACAGATGGTCTTAATGTTTTCTGGACACTAACCTTTTTATTGACAGAATTAGGCCATTACCCGACATGTTCCCAGCGTAGATATAATGGTCTGTCAAAACTATGGCCGTTAAATCGTCCGTTGCTATCGCCAAGCAAAAGTTGAATGAAGTTTATTCTGCAAATATGACACTCTTTACAGAATAGGTTGACATGCCTTTGAAGAGTTTACAATGTTGCTAGTGGCTATGTTTTTATCAGAATTGCAAACTACCTATAGTTATGCAGACTATCTTGTCTGATGCAATGATTTTGACTTCTGACTGCTATTTTAAAGGCTTCTCAGTAACATTTAGTCTTTTTTTTTGAAGTCAATCAAGTACATTTTGTGCAAGAAATCAAATAGAAGCATAGTGTAAGGGATGGATAAGGAAGTTATTATATGGGAAAATAACAATCCCAGTTTTTTTGTAAGGAACATTTCACTTATGCTAAGGTCTGAGTGCATCTTGTCTTATGTACACAGTGGTGTCAGTGTGATGTCATGGTGTTGTGGTAGCATGTTTGTTCCAGGTCTTGGCAGCAGGTCAGTCCCTACATGTCTGAGGCTTTGGGCAGGAGGCAGGTAGTGGTCAGCCGATTCTGAGTAGGAACGTGGAGGCATATAAGGACAACTCCGCCAAACACCCATGTGTGCATGAAATTAGAGTGTCAACATCTGATTCATGCTGCCGGGCGGTGACTGTGAAACAAATTATGTCAGTGGGTGGCAGGAGCAAAGTTTCACTGGGGAGCATTAAACAGCAGCTACGTTTTTTTCAGGACACAGCCTCTCTTGGGGGGGAACACCGTGAATCGACAAATCCTCAAGATTGCTGACAGTACATTTACAAACACCACATTCATCTATATAATTATCAACTATTAGTGATTTACTAACATCAGTTGATCTGAAAATACTGTAGCTGAAAGCCTTAATGTGTTCTTACGTATTTGGTAAAATATCATACAGCTTTTTTTGTCAATAGTGATGTCCCCTTCATTACCCCAATGGGGAATATCTGATGGTCTCTAACTGTTATTCAAGATAAGGATGTGTATTGCCACTGGAAAGTGATGACAGAAGACATTAGGCATTAGGCTTCCTCTTTCATTTTAGTCAATGTTAGATTAAAGAACCAAAAAACGTTTAGTGGTGAAACTTAATATGTGAAACTGAATGTTAGTTTCTAATTTCTTTATTTTATTTTATTGTATATTTAATTCAATTCTAATCCCACTTAGTACTGCTAGTTTATGTACCCTTAGTATAGATAGTCCACATATTTAAATTTTAGGTCCCTATATGTTTATTGTATGCACCTTCCTGCCAAAGCAAATTCCTTGTCTGTGCAAACTTTCATGGCGAATAAATCCCATTCTGATTCTGATTCTGATCTGAGTCCCTGTCTTGGCTCCAATTGAGTGTGAATGCTATGTAGAGCAGGTTGAGACAAGGCTCAGTCAAAGTTAAGTGGAGCTTCTGCCATCCATCAAACTGCTGCTGTCCTAATTCATCTCCACCCAATACCACAATCCACCACTCACAACCAGCTTTCACTCTTTTGATCAATTTTAGAAAAGTATTATTTATCCAGTTTTTTTTAATATGGACCACATGTTATGATCATAATGTGTGCATATATTAATAATCATACAATTGTTTAACAGAAATCTATTCTAAAATGTTAATGTTTATACATAATGTAATGTTTTAATGTGTAACATCTAATCTTGTATGCCTCTAAAATGTGTGCCCCCAGAGATTATCTCTGTTTTATCCTAGCTTGTTCGCTGTATGGCAAGTGGTCTATATTCATAGTAGATAATGATTTTTTCCCCCATGACGACAGTAAGGTTTAGGCAGAGGCATCACTGACACAGGACCAAATAACTGACCAAGTTTCAAATCAACAACTCTCGTTAATGAAGGCACTTAATAGATTTGACACTGGGATGTTTTTCTGTCAAGAGTTTTAGCTGTTAGGTGTTAAATATGTTAGAATTGTAACAGACTCTGTTTGGATTTTAGCACCCTGCTATTTCCCCCTTTAAATGTGGGACAGCAAGCTCATTTATCACCTCTTGGAGGGAATTGACTCTCCACAATCATAAACTAACACTTGCACAGCACTTCAAAGGTGAGCTTGGTAGCAGAGGTGAGAGAAGGCCCTGTGTCTGCTGAGGGCCACATCCACACAGAGATGAGATGGAGCTGATTAGCAGGTTTAGCTGGAGTGTGCAGTGGGCCCCGTGGGGCAGCAGCTGGAAAACCAATCCCCAGGGACCAGAGAGAGGTGTGAGCTCTGACAGCTCCTGTCTCTCCCCTCTGGGTAGAGCAGGGTCAGGGCACCCTCAGTCAGCTTGGCCTACATGCTGGTTAGGAAGTCAGCAGTAATTGTCATTCAGCTAGAGGAATGGAAGTAGAATCCACAATGACCAGCAAAGAGCAGACAGCCTGTTTCCTCTTTGTCTCTATCTCTTTGAGGAAGGATGCTACCTCCTCTCCAGTGAACAAAGCTGCAGTAAAGATCTCCCAATAAAATGACTGTGTAGTTGGAGTGTAGTTCTTTTGAGTGGCTAGTCCATACTACTGACTGAAATAATTATTATTAAATAATTAATTAGATATATTTACTGAATTATGTAGATAACCTGAACTGTTCAAGAGGAGTGGATAGTTTTCTGGACTGAGATTCTGGGAGGTACAGATGGCAGCTTGTCATTGCATAACAAGGCCTCATTGTTTCGTTAATGTAACCTCATCTGTCTTTGATCTAATCTCATGTTGTCACGGTCAGTGTGAAAATCCTCATTAAGAGCATGATCCAGTACTGTGTTCATTGTGATTGTGATAATCTCTTGAATTGAGATTCCACTTTGTTCTTTTGTCTCTTTGTTATTGAACACAATGTGGGGTTAATTAGCAGCTACTGGTACCCTCTGTGTTCCTGGATGGTTAATCACAGCTGAAGTGTACTCTTCCCTCGAGAAACAGGCTACTGGCACTCATCAGACTTATTCTAAACACAAGGGCTCAGTCACTTAAAAACAAACAATACAAACAAGGACAGTTTTAATCCTCCTTCAGAGCCATAAAAGACAACAACCATCACCAGCTCTCAACAAATGCTTAAATTTGTGTGGCCCATCTTGGTCTGGCAGCAACAAATCAGGTGACACACTGAATTCTATATCAATCAACCAAATCATGTATTGTCAAAATGGTTTCAATGTAGTCCTTCCTAAATATAAGGCTTTCCACATTTTTAAGTGTAGAAAGTTTCCGCACAGTGCGTTTATCTGCAGTGTTGCCCTCCGCGTCAGATCAGCTCATTCCCTGGTGGTCTAATTTATGTTAAGTCACAAACCTCCCCTATGGCTGTTTTGAATGGTTGAGAATGGAAACTGTGTGTGCCAGGTTTGTGCCAGCACCAAAGTCCCCTGTGTAATTGTTCTCTATGGGAAGCACATCTCAGTGAAACCATATGCAAGTCCATGGGGCAGTTTCCCAAGAATGAGGAAACTTCTTAGGGGGTTCCACTGCAATCCAGTTTCTCTCTTGAAGCAAGTAATTAATTCAAATCTCAGGAAGTCAATAGCACCCTGGATCAGAAGCATGCCGCACACAGCTGCCGAACCCTCAGACCATGATGTTGGTCCTCCCAGGAAGTCACCTCATCGAGTGCCTCAGTAGGTCAGTGGGTTTTTACAACCTTTCAGCTGACAACATTTTCCAACACGTCCATCAGCTTTTGAAGTCTTCCTGTGATAGTTTTTCATTATTTCCCATCATAAACAAGCAACTCTGACTTTGTTTGCACAGAGCCGGTGTTATTGTCAGATGGTAATGCTCTTGGGATATCACCCTCTCAGTTTAATGATGTAATAAACCTTTAACAAATCAAGACTCAAGGTTCAGTGGCACCTTGAGCTACAATTAGCTCATCTTCCACTGATTAGTTGTTCTTGAAATCAAAGGATTATAACAACGTTCAGCACTAACATCATAATGCTGCAGCTGAAGGAGTGTTTTTCTACAACATCAAATTGTATTGGACTACAGGAAACGTTTCTCACTTTAGAGATTGAGTGCTCGTGGGAAGTTGTGTCCAGGCATCCTCTCTGGTGAGGTGTTTACCCTTCTCCAAGGTGGTGCTATTGTGGTTCTGTCTGATACAAGACCAAAAGGGTTACAACAATCTCTAAGATGAGCAAAGTAATGTGCAGCACAGTAAAATATTTTTATCGACAATTCTCCCTCATGAAAATATTTTAGGTCATTACATTAATTTACAAAGGCAAATGATGCAACTCCAAGAAAGAGATGGCAAAGGGTGTAAAGAACTGGCAATTAAGCACTCACTTTGAAATATTTAGCTGTGTTCGTTTTTTTGTGCAGCTTTTTTGATTAAGCTTAAAATATAACCAGCCCTCATACCTTAATAGCACATGCTTTACTATCATTTACATTTAGTCATTTAGCAGACGCTCTTATCCAGAGCAACTTACAGAAAGTACAGGGACATTCCCCCAAGGCAAGTAGGGTGAAGTGCCTTGCCCAAGGACACAATGTCATTTTTCACAGCCAGAATCGAACCGGCAACCTTCTGACAACCTCCCTATCCTATCCCTATCAAAATTAATATCACTGTACATGTAGAGTGTTGCATAACTGTGTAATGCAGTTTACTTGCAAGCAGAGATGTCAAGAGAATTGCCATTGTCACATTTCTAAGCCATATAGTAGCTTTATTCATATCGTTCTCAAACATGAAACCAGGTATCTCCCTTCAAAAACTGTAGCTGTAATACATAGGTCTCTGGTCCAGCCAAACTCCTCACAGGTGCACAGACTGGGTGGCAGAGGAGGGTGTGAGGCTGCCGAGCTGGAGGAGAGGAGTGGGTTTGTGGGGAGGAGAGAATGAGTCTTTGGTGTTAAGCTCCCAAGACTGGACTGGGCCTGGCAAGGCTGAATGGCTTGCTGCTCCCCATTGCTAATTGTCATCCAACCCAGGGAGGAAATCACTACTGTGCTTCAAGCCAGCCTCTGACGACAAGTGTAAATAAGCATCTAAATAACTAACAAAGGAATGCAGATGTGTGTTGCAGTAAACTCCACAGGGCCCTGCTCTGCCCACCTCAATGGGGCCGTGCAAGGGACTGATAATGTATTTTATCTGGCTTCATTAAATGCTACTCTAGTGGACAAATGAAAGGAAGGGAAAGGAAGGATTGAGGAAAAAGGCACTGGAGGCTAGAGACCAGATAATTAACTGTGCAATATCACTTACCTTTTATTTTATATTGAATATATTGGTCTGACCAACAAGTTGAGATATTAAATACATAAAACCCAATAATTTTTAATCTTGAATTTATATGTTTATTGATATCAGTAGGATGAAGAACCACCCTCAAAAACCTATTTCACAAGATTGGGTCTTGATCAGAGCAGAAAGACTGACATGTCTCCTAGGCCCTAAAGAAATGAATGAATTACAATCCTTATTTTCAAAGGACATAATTAGCGCCTCTAGTAGGAATGTGTAAAGGTGTGTGCAAATATGTGTGGTGTACATCCACAAAAGCACACGTTCCAAAAGTCTAGTATATCATTTTACGTGAAGTGTACACGTTCAACACAAATGTCTCTTCTCACTTGACCTTTACTGCTGCCTTGCTTGTTACTGCATGGAGTGTGTTGTGTGACTTGATGGAGAGCACTTGAGCATGTAGGCTAGCATTGCTTTGAGCTCCCTCCCTCTACACCTCCTTTGGTTGTCCGGCTAGGCCTGCAGGGATGCAAGGAACTTGCCCTAGTAGCAAGGGACTTGCCCTAGTAGCCACAAATCAGCCGGGAGAGTAGGCATGCATCATCAAAGGGCTGGCTGCCCCCATGATTTACGGCCCCCACGAGAACAAGTTAGGCACGGGCACTGTTTATGCACCTGGGCCTTTATCAGGCAGTGAGGATGAGCTCCCTGCAGAAGACATTCAAATGTACCAGAAGCAGATTAGCCTGACTAAATCTTCTTTCCTTAGTCAAAGAATGAGAAAGGAAACCGTCTGACTTCAAAAGACCACTATCCCTCTCTACTGAATGAGTGAAAGGGTTTGGGATGAAAACAGAGCCTTGTGTTTTCAAAGTGCTGATTCACAACTTATTCCTCTAATACACTCATGAAACACTTTTAATTGTGTTAGTTTGCATTCAAAAGGCATGTTTGTAGCTTTAAATTAGAGGCCGCTTTGAAATCATTGATATAAGTGACTTGTGGGGCCAAACAGTGCTCCTGTGCTTGGCTGGTAGGTGGTTTCCTTTTCACTATCAGGCCTGCTAGTGTGTTGCTATTGAAGGGCTGGAAAACTAAAAAAGTAGCAGAACTTAATAGCTTACGTCATTTCTTGTGAAACTGAGATTCATACTTACAAGTAGTTTAAGTAATGTACATTTTATTGCAATATATACTTTTGTCCTGTTCTTGTCAGTCGTAATTAAAATGGTCAAGTTAGTACATTTTTGTCTGTTCCTGTTTTTTTTCCTGGGAAATGCATTTAATGCCATTTTTCATATAAGAATCATTTTCTCTCAATCTTCTCACAAATGTTTACAATGGTCAGTACATTTTGGCAAACTGCCAGCACTTTTTCCATATAAACTATGGACTTCTTTCTCCCTGACTGAATTCTTTCTGAAGCCATTCTCCCTTCCTCTCCTGAATCATCCTTTAATCCAGAGAAAGGCCCATATACTGGCTGTCATACTGCCACTGCCAGCACTCCCAGCTTAAATAAAGTCAGTGTAGCATGAATATAATTCTGTTGATGTATGGCACAGATTGGTGAATGTTCAGTCTGGAGAGCCAGGCCTCTAAACCTCTGTGCGAATGCCTGGCGACTGCACAGTTACCCCACAGCAAAAGGACCACCCATTTAGGATTGAGAGGGGATTTGAAGTCTCCCTCCCTGTTCAATCCTTCAGAGGCCTTTCTTTAGACTGTTTGCAGCTCATCCAATTGTGCCAGTCTTAACATTACTCTACTGCTCCGTAAAGCTTGCTTGCACTGTCAATCTTGTCTTTCAGGATGAAATCCATGTTGATACATGTCCAAACAACTCAAAGCTTACATTAGGTCACGTCAAGTCTTGAGTTCATAACAAAAATAAACAATTGAAGCGTTGATCGGGTAACTACTATGCTGACCTTGAAGACATTAATTATTTTAGCATCCAACTGTATTGATACTATGAGAACTGAATAATGACATTGTGGTAACAGTAAATGTTTTGGTGTTATTTATTGTCAGATAGATTACCAAAGAAAAAAGAACATGACAAAAAAAGTGGCTTGAAAAAAATAAAAATGAAAAGCTAATTTGCAAACCAAGTTTACCAAAACCTTTAAAATGTATGTTAGAGGTGTCGTTTCTAGCAATATACTTCCCAGTTATTTTCCTTCTTAAACAGTTCATTTTCAGTTTCTGTTCATGTTGTCCACACTTCTCTTTGAGATCTTGTATATTTGGATTTCCTGTTTCTCTGCACCACCCCAACATGTTCATTCCCAATGAACTGACACTGTCTTCACTTACAACCAGTTTTTATCAACTTTTCTCACAAAGCACAACAAAACAGGGGGAGGGGATTCTCTTGGCCAGACGGACTAAAATTGCCAGCAACATTGTTCATGAACTTCTCCCCATTGCCATCCCCCAGTGCAGTATACAAACAATCATTTCCACATGCAGTGGAAAGGGTTAGGTCGTTAACAGAGGGAGGAAAGCTTTCAGGGGGGAAATATTCTTCAGCAATGACACAGAAGTAATTTGGGTCTCACTGAGTGATTTCATCAGGGCCTTTTGTCGCCTCAAAATGTTTGACCCAGAGGTCCCTGTCACCCTTGTTGGTAATGGGAGCTGGGGCAGAGTGACAGCTCCAGAAAGTAAAACATTTTACAGCTAACAGAGGGCCTCCAGAGGCGTAGGCATAAATATTTAAGCTCTCCTCCCTTGTCCTAAATACTGGGGGGTCTTCATGGTGTATTTATGTATAATGCAAGATAAAGAGAAAATATGTCAACTGTGTGCTACTAAAGCTGTTTGTCACTTTTGTAGTAATGGGAATTATGTTTGGATGGGTAAACAATTCTCAAAGGTATTGGTTTTCAACTTAATATGATGAGTTGTTACTATATTCAGCAACCTTTGTTTGCAGTAATGTATAATCGCTAGTTTTACTGTGTGACTTCAAGATAGCTATGCTCCACTGCTTGTTTCACAACAAAGAATCATAATGCCATAATGAGTGATGCCCATCTCTAATTTGGTCTAATGACAAAACTCAAAGGGTAGATAATGGTAAAACCATTCACTTGGTTCTATTTCTCAGAGTAAACTTGATTATGTCTGGTGATTGTTCAGGTTGTTTGACATGCCATGAATGATCGTCTTTGCAAACAAAGCTGTTACACAGGCCATCAAATTATCACTGTCAAACTTTTGCGTAATCTGTGCTGATCCTCTTAAAAATATTTAAATTAATACATTTACACATCAATGGGATCCATGGCAACTCTGTGTGTATTCTTCTTCAGGGTGCCTCTTTAACATAGGCCTTTAGAAAAGCACATCTCTTCCGTCATGTTGACAAACAACAAAACAAACAATCTCAAATGAGGGAGCTGAACTTTTTATGGCATCATTATGATTGATAGAGTGCTCTGAAAGGAAAAAGAGCAAGAGGTGAATGTTTTTGAGGCAAACACTTCAGTGTGAGGACCTCATTGACAATTAATAGTGTCGAAAATATTTGATGGTTTCTAGCTGCCAAATGAGTATTCACATCAAATAGGGAAACACTGTGGGACTACGTGATGGAATGTAGGCTATCTTGGACATTAAGTCTGTGTAGATGTTTCGAAGAGCATCAATGTACTTGCCGCAGAGCAGCAAATCTCCCTGCTCCTCATCACCACAACAGTGAAGAACATCCCCTCCTAGTGGATGGAAATAGAAACCTGAACCGATACCTCGTCAGTTTACAATTCTACCCTACCAAAGACCACAACAATTACATTGTGAACTGTCTTTGAATAGATTACTTCATCATCTCGGGCTTTAATGTTGGTGCCACGTCTGCAACAAAATGTGTTGTTGTTTTTTTATTCACATTTTGTTTGTGAACATAATTCTGCTTCCTTGCATTCTGGGATGCATGTTAATATAGCTTGTGGCCTAATTGGGTTCTGAAGATTCATTAATTTGTGGTTAATAGGCACAAACATTAGAAAACAAACTTCTTTACTTTTGAGCTAAGGCTAAGCATGGAATCTAAGTAAGTAAAGTAAATTATGCAGATTGTGTTGATTATACTGACAAAGAGATTTTGTAGCAGGTGTTTTAAAATAGCAGACATTTGGCTGGTATGTTATCAATTGAACATTTCTATAAATAAGTTATGCCTCAGGTTTGAATTACTTGGCATTGACCTTGGTAGTATTATATCAAACAGTCCTAAAACAAATGTTACATACCTTATCATTCAAAAAGGCTATAGATGTCTCTATTGGAAAGCAGAGGGGCTGTAGGCACAAATAGAGATGCCACTAAGAAGGTTAGGTCCCTTCATAGTGTGTGAGCTAATCTGGATCTCTCTGACCCTTCATCAAGTGTGTATGGATGTCAGGGTGGTGTCCTGCACACTGCAGTCCCAATCTGCTAACTTATAGCCTACGCTGTTAGAGTCTCCACAGCCTCTAATTAACATGGCGTCAACTGACAACAGGAAAGAAAAAAGTCACCTTGCTGCGAGGGCATGTAAAGGGTTTGGTGAAAGAAATCAGAAATCTTCAGAAAATGTGCATACTTTAAAAAGTTGTCATCTGTAGAAATTGAGCTTTTGCCCTATGGTCCTCAATATTTCCTTATTTATCAGGCTGGAGCTGAAGCTGGGGAAGTAACAAGACAGTAGCTGGGGCTGGGGATGGGGCTAGGGTTGGGGGTGGGGCTGGCCAGAGCAGAAACTAGGTAGTATAAATCAGGCCAGTCCTGTAAATGTGATAATTCTCCAAAGTTAAACAGCCATAAAAGGCTAGGGAACTCTGACCTTCACAATCTAACTAAGCAAGAGAAGCCAATGATGTGTTGCAGACCCAGCCAAGCCACTCAGATGATGATAAATGATGCCTCAGCATCTCTAAAAAATAACTGTATGTCTTCAATGACATATATAACGCCAGCATTTCAATAGGATTGCAATTTATTTTGCAATAAAATGTTTTATTGTTGGCTATAAAGTATAGGCAACGCTTTTGCAGAAGGACGGGGCAGTCACAGTAGAGAGAACATTTCAAAGGCACATTGTTCTGTAGATCACTCTAGAGAGGATCTAGAGTGCTCAAGAGCACATTTTAATAATGTACTTCTGCTTCTGTCATGAGGGGAGCATACAAATCATCACAACTTATAAACCTTATCATTAGGATATTAGGTATTTTCATTTACTCTCACTGCATCACTTACACCTGCAATGCTTCAGTCTGTTTTGGACAACTTCTTTTTTTACAGTCTTCTAATGAACTGACATGGATGGTAATAGACCCTCAGAACTGTTCACCCCTGTTTCTAAACTAATGTGATGGTGACAGGGCACAAAGAAGATTTGTGGTGTTAGGGTATTACGCTGCATTTATTAATGTTTCACAAACAAAGGTATTTCTGTAGAGTAACACAATGGTGAAATCCCTTGTTTTCCCTCTGTGAGCTTCAACACTCCGATATGGGGTGCAACATGTACAGTCAGTAAGGAGATGAGCCAGCTATACAATGTTTTCTCCGCCTGCCCTTCACACTTGTCAAAGCAGCACCATAAACAGCATCTATTACAATCTGGCCCAGAGACACAGAGCTACCGCTATGCAGAGGAGGTTCTAGTCGAGGAAGCCTGGCTCGGGCTATAAGCATGAATTGGACATCAATCTTTAAGTTTCTAGTCTTTGAAACATGAGGCCAAGAATCTCAACAGATAATTGGGTAACCCTTCCTTTTACAGTCCCTTAAGTACTAGGTATTTACATAGAAAGTAAAAGGTATGTTATGTGTTTTATTGGGTATTACCGATTGGTACCAAGGTGGTAAATACCTAGATAATTCGAAGTATTTACCCATTAACTAAATACTAACGTGCTGCTCATTACTGGGTATATTTTCTGTATTATTGGGTATTATCGATTGGTACCAAGGTGGTAAATACCTAGATAACGTCGCTGTAAACTACTATTGGTTTGGACACTTAGTTTCCGGTCTTTTTGCCAGCATTTTCTTTTGCTATCGCCAGCAAAGTGTAAGTAGTATTATTTTAGGCATACCAAACAATCTACGTGTAAAATTTCATGAACATATATGGACGTTTACATGTCTAAATAATATAGGAAAGTTACTTTGGCCGAAAGACCACTCGGCGACACTCGGGCGACGCTTGGGCGACGATCTTTACTCTGACAAGTGTGTCTGTGTTGTCATCGTGCTGCTACTATGGGTTAGCATATGAATGTATTTCAATGCTAGCTTAACACTACTTTGTCTTGCAAATGAAAATACACGATCATGTGTGACGTGACAGTCAAATTGAGATTTTATCGCATAGTTTGGAGATGTTGAAGCGTGATATCTTATTGTGGAGGACATAACTAAGTCCCCGGATATGTTGACAGCATTGATGGTCAGTTTGGTGACCCTGGATCAAGTTAATATCCCCAGAAAAACAGCAGCGGCCAGTGTTTAGAAGTGCAGTCTGGTTTGGACAAGGGTAGCGCACGGCTAATTTACCGGCGCCAGCGTCTTTTGACCGGCTCTAGTAAAGGCTAAGCTAACTCTAAATTTTTAAACAATATTTAGCTCGAAAGGTAAGAAGTTAAAGCTTAACGTGAAATCAGTAAATCATCTGAAAACGTGATACGATTATTTTTTTTATCAATATTTGAAGTGGCATTTTATCAGAATGTTAGCTAAAAACCGGTCGGGATTGGACACAGTGACGCTAATTCGAAGTATTTACCCATTAACTAAATACTAACGTGCTCATTACTGGGTATATTTTCTGTATTATTGGGTATTACCGATTGGTACCAAGGTGGTAAATACCTAGATAATTCGAAGTATTTACCCATTAACTAAATACTAACGTGCTGGTCATTACTGGGTAATTTTCACTGGTCCTAATTAGGTAAACACAGAGGACAAAACTTAGTATTTACCTGGAAACTTATAAATATTACTATTTAAATAGCGCTGGTAGTAAATTGGTAACAACGGGAGATATATATGGTAAATTCTAATGTTATTGGGTAAATACCGCTGCTACTAAGTAGGTAAAGACGGCCAAGCTCGAGCAGAATTACGAACAAAATACTCTACTCCCTGCAGTTACGTAAGGTTTATGTCGGTAACAGTCCACGTCTAATGAGAAGATAAGATAGTACTTTACAATAAAATACCTTTTCAGATACATTTATCGATGATGGCCTCATTTACTTGGCTGGTATAGCTACGTACCTCCGCGGGAAGAGTTTTCCTCTACTGTCACGGTAAATCTTCTTGGATACTGGGTATGTTCTTGCGCATGTTTGGACTATTTACTCAGTAAGTAATCTGAAACTGGACTGTAAAAGGAAGCCGTGTTTGTTTCCATGGTGTTACCAGGCTCTTACCATACCCTTTGTAAGCGAATACCACTTTGTCAACGTTACCCCTTAGTATGAACTTGTACTATACGTTCCAAGGCGATACCAGGTAAAACATGGCTATTTACTCAGTACACTCTAAGAACAGATGTGTTAAAAACAACTCAATTTGTGTTGTTTTTTTAACACAGTTGTATGTCTAGATAAGGACAACGCAGTTTGTGTTACTTCTAACACATTACTTTTGTTAAACTATGTAACACAGCGATTGTGTAGGTTTTTGTGACACACTTGTGTTATGCTTACACAAAATCAACACACCTGTGTGTTTATGTAAACTTTCATTAATATAATTCAAATAAATGACCAAAGAGCCATGACTACAAATTCAGCATACATTTATTACTTTAGATAAGGTCATCACATGTCATCACAAAAATCCATAAACAAGTTAGTATTTTGGAATGATGTGCGTTTCAAAATCATAGTGACAACAATAAATCAAGCAGTACAACATCTTTAGCATCTTTTAAGTTAATAATTTCATATTCATCTTTCTTCTCTATTACATAAGTATGGAGGTGCTCTTCAAAATATTTTACGGTTAAGATTTGAAGAAACATGAGCACCTCTTCACGTTCACAAATAGGCACTATATTATGCACTGCATATGTCATCACAAAAATCCTTAAACAAGTTTGTATTTTGGAATGATGTGCGTTTCAAAATCATAGTGACACAACAATAAATCAAGCGGTACAACATCTTTAGCATGTTTTAAGTTCATCATTTCATATTCATCTTTCTGTAGTAGTTAGGATAGAATGGGATTGAGCATATTTATTATGTAGTATCTTTAATAAAAATGAATTTAAGAATTCTAATCATTTCTGCTTGGCAAGGCAATAATGATGTACTGGCATCAATGACTTCCTTGGCGGTCCTGACAGTGTGTGTCTTTTTGCAGATTTCTTGCCCATCCAAGAACACAGCAGTGAGGGATTTTGGAGAATCCATCATTTTACTGTAAACATGAAAGAAAAATTATGAATATGGTTTCACACGAACATTATTCATGTTCTTACGCATTAATTTAACTAGCAGTTGTTTTTACAGAAGCGTAAAACAAAGGGATGCTATCGTACCTAGCCTACTGTAGGGTGTTGATCACCTCCGAGAATACACTAACAAATAAGAAAATAAGTAAATCGAATTCAAGACTGAAGCTATGTACCTTTTTGTTTCACATCCTAACGTCGTAAAACTGCTAATGATATGCCAGTTGAATATGCATTTTCAAACTAACTAGGTAACCCTAGGTAGCTTTACCTTTACAGTACATTTGGCTAAAACGGCGCGAACAGTCCAGTTTCATATTACTTACTGAGTAAATAGCCATGTTTACCTGGTATCGCCTTGGAACATATAGTACAAGTTCTTACTAAGGGTAACGTTGACAAAGTGGTATTCGCTTACAAAGGGTATGGTAAGAGCCTGGTAACACCATGGAAACAAACACGGCTTCCTTTTACAGTCCAGTTTCATATTACTTACTGAGTAAATAGCCATGTTTTACCTGGTATCGCCTTGGAACGTATAGTACAAGTTCATACTAAGGGGTAACGTTGACAAAGTGGTATTCGCTTACAAAGGGTATGGTAAGAGCCTGGTAACACCATGGAAACAAACACGGCTTCCTTTTACAGTCCAGTTTCAGATTACTTACTGAGTAAATAGTCCAAACATGCGCAAGAACATACCCAGTATCCAAGAAGATTTACCGTGACAGTAGAGGAAAACTCTTCCCGCGGAGGTACGTAGCTATACCAGCCAAGTAAATGAGGCCATCATCGATAAATGTATCTGAAAAGGTATTTTATTGTAAAGTACTATCTTATCTTCTCATTAGACGTGGACTGTTACCGACATAAACCTTACGTAACTGCAGGGAGTAGAGTATTTTGTTCGTAATTCTGCTCGAGCTTGGCCGTCTTTACCTACTTAGTAGCAGCGGTATTTACCCAATAACACATTATAATTTACCATATATATCTCCCGTTGTTACCAACTTACTACCAGCGGTATTTAAATAGTAATATTTAGTAATAGTTAGTATTTAGTTAATGGGTAAATACTTCGAATTATCTAGGTATTTACCACCTTGGTACCAATCGGTAATACCCAATAAAACACATAACATACCCTTTACTTTCTATGTAAATACCTAGTACTTAAGGGACTGTAAAAGGAAGGGTTACCGATAATTGAACAAAACAATAACCAAAATGGGAAATATATTTTAGTTATTTTGAGGTAGATAAAAGTATTTAGCTTCACTGCTAATGTCTCATAATTAAAAGGTTGTTTCAAATGTAAACCTTGAGGAGTTAATCTGCATATGTATGCATATAATTAATCATAATTAAGGTGTTATATGACAAGATCTCAAGGGACCACTCACAGAAACAGCCTATTTTCTTGATTCCCATGCAGGAGTAGCCCTGTCTGTGTCTTTGTGCATGTGATAGATAAGATGAAGCTGCTGAACGATGAAGGATCTGTTTTATGGTCCATATCAGGATTTTAAATGTGTATACGCACCCAGTAGTCTGCATGACCTCAGGGCTGTGACCCCCTTGGGTAGTGGCATAGGGAAGAAGGAGAAGGAGCAGGAGAGAGAAGGTGAAGGAAGAGAAGGGAGGAGAGAGGAGGTGAAGGAGGAGAGGGGAGGAGAGAGGAAGAGGCATATATGTAAAGCTTGCTGCTCTTTCAAGCTTGTTCCTTAGATGTATTACAGTGCACCTCACAAGGCTAAGTACCATTTAATTTAGTCTTCCTCCCATATTTATCTTCTGCCCATGATTTATGGGGTTGGCATCTCTGCGTTGTTAGTACCATGCATTGTGGGAAAGGACTATTGTTCAGAATGGCAGTTTTGTGATGGTAATATTATGAAGCTTGTTATAGTTCTGTAAACACACCTGCAAAAGTTAATCTCTGTTCGATTGATGGTCTTGTTTATGTTAGTAAAAAACACTGCAATGGGTACTGTTTCGACCTGAAATGAAGATGTTCCCTGCCAGTTAAATACAATTGTTGTGAGGACAACATGCACAAATATACTCAGAAATCATGTATGGAGGAGAGAAACCAATGGCCGCAACAATGGTTAGTGACCTCATGAAAGATTAGAAAGGTTTTGCGACTGGAGGTAATCAGCACCTTGGACCAACCTAACTGATAATCTGAGTTTGAGGTTGGAAGAGATCATTCATCTGATAAAAGTCCAGAGCAAAATTTTATTTTTTTAAGTCCAGGGAACACCTGGTAATGAATGCTCTACCATAGCTTTAATTCGAAAATGAGATTAATTTCTCTGTGTGGATTGTGTGGCTGTGTTAGTTGCCCTTTCACGGGCACTGTGTTGAAGAACTAGGTAACAAAGTGAGAACACCATCTGTAGCAGCTGCTAACTGCAGGCTAATGCCCTCAGAGCCTGCATACTGGAGTGAAACTGACATTTCACTCTCTGAGTTGTGTAGCTCCAGTCCTGGGCCGATGGTCCCTCAGTTTGAATAATTTAGCTCTAGCTTCTTCCACAAGCCCATGAGGAGGAAATCTCCTAAGACAACTCAGGTAGAAGAAGACAAAAACATACACATGTTGCAAATATATAGCAGCACTATGCTTTAAATAAAATTACCTGGTGCTCTCACAGGTTTAATAGGAAGTTGGGAATAATATTGTGAATCATAAAATAGGCAATTTTTAGCACTGGTACAATCAATGCACTGTGATTAGGACTCAGAGTTTTCCCTTGTCTTGTGACCTGGTCAGGTAAAAAGCCCCCCACATGCAGGAAGAAACTGAAACTGTGGGATAAATAGTGATGTGTGCAGAGATCTGGAGAGCTGTCCTACTTGGCAGCCTGCCGGGTTGTGTTTGATTTCATAAATAATTGCAGTCAACAGGGACGCACATTGTTTTAGGTTTAAACATGTTGTTTACCCACTGCACATGTCTAAGGGACAGACACTGCTGTTGATACACACTGCCCTCCAGGAGATTGTACGTGTCCCACCCTAGGCCAATAGTTGGCAAATATAAAAAAAAAAAATCCTGTGTGTGTTAGGTCATGAAAGAGAGACAGGCAGAGAGGAAGAGTTTCTAGGGCACATTCATAAAAAAAAAAACTTTTTCTTCTTTGAGACAATAGTAAGAGTACATATTATGGCAAACCCATGATTGTGTCAATGACGTCGATTAGGATTAAAACACATGAAAGGTGTAACAAAAATGTGATTGATAGCTTCCCTTTTCCATTCCTGCCAGTACATTTTAAGTCAGAGGAGGATAGATGAAAGATGGAAGTGAATGTCGCTGCCGTTGGGCCCAAATCCCACTTTGCACTGACAAATGTAAAAATTATTGGAAAACAATAAAAGTGCGTACTTTCCACATCACCCTCCAGGGATTTCTGATAAATAAGAACGATTTCCTTTAGAAGAGGTGCCTTCACTTGTTCATCTGAGGCATGTCTGTGAGTCCCAGTGGTGGAATGGGCCAGTGTGAGGGGAAAGCAGGGCTGTGAGGGAAAGAGGCAGGGGAGAGGAGAATAATGGTCGTTAGGGATCAGTGTTTAGGCTACACCACTCTGTGTGTAGTATTGGAGATGAAAGGAAATGGAGAAGTAGTGTCCTGAGCCCCTGTTTCATATTCAAATGTGTTCTCTGATGCACAGGGAAAAATCTGTACCTCTCTTAGGTTCAATTTATGACTTTTGTAAACAACCAGTGAATTACAAGTGTATTGTCATTGTGTATTCTTCAACCCACCAAAACAGAAGCTCTATAAAGCAGCATGGTGCCAATTAGGATGGAGCTGGCTAACGTATACTCTCTCCTCTATTCTGATTAAAGTGCATATTGATGGCATAAATTATGGGGTACAATAGATTGTTGGGTTTTTGTATGTACATGTTTAATTAATCCATGCCTGCTTCACTGCTGTGTTGTAGAGCATAGGTGTTAATCTGCTGAAAGCCATAGCAACTTCAAATAACAATGCCAAGCATGCCACCATGTGACATATTAAATGGGAACAGTAGTTTACTTCATGTCTTCCAATTAACAAAGCCCTTAATTCAAGTGATGATAGTCTATTTTTGGTGCCTGTTTATGTGCTGTTTGTCCAAGGACGTTAACTCTTCAGTGAAGTCAAATTCACTGAAGTCAAATTTTAACATTGTCTCCATTACACCCTGTGACACAATGACTGTGTATGTGTATACAATGTTAAATTGTGCATGTAAATAGATTAGCGATTACATTTCAGTGAATAGGGAATTATTTTTAAGGAATCCTGTTTTCAATGCTACACATTCTTGAAATGCTATGTGCTATTGTGTATTCCATATACATGGTGGAGTGTGAGTGTTTGTCTCAGGACCTCCTATCTGAGATCAGATAACACAGATGGGGGGGGGGGGGGGGGGGTGATGACCCCGTCCCAGAGGACCACACTGTTTTGCCTGGAAGGGTAGGGTTAGCAGTTTTTTTTATTTTATCATTGTGCACAACGGTGCTGAATGGATACTAGGAGAATACAGCAATTACTGCATGTAGGCCTGCTGTCCTGGCTGCCTGGTGACGTGTTCCCTGGGGCTCTGCAGGATGATAGTGGTGGGAGGGCCAGGTGGGGGCACTCCCTCCATGAATGAGCCCAGAGCCGCCCCTCCAGACACATGGGGGGCTCCCTTCACCACTAAGACCACATGCCGCAAGAGAGGGGCTTGCCCTAGTCAGTTTGCAAGACCATATGATTGTTATGGTGTTGGTGTTGGCAAAATCCCAGTACAATTTCATTAAACCTCAAACCCTTTTAGAGAGGAATATTAGCAGTTTTGCTTCTTGTTGTAATATACTGAGAACTTGTTACAGTGTTACATACTGAACTTCTGAGCCTTTCCCTGGGAAATGATTTATGATATAATATTTATATTGTCGTTCAGTCGGTAATTCTGACAGCTCTCACAAAGACCATGGACATATTTCACTCACTTTTCTAAGAGTTGAACTAACTTAACAACTCTTCATATTGGATGAATCCTAAAAGGAATATTGCTGTTTATTGGCAAACATCCTGACACATCATCACACACAAAGAAATACACATTAATATTTAATAGGCTCTATACCAAACATTCACACACATACTGTTTGCTCCCCTCCAGACATCAACACTGAGTAGAACCACTGCTAAGTGCAGGGGCTCCTGCTATGCAGTCCTTTGTTGGCTTGCACTGAGAGTGTAAAAGAAAGATCATCGCAAAATAAACCTGCATGTAAATATATAAATAAACACTACTTGGAAATGAGTTCATGCTCACTGTCTTGGTGCATGTGTAAACATAATTGTTGAAAGAAAAGGGATGTTCTCGAGAATAATGATCATCCAATAAATTATTGTTTATTTTGAACTTTCCATTTAATAGTAGGCTCGTACTCCCAATCCCATACTGTAAAACTTGAGCCTTCCTTGCTATGTCATTTTCAGTTGGAACACTACAGAACAGAGACAAACTATATGTATGGTACTGTAAACATCAGTACCATACATATAGTCAGACGTTTTCCAGCTGGCGGTTGAATTATAAATCCATGTAGACTTTTAAATATGAGGCGTGTCACTCATATCAAAGTTATAGTCCAAGGTTTAGGCCCTAAATCAACACAAAGGGAAGCTGTGAGAAACTCTGCTAATGTTGCTCAGTGACTGCAGTGAGGCTCTTACCCGAAATGGCGACTGACTGAACAAAGATGGAAGAGCCCTGGGGAGACTTCTTTGTGGAAGAAATGACATTCCCTCATCCAACTGACTTGGAAGCCGAAGCTATCACACTGTCGAACTCAGACGTTTCCATACGTTTCTTTTCTTTTATTTCTCAGTCAGATTGATTCCCACAGTTTACAGCCATCAGTGCTAGACTCTTAACGTGCGTCTATCCCAGACAGGAAACACAAGGGACAGGGTGGGTCCCGGCTGCCAACCCCCGCCACTAGGGATAGTGACAGCCCATCTAATTGGCAGTAATCAACTGGCGACTGGCACTGAGTGACTGTCGCCTTGTGAAGAGAGAGGGAAGCGGTGTTGACCTACAGAGGTACTGCCTTAGGCTCCTGTGTTACAGCTCCATCACACCACAGCACAGAAACAGCACATGAAACATGCTCCATTTTGGTCAATAGGAGAGAGAGAGAGAGAGAGAGAGAGAGAGAGAGAGAGAGAGAGAGAGAGCGAGAGAGAGAGAGAGAAGAAATTTCCTGAAATTTCCTGTTTCATGAAGAAACTCAGTGTTGAACATCTTTTTTTTTCATAATTTCACTTTCAGCTATTGCTTTGAATTTACAAAAGATTCTTTGTCAAGAGTTTGAGGGAAATTCATCAGAAGAAGTTGAGGGTGAGAAAATGTATTTTTTCTGCTGGAACCAACATTTGCGAAAGTTCCATCTCCTTAAGCAATTATTAGCGGTGATAGTTTGACATGTTCAAGAGTTGTCAACAACTGGCTTTAAACAAAGTACAAAGCAGAAATAAACAGTGCCTTGGGCAATATAAACTTGGGGACTAGCTGCCTTATAAATTATAGATGGCCAGTGAATGGTGATACCAGAAGGGCCTTATTCTACCGATTGTGCTCACTTTGCACACTTCTGAAAGTCAAGGGATGGGTAAGTACTTTTGAATACATTTCAGAGAAAAATGAGCATGTTATTTTTTAAATGAGTTGTGCAATTTCTAAATTGTACCAAATGAACCACAGTATACCCCCAGGGGTTTGTGTCATCTGCTATTCATGTATTTTGCCATCTCTGATTAACTGCCATTCACTTGCAAATTAATTCCCTTCCCAAAGCACGTTTGTAATCTATCTAATTAGCAAAGTTCCCTATACATAAAAGACAATGTTTGATCTTTTTAATCTCCACCGCCCTAACAGTTCTTGGAAATAAATGAAGATAACGTTACTACCATCTCAAAAATTAATGTTGGGTTAAGGGTGATTCTGTCTCTGTTGTCATTGTGACGGTCCCCATGTATAGTGGGCTCTGTGCTCTTGCTCTGTCTATATTGTGTCAGGTAAGTTTTTGTATATGTGATGTTGAGGTAACAATGGCAAAACTTTGTCTTCCAGAAGCTAGCTACTGTATTCATGGTTAACGGATCTCGGATCTTAACGGATCTTAACGGAAAAGAAAAATTATCTCATGTCCTAAGCCTTCAGAGGATTCAACTTTACATACCTCCAGAGTTTTTCACTTTTCCTATTCTCAGGATGTATGACGATAGCAGAATAGTGACCTAAGATGACAAAGACTTGGGACTGGCAGATCTCCCAGGTGGTAGTGTGACTGGTCAACATTGATAAAACACAGCAGGCTGTCCTACTGATGAGGGACTGGTGTCTGCAGGACAGCTCTCCACTGGGGGGTCTGCATGAACGAGACTCCTGGCTGCTGTCACTCTTTGCTTTAACACAAGCCACCAGAGTGATGGGAACAAGGTTCTGTGGAGACTCCCTGTAGGACTGGGCTTACACCATAGGCATGTTTGGACAGGAGAGAGAAGGCCCCACTGAATGTCAATTAAAGAGAGCTTCCTAGGAAAATATGGATGATACTGTACTCCCAACTGGTGTATATTTATACAATTATTTAAAGGTTAAACTCTTGTCTTCTTTAATCTGTCACAGAATTTTTTTCCCAACTGCTTTTGCTTGATGATGTTGATGGTAAGACTTTTCACAATGTAATTGTTTTCTTACATTTCAAAAGGGTGGTAAATACAGTCTCTTCAATCCCTTTAGAAATAAACAAATGTGAATACAGTAAGAAAACAGCCCTATGATCCTCCTCCGTCAACACGGTGAGTGGCAGGTGCACGCCATTTGCTGGAATTCAAGCATGTCTTCACACATTCAGCGTACGTGTCATTAAAGTACGTTAACCAATATATATTCAAAAGTTTTTAAGACTCTCTCTTTCTCTTCAAACTAGAGTTATCTGTGCAGTGCTGCTGTAGATTTCAGAAGACCTTTGAGTGCGAGCGTCACTGCAAAACAACATTCCCCAGAGCTGTTTATTGGCACCAAAATAACTACAATAACTTGAGTTTGTTTTGGATTGAAAGTCTCCATAAATGAAAATAAACATAAGATCATCCATGTGCCGCTGCAGTCTGTCTCTGCATACGAATGCATGTCGAAACTTAGTATTTTTGCAAAGCATCTATATTTCATCCCTTTTGGATTTCATAGTTGTGAAAGTCCAGAATTATTCAACACGCCGACCGTTGTGCCTTTGTCTGTCTGACAGACAGATTGATTTGATGCTAAAGTTAAAAGTCCTTATGCTAATGTGAAGATAGAGCTCTGAAACTGATCAAGAACCTGGAAGATGAAAGCACCTAGTGCTTTAAATAAAGGGACAATGACCATGACACTACATATCATTAGCAAGGTGGAGTTAGTTATGTTGACTCGTAATTGTCCAACATGCCTGGAAGATACACAGACGCACACAGGGCTCCAACAGCATGAGTTGTGTTTTGCATATGCTCAGCTCATAGAGAGCAAAAGAGAGAAGGAGTGAGGGAGCAACGGAGGGGTGGATTCCTACTGATCTTCCCAGTGTCTCCCAGTCATTTTGTTTATCATTAAAAATGAACACCTTGTTCCATTATCCATGAGGGAGCAGCAGTGTGTTAATGTCCCCCTCCTGTGTGTTATCCAGGCCAGACAACGACTTAGCAGGCCATGTCATGGATGACAAGAGACTATACAGAGGCAAAGGCACACATACATTACCTCACACAGTACATGGGGGAGGGGGGGGGGAGTTGGACTCCCCTCAGCGTTCATACTTCTGTGTATAATTAGTGAGAACATGCCAGGGTCTGGGGCTGTGTTTGAGGACACAGACTTATGGCTTTTGATAAAACAAGAGGCGTCAGAGAGACATGAAGAGACCACAGCATCAGTGGCCTTCATCCAGTGTTCTGTTTGTGGGGCATGCAGAGGAGCGTCTCATCACAGGGCTGTCTTTATGATGCTCTATTTGATTGATTATTTAATACAAAACTCCACTGCATGAATCCGAGTGTAGCCAGTGAGGAAAGTCAAATAACGAGGGAGAGTGAAGGTCTGAAGGATAGATTCCCAGATGTTTTTGAAGATCCTCAGAGTAGCCAAGGGCGAGCTGATCTTCTGGCTTTCAAATCCTGTTTTAATATTTCTCTCCATTTTAATGATGTGCTTCCTATCCTTGAGTAAAGTTCTCCGTAGACCGTCTTGATGCAATAGTTTTTTTTCTTCTCAGGGTTCTTTGATATAAAATGTAAGTATATATTTAGTTTCATAGTTTAAAGACTTGCAGGCCATGGCAGAAATACAAATTTGAGCTTTCATGTGCAACCATGTTGGCTGGCTGTAGACAAAACGTTAACAATACATTATTACACCATGCAGAAACTTTTGCTTTAAAGCTGGGCCAGGGGATTCTCGTATCAGCACTCAGACATCAAGTAACTTTTCTCAACTTTACATGCTCCTGTTGGCCCTTTATATGGAAAATTTAACTTTTCTGTCATTTGTGGGTGGGATTCAGTGTAATCATCTTGTTATGAGAGAGAGAAAGAGATAACTTGAGAGTGGAACTTGTTGGAACCTGTAGACTCCTCTCAGGCCAGAGCAGAGCCCAGAGTATCTATCCACAGCAACTCCACCACTCAGGAAAGAAGATGAAATAATGAGGCTAATAGAGAAGAATCTTCCTTCAGAAAGACAATCAAATCAAAAGGCAGTGCAGGCAGCTGTCATTACTATGACCATAAGTGTTTGAGGCCCAGATATCAAAGCCTGTACTTTGAAGTCCTCTGTCCCATCGAGGCCTGCAACCCTTTAAACATGGTTATAATGAAGGGGCTTCATCACAACCTGTCAGTGGCCATTACCAGTCCCTGCCTTGCTCTTCCTGTCCCGCCCCCTCAGGCTGTCTCTTCATGTACCTGCATCTCTTCTCTGCCTTACAAGACAGCACAGCCACTTGAAAGGAGGGGTGCAGCCAGTAAAGTTAGCATATTCTACATTTCATATTCATTATCAAGGAGGAGAGATATAGTGCTCATCAATTTAAATCATCTTCAAAAGCCAGTCCTTTTTTCAGCTCACGCATTGTCTTAGAGTGGAAATGAAGTAGGGCTTGTGTGAGGGAGATATGAAAGACTGAATAGTGGATGTAATTTTCTATCAGTGTTTGTGAGGTGATGAGGTCTTAAGGCCTAAAATGTATTTATTGTATGACACCATTGTTGAACTTCAATACATCAACACTATTGTATGATCATTGTTTCTATCTCTTTGCTGAAGACGTTGAAATGGAAATATGTATATTTATCTTCCCCTCTCTAAAAACAGAGATGGCCATTGAAAATCTGCTGGTTCAGTATCTTGCTTTCTCTCTGTCTCTCTTTCTCTATCTCTGGGCATAGCTTTGATCCGTCCCACCTCAAGTCTTATCCTGGAGGTACCAAGCACTTCCATTCTCCATGGCTAATCCTGCTTCCTGTCTCTGTGTTTCTGTGCTTTAGACAAGCATCAGATAGAAGGGTACAGGAACAGATTTGCCCTGAGAACATGAGAATAACCCCTCTGGTTGTGCGGCGCTCCGCTCTCCAGCGGATTGGCTCATGAATATTTCTTCTGTTTTGGGATGTTGTATTTCAACTCAGTGGTTCAGTAACAAAAGGTGCTTTTGAGAGAAGAATAAAGCAGACAAGAGTTCGAGATGGCACTGACACTGTAAATGTACTGGATGCTCACTAACTTGTTTGTAGTGTGGTGTGTGTGTGTATTTGTTGTGATGTTCCCAGAGTTCTGGACAGGGAGATGTGGAAAGGGCAAAGGTGCTTGTCTGTGCACACAGCATGGCCTCTCCACTGAGCTAGTAGGCTGGTCTAACTAGGCTAGAGGAGACAGAAGCACTTCACTGGTTAACAAAATAATTGCACATGCACAGCAGATTCTATGGGCTGAGGCAATATTGCTCAGCCTGCCACCAGTGGCACTTTTTGCTAAGAAATGTGCTTTGTGTTTGTCAAGTGAGTACAGAGAGGTCTATTTCCGCCGGCAGCCAAAAAGAATGAAAAGAAATAGACAAATCCTTTCCCTTTTTGTGGGAGAGAGCTGAAGGCTATGAGAACCACCTTGTGTGCTATTTCTGCACTCATTTCCATTTCCATGGCCACCTGAGGGAGGTCAGCCGACTCTGGCCAACTCCTCCAGGGGAACCCAGACCCAAAAGACCCAAAGTGACAGGGACATACTCACGAATCAGGCCCTCATCTCCTTCACCATGCACCTTCCCCCTCCCACACCCACACCATTCACCATTGTTGCTGGCAACATGGAGCTTCACTCATAAAGACAGAAACACAGGGAGAAATTGAGAAAACCAGATCCTTTTTTTCCTCACCTCTCTCTTTTCTTCCTCTTCAAAGCCTGCAACTCTCTTCACTGCCCTAGGGTTAATTAACATGAACCAAATACTGAATGATCATACAGACTAAGAAATCTCCAAAGGTTAAGTGTCACATGGGAAACGTGTTGTCAGCAATGGAAGATTTTTTTGGTCTGGTCTCTTTCAGAGTGAAATGAGATAGCAGTGGCACATAGAACTTAGTGTTTCTACTGTCAGAAACGGGAAAGCTTCAGTTTGGGTTCAAACAATGTTTCACATTGCAAGACATGTTGGGGAAAAAAGGTATATTTTCAGATCATTTTATGGACAATACTAAAGATTCAACTAAGGCATCTTATCTTCCTCTGCAGACAGACAAACACAATTTTGACTACAGATACAGAGATCAACTAAAACTAAAAGAAAGTTCATCATTGTTCTCAAAAACCTTAAATTGCCGATTGAAAGCACATTTCCCCTTGGTTTATCCCTTGAGGAAATTAAGAAAATGAATTGTTATCTACAGATATCCTGAACAGCTCATTTTACAGGTGAAATTGAATGAATTGTCAGGGCCATAATTAACACAGGCTCCTTTTCTCTCCCTGTGGCTTGTGTCTGACATTTGGGCCATGCTCGAGTGTCTGCCTGCCTGATTTCCATCTCTTGCATGAAGGTGAGGACTTTGCATATGTGTGTTTGTGTGTCTGTGTGTGTGTCTGTGTGTGTGTTTATGTGAGTGGAGGTCCGGTCTTGACAAGGACGTTGGTGACAGAGCCTGCCTTCAGGAGGTGGGATTAAGATAGAATGACAATCATGGATTAAAGAGCCTCTGTCAATCCCATTGCTCTCCCAGGTGACCAGTTCAATGCCATATGTTCAAACATGGATGGACAAAAGCTTTAGGGCCAGGTTTGTAATGTTTGCATCCTTATCGTGTGCATTAAATGTATAGTTCAACTCTTATTTTAATGTGTACTGTATTTGAGATTTTTAATGTATTCTATAACCCAGTATTGCATTATTACCTGTCAGGGGGTGGGGATATATTCATTATAAAATACTGTATATATTTATTCATTCTCGTACGGCTTAAAGCTGTTACAGAACACATCTTAATAGGTGACCCTCACTCCCAATAGTCTTGATACAGTTATGATAACTACATGTACACATTAAATAAGCTCAATATGTAAATAAACATGAAAATACAACTTGGTATCATGTGTGCCTTCCTTGTTCTTATCTTGTTAGGATTACTTCTAATCTGTATGCACACACCCACACTGGTCCAGAGGTTTATGCAAACAGTCTGGGAGCTGATGAAGTCACAGCTAGACGATTACAACCACTTCAGTGGCAATAATCATTAGTGCGACTGGCTTATAGCCACACTGTCCCATTCAGCACTGGACACACACACACACACACAATACTGTACCACTTGTATCCAGTTTCCTTCTCTATCACCGAATAGAGGCCTAAGATTAACTTTACTTCCATTTCCTCTTACAATCCTATCACATAGATACAATGCTCACCTTACACTACTGTTTTGTATGTCACAGAAACTGGAAGTGTGATTCAACTGGCACAGGAGGTGGTGGTCTCAGAGGGGCTGGCAGGTGCTGTTGAATGGTGGGCAGTGGGTCGAGGGAGAGACTGAAGAGTGATGCGTTTTGTGTCGAGGGAAGAGAGAGAGACAGAGAGAGACAGGGAGAGAGAAAAGAGAAAGTGGAAGGGTTGGAGCCCAAAGACATAAAGACAGGAGTCTAACCTGCCACAGGGCTCTCTCATCATATCCCCACAGAGCATGGCCATGAAGAGCACAATGAACAATCAGCATCAAGTCCAGCCTAAAGCATGAAATAACGCTGACATGCTAAACTAGCAGAAAGTATGTCTGTGTGTGTGTGTGCATTGCTTTTTGATACAATTAATGGCATAGGCAGATACAAAGACATTAAACAAACCGACCAAAGACTACATTTTGTTCGTACAGTAGCCTATTTTCCAACCGTCAAATAAAGTTAAAACTACTGAACCTTCTGTATTACAACATTTTTGGCTGTCCACACTAGCACAGACCAAACTCCTCAAGAGTCAAAACACCCTGCTTGTTTTCAGTGCTCTTTCATAAACCTCTCTGTGTCTTTGTGTGATGAGATACTTTGACTGCATGCAGGGCTGAGGAGGAGACAGGCTTTAATCCCGTCTCTTGTGTTGTTTCCATCAGGAGACTGCTGTATAAAGGAGGCAGTGGGACGGAGTGACGAGAGCTCCACTCCTCCGCCGTGCCTGGTGTCTCAGTTTGAGCCTCATGAAAGGAAGCGGTCCTGACGAGGCCCGAGGCCAGGGATCCTACTCTGCGGTCTGGGGAGGAGCTGCGGAGCTTTAGACTATGCCGTCGTTAGAAGGAGCTGTCTTTCGCCACGATGCCAGCGGGCCCTCAGGGCTGCAGCTTCTTATTTACCATATACAGGATACTCCCTGTCCCTAATGAGGCAGAGAATGCCGCTTCGAAGAGAGACAGAGGCCATGCGTTCAATGGAGGATCCTGCTATGAATTAAATAATAATAATTAAGAAAATATTAATCAAACTCTCTCTCTCTGCTCCTTGATTGTGTTAAGGGAGCAGGTCTTCCAGCTTAGCCTGTAGGAGTGCTCATTTTTAGTGTGCTAGCAACCCATTGAGATGGCTCTAGGCTGGTGTATGCATACACACACACAAGCACATAAACACACTGCTCAAGTCACAGAGAAGGACCTTTTTGGTCCAGTCTATAATTAAACACAAGATGGTACTCTGCACATGCAGGCAATTAGTCTGGGTTCAGAGATGGAAAGAGAAAAGGGGAAAGAAACATGAGAGAGCTGTCAATTCTCTATGTTTTTACAGGTCTGTTTAATAACGCCGGAATAAATAAATGAGAAGCACTAACTAATACCTTCCCCGTGTACAATTGGTGTGTCTGGCGGGCCAAACAGCTGTAGTGTGAAACTTTAATGCTGGTGCCTCTCAGAGTTGTGCCTGTCTTGCCTCTGTGAAGAAGGGAGGATCTAATGTAGCTCTAGCCTAACTGGGACAAAGTGGTGGAGGACTGAGGAAGGCTGGTGTGAACTTCCTCTGTCTCAGGCTGCTGCACCAACAAGTCCTCACCCTGGTCTGGGTAAAAGCCTATGGTTAAAACAGCATTATGTGGTCACCAACCTAGAATCAGTTTGTCCTGTCAGAGGTATACTTTTTCCACGTAAAAGTCCCTTGTCTTAAAAATGTTTAATCATTTACTAATGATGCATTATCTAAACATCAAGACTATCAATGCTGATAGATGCTGTCAAAAACCTAGTAGCAATTACTGTATTCTTGTCAGAGGCATACACTTGTTACGTAAAAGTCTTATGTCCTACTTTTTTTGTGTTATACATCATAAAAACATCAAGCCACTTTCACTCTAAGTGAAATCACTCTTCCAGTCAGTTGTAATGAAGACATTATCACACTTGTCCCTCTCTAGTTAGTTTTTAGCATGCCGGTCATTTGACTCCTGCCGTTGTGTTCATGGCAGTTATCCCTTTTCCCCTCTCTGCATGCCCTGTGTTTGACATTCATGGGCTTAGCCGTCCTCTCTGGGTGATGAAGTGCCCGGGTTTGGGACAGTAAATTGCAAGGATTCAATTGAGGAGAGAGTTCCCCTTGGGTCTGCAGGAGGTCCCCATGGGCTGGCCTTGAACAGAACAGCATGTTATACATCCACATAAAAAGGGAAAATATGGCAGGTACTTTCCTCTTTATGATGCAGAGATTAATCTGCCTCGTGCCCCGCACATAAATCAGCCCTTGCTTTGCAAAATACTGTTTTAGCGTACTTTACCCTATATTTTACATTTCATCAGCAATGAACATAAACCATCACAAAGGGGTAATGTTCTCATCAATATTATTACAAAATGATCATAAATCCAAAGGCTTGTAAAACATTTTACGATTTTCTACTTTGTTACTCAGCCACTGAATAATAGCCACGTATCTGAAAATCAAGTGTGCATCTGTCTGAAATAAAATAATTTGAATAATGATGCAAGATTTTATGCTTTGATAACTAAAATACCTGTTTCATGGTTTTCAAATTGTACAATCAAACTGTCTGTATGGACAGTACGACACTAATGCAAAAACTGTAAGATGAAATACAGATTCAACATTTTGCATAATACGATGCAAAAATAACTAATATATCTACAATCTAGATCTTCTATTTTAATGACTAACATTCTAAGAGGTTGCTATAGTGTAGTTCAGAGCTTGTCTTTCGGGGCCTTTTGCTTGTACTCCAGTAGAACTGCCTTGTCAACACTGTGGCGGATCCTTCATCCTGAGAGACCACAAACTAAACAGCAGAAACACTCTGATGAAGCTTGTTTAGTAGTATGCAAATCATCCTTGCTGGAGGTTAAATTAACATTTTTAATTAAAATATTAGCACCAAACAAACACAGCAAAACACACTAATGATTAAATCATTCTGATAATGTCTTACTTAAAATAAGAAAAATATGATACAGTTATGTTCAGTCTTTTTGCATCCTTAAACCTAAAATCAAATAATTGAATGGCCTCCAAACAGTTAAAGTTAACTTTTAATTAAATACACATCAAGTGTATTATGTATCATGTACAATATTATTATGTAAATAAGACTACCTTAACTATGTTGTAAAAGTAAAACCATCTAGAGGTGGACTGCTGTTTCCCTCTAATAATTAGGGAATAAGACGAATAAAATGTTATTCATGGTCAAATATTTCACGCTGTAGATCAAAGCAGTGCCTCAGAAGGCTCCAGATAGATTCAGGCCATAGTCCTGAGAAAAAGCAACTAGCATTCCTTTATCACACTCTAGTGGACAGTTGTATGAACTGCATGCAAGATCAAGTCTAAATGGGTCATGATGATAATTTGGAAAATGATATGAACAACACATCAACAAAGTAACTGAACCAAGGTGTTTTTAGTCATCTCCTCCGCACATACTCAGAAGAGCCTTCTGGTAGTCCCCCTTGGTGTGCTCCTGTAGAAGGACAGACACAGCAGGTAAGGGAGACTGCATGGACATGCATGCAACATCTAAATGTTCAGGTCTAATATTGGTGGGTCACTTACAGCAATGGTCTGGTACAGGGACTTGCCAAAGTGACTCTTAAACTCGGAGCGGATCTTCATGAGGTCCACCTCGCAGCGAGACAGTATGATCCTTGTCACCAGCTTCTCCTTGGCCCCTTTGCTCTAATACAGAGAATACAGTGATACAGAGAAACAGCCAGGAAGCAGTCTTAGCACTTCTGTAGCTAAATGATGCAACCCTGGTGTAAGCCATTTGCTGACATCAGCTGCTGTATTCCCAGGAGGAACATTAGACTTTTACAAGCAGATGCAGTTTTTACATCTGTTCCCGAAAAGACGAATCCTTAAAATAACATAAAAAAAAACAAAAAACAACAACAAACATAATTACCTTCATGGCTTCACCAAGTCTGGTGGCAAAGTACAACTGTTTGTTCTCAAAGCAGTCAACTGGAAGAAAAGGACAGCGACGCATTAATAAAGTAAGAAGGGAAGACATACCTTAATGCCGTGCTTTGTCAGGAGGTTCCACCGATGATTGAATTCTAAACCTCATAAACTATCATGTGACTCATTAATGTATTCTATCCACACTGGCATGATTCATGTATGTGAATGGATGATTTATGGTCCACATACCCAGTGTGAGGAAAGACTTCTCCAGATCTCCTTTCACCTCCTTGCGGATGCTCTCCTGCATGTCATAGGGGCTGTAGCTCTTGTATCGGTCGAACACTGGCAAAAGAATGAGAGAATGCTTCATAATGCACCTGCAAAACAAGAATATAGTCTAAATACTATTAAGCCTGACAGTTACTTACTCCAGAAAATATGGGACAATTAAGTGTTATGTATAGTATCATACTTCATCTATGACCTGAAAAGTACAGAGGATGATAATATTCAGATACCTTTCTTTAGGTGGGGAACACTTCTCTCAGACATGATAGAGATCCAGGATGCCACATCGGTTCCTTTCCTTTTGACCCCAGCATCATAGAGAGCCTGAGGAAACACCATCGTTTAAAGGTGTTTCACAGACCACACGGACCATATCACAATGAGAGACTGTCTAAACTTTCATTTGTTTTCGCAGATGTGGAGATATGGTTGGTGTGTCTGACAGGGAAAGTCCAGAGGTGGATTGAATTTACTCTGGCATCTTCATCAATCTTCTCATAGTCTACCACCGCGGAGGGATCTGCCCTTTTGGCCTGTTGGGAATGAAGAAATCACTTTGGTATCACAGAAATGTAGTGTGAAACATATCAAAGACAGATGAAGGAGGTCAGTGGAGGAACACCAATACAGCAGCTTAGCCTGACCTGCACTAGGGCCAGCAGCAGCTTGGCAAAGTCCCCAGAGGTGTCTCCAGCCACATCCTTCTCCAGTTCCTTCTTGAACACTGAGGAGGACACCAAGGTTCATTAACACAGAGCTCTGTAACTTCTTAATCTCTGCATCTCTCTGAATTACGATCACCTTGACCAGTGACCAGCTGGCTGCTGTCAGATGTCTGGAGGTGGGGGGTTTCTCACTCACACTCTTTGTAGACTGCTTTAATCTCCACCAGCTCATCCTTGCTGCGAGAGCACACAATCTCAATCAGCGTCTCCTCGTCTGTTCCTAAACCCTGAAGAGTCAAACAAGGGTGGAATATTCGTCATAAAATGGCATAAAACATCAAAGTATTAACACAATGTTAATATACTGCCATTAATAATTTTTTAGATAATTGAATTATTATTATTGAATAGAAACGTCTCAGTATTTCAACCAAGTATACCATTTTATTACTTATAGTGACCTACTTATTTAGTGGGGAATTATTTGCACATTATTTTACCAGAAGAGGGCAGTACAGGCCTGGTTCTGGGCAAGGCAAATGACACAGTAGGAAGGTAGAGAAATGACGTGTGTGGTGTAGGTTTACCTTCATTGAGCCTCTGATCTCTGTGGCATCATACTGGGCTGTGCTCTTCATCAGGCCCAGGATAACAGTCTCCAATGGGCCAGACAGGGCAGCCTTCAGGGCTGTGATCATATCCTATTGAGACAGTATGTTAAAGTAGTATATCTTTAATATTCATAAACCTGACAAAGAATGGAGTCAAGGATCCAGCTTGGGATCAGTACTAAAACTATTCTCTTCCCTCTAAGCAGGGTTCAGGTATACTGTAGGCTGATATGACTGGTTGGTTCTACCTTCTTAGCTCTCCTCTCATATGCAAATGCAATTTCTCTCCTCTGAGAGTAGGTCCTTTTGGTTAAGACATCGATGATGGTCTGTTCGTCCACTCCTAGCACAACCAAAATAAAACAATTTAGAGTGAAAATGTAAAGAAAGAAATCCACAAATTATCCATGCATGAACACGTAAGCACTATCTGATGGAGTACTCTGCCGGCTGCACCAGGCTGAGAACTTGGGAGGAATCCCATTCCAGTCTGAGGGTTTACAGCCAGGAAGCTGACTCACAAATACCAGGGCCTTGAGAGCCTGTACAGTTTCCACATAGATCTAACCACGTCTCTCAGTAAAGCCACAGTCCAGCTCCAGAAAAGCAAACTGCAAATCTCTCAAAGTCTTTCTCACCCTTGGTTTTGATAGCAGTCTCTATTCTGGATGCATCTTTTTCTGGGTCGAAGTTAGTTGCAGGTATTACTGTGGGGTAGGTGGGTTCAGAGGACTATGGATACAGACCAAAAACAGAAATATGTTATGAGTCATCTCATTGAGAGGTATTATTAAAATATAGATAAAGAACATTATACAGTGCTTACCCCAACATTTAGGCTAAGCTGTCCCAGAAACTCAGAAACCAGTGCCATTTTGACTGCCCTGCTAAATGAAGTGGATGAACAGGAGTCAGTTTGACAGCCATTTTAGCAACCTGGTGTGCCATATGAGAATCCAACATTGTGTCAGAAAACTAATGATGGCATCCCAATCACAGAGGTGTTGCACAACTACGACAGCAAAGGTCACATTTAATTTGTGCAAGAATACAGGACAATTACATTACCCCCCAGATATGTAAAGATTTGGTTAACAATAGCTGAATGGGTATGAATGTACATTAAATTGCTGCAACAGTCACAAGATCATACAGCAACCACTTCTTTGTGATTTAAATTTCAGACAATGCCGTCTTTATGGTACTATTGCTATCATAATTATTTTTGGAAGTGTTCATATCCTTTTCGTCTTGATCTTCAGTAAACATTATATGAATGGGACTGATAATGGAGAAGAGTCTTGGATTTTTAAGGATCTGGCAAAAATCCCCAAATTCAGCTAGACACACCCTGGAAAAAGTTGCACTTCAAGCACAGTCAAATAGAACCACGGCCTCTTCCAATCTCTTTGTAGAAAGGGGAGTGTTTTATTTATATTTAATTTCACTCTCAGAAACATAACATACAAAATACCTTTGTAACTAGTAAAACGTCATCTTACCTGACTACAGCGTTGAGATGATGCACAGAATGTTCCTGGATGTGTGGACTAGTATGGGTGTGGTGGTTAAATACCACAGGGGGTTGTACTGCACTTCAAACTCAGCCCTTATCTCCTCCCCATTCTTCCCCTCTCCAAACTTCCTCATGTGCAGAGCAGCCTGCCCCCAGACACAGCCCCACCCTGACTCTCTCATGTCTCCACTCTCCCACAGCCAGACCTGGCTCTGGGCTCCTCTGGCCCTGCGCCTTACCTTGAGCCAGTGCCATTGCTGAGCTCTGACATTGTTGGGTATTGTGGCTCTGGTATTCCACTGCCTGGAAAAGTACAACACCAGAACATTTACGTGTCAGATTGCTCATAAACAAAACGGTGCAACTGGTGCCACCCTGGTGGCTCACAGGGTAAAGTGTGTACCACATGGGCTGAGGCCTTACCGCAGCAGTTTAAACTGCATGTATTCCCCTCCCACTCTCCCCTACCTTTCCAATCTACCTTCAACTGTACTATCCAAAAAAGCACAAAAATGCCTTTAACACAAACAAAGCAACATCATCTGACTGGAAGATAAGATGCATATTATTGTATGGGCATAAAAAGGTCAGTTTTAGTTTTTCAGAGGGAGGGAGAAGCATAATATATACTCTGTTGTCTCACAATGCAACAGTGTCTTGAGAGCTATGTGCCTTCAAGTCCTAAATTCTACATGGAGACTTGTCTACAGAATACCAAATACACAATAAATAAATAAATACATGTTTTTGCTGTTTTCCTACTTTATTTACATTACAAACTATACATAATTCAAACATACAAAGTGCCAAAAAAGAAACAACTGTAAGCTCATAAAGTGAGCTTACAGTTGTTTATATCCAAGTAATCTTGTGACCTAGAACGGCAGAGGGGACAGCCGACCACCCGGTCACTGGACCAGATGGACGTCTGTCTGGTTACTTGTCCCTGTTATTGTCCCTCTGATTCTTCTTTTGTAACCACACATCGCGTCTTTTAGCCCGCGCCCCTTTGTTGTTCTTCTTCTTGACTCCCTGGTTGGGGTTGGGTACAGCCTGCTAGAAACCAAAGTGAGTAAATGGGAAAAGAAAAGGAGGAAGGGAAGTACTTAGTTAAAAAACCACTTTTGAAAAACAAGTCAATAAGACTGACATCTCAACATAATCTGAGCAATACCATATTTAAAACACTAGGTGAACACTAGGCTATTTGATGAATATGTCTCATTTGATGGGACATATGAAGTGGAATAGGTCAATCAATCCAATTGAATTCCCCTAGCTATCTCTGAGAGTGGAAGCAAGCAGCATGACAGAAGGTGAGTTCAGTCAAGACACTCACATATTAGCTTTGACCATTTATTGATAACCATGGAAATAGGTTTGATTTTGGCAGAGTGGATGATCTAAGGGAAGCACTCCCTGCCTCCTCGATGCGACACAGAGTACATACATGAAATATGAGACAGGGAGCAATAGAGATATAATCCCCCTGATGACAGAACATACAGACAGCAAGGGGGAGAAGGGGATGGTGGAGGGCGGCAGCAGCACAGATCATACAGCAACCGGGGGTGAGTGTGTGCGTATACTGCAGCCTTTGAATGCCGCCTTATCGGACGTGGCCCAATGGGCTTGTGCTGGCTACACAGGTGTAGTTAATGAGCGGATGACGCGCGCTGCCCGAGTGCCATGCCTGAACTAGCTTCGCTCCCGTGTGTGATCCAGGCCTGAAGGCATGTAACCGCGGACAACCATCAGTGCTTTCACCACTTCTTTGAGGAACATCTGACAGTTTTAACTGACAGCTCTCCTTGCACTGTTGACGTATTTAACATGGATATTTCTATATTTCTACACCTAGTATTATCTCCATTGTCTCGGTCTCATTCTTTCTAAATGTGTTGTGAGGAATGTGAGAGGGAATGCCAGTACTGATAAGAATGTGAAGAGGAATGTTCTTGATAAGACAGTGTGGTATTAATGGTCGATAACTACCTAATCAGTAAATCATTCATAAAGTTGCTGTATTTTTCAATAGTCAATTTAGTCACTATGGTACACCCACATCATTTACTACTATCTCTCTATCGTAGTTCACAAACCATTTGTACAGGGTAATTTCAGCAGATAGTTTGTAAATGTCTTTTTGGTAAATATTTGCAAGAGCATGGTGAGACAAAGGGCTTGGTGCATGGTGATACTAGGGGCTTGGTCTTCCCTGAGCAGTCTGGGTGTGAGGAGGCTTCCATATTTCCCTTGGCTGTCTCGGCCTTGGACTTAACAGCATGTAGCGTGTTGAAGGCAGGTTGGTGGACCAGCGTACCTTCTGGAAATCCCGAGGGGGGAAGGTGCATGGCACTCTGCCGTGTTTCTTGTGGAAGGGCTGCACATTGGCTGGGTCAACAGGCACCCAGGGCACACGTCCCTGGGTGGGGGGCTGGGGCAGCCTGCTGTGGGCTTGCTGCAGGTCGTACGCCCCCCGGCTGACCTTCCTCCCCTCCGCCGCTTTGTAGATGGTGACAAATGGCTCCCCAGCCTTATGACCGATCATATAGCGCCCCTCCTCCAACCTGCACACACCATGGGAAAGCATGGCTTTATGCCCAGCAGACACATGGGAACCTGAACACTAGTTCTCTGTCCAGAAAAGGGAGGGGTAGTTTGCCAGCGAGTTGCGTCTTCAGAAAACATTTACTGACAGTTCTATTGTGAAGAAGATTGAGGAGCGCTATAAAACACAAACACCGACTTGTTGGCAGGCAGGTAGCTTGTTCCTGCCTGGGGCCTTAATGACACAACTCATTCTACAGAGGATATGATGCAATGTGTACCTGTCCAATCCAAAGACTGAGTTGGTGATAAAAGAGGAACTTACACAGTGATCTTCTTCAGTAAATGATGCAATATGTTCAGTGACTTGGACGGCCTGCAAGTACATTACATTACATTTAGCAGACGCTCTTATCCAGAGCGACTTACAGTAAGTACAGGGACATTCCCCCCGAGGCAAGTAGGGTGAAGTGCCTTGCCCAAGGACTCAACGTCATTTTGCACGGCCGGGAATCGCACTGGCAACCTTCAGATTACTAGCCCGATTCCCTAACCGCTCAGCCATCTGACTCCCAAGTAGAATTAAAAGTAGAAGATTTTCAATTCCATTCAACGGCAGTTCTGCGATTTGAATGTCTGTCAATGAAAAGTGTCCACTGCATCAATTAATAAAATGCGTTCACTTGAGCAAGCACTTAGATAAAAGGATATCTAGAGATAGAGAGGGAACAAGTGCCCATCAAAATAATGGGGAATCTCTCTGCTTTAGAAGCTACAGCCGTAAACTTACTAACCCCTGCTGGGTAGAACTTACTTGAAGTCCATCGAAGCCTTCTGCGTCCAGTCTACTGGAAGCTTTTTTAGCTGTGCTACCTTCGATGTGAGCGCGTCAATATGACCTGGAGAGAAACAGAAAGAAACGTAAACACACTGAAACGAATAAACAAAACAGAGAGCTACTACACTGCAAACCTTCACAGCAACAGTTACTGACCGGGTGGACAATTGTCCACACTCCCTCCACCCTGTGGTTCCCACCCATGCCTGTAGCGTCTCCTGCTTACACAACTGCATTCTGTACCAACAACACGTTGTTATGGGGGGCCTGACAGCGTGTACAGTTGTGTGCCGTAGAATTAGTCACATGATAAGCCATGTGACCCTGTCTGTTAAAGATGTCATTGATAGACACCGTTCTCCCCAACAACCAGTTGAGTGATGAGTGATCCACTGGAATCTTCTTTAGCCTAGCCCTGCTGTATACATCTCTGGTGAATTCAGCATGTTATAGACCTACACCCTGATATTCAGATGTATCATAATGACTCACAGACACAGCTAAATCTCCCTGTTCTCAGATGTAAACCTCTGATAGAGAAGCAGTGTTTGTGGTTGTTACATAGTCCCCCCTCTGGCAAATCCCTTGGTGTGCTCCGTCTTAGACAACAAATCTGGCCACGTCTGCTAGTGTCACTTGAGCCTGGATATGAACAATTCTACTCACTCTGGGGACTACATGAGTGTTTGTGCATTTCTTATTGCAACTCTGCTAGTGTCAATTTTTTATGGCAAGGGAGTGTGTCTTCTGGAATGCTTGCAGACAAAAGGAACATCCCTGACCGTTCCAAAACAAAAAGCTACAGGGCGTGGAAAAGCTCAGCTCGCTATTCACCTGAGAAATCATGTAATAAGGACAACATTCTTACCTACAGGCTGTGACAGAAACCTACCCAAGGCTGAGTTCCAAGAGAAATAGTCTACTAGAACCCAGATGGCCTGTTCCTTGGAGTTTAACCAACGACTCACATAGTAAGGGTAAATTAGGATGAATCCCATCGTTCTTTTAACCATATCAAAGGTTCACAGGCGTCACTCACAACTTAAAGCTACATCACCTTTCAGCATTGCTATAATGAAATATATGTAATCTCTGACATTACAAAATATACACATGCTTGGAGACAGTACCACACGTACTAGGCTACATATGGGGCTGACTATGATGACCAAAAATGCAGTTACAGCTACAATCATTACACAATTACAACTACAATCATTACACAATTACAACAAAGACCAAATTCACCCCTTTTCCACCAATGCATTTTGGGTGCTGGTTCAGAGCAAGTGCTTAAGTGAAAATAACAAAACCAGTCAGTATGACTTGTGAACGAATATCATTCACGTCTTACTATACTAAACATAGCAGTGACGCAAAAGAGAATGAGGTATCTGTTTCCTCTAATAAACCTATGCAGGTCACGTGGAAAAGACTCGTCCCAAAGACACAGTCGGGAAATGAACGATTCATTTATGTTTCCTCTAGCTACCAGTACTGAGCCTATGCAGGTCACGTGAAAAATGATCCAACAGGTGTAGCCTATTCGACATCGGCTGCGTAAAACGACAGGCGAGAGTTGCAGTCGGGGAGGAGTTAAAAACGGCTCCGTAAAGTCGGACATTCCTGCTTCTCGTGGTGTACTGCCCTGACGTCGGTCATGGCCGATCAAGCGCTGTTTGCTTACTTTATCGCTGACGAAGTGCGTGTTCTCGAATTTAATCGTTTTCGCATTAGAACTTGCACAAACCAGTGTACTGAAATTTGTCATTTTATGTATTGGGTTATGTTAAACTCTCCAATCTGCAGATTAATAATACAACCAGAACTCAACTAAACTTAGTTTTTCAGTGAATGAAGAGGCGGACTAAAACACTTTCTTTAACCCTCGTGCTGCCTTCGGGTCACATGACCCAAAGGTTCATAACGAACCATCATTGTGTTTACCCAATTTTACCCAATACAAAAACAAATAAAAAAACTTTTCTTTTAACCTTCGCAATGTGGGGGGTCTGAGACAGCCCGACGGTTAAAAGAAAATGCTTCACTTTGTTTTTGTATGCGGTAAAGTTGTCGCAATACGACGGTGGGTCACAATGACTGATGGGTCAGAACGACCCGAGGAGAACACAAGGGTTAACAATAGTAAGCTATTGCTGTCCGTCAACCCTTAAAAAAAAGAAGTATACTTCAAGTTTATTTTGTAAGTATACTTAGTATAAAAAGTATACTATTATCATGTTACTTAAAGTATACTAGCAGTGTACTTATTTTTATACAATTTTTGTACTAAGTAAACTGAATTGGCCCACTTTTTAGGTCACTTTAAAGTACACAGTGTATTTCAAGGTTTACTTTTGAATACTGTAAAGTAGCCTGTGTAGTGCACTTTCAGTTCATGAAGAATACTTCCTAAAGAGCCTCAAAGTATACTGGGCAATACTTTTAAGTGCACTTTCAATTAATGTAAGTACTTCAAGAAGTAAACTTAATAAATCAAATTCAAAAAAAAAAACCTATTACTTACTAATATAGTATAATGTTTAGGAGCCCCTCAAACGCCTCAGATTATAAGTCACTTAGCGAGAACGGGGGCCCTTGCAAAGTTACACTGAAATTTCTTATCTGAAAGAAGCTATTCACTGCGCAAGCTTTGATGTTAGAAGAATCCAGCTCTTATGAAACGTAACAGTAATTTAACTCATGGTTACAATTGTAAACCACCACAACAATGTAAACAAAACACTACATTCTAAGCAGACACATTTAAAAAACGAAATTAATGAAGTTACATTTGTATTTCGAACAAACGGCAAACTTATCAGCAGATTTTAACACTATTTACCGCCTTGCATCATGGGAATTGACCAGCCAATGAGCCACGCTATCTTCATTTTTTCACGTCGTTATTTCGTTCTTCAGTCAGTTTGTCAGTATAACCTTCAAATGCATAATGCAACCCTTCTGTCTGCTTCTTTCTCAAGTAGCTTTTTCTTTTTTTCCATTAATACTCCATCCATCCATCATCTTCCGCTTGTCCGGGGGTCGGTTCGCGGGGGCAGCAACCTAAGCAGGGAGGCCCAGACTTTCCTCTCCCCGGCCACTTCCACCAGCTCTTCCTGGGGGACCCCGAGGCGTTCCCAGGCCAGCCGAGAGACATAGTCCCTCCAGCGTGTCCTGGGTCTTCCCCGGGGCCTCTTCCCAGTGGGACGTGCCCAGAACACCTCACCAGGGAGGCGTCCAGGAGGCATCCTTATCAGATGCCCGAGCCACCTCAACTGGCCCCTCTCGACACGGAGGAGCAGCGGTTCTACTCTGAGCCCCTCCCGGATGACCAAGCTTCTCACCCTATCTCTAAGGGAGAGCCCGGACACCCTGCGGAGAAAACTCATTTCGGCCGCTTGTATTCGCGATCTTGTTCTTTCGGTCACTACCCACAGTTCGTGACCATAGGTGAGGGTAGGAACGTAGATCGACTGGTAAATAGAGAGCTTCGCCTTTCGACTCAGCTCCTTCTTCACCACGACGGACCGATGCAGAGCCCGCATTACTGCGGACGCCGCACCGATCCGCCTGTCGATCTCGCGCTCCATCCTTCCCTCACTCGTGAACAAGACCCCGAGATACTTGAACTCCTCCGCTTGGGACAAGATCTCCTCCCCGACCCGGAGATTGCACTCCACCCTTTTACGGTCGATAACCATGGCCTCAGATTTGGAGGTGCTGATTCCCATCCCAGCCGCTTCGCATTCGGTTGCGAACCGCTCCAGTGAGAGCTGGAGGTCACGGCCCGATGAAGCCAACAGGACCACATCATCCGCAAAAAGCAGCGACCCGATCCTGAGGTCACCAAACCGGTGACCGGTATCCATTAATACTCCAATTGATAATTATTAGTATAAGATTATAGGGCTTCAGAATGTTTTGGCAGTAATTAAAGATCCTGTAAAGTGGAATTAAAAACGAGTTTCAAGTTCACCACACCACCGAATAATGTGTTATTAACTACCCATCCAAATTCGAATAAAAAAAAAAACACCGACAAGTATGTTCAATTAGGCTTTGAAATCGTAAGAAAATTAGCAGTCTTCTCTGTTCGAGACTGGGGGGGCGTGTCGCCTGAAGGAGCTGAAGCTCGGCCCCCTCGCTGGAAGGCGCCGCCTCTCTCAAGTAAGCTACCTACGACCCAGATAATGACGCTACGTCAAGCCGAACAAAACAGTATAGAATTAGAATGTATTTATTCAATGAGTGAAACATACAGATGCATATAAATGAAATATTCCCCTGAGCTGTAACACAGGAGTAAACATTTACAGTAGAGACAGCAGACAGTGAGCTCTCTAACTACTTCTAGCACATTAGCTACCATTTCACCAAAATACCATCATTCTACACTGAGTAGCCTGATATCAAGTTAGCGGTTTGCACTAATTATAGCAGAGATACCTCTGGAAAAGTTATCTAGTATAATTATAACAAGCACACAAAACTGAGTGATGAATTGCTGGCGGTGGTGGATGGTCCAGGTGCGACCGGAGGATGAACGGCCGGGGGGGCGATGCTCGGTACGGCTCCGTGCTGCAAGAGAAGCCGTGTGTTGGTGAACCCCGTCTGTGTCTGGTCCATGTTAAAACTGTCTGTCGTGAAATGGTCAGTGGCGCAGAGGCGGCTGTTGGAGTTTATCCGAAGCTTTCCATGAGCGTGGCTCTTCACAACATCTATCCACCTATTTTTCCTTTCATTATCAACAGGGAACTTAAATGGCGTTGCAGCGCAGCTGGAGTTTTTGCATCCAGGGAAGAGGCAGTTGCGGGTGGTGGGAGACATCCTGAAGCTAGCTAGCTAGCTGATGTAAGCTACAATAACAGTACAGCAGGAGGAGCCATTCAGTGATCTGACGTAGATGGGGCGAAATGACGTAGATAGGGCATATTTTGGCTCCGCCCATTAAAACCTGATCTGAAAACGGAAGAGAAACTGTTCTTCGGTCTAACTCCACATTTCAGTGCGACAAATTTTTGCACATGCTTTCAGGAACTAATTTCACACATATATAATATACTTAGAAGCAAAACATAGAATTTAGTTTACAGGATCTTTAAGGTTACAGCTTCAGTACCAAAAAAGATTCAATGTGCAATGCACAATAGATTTTCATAGACATGAATAATTAGAATGAGATGGATCTAAAAAATGTAACCTGTAATGTACTTTAAAATTATTTTGACTGTTTTTGCTGTATAATAATAGAAAACGTACATGCTACTCCAGAAGAAATGTATACCATTTTCTGTTTCTAAGCACACTTCTTAAAAGTACATCAAAAGTGAACTATTTTCTAAGTATACTTCTTACAAAAGTGAACTATTTTCAAAGCATACTTAAAAGTATATCAAAAGTGAACTATTTTTTAAGCATACTTCTTAAAAGTATATCAAAAGTGAACTAAAAGTGTACTATCCATATTTTAGTATACTTATAGTATACTTTAATATACTTCTTTTTTGTAAGGGAAGGCAATATTATGCAAATATTACATTAAAATATAGCTGCAAGCAGCGATGCGGGTTCCTCTGCAAAATGGAAAAATATTATAAAAATGTACATTGTAGAAGATCAAGAGTTGGACAACAAGAGAGCAAAATTACTTCATGTTGACCAATGACAACAGTACGGTGTTCATTTTAGGACATCCTCAGATCTCAGACTCAAATCTCATTCTCAAACGAAAAGGCGTAATTTCTCAGACCAAAAGTCGTCACTCAGGCAAAACGGCTTCAAAAACGGCTTTCAAACCTATATGACTAACCTATATGACTTAAACGTCAAAGTATCACTACTGTAGAAGGGAAAAATTTTCAAGCATTTAGCCCACTCATATTGCATTCATTCATTAAGAACCACCTTTGAAACAAGCTGAACCCCCTTGAAACAAGCTATTCTAAGTAACAACGTTGTCACCGGCAGTATTAGATAGAATAGCGATTGAAACAGTACAGTACCATCTGGGTGATTCTCATGAAACTAACCTTGAACCATGGTGTTCATGATTTGAATATAAAAATCATTATGAAATTACATGGTAAAACCTTAATCCAATAGATACACATTCTGTCAAGATATTAAAACATTTCAATTGGTTATTTAAGATTTTTTATGCATTTTCCAGTTAATTTCTCATTACCGCAATGTGTCCCAATTCAAAATGATGGTCATCTAATGTATTACAAGTATTATATTTTTTTTTAAACAATCAATGTAGCTTTGGCCGTCGCGGAGCCAAAAACCCAGGCGTGGGAGGAGTTTGGCGAGGCCATGGAGAATGACTTCCGAATGGCTTCGAAAAGGTTCTGGACCACCATCCGGCGACTCAAGAGGGGGAAGCAGTGCACTGTCAACGCTGTATATGGTGGGGATGGTGCGCTGCTGACCTCAATGGGGGACGTCCTGGATCGGTGGTAGGAATACTTTGAAGACCTCCTTAATCCCACCAACACGCTTTCCGACGTGGGGGCAGAGTCTGGGGACATCGGGGGGGGCCCTTCTATCTCTGGGGCTGAGGTCGCCGAGGTGGTTGAAAAGCTCTGCGGTGGCAGGGCCCCTGGAGTGGATGAGGTCCGCCCGGAGTTCCTTAAGGCTCTGGATGTTGTAGGGCTGTCTTGGTTGACACGACTCTGCAACATCGCGTGGACATCGGGGACAGTGCCTCTGGACTGGCAGACCGGGGTGGTGGTTCCCCTCTTTAAAAAGGGGGGCCGGAGGGTGTGCTCCAACTTTAGGGGGATCACACTCCTCAGCCTCCCTGGGAAAGTCTATTCAGGGGTTCTGGAGAGGAGGGTCCGTCGGATTGTCGAACCTCAGATTCAGGAGGAGCAATGTGGTTTTCGTCCTGGCCGTGGAACTGTGGACCAGCTCTACACCCTCGGCAGGGTCCTGGAGGGTGCATGGGAGTTCGCCCAACCAGTCTACACGTTTTGTGGATTTGGAAAAGGCGTTCGACCGTGTCCCTCGGGGGCTCATGTGGGGGGTGCTCCGGGAGTACGGGGTACCGGATTCCCTGATCGGGGCTGTCCGGTCCCTGTACGACCGGTGCCAGAGTTTGGTCCGCATTGGCGGCAGTAAGTCGAACTTGTTCCCGGTGAGGGTTGGACTCCGCCAGGGCTGCCTTTTGTCACCGATTCTGTTCATAACTTATATGGACAGAATTTCTAGGCGCAGCCAGGGCGTTGAGGGGTTCCGGTTTGGTGACCTCAGGATCAGGGTCTCTGCTTTTTGCGGATGATGTGGGCTAGTGTGGACGCACCCTTAAAGAGTGCGCTAACATGGAATTCTGCATGCATCGGTTTGTGTTTTTGGTTAAACTGCTTTGAGTTTACAAGCGTTGATTGTGATTGGGATACTGCGTTTATTTTTTCCGTTTTTATCAATCTAAATTAATGCACAGACTAAAAGTAAAATTGTTCAAACTCAAACTTTTGATTTTACTGGGGCACAGCAGATTTATACTGGGGCAAGTGCCCCAGTAAAAAGGGTCTAATGACGCCCCTGTCGGTAGGCCTATCATTTAGAAACTTTCTTTAGTTTTGTAATGTTTTCTTGACTACCTCAATTCTGACTTGTGTGCCGAGTCCGATACCTGGACTTCTGTGTGCGTGCTGTAGGGGCTATTTGGAAAGCTCAGAAGAGTGCGCTAACATGGAGTTCTGCGTGCATCGGTTTGTGTTTTCGGTTAAACTGCTTTGATTTTACAAGCGTTGATTTGGATACTGCGTTTATTTTTTCCGGGATTATCAATGTACATTAATGCACTGACTAATAAAGTAAATTGTTAAAACTCAAAACTTTAGATTTTACTGGGGAACAGCAGATTTATACTGGGGCATGTGCCCTAGTAAAAAGGTTCTAACGATACCCCTGGTTGCCACGTTATGTTGGGATGCTGTTGCGATGGCTGTTGGAATAACAAGTTTACTAAATATAGCCTATGCCATGTTTATGTACCATGTCAGCTTTACATGTGAAAAAGGAAAGCTCAGATGAAAGGCTTGGCGGAGAAATGCGCATCTAGTGTGAACAGCCTTGCGCCATTCGTAGCCGATCGTGGCGCTTCCCTGCGCTCCAGGGCGCTTCGTCTGGCAAATCATGTCGTCATTAGAACCCGTGCAGTTCAGAGCCATATAAAAAGTATATAGGCCGCTAACAAAGTCCCCACACGTACTACGTCGCCGCCATCACCCCCATTGGAAACCAATGATAAAAAGGCAGAGACGACACAGACATTGTGGGCAAAGCTTGTCTACATTGTATGCTTTTCGGCTGTGCGAGGGTACAATTGTCACCCCCCATACAAGCGCCGCCGGCGCTGCATGAAGTCGAACACACCTAAAGACTCATACCTGACGATAGGTCACGTGAAAAAGGATCCGAAGACTTGTACCCGAAGACACAGTCGGGAGATGACCGAATTAGTTTCCTCGACTGAGCCTATGCAACAGTCCCGATGCGCGGCCACGAGAAAATGAACGAATCACTCTTTGAGAGAACTCGTTACTCATGAGTCATTCTAAAGATTCGTTCTAGCCCATGGAAAAGCAAAACGGTTCTTAGTAGGCTCGCAAGTTAAACCAGCTCCGAACAGGCTCTAGCACCAGCTCCGAACACCAGCCCCGAACAAGCTCCCGGTTCAAGTTGGTGGAAAAGGGGTAATTGTGAAGCAAATGAAGGGTTCTAACCTGTGCTTTAGAGAGCAGAGATAAAAACAAAGGTGGGGTCTCCTAGATTCCAAAGCTTGAGATGACAGTACCTTTAAAGGCTGTGAAGGAATTCAGACTCACTGAGTCTGAAAAGTGGACTTGGCTAATCTCTGCCAGGTGCATTCTTGTCTAAACCTCCGCAACCCAAAATGGGCGTAGTTATGGCAACCATGCAAACCAAGCCCCAAACATTTACTGTGAAATGACTCATCTCTAGATCCTTCATCTGGTCTGTGGGAGAAAGCCACCCCCCGACTCTGCTGACGAGGAACGCTTGTTACTTGGAGGAAATGCATGATTTAAGTGATACCAACTCTCACTTCATCTGCATCCATTTTTAATACAGAAAAACTAAGATAGGCTTGGTCAAGAGGCTATTTTGTTCAGAAAGTTCAGTTTTACGCTACTAAAATAGTAGCCTAAAATAGTGTATAGTAGGTGTATGGTAAGTCACACCTAGTGTATATAAGAGACAGTACTGGAGCAGAAGAATAATTCTCAACTGTATAAAAGAGACAGTACTGGAGTGGAGCAGAGGGATAACGCTCACCTATATAAGAGACATTACTGGAGTGGAGTAGAGGGATAACTCTCACCTATATAAGAGACATTACTGGAGTGGAGTAGAGGGATAGCTCTCACCTATATAAGAGACATTACTGGAGTGGAGCAGAGTTTCAGCCCACAGCTGGCAGATCTCACTCTTGGTCAGACACTCCATTCCATAGCACAGCTGGTACTCCAGCTTGGGCAGAACATGCACTGGCACAAACTGTAAGGTCCAAAGATACCATAAGAAGATTAGTTCTGTGTTCAACATTTGGCTAGTAGGTCTGAAGTTGACAGGCTCTAAAGGGAAATGCTCCTTGTATGTAGTATATACTTGGCCAATAAAGATGATTCTAATTCTGAAGTTACATTTTACCAAGTTCTAACAAGAGGCAGGTTACGTATAGAGAATGAAATGCTTAGTGTTGAGCGTTGGACTGGTGACAACATGTCGGATTTGGTTATATATAAAATCAACATAGCAACAGAACTTGCACTGTACCTTCTTGGGTCCATAGACCCCCATGGTCTTGATTTGAGCTAGGGCCACAGAGCTGCGCACCATGACGAGCAGGTCCTGTAGGCTGTAGAGCTTGTAGAGCAGGTTCCCCTCCTCCGGAGCCTCGTAGTCCTGCTCATCCTCCGCACTCACCAGCAGATCCTGCGACAGCAGCTCTAGGACAAGAGGGAGACATACACACATTACAACGCAATACAGTACATGGCCCAAGCACTGCTCAGTCGGACGACAACTTGCTGTTTTTGTACAGTAGCGGTGGGAAGTACAGCTTACTTTTCTGTTGTGCTCCATGCAGGGTGCCAGCTGTGACAGGTCCAGTGGAGGCAGCAACGGAAGACTCCCTGTCCAAAGTATCCTCACTCTGCAGGTAGGAGGACACACAGGGTTTGACCATAGATTGAGGGTGGCCATGCCCTGGGGGCCCCACTGCTCGGTGCGGAGAGAGGGCTTCTGGGGGCCGAGCGGAGGCTTTGGCTGGTTCCTGGGCCTGGCTCTGCGAAGGCTTGAGCATGGCTTTCTGCATGCGCAGGATCTGGCCCAGCTGGTCCTGGGGTGCCTTGGCCCTCCTGCGGTCTCTCTTAGGTCCCTCAGAAGGGGGTAAGGCAGGGCTGGGTCTGTGGCTCTGTGGGGACTCGTGGATGGACTCGGCCGAGGAGCTCATGGGTGTATCTGCGTGGCGGGGAAGGAACTTTGATGCAGTTTTGGCTAGTCTCTTTGTCTGTTTGCTGGCTGAGGTGTCTGGGGATGTAAGGTCAACAATGACAAGCCGCTCGTCCTCTGAGTCTCTATCAAAAAGGGCATCCTCCTCCGACTCGTCCGAGTCTATCCTCAGTTTCTTGGCCTGGCGTATGACAGAGCGGGGGGCAGGGCCACAATCGCTGTCCTCCTTCTCTGCTGGCTCTTCCTTAGACGACTCTGTATCAGACCAGGAGTTCCCTTCTTCTCTCTGAACACTACTGCCCTTCTCAGCTAGGATGCAAGACTCTGGAGACTTCGCTTTAGGCTGGGGGAGTATGGAGCCTTCAGGTTTGACAGCGGGGCTTGGTTGTTTCAAGCTTGTGAGCTTCTCGGAAGACTTTGAGGACTCTCCAAAGGTCTCCAGATCAGTGAGATCCACGTCAAAGTCCATGCAGGAGCTCTCAAATGACACCAGACTTCTTTGCAAACTCTCCTTCTAAAAACAAACACTCACCCATTAGATTAATTGGTGATCAATAATACAACTCCATCAAAATACTATCTGTCATGACTGAAAAGTTACTATACAGTACATACCACAGGGGGTAGTTTTTTGGAAGGCGGGATCTCTGTCTTAATGTCGGACACATTTTTACATCCATCTTTCCTGACAGAAAGCATCAGACTCTCCTCATGGTAGATATGACTCCTCTCCCTAATGGTCACTTCTGTCTTCAGTAGGGGGGAGTCAATATAAGCAGTCTTCCTTTGACTACTGCCTGCAGATCACACAGTGAATTTGTGAAATAGCACCACCATGCGGCCAATTCATGCTAATACAGTCTCAACCTTTTCATACAAATCATTAAAAACAAATAGGGGCAAATAGAATAAATCGACACTGAAATATTTTAAATGCATGAAGTACGAAGCTGGGCAGATGTGGCCTACCTTTCCCTGGCTTGGTCTTCACCCACAAAGGTAGCTCCCAGGGGTCACTGAAGTCAGGGCCGTGGTTGTTGAGCAGCCTGACCAAGGCGTCTCTGGTCAGACACACGTGGGGTTCATACCGGGCACATAGTTTATTCGCATTACTGTCACTGCTGACGGCCTAGGATCAGAACACACAATAGAACTGAGGTAGGCAATGATCAAGGCAGCTTCTTTACCAAAGAGACTGACATGTATTGAAACTAAATGAAAAACACACATCTTAAGAAATGATTATGCATCTCGAATCTTTGAACTATGTTTACTATCCTATTACTATGATGCGTTATCTGGTTTAGAGTTTCATCTCAACTTTAGCGCGCTCTGGTGTCTGTCTTTGAAAACTGCAAACCATCAGAGCAGCAGACTCCTCTGATCGTTGTGAACCAGTAAAACTATACTTCAGCTCTGCTTTGTGGCAGTAATTAAATAGGGGAGGAACATGCTTACTGCAAGTGAAACACTGGCTTTTTTAACAGGACTTTTCTCTGATGAAACACTCTCATAATCCGTTGCAAGTTGTGGTTCATCAGGCAGTAAATTACGGTCTGCAATCACCACATTGCCCTAAAGAAATAAAAATTAAAAACACACTTATACAAAACCAGTGCATTTGCAAGGAAAGTTCTGTAGTTCAGCCTTAAAGTTCAATACAGATAAAGAATGTGTTGTAGATGTAATTCTGTATACATCATCTTCTTACCATGGTCACAAGCAGTTTTTCAAATGTCAGACAGAGGTCAGGGCTGAAAGTCCCTCCTGTCAAACTGGTCATCTCATGGATGAGGTACAGCTGTGGATAGGTCTGAATACGTTCCAAGCAGGCTCTAAAGTACTCCTGAAACCGAGACAAGTGCTTGAGCCTTCATGAACACCCTGGCATTATGACCTCTTGGACTGTGAGGTGGCAGTACCTCTGTGTACAACCCTGCTCCCTGGGATATGTAGTTGTAATCTTCTGCACACTTTCGGGCCACATCTTGCAGATAGTTCATGAACTGGGACACCTCAATATTCACACGACCCAAATTCTGCAGTAAAGAGAAGATGCCCCATTTTATTTCTGTTGTGAAAACCATATCCTCCAATGTAGGACCGTTTGTGTGGTGAGGAGAGGGTTTAGCATTTGATTGTCTCAAATATTTTGTGGTAATACCTGAGGAGGTTCTCTGCAAGATTTGCTGGTCAATGCTTGCAGATACAGCATCTGTTCTTTGCAGGTGAGACTGGATACACAGGGGAAAGGTACCCTTGGCTCTGGATAAGCACTAGTTGCCTGGACTTGGCTCTTCTTGTTCATTGTAGTCTTAATGTCCTTGTGGTCATCCTCAGAGTCCTGGCTTTCCCAACAGGCACTACCATCATTGCTGTTGTTGGACTTCTCTCCCTCTTTGGGGGGAGGAATGTCAGGTTTTCTTGTAATGTTCTTGGTCACTCTCTTTACTTCAGTGTTCACTGTGGGACTGAATGAAGGAAAGCACTATATGTCACCTAGGTGTTGCAACAGTTACAGGGCTCTTAACCCTTGTACTGCCTTGGGTCACATGACCCAAAGGTTCATAACGAACCATCGTTGTGTTTACCCAATTTTACAAAATACAAAAAACCTTTGCAATGTGGGGGGTCTGAGACAGCCCAACGGTTAAAAGAAAATGCTTCACTTTGTTTTTGTATGCTGTAAAGTTGTCGCAATACGACGGTGGGTCACAATGACTGATGGGTCAGAATGACCCAAACGTTAACAGATATGGCAATCTCACACCAAACTTTTGACAAAACTTGAGAGCCCTACAATAATGAGAACGTGGTCATAACATGACCTTAGAACAACGTGATTTTTAAATACAACGTTACCTTTGACTAAGAACCCAGAGTTCCTTGATACTAGGGGCAAGAGAATACTTGTCATATAGATCTCTGGTGAAGAATGGACCGTCACTGGGTGGGATGTCCTCCCTGAAATAGGATGGATTTAGTTATAAAATAGCATTAGCTAGCTAAGCCAGGGACAGCTAACTCAGTGGCTAGCTCGTTACCAAAAGTCTTTACAAGATTATGCTCAATGCTACACCGTGTTTTGTTGGTGTAAAATCGACATCACGTCAAGTCAGTGAAGCCGTCATAAGTACGTTTGGGTGTAGTGTGGCTAGGTTCGATAGCCAACGCTAGCTGCCTACTTTGCATCTGACACGTTTAGCTGCGGCTAGGAGACAACACTCACCATATTAGTTCCATAATGTAGCTTTGAATCGTTATTTATCAATAGTACGTTCTGATTGAAGTTGATCACACTGCCAGGTTTTAGGGAAGCGTTTCCCACGCTTGGTTGTTTTGGTGTTACTTTTAAAACGTCCCCCTAGTGAAACAGAGGCATTTTAAACTGTCCGGATACAGTATACAATGCCAAGATGTACAGTACAAGTGCTGCTCACAGCCTTATCTTATTTCTTCAAAAATGTATCTATTGGTCCACCATTACAGTGACAGAGAAAAATGTGTCATTTCACAAAAATAGGACACTTTAGATTCTGATCCAGATTTTTTTATTTTCATTGGGTGTGCTTTGCCTTCGGCAAGGGCACAACCTTTGTTCTCTCACATATATTATTAGGGGCCAAGCAGCGAAGCTGCTGTAATTGTTGGAATGCTGCTTCAGCATTCCAAGTATTGTTCCTTGAATCTTTATTGTTGGAATGCTGAAGCAGCATTCCAAGTATTGTTCTTTGAATCTTTATTCAACTTATATTGTTCTTTGAATCTTTATTGTTGGAATGCTGAAGCAGCATTCCAAGTATTGTTCTTTGAATCTTTATTGTTGGAATGCTGAAGCAGCATTCCAAGTATTGTTCTTTGAATCTTTATTCAACTTATTGGTGGCCAAGCCGCGAAGCGGCGAAGCCACTTAAGTGTTTCTACCTTTTCTTATTATTATTGGTGGCCAAGCCGCGAAGCGGCTAAGCCACTTAAGTGTTTCTACCTTTTCTTATTAGGGGCCAAGCAGCGAAGCTGCGAGGCACCTATTGTTATTGTTAGTATCATTATTAGGATTCCTCCGTAAGGAGGAAACCTATTGTTATTGTTAGTTTTATTATTAGGGGCCAAGCAGCGAAGCTGCGAGGCACCTATTGTTATTAGGGTTCCTCCGGTAGGAGAACCCTATTGTTATTGGTGGTATTATTATTTTTTACCCATGGGAGTCAATGGCAGCCCCTAGACCAGTACCGTAAAAAGTTGTGAAATTTGGCATGTTGAAACTGCAGACCATTAGTAACTACCATACCAAACATGGGCCATGTGAGACAATAGGTGGCGCTACAGGCCACGCCCCAATATGTCAATTTTCAAATTGATGCCATTTGCAGGCCATAAGTCCCAAAATTCTGAAATTCATTACATATGCCTTATTTCTCATGAGGAATAAAAAAGCCTCAAGAAGCTATAACGGCCACCATATTGGATTTGTCTGTACAATAAAGATTAAGGAAACGCGTTTTTTCCCTACTCCTCCTACATTTTTGGTCGAATTTTCTTCAAAATTGCCATAGATGATATCCAGACTGAGCCTCACAAAAGTTATCGTAGGGATTTCTGATTTTCAAAACCGTTTGTCCGGTAGAGCCAATCAAAATCTGCAACAAAGCAACCAAACAGGACGTTTGGTCAAATCTCAGCAAATCTTTGAGATATCAACACCAAACTTGGTATGTCACGTGGAAGACACTACAACATGTTACCATGTGCAAAGGCAACTTCATACCTCAAAAAATGATTGATATAAAGCAAATTGAATTTATTGCTAATGCTAAAATAATGCTTTACACATCCGCCGTCCAAAAACTGATACTCTGATTCAATCACTAGTTCATATGAAGACTCTTGAGAATGTTGAGTACACAAATCTGAGAAAAAGTTGACTGTAACATGAAAACTCGATTTTTAGTGAATATTTGAAACATGCATGCTTGGCTAATTTCTAGGGCTGTTTCCCCAAATCCTCTCTCCCTTTGCTCCTGTGCGCGCGTGCTCCACATTCTCTCACACACAAGGGGCCAGAGCCCCTTGACACACGCATGCTTTCTTGAAATTGTGTGCTGACCAAGCCCCCACCCTCGTTTTTTAGCCCCTGTTTCATTTCGCTTCCAATCGCAGCTCGCTGTTACGAATACAAATTATTTTTCGGCGGCCATTGTTGTTTCCCGTGTCCCGTGAAAGTCGTCTCCCGTGAAAGCCGTGTTGGAGGCAGCCACTTTCGGTAAGTCCTGGTTTTACACATTTTAAGCTAGAATTAATGATTGGGTTTGTGAAAGTACACTACTCTTGAATTATGGTGAAGGTTTAGCACTTTTAGACTTTATAGATCGTGATTCTGAAGTGACGGAAAACCAAACTCGAAAAGTAGCTACTGTAGCTCTAGCTTTTTTCCTCTGTGTTTTTAATTAGTGAGTCATTTTGCATCTCGGCGAATTGTTCATCAAAAAGGTCGAGGAGAGCAGCCTTTAGGAGAAAAAGCAATTCCCCACAGACCTGTCGGCTCATAATGGTGATTTTTGGCGTGAAAGTCTTTGTAATAAGCCTATGCGGCAGGGAGACTTTTTCAAGGCGAGCCTGTTTCATTCGTCATATGCCCTGAGAAAGCGACCTACGTTAGCCAGGCTAGTTTTGCCAATTTCGGTAAGTCAGGCTATTTAAAGGTCTCTTACAGTCAGAATCACTGTTTACAAGCAAAGGTCGAGCTGGTCTTTTGTCAGATGTGTATATATTGACCAGTTTAGAGGTAAATACTCTTGCCAGAGCCTGGAATCGAACCTGTGTTTTGAGTGACTGCATGGGTCTCCATGACGTCAACACATTTGGATTCAAGTTCAAGTAATGACACTGCATTTCACAGTCAAAACTGAAGTCTGTATCAAGTGTAGATGGGAAAAGCTTCATTTTTCACAACTGACATGGACCCTTTCTTCACTTTGACAGGTCTGGAGGGTCATGCAGAGGCCTGCTCAACAGAGTTCAACAGAGGATGCAACAGACTCGAGGATGGTGAGATCCACACAGACCCCTTGCTGGACTACCCCTCTCTAGCTGGACAGCTTCTCTTCAGCCCTGACCCCAGAACAGCTTGATCCAGCTGGCCTGCCTGCCTGCCTGCCTGCAGGCCCTGCTTGCCCCTGCCTGCCAGCCCTCCAGAGACAGTCACCCCACAGACACAGTAGCTCTGCAGCCTGCTTTTTTGAGGACATTGATGAAAAAGGACAAGCCAGCATTACTTTGATGAAAGTCTAAATGTTTAATCCTTTCCATGTGCCAGTATGCCAAGCTGCTGACTTTGTGTCTTAAGTGATGAAACTAGTTCAAGTGATAGACTTTTGACCTGAATCCAATGATTATTCATCTGAATAAAAACCACTCAAGAGAAGTACTGCTTCTTGGAGCATTTGTGCTCCACATCAGTACATCTCACACATTTGCCTTTGTTTCCATGGGATTCATGGAATTGTTAGTTTCTGCTCCACCATTTCCACCCTAGTGTAATAATAAGTATAATTTAGGACAGCAATTACATTTTTGTGTTATCCTTCCGCATTACACACATTTAGTCAATGTTCTTAAACTCAACCGATTATTGTCATTTTACCATACTGTTCATATTGAACAGACATCAGTGTTTACTTGGAAAGATGACTGTATATTTCCACTTTTGATTTGTATTTCCATCGTAAGTTTGGTCTTTAATTTCATTTGGAAGTGGTATTAAAAGGTCTTACATTTAACTTGTTTATACCTGTAGACACCCTGTGAAGCCCCCACTGCAGAGACAGTTGGTGACAGAGAGGTGCAGACATTAAGTTAAACATGCCTTAAGAATAGAGTAACAAATAGAGACTAAATGTGTAAATGGCTGTTGAAACTGAGTTGGTGCATGTCAGTTTAGGCAAAGGTAACCTTTTAAACCTCTAGGTTTAAAACAAATTCAGATTTGATTGGAACTCTCTTTTATACATTTATAGTTGGATTTGACATTTAATTCATTTAGCAAGTTGTTTAACTCAAACAACCATAACACGGTACATATGGTATACAATGCTGCAGTCAGATTTGGCGAAATTGTTAGCTTGGATGTTATCTTTACATATAGATGGGGTCTTGTTGATGCGCACGCAGCTTCAAGGCAGAAAGACGCGTTCCATTTCACTTTTACTGTACCTACACCTTTAATGTTCCCGCCATCCCCCCATTTCTGAATAAAGTTCGACTGATCTGATTTGTTGATTTCTGTTGCTATGAAAACCAGTTTAGCCAAGCTAACTAACATTGTTTTTAGCTAGCTTGCATTACCATTCAATTGCTAACAAAACATTAGTAAAAATAGCTTGCTAATCGGGCAGAACTTGAACTCGGGCAGGAGACTCTGAGACCTCAGCGCACCACTAGCATCTCGTCATATCACGCAGTCGGAGCACAGCTAGATAATCAGCGTCAGCGCTCTTGGGTACCCAGCATGCAGTGCGGCATGTTAAAAAAACAACAGCTACGCAAGGGATTTCAGTTGTTGTGTTCGTTCAGTTAGATGTTTGTAATGTTATTGGCCGGGTTTCCCAGATTCGTTAAGAAGCTCTTAACGCTAAGAGCTTCTTAAGAGCGTTCTAAGAACGCTCTAGAACGCTCTTAGAACGCTCCTAAGAAGCTCTTAGCGTTAAGAGCTTCTTAACGAATCTGGGAAACCCGGCCATTGTTTGTTAGTTAATATAATCTTGTTGGTCACCTTGAGTGTGCATGCTGTGTAGTTTAATGGGAACAGAGAGTCGGCCATTTTACTATCACAGGCTATACTTGCAAGGAGCTGAACGTGGGCTGTGCCCTAGACCAGACCAATTGCCTATGAGGCTAATCTTGATTCTGGATTGACTGAGATTCTGGAAAGAGATCTACTCAAGAAGAGAGTCAATATCTGTGGTTTTCAAGCCATCTTTGAGAAAGTTTGAAAACAATGTTGCGGTTAATATGTTTTGATTGTGGGAGGCAACTTTTGGACTACACCTAAACCTCATGCGGCCACCGCACCACCCGCACTGGCAAAGAGGGAAACAGCATGGATGGGGAAAGTGTGTGGGCAGAGCAAGCAGTAGTAGTACATAGACTACACACGTCCTTTACTAAAGTGTATTCTGACTTTCATAAAGTTATTGTTGTAATCAAAGCTTTTAAAGAATGGATCTCTGCATGATGGGCCTGACCAGAGCACAGGTGGCCTGACAGAACACGCTTCAAAGTTGTCACTTTCAAAAGGGTGGCATTTTAACCCTGTCAGTCCAAAATGTCTAAAAGTTGGTACGCATGCCTTATTGCCAATGGGGAACAAAGAAGTCTCAAGAACCCATAATGTCGGCAGCATGGATATTTCTCTACAGTGACAATTTGTGAAGAATTTCAAAAAATGACTTCAAATCAGCCATTGATCCAATTGTATTGAAATGTTGTGTACATGTATGAAATACATGTCTGTGTCATGTCAATTTTGTAATGGTTTGCAATGCTGAGGAGGAACCCGCCATTGCTGCCTGCAGCTATATTTGTTAGTATTATTATTAGGGTTCCTCCGGTAGGAGAACCCTATTGTTATTGGTGGTATTATTATTTTTTACCCATGGGAGTCAATGGCAGCCCCTAGACCAGTACCGTAAAAAGTTGTGAAATTTGGCATGTTGAAACTGCAGACCATTAGTAACTACCATACCAAACATGGGCCGTGTGAGACAATAGGTGGCGCTACAGGCCACGCCCCAATATGTCAATTTTCAAATTGATGCCATTTGCAGGCCATAAGTCCCAAAATTCTGAAATTCATTACATATGCCTTATTTCTCATGAGGAATAAAAAAGCCTCAAGAAGCTATAACGGCCGCCATATTGGATTTTTCTGTACAATAAAGATTAAGGAAACACGTTTTTTCCCTACTCCTCCTACATTTTTGGTCGAATTTTCTTCAAAATTGCCATAGATGATATCCAGACTGAGCCTCACAAAAGTTATCGTAGGGATTTCTGATTTTCAAAACCGTTTGTCCGGTAGAGCCAATCAAAATCTGCAACAAAGCAACCAAACAGGACGTTTGGTCAAATCTCAGCAAATCTTTGAGATATCAACACCAAACTTGGTATGTCACGTGGAAGACACTACAACATGTTACCATGTGCAAAGGCAACTTCATACCTCAAAAAATGATTGATATAAAGCAAATTGAATTTATTGCTAATGCTAAAATAATGCTTTACACATCCGCCGTCCAAAAACTGATACTCTGATTCAATCACTAGTTCATATGAAGACTCTTGAGAATGTTGAGTACACAAATCTGAGAAAAAGTTGACTGTAACATGAAAACTCGATTTTTAGTGAATATTTGAAACATGCATGCTTGGCTAATTTCTAGGGCTGTTTCCCCAAATCCTCTCTCCCTTTGCTCCTGTGCGCGCGTGCTCCACATTCTCACACACAAAAGGGGCCAGAGCCCCTTGACACACGCGCGAGCTTGGTACGGCACAAGAAGAAGGCCATTTTATAGTTGGAGAAGACTTGAAGACAACGACTGACGAGACTCCTGCAGCCCTCAGAGATTTTCATTGTTACATTTGACAGTGAGTAATAAGAGCCTACAACGGCAGTACAAAACATGTATTTTAGCGTTTGTATTCGTATGATAACTTGAAGACTTTTATACTGTTGTAAACAGGATAGCAGCTAATCTATCTAGGCTAGCTGAGCTAAGGATTTCTCTTTGTACAGGCAGTATTACAGGCTAGCAAGCCGTACAATCTTTAACATTATACTTGCTTCTGTGAGACGCGTTTGAAATTTGTATACTGTGCGTAACTATGCGGTTGGGTTGTTCTATTTCTACGGTCTTCACATCGTAAGTTATTCTTTTCCAAACTGTAGCTAGGTAGCCTAGTTTGCTGCACAGATAGAGCTACCTAGCATTAAACAAGTAGCAATGGTACCATGGTTGTTTTGCTTGCTAGCTTTGTTTGGGTTCATGGTTTGATCGTTTAGGAGTTCCATTGAAAGCCTATAGAGCTACAATACGTTTGTAATCGGCATGTTGTACTATGCTGCACGATTTCCCATCTCTTGATAACATTTTATATTTGTATCAATTTTATACTCTAAATTGCCAAAGTATTCGCTCGGTTGCCTTTACACGCTCATGAACGTGAGTGACATCTCATTCTTAAACCATAGGATATGATGTCGGACCACCCTTTGTAGCTATAATAGTTTCAACTCGTCTAGGAAGGCTTTCCACAAGGTTTAAGAGGTTTATGGAAATGTTTTACCATTCTTCCAGAAGTGCATTTGTGAGGTCCAACATTGATGTGGAACAAGAAGGTTTGGCTCGCAGTCCCTGCTCTAATTCATCCCAAAGGTGTTGTATTGGGTTGAGGTCAGGACTGTGTGCAGGCCACTCAAGTTCGTCCACACCAATCTCGCTCATCCATGTGTTTATGGGCCTTGCTTTGTGCACTGTTGCACAGTCATGTTAGAACAGGAAGGGGCCACCTCCAAACTGTTCCCACAAAGTTTGGAGCATGAAATTGTCAAAATGTTGGTGAATTATTGCATTTCAGGAAATTAACTTATGGGTAGGAAATATTTAATGGATTGGGCTCGGCGGGGTATTTTGTCATCCATCCATTCCTACTCCATGCTCTTGATTATGTAATTGACCTACAGGTACATCTTCTAGGCTATGTTTATTTGTTTTAATTTTCTAATGTGAGTCAGTGGCTTGGCAGTATTTTAACAGTAAGGTTTGGTTATTTGTGTTAAACTGTGATGATTCTTTTGGTGAAACATGAATTTAAAGTAAAAACCATTTGCAAGATAAATTGTTCTCAATTGGTCTTAATTTGTATTTATAGTCGAGTCCGTTTCTCTATGTTTACATTTTACAGACTTAAATTTGAATGTAGACAGTGTAAATTGAATAAAGGTAAATAATGGATGTCTAAATATTTTTTTTAAGTACAGAGATTGGTGTTTTGAGAATCCTAACCCTTTCAATATTTTCTTAAAGGTCTGTATACTAGAACTGTTGAGTATGAAGTTATGATAATGTAAGACTATGAAATTGTTAAGCAGTAGTGTGGTATGTTACATTTCATAGTTTTTGATGGTTTTTCTATGTGTTTTTTAGATGCCATGTTCCAGCAAGAGATCCAGGGACCAAGGATCCACTGTTGAGGTTAGACTTCCTTGTGGGAAAAAATGCTAAACCAGTGTGTTTAAGTGATAAGATTAATTGAGAAAAATGAATGTGAATGAGCATTTTTAACAACGTCTTTGTTACGGACCCATGTTTAAAATGTCCTAATTCAGTCTGTATAGTTGTGGTTGTGTGTTTTTTCTTTTCTCCCCTCTTTCTTTCTATTCGCTGCATGCAGGTATGGTCTAGTCAGCGTTTGTTGGCGGTTGGCTATCAGTCTCCCTATCTCGTGATTGGCAATCAGCCGCGCACTTCCAATCAGCGGTTTAGTTGTCAACATAAAATTACCACACTGGTCAGCTGTTTCAGAGATTGCTTTGGAAAGTTGCTTGTTTAGAGAGTTGTCAAGTCAGAGAGACTTCTTGTTGAAATCATTGTAAATGTTTTTATTATTTTGTTAGAATGGTTTGCTTCATAGTGAACCCTTTTAATAGAGCAGTTAGTGGTGCAGCGTTTATTCGAGGGTGGCGTTCATTCAAGGGCAACGTTTAATTGGTAAGAGAGATTCAGTGAATTGTAGCTGCAGTGCAGCCATAGACAAACACAGAATAGACAAGGAAGTCAAACAAAAGCCCAGTGTAAAATGTATGCCGCGCGTGTCTCTACTTTGTGTACAAATCTGACGCAGCATGCTGTAACATTCTTACACTTTAGCTTTCAAACAGAAACCTGTGCAGAAAGCACTCACCACCAGCAACAGATCTATAGCACGCAAACTTGGTGTTGATGAAAAGCACATTCAGGAATGGTTAAGTCAGCTACCTCGCCATATTGTATACAATATGTGTAACTATCTATAGGCCTGAATGCAATTGTCGCAATTGCATTATAATAATGTATAATTTTTTTTCAAGCAATGTCTTAATTTAGAATTATATAATTGTATTCAGAATTATTACGTGACTTTATTTTGAAGGCCTTTTGGGACGCTCATGAGTGAGAGAGTCGACAACCTAACAGCAAGCGAAGCACAGACAATTTAAAGCTCTGATAAGTTTCAAGTTCAAGTTTATTATCATATACTCATAAACAGCATTTATAAGTAATGAAATTCTTTGTGCTCAATGTCCGTTCAACTTGCAGAATAAAAAAATTCAATACTAAAGAATGGGGAAAAAGGGTAGAAAAAATAAGAAAAATTGTAGTGCAAAAAGATATTTCAAGGACAGTTCAGCATCCTGATGGCATGTGTGAGAAAACTATCCCTGTATCTGCTGGTACAGGACCTTATACTCTTGTATCGCCTTCCAGAAGGCAGGAGGGAGAAAAGACTGTGGCAGGGATGACTAGGGTCAGAAATGATCCACTTGGCCTTTCTCCTGCACCGCTGGCTGTAAAGGTCCTGAATGGATGGTAATGCAGTCCTTGTAATACGCTGTGCAGATTTGACCACTCTTTGTAGTGTCTTCCTGTCCTGGGCAGTGCTGTTGCCAAACCATGTTGTAATGCCACCAGTCAGTATGCTCTCAATGGTGCACCGGTAAAAATTGGTCAGTATAGTGCAGTCCATGCCAAATTTCCACAGTCGCCGCTGAAAAAAGAGCCTCTGTTTCGCTGTCCTTGTAACCACACCAATATGGTGGTCCAGCTCAGATCCTCACTGATGTTGATACCAAAAAATCTGAAACTTTTGACTCTCCACAGCTGTGCCCTCGATGTGAATGGGTGCATGTTCTCCCTGCAGCCGCCTGTAGTCTACTATCAACTCCTTGGTTTTTGCTACATTGAGCAACAGGCTGTTATGCTGACACCAGGATGTCATTGTTGCCACCTCTGCTCTGTAGGCAGACTCATCACCATTCTTGATGCAGCCGACAATGGTGGTGTCATCAGCAAACATAATGATAGTGTTGGAGCTGTTTGTGGCTGCACACCATAGGTGAACAGAGAGTACAACAGTGGGCTTAACACACAACTCTGTGGGGCACAAGTGCTGAGTGTTAGACTGGTGGGGTGATGTTACCTAGCCGTACTGCCTGTGTCCTATCCAGCTGCACATGGAAGGACTGATGTTCCGGTCCTGTAGTTTTATGATGAGCCTTGATGGTACTATGGTGTTGAAAACGGAGCTGAAGTCGATGAAGAGCATCCGCACGTATATGTTGTTCTGATCCAAGTGAAAGAGAGCAGTGTTCAAGGCCAAAGCTACAGCATCATCTGTAGACCTGTTCGGCCTATATGCAAACTGGAGTAGGTCTAATGCAGGTGACAGGCAGGATGTAATGTGGTCTTTGACTAACCTCTCAAAGCATTGACAACAGAAGTGAGTACAACAGGGCGGTAATCATTGAGACAGCTCACTTATGGTTTCTTAGGGACTGGGATGATGGTGGCCCCCTTGAAGCTATTGGGGACGACATACTGCGACAGGGAGAGGTTAAAGATGTCAGTGAACACCCCTGCCAGATCAGGAGCACAGGCCTTGAGAACACAGCCAGGGATGTTGTCAGGTCCTGGAGCTTTATGCACATTCACTCTAAGTGATAAGTTTAAGGTTGTTATAGAGGTTGTTAGAAATCTAAGGAAACCTCTATTCCCTTGTGTACACTACAGCATCCAGCAAACAAAGTATGTTGTTTTGCGTCTGTATTTTACTTTGGTGAACGTTGTTTACATGCTGCACATGTCATTGTATGTTCATATTAAGCTAATGTGGTCTTTATTTTCTCATTACAGCGTGAGTTTAGTTTTAACGTTGGATTTGGAGAAGAAGCTTCAAATAAACCTGTAGCAAGTAAGACACTTGTGCCTGCCAGTGCTTCATGGGAATTATAGTACACTACACTTGTGAATTACTTGTGTAATAAATACTGTGTTTTAATTTAAACCAATTAAATAACCGTTTTCTGATTTTTGGGGGGAGGCGTTTAATCGAGGGTGCCATTTATTACATAATGTTCATTTTTGGTGCAGCGTTTATTCCAGGGCAACGTATAATCAAATAAAAACTGTAGTTTTCTTCCCAGCATTGCAAACACTAGCAGGCAAAAGCAGTGGTGCCCAGATATGTTTCATAGGACTGGCAAAAAAGAGAAGCACAAAGGTACAACATCCTCCCACTACCATTATCTCAAATTCACTCTCCTGAGTTTCCTCTATGTATATCCGTAACTGCTATAGTATGGGCCTATATGAAAGTTTCAAAGAAAAAGTGTAATAATGCAGAATACAGGAAAGGAACAGTGTGCTGGTGTGGAAAGTCCCCACAAACTGCAGAATGGCCAGAAAATATTAGATTTTACATTAGATAGTATCAAGGCCCAATTGCAAAAGAGGTCCAAAGGATATTTACAATTGTAGTAGGCCATTAATATGTTCAGGGGTGTAATTTGTTGGATAAGAAGCCACACCCCCAACTCCAGAGTTGATGTTATCTTTACATATAGATAGACATTAGCTCTACCGTGGTCCAGTTGCCCGCATGACTCTTGTCAGTTATCGAAGCCCATTACATGGTTTTTTAATTTTCAAAACCCTTTGCCCGGTACAGACAATCAAAATGTGCCGTTAAGCCAGCAAACAGGAAGTTGGGTCGTATCTCAGCAAATCTTTGATGGATTCACACCAAACTTGCTGCGTGTACTCGTTGCTCTCTTCTGGGGATGTCTAAAATGTTTTCTGGGTCATTTGACTGCTTGGCCACCTTATTGCTGCTTGCAGCTATATTTGGATTTGGTCAGATTTGGTATCCCATTGGTAAGTCTGCAGCATGGATTTTTCTATACAGTGACAATTTGTGAAGAATATACATTTTTCAATGGTTCGCAATGTTTTGGAGGAATCCGCCATTGCTGCTTGCAGCTATATTTAGGATTCCTCCGTAAGGAGGAAACCTATTGTTATTGTTAGTTTTATTATTAGGATTCCTCCGTAAGGAGGAAACCTATTGTTATTGTTAGTTTTATTATTATTATTAGGATTCCTCCGTAAGGAGGAAACCTATTGTTATTGTTAGTTTTATTATTATTATTAGGGTTCCTCCGGTAGGAGAACCCTATTGTTATTGGTGGTATTATTATTTTTTACCCATGGGAGTCAATGGCAGCCCCTAGACCAGTACCGTAAAAAGTTGTGAAATTTGGCATGTTGAAACTGCAGACCATTAGTAACTACCATACCAAACATGGGCCATGTGAGACAATAGGTGGCGCTACAGGCCACGCCCCAATATGTCAATTTTCAAATTGATGCCATTTGCAGGCCATAAGTCCCAAAATTCTGAAATTCATTACATATGCCTTATTTCTCATGAGGAATAAAAAAGCCTCAAGAAGCTATAACGGCCACCATATTGGATTTGTCTGTACAATAAAGATTAAGGAAACGCGTTTTTTCCCTACTCCTCCTACATTTTTGGTCGAATTTTCTTCAAAATTGCCATAGATGATATCCAGACTGAGCCTCACAAAAGTTATCGTAGGGATTTCTGATTTTCAAAACCGTTTGTCCGGTAGAGCCAATCAAAATCTGCAACAAAGCAACCAAACAGGACGTTTGGTCAAATCTCAGCAAATCTTTGAGATATCAACACCAAACTTGGTATGTCACGTGGAAGACACTACAACATGTTACCATGTGCAAAGGCAACTTCATACCTCAAAAAATGATTGATATAAAGCAAATTGAATTTATTGCTAATGCTAAAATAATGCTTTACACATCCGCCGTCCAAAAACTGATACTCTGATTCAATCACTAGTTCATATGAAGACTCTTGAGAATGTTGAGTACACAAATCTGAGAAAAAGTTGACTGTAACATGAAAACTCGATTTTTAGTGAATATTTGAAACATGCATGCTTGGCTAATTTCTAGGGCTGTTTCCCCAAATCCTCTCTCCCTTTGCTCCTGTGCGCGCGTGCTCCACATTCTCTCACACACAAGGGGCCAGAGCCCCTTGACACACGCATGCTTTCTTGAAAATGTGTGCTGACCAAGCCCCCACCCTCGTTTTTTAGCCCCTGTTTCATTTCGCTTCCAATCGCAGCTCGCTGTTACGAATACAAATTATTTTTCGGCGGCCATTGTTGTTTCCCGTGTCCCGTGAAAGTCGTCTCCCGTGAAAGCCGTGTTGGAGGCAGCCACTTTCGGTAAGTCCTGGTTTTACACATTTTAAGCTAGAATTAATGATTGGGTTTGTGAAAGTACACTACTCTTGAATTATGGTGAAGGTTTAGCACTTTTAGACCTTATAGATCGTGATTCTGAAGTGACGGAAAACCAAACTCGAAAAGTAGCTACTGTAGCTCTAGCTTTTTTCCTCTGTGTTTTTAATTAGTGAGTCATTTTGCATCTCGGCGAATTGTTCATCAAAAAGGTCGAGGAGAGCAGCCTTTAGGAGAAAAAGCAATTCCCCACAGACCTGTCGGCTCATAATGGTGATTTTTGGCGTGAAAGTCTTTGTAATAAGCCTATGCGGCAGGGAGACTTTTTCAAGGCGAGCCTGTTTCATTCGTCATATGCCCTGAGAAAGCGACCTACGTTAGCCAGGCTAGTTTTGCCAATTTCGGTAAGTCAGGCTATTTAAAGGTCTCTTACAGTCAGAATCACTGTTTACAAGCAAAGGTCGAGCTGGTCTTTTGTCAGATGTGTATATATTGACCAGTTTAGAGGTAAATACTCTTGCCAGAGCCTGGAATCGAACCTGTGTTTTGAGTGACTGCATGGGTCTCCATGACGTCAACACATTTGGATTCAAGTTCAAGTAATGACACTGCATTTCACAGTCAAAACTGAAGTCTGTATCAAGTGTAGATGGGAAAAGCTTAATTTTTCACAACTGACATGGACCCTTTCTTCACTTTGACAGGTCTGGAGGGTCATGCAGAGGCCTGCTCAACAGAGTTCAACAGAGGATGCAACAGACTCGAGGATGGTGAGATCCACACAGACCCCTTGCTGGACTACCCCTCTCTAGCTGGACAGCTTCTCTTCAGCCCTGACCCCAGAACGGCTTGATCCAGCTGGCCTGCCTGCCTGCCTGCCTGCAGGCCCTGCTTGCCCCTGCCTGCCAGCCCTCCAGAGACAGTCACCCCACAGACACAGTAGCTCTGCAGCCTGCTTTTTTGAGGACATTGATGAAAAAGGACAAGCCAGCATTACTTTGATGAAAGTCTAAATGTTTAATCCTTTCCATGTGCCAGTATGCCAAGCTGCTGACTTTGTGTCTTAAGTGATGAAACTAGTTCAAGTGATAGACTTTTGACCTGAATCCAATGATTATTCATCTGAATAAAAACCACTCAAGAGAAGTACTGCTTCTTGGAGCATTTGTGCTCCACATCAGTACATCTCACACATTTGCCTTTGTTTCCATGGGATTCATGGAATTGTTAGTTTCTGCTCCACCATTTCCACCCTAGTGTAATAATAAGTATAATTTAGGACAGCAATTACATTTTTGTGTTATCCTTCCGCATTACACACATTTAGTCAATGTTCTTAAACTCAACCGATTATTGTCATTTTACCATACTGTTCATATTGAACAGACATCAGTGTTTACTTGGAAAGATGACTGTATATTTCCACTTTTGATTTGTATTTCCATCGTAAGTTTGGTCTTTAATTTCATTTGGAAGTGGTATTAAAAGGTCTTACATTTAACTTGTTTATACCTGTAGACACCCTGTGAAGCCCCCACTGCAGAGACAGTTGGTGACAGAGAGGTGCAGACATTAAGTTAAACATGCCTTAAGAATAGAGTAACAAATAGAGACTAAATGTGTAAATGGCTGTTGAAACTGAGTTGGTGCATGTCAGTTTAGGCAAAGGTAACCTTTTAAACCTCTAGGTTTAAAACAAATTCAGATTTGATTGGAACTCTCTTTTATACATTTATAGTTGGATTTGACATTTAATTCATTTAGCAAGTTGTTTAACTCAAACAACCATAACACGGTACATATGGTATACAATGCTGCAGTCAGATTTGGCGAAATTGTTAGCTTGGATGTTATCTTTACATATAGATGGGGTCTTGTTGATGCGCACGCAGCTTCAAGGCAGAAAGACGCGTTCCATTTCACTTTTACTGTACCTACACCTTTAATGTTCCCGCCATCCCCCCATTTCTGAATAAAGTTCGACTGATCTGATTTGTTGATTTCTGTTGCTATGAAAACCAGTTTAGCCAAGCTAACTAACATTGTTTTTAGCTAGCTTGCATTACCATTCAATTGCTAACAAAACATTAGTAAAAATAGCTTGCTAATCGGGCAGAACTTGAACTCGGGCAGGAGACTCTGAGACCTCAGCGCACCACTAGCATCTCGTCATATCACGCAGTCGGAGCACAGCTAGATAATCAGCGTCAGCGCTCTTGGGTACCCAGCATGCAGTGCGGCATGTTAAAAAAACAACAGCTACGCAAGGGATTTCAGTTGTTGTGTTCGTTCAGTTAGATGTTTGTAATGTTATTGGCCGGGTTTCCCAGATTCGTTAAGAAGCTCTTAACGCTAAGAGCTTCTTAGGAGCGTTCTAAGAGCGTTCTAGAGCGTTCTTAGAACGCTCTTAAGAAGCTCTTAGCGTTAAGAGCTTCTTAACGAATCTGGGAAACCCGGCCATTGTTTGTTAGTTAATATAATCTTGTTGGTCACCTTGAGTGTGCATGCTGTGTAGTTTAATGGGAACAGAGAGTCGGCCATTTTACTATCACAGGCTATACTTGCAAGGAGCTGAACGTGGGCTGTGCCCTAGACCAGACCAATTGCCTATGAGGCTAATCTTGATTCTGGATTGACTGAGATTCTGGAAAGAGATCTACTCAAGAAGAGAGTCAATATCTGTGGTTTTCAAGCCATCTTTGAGAAAGTTTGAAAACAATGTTGCGGTTAATATGTTTTGATTGTGGGAGGCAACTTTTGGACTACACCTAAACCTCATGCGGCCACCGCACCACCCGCACTGGCAAAGAGGGAAACAGCATGGATGGGGAAAGTGTGTGGGCAGAGCAAGCAGTAGTAGTACATAAACTACACACGTCCTTTACTAAAGTGTATTCTGACTTTCATAAAGTTATTGTTGTAATCAAAGCTTTTAAAGAATGGATCTCTGCATGATGGGCCTGACCAGAGCACAGGTGGCCTGACAGAACACGCTTCAAAGTTGTCACTTTCAAAAGGGTGGCATTTTAACCCTGTCAGTCCAAAATGTCTAAAAGTTGGTACGCATGCCTTATTGCCAATGGGGAACAAAGAAGTCTCAAGAACCCATAATGTCGGCAGCATGGATATTTCTCTACAGTGACAATTTGTGAAGAATTTCAAAAAATGACTTCAAATCAGCCATTGATCCAATTGTATTGAAATGTTGTGTACATGTATGAAATACATGTCTGTGTCATGTCAATTTTGTAATGGTTTGCAATGCTGAGGAGGAACCCGCCATTGCTGCCTGCAGCTATATTTATTATTATTATACTTCTTAAGACTGGGTGTCTATGGCAGGCCCTAGAAGCGCTTCGCCGAAAGTTGTGAAATTTGGCACACTCATTGGGGACAGTCCCTTGGTCCAATTCACAAAGTTTCATGTCCCATACTCGGGCACTCTAGCGCCACCAATGGGTCAAAGTTGGAGTTGTGTTTACACACGCAACTTTTAAACCGTATGACCCATTTTCAAAAATGAGGTACCATTGGATTCCCTGGATCAAGCCGAATTCAACGCACCCTATGGGGTCAATTTCCGGTTATATAGATTTTCCGCTATTTCCGGTTTTATCAAAAACCTTTGAAAGCCTACTCCTCCTGCAATCTTTGTCAAATCTTCTTCAAAATTACCAGATATGCTCTTCAGACCAAGCCGCACAAAAGTTATGGTAGAGCATTTTGATACCCACAACCGTTTGTCCGTGACAGCCAATCAAAATCAGCAGAAAAGCCACCAAACAGGAAGTGAAGTCATATCTCAGCAGTTGTTTGAGGCAGTGAAACTAAATTTGGTACGCCGCCTCGGAACCTTATTCTGAGGATGTCCTCCAAAGATTGTGTCATGTGACTAAAAGGGGGCGTGGCCGGAAGCATAAACGTGTTTTGGCTAATAACTGTTGAAGTGTGTACCTTAATAAAGTAATTTCTTTGTCTCTTGATGTCTTGTGAGATATCAAGCCTGACTATTAATAACTTTTCATAAAATTCGACTGGACGTGGCCGCCATTTTGGATTTCATGGAAAAGTGTAAAAACCTTTTGCACGCCCCAATTTTTGTCCAATGTTTACCAAATTTGGCAAAGATGATCTTTAGACCCAGTTTCACAAAAGCAATCAGATGGATTTTCAATTTTCAAAAACGTTTGTTCGGTAGAGACGATCAAAAGCGATGGCGAAGCCGCCAAACGAGGCGCAAGAGCATATCTCAGCAACCATTTGCGCGATTGTCACCAGACTTGGGTTCCATCGTTCCCATGAGGAGCAGAGGAGGCCTGCGGTGTTATACCAGAAAAATAACTTTGAACTCTCAGTACTCTTGAACGCAAACATATATTTCAACCAAACTTGGTGTGTTGCATGAGTGCAACAGGTTGTTGTGACTTAATTGTTGCGCAAGTGCTATGGACGCCATGTCCTGCTCTGGACTGCTTGGCCCCTCCATTGCTGCTTGCAGCTATATTTATTATTATACTTCTTAAGACTGGGTGTCTATGGCAGGCCTTAGAAGCGCTTGGTCGAAAGTTGTGAAATTTGGCACACTCATTGGGGACAGTCCCCTGGTCCAATTCACAAAGTTTCATGTCCCATACTCGGGCACTCTAGCGCCACCAATGGGTCAAAGTTGGACTTGTGTTTACACACGCAACTTTTGAACTGTATGACCCATTTTAAAAAATGAGGTACCATTGGATTCCCTGGACCAAGACGAGTTCAACGCACCCTATGGGGTCAATTTCCGGTTATATAGATTTTCCGCTATTTCCGGTTTTATCAAAAACCTTTGAAAGCCTACTCCTCCTGCAATCTTTGTCAAATCTTCTTCAAAATTACCAGATATGCTCTTCAGACCAAGCCGCACAAAAGTTATGGTAGAGCATTTTGATACCCACAACCGTTTGTCCGTGACAGCCAATCAAAATAAGCAGAAAAGCCGCCAAACAGGAAGTGAAGTCATATCTCAGCAGTTGTTTGAGGCAGTGAAACTAAATTTGGTACGCCGCCTCGGAACCTTATTCTGAGGATGTCCTCCAAAAATTGTGTCATGTGACTAAAAGGGGGCGTGGCCGGAAGCATAAACGTGTTTTGGCTAATAACGGTTGAAGTGTTTACCTTAATAAAGTAATTTCTTTGTCTGTTGATGTCTTGTGAGATATCAAGCCTGACTATTAATAACTTTTCATAAAATTCGAACGGACGTGGCCGCCATTTTGGATTTCATGGAAAAGTGTAAAAACCTTTTGCACGCCCCAATTTTTGTCCAATGTTTACCAAATTTGGCAAAGATGATCTTTAGACCCAGTTTCACAAAAGCAACGAGATGAATTTTCAATTTTCAAAAACGTTTGTTCGGTAGAGACGATCAAAAGCGGTGGCGAAGCCGCCAAACGAGGCGCAAGAGCATATCTCAGCAACCATTTGCGCGATTGTCACCAGACTTGGGTTCCATCGTTCCCATGAGGAGCAGAGGAGGCCTGCGGTGTTATACCAGAAAAATAACTTTGAACTCTCAGTACTCTTGAACGCAAACATATATTTCAACCAAACTTGGTGTGTTGCATGAGTGCAACAGGTTGTTGTGACTTAATTGTTGCGCAAGTGCTATGGACGCCATGTCCTGCTCTGGACTGCTTGGCCCCTCCATTGCTGCTTGCAGCTATATTTATTATTATACTTCTTAAGACTGGGTGTCTATGGCAGGCCCTAGAAGCGCTTGGTCGAAAGTTGTGAAATTTGGCACACTCATTGGGGACAGTCCCCTGGTCCAATTCACAAAGTTTCATGTCCCATACTCGGGCACTCTAGCGCCACCAATGGGTCAAAGTTGGACTTGTGTTTACACACGCAACTTTTGAACTGTATGACCCATTTTAAAAAATGAGGTACCATTGGATTCCCTGGACCAAGACGAGTTCAACGCACCCTATGGGGTCAATTTCCGGTTATATAGATTTTCCGCTATTTCCGGTTTTATCAAAAACCTTTGAAAGCCTACTCCTCCTGCAATCTTTGTCAAATCTTCTTCAAAATTACCAGATATGCTCTCCAGACCAAGCCGCACAAAAGTTATGGTAGAGTATTTTGATACCCACAACCGTTTGTCCGTGACAGCCAATCAAAATAAGCAGAAAAGCCGCCAAACAGGAAGTGAAGTCATATCTCAGCAGTTGTTTGAGGCAGTGAAACTAAATTTGGTACGCCGCCTCGGAACCTTATTCTGAGGATGTCCTCCAAAGATTGTGTCATGTGACTAAAAGGGGGCGTGGCCGGAAGCATAAACGTGTTTTGGCTAATAACGGTTGAAGTGTTTACCTTAATAAAGTAATTTCTTTGTCTGTTGATGTCTTGTGAGATATCAAGCCTGACTATTAATAACTTTTCATAAAATTCGAACGGACGTGGCCGCCATTTTGGATTTCATGGAAAAGTGTAAAAACCTTTTGCACGCCCCAATTTTTGTCCAATGTTTACCAAATTTGGCAAAGATGATCTTTAGACCCAGTTTCACAAAAGCAACGAGATGAATTTTCAATTTTCAAAAACGTTTGTTCGGTAGAGACGATCAAAAGCGGTGGCGAAGCCGCCAAACGAGGCGCAAGAGCATATCTCAGCAACCATTTGCGCGATTGTCACCAAACTTGGGTTCCATCGTTCCCATGAGGAGCAGAGGAGGCCTGCGGTGTTATACCAGAAAAATACCTTTGAACTCTCAGTACTCTTGAACGCAAACATATATTTCAACCAAACTTGGTGTGTTGCATGAGTGCAACAGGTTGTTGTGACTTAATTGTTGCACAAGTGCTATGGAGGCCATGTCCTGCTCTGGACTGCTTGGCCCCTCCATTGCTGCTTGCAGCTATATTTATTGGTGGTATTATTATTATTATTTTTTACCCATGGGAGTCAATGGCAGCCCCTAGACCAGTACCGTAAAAAGTTGTGAAATTTGGCATGTTGAAACTGCAGACCATTAGTAACTACCATACCAAACATGGGCCATGTGAGACAATAGGTGGCGCTACAGGCCACGCCCCAATATGTCAATTTTCAAATTGATGCCATTTGCAGGTCATAAGTCCCAAAATTCTGAAATTCATTACATATGCCTTATTTCTCATGAGGAACAAAAAAGCCTCTGGAAGCTATAACGGCCGCCATATTGGATTTTTCTGTACAATAAAGATTAAGGAAACACGTTTTTTGCTACTCCTCCTACATTTTTGGTCGAATTTTCTTCAAATTTGCCATAGATGATCTTTAGACTGAGCCTCACAAAAGTTATCGTAGGGATTTCTGATTTTCAAAACCGTTTGTCCGGTAGAGCCAATCAAAATCTGCAACAAAGCAACCAAACAGGACGTTTGGTCAAATCTCAGCAAATCTTTGAGATATCAACACCAAACTTGGTATGTCACGTGGAAGACACTACAACATGTTACCATGTGCAAAGGCAACTTCATACCTCTAAAAATGATTGATATAAAGCAAATCGAATTTATCGCTAATGCTAAAATAATGCTTTACACATCCGCCGGCCAAAAACTGATACTCTGATCCAATCACAAGTTCATATGAAGACTCTTGAGAATGTTTAGTATACAAATCTGAGAAAAAGGTAAGATGAAAAGTCGATTTTGAGTGAATATTTGAAACCTGCATGCTCGGCTAATTTCTAGGGCTGTTTCCCCAAATCCTCTCTCCCTTTGTTCCTGTGCGCGTGTGCTCCACATTCTCACACACACAAGGGGCCAGAGAAGACTTGAAGACAACGACTGACGAGACTCCTGCAGCCCTCAGAGATTTTCATTGTTAAATTTGACAGTGAGTAATAAGAGCCTACAACTGCAGTACAAAACATGTATTTTAGCGTTTGTATTCGTATGATAACTTGAAGACTTTTATACTGTTGTAAACAGGACAGCAGCTAATCTATCTAGGCTAGCTGAGCTAAGGATTTCTCTTTGTACAGACAGTATTACAGGCTAGCAAGCCGTAAAATCTTTAACATTACTTGCTTCTGTGAGACGCGTTTGAAATTAGTATACTGTGCGTAACTATGCGGTTTGGTTGTTCTATTTTTACATGTCATTGTTGATGTAATTTAAATTAGTACAGTGAGTTCCAAATGTGTCTTTCGATTAAACACTGCAACGTGTATTACACAATGATCATTTGTGGTGCGGCGTTTATTCGAAGGCAACGTTTAATTAGTAAGACAGATTCAGTGAATTGTAGCTGCAGTGCGGCCATACACAAACAAATAGACAAGGAGGTCAAAGAAATGCCGAGCAAGCTATAACCCTTGGCAGGTATCATCGTCAGAGCAACCTTCACTGAATTCTTCACAGATTTTTGAATTTCAAAACCGTTTGTCCGGTACAGCCACTCAAAATCGTCAACAAAGCAACCAAACAGGAATTTGGGTCAAATCTCAGCAAATCTTTGAGATATCAACACCAAAGTTGGTATATCGGTGGAAGGCACTACATCATGTTCCCATGTGAGAAGGCAAATTAATATCTTAAAAAATGATTGAAATAAAGGAAATCTAATTTATTTCTAACGCTAAAATAATGCTTTACACATCCGCCAGTCAAAAAACTCTGATTCAATCAGAATTTCATGAAGACTCTTGAGAATGTTTAGTACACAAATCTCAGAAAAAGTTGACTGTAAGATGAAAAGTTGAATTTTGGTGAATATTTGAAAAATGCATGCTTGGCTAATTGTTAAGGAAATTTCCAATGAAATTTCCCCTGCTCCTCAGCGTGCGCTCCACATTCTCACACACTCAGCCTTTCCCTTGACACACGCGCAAGCTCGGCGAGACGCATTCACAACATTTCAGGCAATTGTGAGCTGACCAAGCCCCCACTCATTGCTTGGTCTTTAGCAAAGGCCCATGTGGATCTTGATGGTATTGCATTTCCGATTTTGTATGCAATGGTAAAAAGTTCTCAAAATCCTGAAACATTGATAGTATAGGCCAAGAGTAACTACCACACCACAAATGGCCCAATATCACCCATAAGTGACGCTACAGGCCACGCCCTGATACACAAAGATACAAGGCTTTCTGGAATGGGTAGGCTCACCAAGCCCCCTCCCTTCACTCCTTGGCTTGAAATAAAAGCCCTTGTGGATCTTGATGGTATTGCATTTCAGATTTGGTATCCCATTGGTAAGTCTACAGCATGGATTTTTACAGTGACAATTTGTAAAGAATATACATTTTTCAATGGTTTGCAATGTTTGGAGGAATCCGCCATTGCTGCTTGCAGTTATATTTATTATTGTTATTATTATTATTATTTTAATTTTCCTCCCACTTTTTTCCGTCGCCTACTCCTTTCACACCGTTTAAGCTAGAAACACCGTTCAAAACTTCATTTGATAAAGTCTGAACTGCTCTAGTGTGCTATTACTTTTCTCATTGATAACTTTTAAAGTTTTTAAGGTATTAAAGTTTAAAGTGCTAAAAAAAAATGGGTTTCAATGGTTCAGAATGTCAAATTCAATTGTGACGTCATGCATGGTTAACACTTTCCTGCCTGAATATGCAGACTTTTTCAAATAATATACCTGAACTGTTTATACCATTTTGAAGACAAGATTTAGGGCTTTCTAATGATGTAAATATGTATATGATCATGTTAGGCAAATCATCCTTTATCAAGACGATTTCACGGAGCCATTCTGACAAAAATCTTCTCCGTCTGCATTACTTTTTTAGAAAACCTAATTTTTAACCACTTTCACTACAAGATAGAGGATATGTTAGAGCGTATGAAATGTGCGTACGTTTGTCGTGAATTCAGAACAGCAGACATATTTAAGATTGACTATTTTGTTTAACCACTGAAGTGATGAGTGGGATAACGCAATTCCAAGCTAGCGCGATGGCTCTCCATAACTAAAAACGGTTCTACTTTTTTCCACAATCGACCAAATTGGCCAAACAAGGTATGTACATTGATCTTAAAGTGTACATAATCTAGCTAGATTATTTTTCTTTAAGAAAGTTTCACAGAAATCTGCAAAAATCGAGGCTCAACACTGTCATATCCGACTCATCCAGTCACGAACAGCCAAACCGGGGTCACGAAAGGTTTACTGCAGCTGGCATTACTACGAACAAAAGCTTTGTAACTGAAAAGTTTTTACTTTTAGTTGACGATATTGAACACAGACGTTAAGAAACTTGTCTTTACTCTAAATATCTTCTCCGTTTTCAATTTGAAGCAGTAAATCTAACACATTAGGAATTCTCCCACGACATCCGCTCACTCTGCTTTTACAAATATGTTTTCTCAGTCCACCATACATTAGACGAGCTAATTTTCGAGCACTTTCAATACAAGATACAGGCCATGTTAGAGTTGATATATATACATAAATTGTGTGGGCAATGTAGAACAGCAGACAGATTTGAAATATGATCTTTTGTTTTAAAGTTCTAGTCATTCTAGTGACGAGTGCTTACAACTCATCATCATACAGTACTGTAGCACCCCTAGCCGGGATGCTAATGAGGAGTCGGGAGTCAACCGGTGAAGTGCTGGGTTTTATTACACAGACAGTTGTGGGCCACTGTCTACGCCTTAACTAATACAAATAGTCTCGTAATCTGAACAATCTTGATAATGATGCTTAATGGCTCTGGTTTTGTTGTTTTACCTACACACAGTTGTTGACCTTAAACACGAAGGGAAAACAGAGAGAGAGGTAACCGCCAAAACACCCCTATATATAGGCTACAGCCAAAAATGACCCACCCCAGCTATCCCACAACCTCCCAAACCCTCCAATAAGAACATGAACATTAACAACCAATGAATGTCCAATAACACAGGGTCGCTACACAGCTCCCCCTTTCACAAGCCCTCGACCCCGAGGGCACACACAAAGTCATTAAGGCGACCTGGAGGTCTCCTCTCTCTCTGAGGTCTAGTAGAGTTCTCCCCCCCGAGTGTCTCCTCTCTCACAGCCGCAGTTGGGGTCCCTGTTGGTGCCTCCGTAAAGGTCTCCTCTGGCTGACCTGCCCCATGACTGTCCCCATTGTCTGTTTGGTCACCCCCCATTGTCTGTCTGCCCCTGTAAGGTGCCAGTCTGTCTCTGTGTACCACTACCCTGCGCCTCCTTGGTGGAGTTTGGATCCGGTACACCACTTCCCCCACACGCTCTAAGATCAGGCAAGGCCCTAGCCACGCACTGTCTAATTTAGGGCACCGTCCTTTTTTCCTGGCCGGGTTGTGTAGCCACACCAACTCGCCTGTCTCAAAGTGGCGCCCCCTCGCGTGCACATTATAGTGCCGCTTCTGTCGCATGCCTGAGCTCCGTAGCTGCTCCCTGGCGTAGGCATGGGCAGACTCAAGCCTGTCCTGCAGTCGTCGGGCGTAGTCCAGGCCAGCCAGCACTGGTGTTTCCTCTGGCGGTCGCCCGAACACCATTTCCGCTGGTGTGCGAAGCTCCCTACCCAGCATGAGAAGGGCCGGTGAGCAGCTGGTGGAGTCCTGGACAGCTGACCGACAAGCCATGAGGACCAGGGGAAGGTGGGTGTCCCAATCCTTTTGGTGATTTGCTGTCACTATGGCCAACTGTTGTGCTAAGGTCCGATTGAATTGCTCCACCAGACCGTCGCTCTGAGGGTGAAGCGGGGTGGTGCGGGTCTTCTCCACCCCCAGTCGTTGGCACATTTCTGCAAACACTTTTGATTCAAAGTTCCTTCCCTGGTCACTGTGAATTGACTCAGGCACCCCAAACCTGCTGATCAGCTGTCATGGAAATTTTGGAATACAGTTATAATATGTGTGTTTTATAATGAGTTTTAAGGGAAGTCTGAAGAAGCTTAATACAGTGACAGTCGATTCAACCCATTTGGTAGAGATGCCATTTGCAGTTTTATAACTAGGAGACGTGAAGTCTAAGAGACGGGAAGTCTGGGTGACCTGAGAGGGTTCTTGTCACCTGGGAGGAAGAGACAGTTGGTCTAGAGACAATGTGGATTCAACTGTATTGTTATTGTGATCTGCTGCTCTGACCCTTCCTGTTGCATTGAGTGGGGTTAATCAAAAACTTGTTTGAAGTGGCCCGCACAAAGGATTGTGGGACAAATGGTACAGAGATGTATTGTTTCAAACTGTCACTGAATTGAGTAAGCCAATCATAGACTTGATTACATTGATGGATTGACCTTATAGAATGCCATTTGATCTAACGTGTATATAAGGTAGCGTTTGTGATTGTTCTGCATCACTCTGGCGAACGACCTGTGGCTAGCACCTCCTTCGTTATGACTGATCACAAAGTACTTTGTTAAATCATGATCTGTATAAGCAAAATAAATTTATTGTAACCGCCATCTCTTGACTATTCAAATCTACACAGTGCCGCTAGAATTTTTCCATATCACTTGGTGGCCCGTAAGGGGATCCTCGTCTGCTCGGCGTATCACGGACAAGGACACCCTTAGAAAAGGTGATCTGATCAATCCGGCATAGCCGCCTTTACCTCTATCCAAAATTTTCAGAGAAAGCGGGGCCGATTCGAGGGGGTGCTTGACTGGTTGCGCTTTGACTGACGCGGGATCCTGAAAGAACCGGTAAATATTCTTTTGTGGCTTCTGTGTAATTTGAGTTGTCTAAATGTGTGTTGTTTAGACTATGGTCAATAATTCGGTTTAGTTAGTAATAGGGCGGAGACTGGAGAAGAGCTTTGTCCTGTACGTGCAAGTCGTACGAAATTAATAGGGCGGAGACCGGAGAAGAGCTTTTGTCCTGTACGTGCAAGTCGTACAAATTAATCGGGTAAGGCCGGAGAACTTATCCTATACGTGAAAGTCGTAAAAAAGCATGCAGGGAAAGTGTGCTGACGAGCGCACAAAAGGGTGATAAATTCACATGTTATATCGTGTTATGTGTCTTTTGAGACCCTAGGATTAGAATATGTTGGGTTAGTGATAGTTTGAGAAATTGTATTGGCTTTGGTGGTCATAACAGTTCTTATTTATTTACGGCCAAAACGTGATTCTAAGTCCCGAGAGAAAAGTATACTAGTCAGCTGTGTGAGTGAGAGTGTTTACAAAGGGTTTGAGTCCCTGAAGGTGGAGAACAAAAAAAAAAAATTTGGAAGTATGGGCCTGTGAAATTTCAAGTAGAGGTTTTAAGTTTGCAACACGCGTGTTCATTTTTTGTTTTAATTGCAAGTTATGTTTTTTGAGGTTAAAAGAAGTATGAGTAACTAATGGTGTCTATTATTCAACCTATATACAAATTACAAAAATCAAAATTTTAATTATTTTTCAAAACTTTAATTATTTTTCGGTTTGAATATTTGTAATTTATGATTGTGCAGTTATTTTCATTGAAAGTTGTGAAGTCGGAATTTAATTGTTTTTAGAAACGAAAAGGAGTAATTGTGTCTTTATTTTCCGTCGTTGGTTATCGTTTATGGATTGTAATTCTGAAAATGAATGGTCTGGAGGCAGAATTGACCTGTCTAAACATCGATTACATGAAGCAAAAGTATGGTAACGATAGTTTATTGCAAATGCAAATATGGATTGATAAATGTGGATTTTCGAGTGTGGAGTCGTTTTGTTTTAAGGACCTTATTGTATTGCGAAATGGGTTCGTGGAGAGAAATAGATACACAGTTTTTTTTTGAGGTGGAGAAAAGAATAGATTTTAGCCTGATTGGAGAGGAGATAGGTCAGATATCTTCTGACATCTGCCATCTTTATAAATTTGCTTTGGATTCCCGCAAAGATTGAAGCTTGTGCCTTGACTTGCAATTGCCATTGTGTTTTGAAGAAGGAAAGGTTAAAGTCCTCTCCGGAACAAAGGGTTTGAGTCCCTGTTGTGTTTGGAATAAGCGTGTTGTGGGCTATGGTCAAAGCTGATGCAGAGCGTGTTGACATGCTGTTGAAAAAACATGTAGGCCAACACGAATTGCTAGGTCAATCCAAAATGCGTGCTTTAATTGTGGGAATTTGAGCAAAATGTACGTGAATGTCCGGAGATGTGTCATCACTGTTGAAAGTTTTTTTTTTTGGAAATTGTGAGCGAACTCTCAAATCAGAGACGATTGTTTTACAACTCTGTGTTAACCGTTATATGTTTGATGTTAGACTTTACATCGGTCTGATTACCGCCAGAAGGCATTTGTTTTTGAAGACGGAGACATTCTGTTTTGAAAATGCTAATGTTAATTCTTTGACTGAATTCTCCACTTGAAAAGAGGCGCATGCGCTTGAGCCTAGCGGAAGTTGATTCTTTCAGTGAAGCTCATTCTGCGTGCAGTGCCCACACATGAGTGCAAAAAAAAAAAAAAACCTTCACTCATTTTATTGAGAATTTGACGTTGAATTGTGAAGTATATTGGTTGGGAAAACAGATGTGTGTTTCTGTTTCTTTGTCGAACTTAAGAAAATATTGTGAGTTGCCATACTCTTGATTTGGAAATTATGTACAGACCGATTTTCTATATTATGAGCTTGATTCGTTGTTGAATAACGCGCTGGAAATTTAGTGTTTGGGTAGGATAATTGGTAAAAGGCCAGTTTTGGCAATAAAAGCGGTATTCATTTTAAGAATTACAATCCCGGGGTTATTGAAACTTTTATAGAAAGTTATGTGTTCAAACGGAAATGTTATGTTGTTTAAGGAATATTTTTGTTTATGTCTGGAAATGTTCGATGGTTTTAATTAATTTTGTGGGAGTTCACAGATGTTACTGTTGTTTAAAGAAATATGTAAAGGGTTATGAAGAAGTGATTAGAAAGCCAGTCCGAGGGACTGAAGTGTATACAAGGGGAACTAGTTCGAGTGACCGAATTGCGTTTGTTGTTAAGGGCAAAGGTGCTACATATGTGTGTTTATTGCTGCTGAGATGATTTGTTGAAATGTGTTGGGTTTGGTGGTATTCATATTTACCTATTTAAATGGACTTGAAGTTGAAGCTTTGTCCAACCAGAATGCTAATACATGGGTAAACTGTCATTCTCTGGCGAGTGATATTAGGTGCATATGTAGATTTCGGAGCCTAATTTTTATGTTGAAATTATTTTTGTTGTTAATGGTTGATAGACTTGTAAAGAAAATCTAGGCTGTGACTGTTGGTTAATGGCTAATGGTGAAAACGTGGAGGAAGTGCATTTTGTTCTGTCCTGAGACAAAGGAGAGTCCAGGAAGTTGAATTTGCAACTATGGTAACGACATTGGCTAACAAACTAACAGACCGACAGGCGGGTACAGGCTAGTAAAGGAATTGCAGCTTGATATTTGAGATCCAGGATGAGTAACCGCATGACGCATGCGCAGATGGAAATTGAGAAATTGACTAAGACGAAAATTTAGAGAAATAGATAAATTTGAAGCGAATTTACATATTAATTTGGTTACTTTTGAAATATGTTACGTGATGAGTATTTTGAGACATTTGCTAACAAGGTTTTGTTTGTTTGAGGACATTTTAAATGAGTTTCAGAAATTCCGAGGAAAGGTGGGGGCTACAAAAAAAAAAAAAAAGTCCCGTTACGTTGAGTTTTACAAAGGTGATCCCAGAGGGTGTAATTCTGCATACTTATGTGAGTATTAATGGTGAAAGATGTGTCCGTTTAGATGAATTCGAAGTTTGGTGGTTTACGAATGTATGATTTAACATTTGTTCTAAATCCTAGCCAAACAGGGAGGTAGGAGCCTTTCAGACCAGAACTTGTATTTACGAGCGGAAAATCTGTGGTGTGTGATGGTATCCATAAAAATGCAGAAATTAGACCCTGGTTCATGAATTAGTTCTAATTGGATTGGAAAAGTTATACTTTAGCAAAATTAAGTGAATAGATGGTAAACGCCAACCATCTGTGTTGTTTAAAAGAAGAAAAAAAAAAAGAGAAAAAAGGTTGAGAGTTTTTTTTGCTTTGTTCCAGAGGGCGCTGTTTGTTTGATTCGAGTTTTGAAATGCGCGATTGTTTATTTGAGTTGATTCACTAACAAAGAGTAATTGAGATAGCTGGTAAATATAGGAATATTCAAAGGTGTATACATTACATGCTTTGATAAAACTTTTGAGGTGTTAAAGAATAAGGTTTTGTTTTACGGGTTTATGATAAATTGTGAATTTAAAGGTTTAAAAGAAAAAAGGAGAGTTTATATTTTCTTTTGTCTTAAGGGCATGGTACAATGTTTTGGGATAAACAGTTAGGCTGTGATGAGGTTGTTTTATTATGGTATTGGTTCATGAAGAGGGTTATGATAATTTGTTTTTGAAATAATTTGGGAAGACTCATTAAGTCTGATAAATTGTGGTGTGATGGTTGTGCTAAGTAGCTTGTTCTGGACTGCAGCCAAAGCAAGTTATGAAGTTCTACCTATCTAACCTATATAGAAATATAGATGGGGTATAAGTTTGGTTAATGGTTACATTAAGAACATTTTATGGTCTATGTTTTATTTTGGAATCATACAGATTAAATTCTGGTTTAGGGTAGTGATGCTGGTTTTCTACATGTCTTGGAAAAAGAGAGATTTGATTTGGTGAATTTAAATACAAAAAAATTAAAAGGGAATCTGAAATATAAAGGTATTCATTTGAACTGTTCCTAAAGGTTTTTTGAAGAAAAGATAATAGGAGACTAAAAGATGGGGTAATTTGGTTGTTTTCTAAAATAGTTTTATTTTATACAAATTGGTTCAAAAGTTGGTTGCTTCAGTGTAAGCTTGTTAATTCATAAAAGGGAAAAGAGTTAAAATATTTTTACTGATAGTTAAATACATCATTGGTGTTACATATGATTTTGGGAAAGGTATGGAAACAGGAAGTTTCTTATTTTCACTTATAGAACAACTTGCTGTATGCAAATGTGGAATTCACTCTAACAATTATGATTATTCCACAGGGAAAATGCTAGTGCTGATACTAGCTGGAGCAGTTTCTAGATTGTCTGAATGCATTTATGAACTAACTAGAATATGTTTTTGATGTTGATATGTTTACAGGAAGTGATGAGATGATGTTGCTATGTCCGGATGAGCCTAACTTGACAAATTTGGTCTTACAGGACTCTTTTGAGGAAAATTGTTGTGTGACCTTGATACAACATTTGTTACAGATTCTTTAAGGGAAGCGCAGGCTTCTTAGAGAGGAAGAGGTGACGTTTAGGAATTTATGACTGACTGATGACTGACTGATCCAAACAGAGAGTGACTATGGGGGTTTTATGGTTTTATGAATTTAGCTTTAGTAGTTTGGATTTGTGATAGGATTGTGAGGGTTTGATATGATATTGCTGAGTTGAAAATATTGGACTGTATTTAACCCAGAGTGAGAATTTTGTTTTGTTTGAGTATATTTGATAAGAATTACAGAATACAGCGGACAGATGGAGAAAGGAATGGTGGAATGGAGATTCGAACTTGGACAAATCCACAAGAAAATGCGTTTTGGAAAAAGGAAGGATATGAGAATAAAAAAATGGAGGTTGTATGGTCTGCATAAAACATTTATCTTGAGATTTTGCTAAGTTAACACATGGAAAGATCATGCCTCTACAGTTTGTGTGATATCAAGAATGCATCATTTTAGCATACAAGAGGATTTGTAATGGATGCATAGTCATTTTTTTGTTAATATTTCATATGTGGGACAAGTATTATGAGAAAAGGAATTTAAACACGATAAGCTTCACAGTTAAGGTTAGAGAAACTATTTGGGTATTGACAGATGGATTTTGTAGAGTTCAATTTTTGGAGAAGTGATACTGTTTAATGATTGTTGATGGGAAGAAGTTTTAGACTTCTCAGGGGCTCAGTGGTCAAGTTTTGTTAATTTAGATTATTTTCGATGGGATTTTTCTTTGAGGTTATGTAATGATAATGGGTCACACTTGTTTATGGAAGTTATTTTGGTGTTGATAGGATTCAACATTGTGTTAAACACTTCAGTTGAATGAGAGAACAGAACTTTGAAGACTAAGTCAGACGACAAGAAGTCAGTTACCTTTAACTGACCTCTGTGAGAATGTGCTTGTTTATCACTGTGCAACCTTTTTTGGAGTCTATTTTGTGTGAGATTCACAGGCAGGTGAAGGAGACTATTGCTATGACTGGACCGCTGCATGATTTGATACCAGAGGACTGGATCGTGGTGAAGGACCTGAAACGCCTGGTAAAACCCAAGGTGGACGGGGCCATACCAGATTCTCCTGACGACTAATCCGGCGGTTAAGATCGAGGGGAGAGCAACGTGGATACACGCTAACCATTGCGTGCACCTTGTCTGGAGACGGAAGCAGAGGATACGCGTTCTGCGTAGTACCAAGGAAATTTCCGAGCTGTGCGCAAAGTGCAGTGTCGTTGAAAGTTGCCCTGAGCAATTTGATCGTCGTTTGCAATCGATTCGACTAGACTACACCGCCTGACAGAAGTTTGCCTACATCCAACTGAAGATGGCATCAGTTCCGACAACCTGGACTTTGTGGTGTACGGGGTACAATGGGTTTTGTCTTGAGACTAGCATTTCTTATGTTAATGTTTGAATTATTTGTCTTAATTAACTGTTTGGGTTTATGGTATTGTAAAAAAATAAAATATTTTGGAATTGTCATGGAAATTTTGGAATACAGTTATAATATGTGTGTTTTATAATGAGTTTTAAGGGCAGTCTGAAGAAGCTTAATACAGTGACAGTCGATTCAACCCATTTGGTAGAGATGCCATTTGCAGTTTTATAACTAGGAGACGTGAAGTCTAAGAGACGGGAAGTCTGGGTGACCTGAGAGGGTTCTTGTCACCTGGGAGGAAGAGACAGTTGGTCTAGAGACAATGTGGATTCAACTGTATTGTTATTGTGATCTGCTGCTCTGACCCTTCCTGTTGCATTGAGTGGGGTTAATCAAAAACTTGTTTGAAGTGGCCCGCACAAAGGATTGTGGGACAAATGGTACAGAGATGTATTGTTTCAAACTGTCACTGAATTGAGTAAGCCAATCATAGACTTGATTACATTGATGGATTGACCTTATAGAATGCCATTTGATCTAACGTGTATATAAGGTAGCGTTTGTGATTGTTCTGCATCACTCTGGCGAACGACCTGTGGCTAGCACCTCCTTCGTTATGACTGATCACAAAGTACTTTGTTAAATCATGATCTGTATAAGCAAAATAAATTTATTGTAACCGCCATCTCTTGACTATTCAAATCTACACAGTGCCGCTAGAATTTTTCCATATCACAGCCCACCCAGTAACGCATCAACGACCGTCTCCGCCTCCTGGTCAGAGAGGGCGTATGCCTCCGGCCACTTGGTAAAATAATCCATTACCGTCAACACATACTTGTTACCCTTTCCTGAAACAGGCAAGGGCCCCATTACGTCCACCCCCACCCTTTCCAAATGTGCCCCAACGGGGAACTGTTGTAATAGGGCGTGTGACTGACCAGGTGTACCCTTCCTAGCTGCACAGCTGTCACATTGTCTACAAAAGTCCTCTACATCGCGTCTATGTCGCCCCCAGTAAAACCCTTTCCTGAGTCGTTTAAGTGTCTTAGTCGCCCCAAAGTGCCCCGAACCTAGTCCCCCATGTAGCTGACCTAACACCATCTGCTGTAAAGCCTTTGGAACCACTATCTGCCAGGTGACCTCTCCCGTCGCGGGCGCCTTCCACCCCCTCTGTAAGACCCCCTCATTCAGCCTCAGGTTGTCAAAACCGGCCCACAGTCTCTTTGTTGTTGGGGACAGGGGTGCCACCTCCTCTCTCGACGGCCGTTGGCCCTCACGGACCCACTGCAGTACCAGTGCCAGCTCCCTGTCCTCCTCCTCCCTCTCTCTCCACACACTGTCGTTGACCAGGTGAGTGTCTCTGCATACTGGAGGCCCCAGCTGGCTCACCACAGCCACTGTGCCCTCCTCCTCACACAGCTCTCTCTCCCTGTCAACCCTCTTCTCGCAGTAGCCACAGCCATCGTCTGCACACGGTCGACGAGACAAGGCATCCGCATTGGTATGGCGCACCCCGGCCCTGTGCTCCACTTGGAAGTTGAACGACTGTAGTTCTTCCAGCCAGCGTGCGATCTGCCCCTCAGGCTCTTTAACCCTTTGACGCATACGAACACACCGGTGTGTTGAGAACTGGCTGGTCCCTGAAGCGTACCAACACACCGGTGTGTTGGAACGCGTCCTTTAGAACGTCCAATTTTGTTCAAAAACGTCACAATATAGAGTTCAACATTAGCCTACATGTATATTATGAACATGTGTTTACCTTACCTTTACAAGTTAACCTTATCCATATGAAAACGTTCAGACAATTTAGTTTAGCTAATGTGAGCTAACAGCTAACCAAAAAATAACTCACGCTTCACTCACTGCACCTAGTAAACCATGATATTATCCGTTTTCCTTGACTTGGTTATCACTTTCAACACATTTCACTATTGTATAACCAACCAGAGATCGAAATAATATACATACACTGTATATTTGGAGAAAGTTTACCTTTATTATCTAACTATATGAAATCATTCAGACAATTTAGTTTAGCTAATGTTAGCTAACAGCTAACCAAACATAACTCACGCTTTACTCACATCACCTAGTAAATGTGTTGAACGTTTCAACACATTTTACTATTGTATAACCAACCAGAGATCGAAATAATAGATATACATTCACAAATATGCATCCAAAACATCCGACAAGCGTCTGTCTTTCGTCTCGTTGTGAGCTACTAGAGGCCATCTTTGATTTTTTTTGTGTTCCGGCAACAGACATGACCCTTGATGATGTACCACTTGACCCCGTACACCTCAGTATTTTCTCGTGAGAAGAGTAGGTTATCTCATTGACCCTTTGACACCCACAATGCATTGAGTACTGATAAAAACAAAAAAACATGGCAGCCTACATTATCGGTATTAGCCAAGTTAGCTTGTCGACAGCTACACTACGATAATATATCATATCCATTCACTGTGGATTCACTTGTGTGAATATTTGAAAATCGGAACAGTAATGACAGTACTAAGTTATTTTAATAAATATTTTAGTAAGTTAAAAAACCCACACAAACACGTTTCTTAATTTTTACCACAGTATCCCTTTACTCATTTCAGGTACATGTCCAGGAAAGGGTACAATCTCGTCATTGTCACGTTACATATCAAGGAATATCATTACCACAAACATTCAGCACACAGCTATAAAAAATATATACAAATTATTTAAAACCTTGATGCTGTGTAGGGGTAGGCAAGACTTCCGTCAACATATCGGCAAAAAGGTACAGCATGTTTGAGTTGTGTGATGTACTGGCTATATTTAGGACAGGATCCACTATGGACATCCAGGATCATGAAGGGCTTGGGATTTCTGGGTCTGTTGTCATGACAAGTCAGATGGCTGAGCGGTTAGGGAATCGGGCTAGTAATCTGAAGGTTGCCAGTTCAATTCCTGGCCGTGCAAAATGATGTTGTGTCCTTGGGCAAGGCACTTCACCCTACTTGCCTCGGGGGAATGTCCCTGTACTTACTGTAAGTCGCTCTGGATAAGAGCGTCTGCTAAATGAGTAAATGTAAATGTAAGTCAACTGGCATTTATTGTCATCATATACTTACAGTACACAATGAAATGAAACAACATTCTTCCAGGACCTAGACAACTACAACAACTACGTAGAATTAGGTAAAAAAGATTGGTCCAACAAGACAAGATCCAATTTGTGACAAATGCCTCAAGACACCAATAAGTGGGGATACTCTGAATGTAAACAAGTAGGCTAGTGCAAGGGAAACTGTGAATGTAAACATAACCTACTAAAATCATATGTGGACATCAGTTATTGAGGTAGCAGCCATATGCAAAAAAAGAGTGGAGTGATGATGTACAGGAGCCTGGGGGTGCATGGGTTTGTCCACAATGCGTGTGGCTTTGGGGGTGCAGCGTTTGTGTTTGTGAGGGAAGAGAGATCCTGACTATCTTCTCAGCTGTCCTCACTGTCCTCTGGAGGCCGTGATGCAGCTCCTCGGGATGCTCTCTATAGTCCCTCTATGCAATGTGGTGAGGATGTGGGATGGGAGATGGGCTGTCAGCCTTTGCAAAAAATAAACATGCTGCTGGTACATCAAGGAATTAGGTGTTCGACGGTCTCGTTGATGTTCAGCAAGGAATGGTCACTTTGTGCTGACCGTACTTGCCCGACACCTGAGAGAAGGCCATGTACTATACATGGACAGTTTGTACAGCAGTGCTGTCATTTTCTGTCTCTTGGAACGGGGCCTGTGCGGGCCAACATGCACCTGTAAAATTAGAATTATGTTCAATATATAGAAAACGGTCAACAGCAGGCAATCAAGTGGTATGACAAGTGGTGCGTTTCATTACCCTATGAAACATTACAGTCATACATTGCTGTCTTGTCATTTCAATAGGTTGTTAGATTGAATAAGCATTAAGTCTGGTTTATTCTACATGTCGTCCATCAACTAGCCCTAGCCCAGATTTTCCAAACAAATTACACTTGCCTCTCATTTTTGCTTGAACTGTGGCCTGACAATAAATGAGGAATACATTTTCTATCAACACGGAAATTAATGACAGTAGATGGTAGCAAGAGATCACAAAACATAGCCATCAATATAGAATGGATGTCTGAATTATTGTGTTTGCTTTAATTTGACTAAACATGGCAAGTTAGTAATCGCTAGTTACCTGAATAATACCCTTTACTACGAGCTAGCTAGCAAAAACATCAGATAGTGGAAAACAACCACAGGTCATGCTTTCGTCTCAATATCATGCCACAGGTATGTGTATATTTTGTGGGTATAAATAATCTACTCACCAGAAAAGTTTCCCAGATAAATTGAAGCCAACCAAAAAAGGTTTGAAGGTATCCAAGCAGCATGAGCTTGCTTGATCGCCTTTCGTCGAGGTGTCTGGGAGTCATGTTCCAGTCTCGCCTATAGCTCAATTTGGTTGACGATCAACAGTTGCTGCTAATGTACTTGGCTATGTTACGTAGTTTGTGTAGTAGGATTATAACAAAGTAATGCAAGTGCATCTAGTCAGTCTAGCGTGTTACTAGGATTGTAATGTATCGTTTTGTTTTCGTTTAGCTGGCTCCCATCCAGTAACTTATTTTGTGAACACTGGCTGCGTTGCCAACTCAGAAAGTTTACGAGATGGAAGCCAGCTAAAAACAAAACGATGCATAGCAATCAAATTAGACTGACTGGATGTATCCAAATTATTTTGTATTCGTTATCCGACCACACAAACAACGTAACATAGCCTAGTAAATTAGCAACAGCTAACTTGTTGATTGACTCTTTACTACACTACGAGCTAGCTAGTTTGGCAAAAACATCACCTCGTGAAACACAACAGTTCATGCTTTCATCTCAGTATCGTGCAAACTATATGGGTGGTATAATTTGAGTTATACAAATACTTCAGTCACCAGAATAATAGCCAAAATATCTACTTTGAAGGTTTCCGCCAGTCCCCTGAAGCGGAAGAAATACGTAACGAGAAGGTGGATAAACAAAACAACCAATGAATGGAGTATTCGTCACTAATACGGGGTGCAAACTAGGTCAATGGAAAATGCGAACCGAGAAATACTGAAATTGTATAGCAATTCAATTTTAATGCGTCATAATCAATTTCTGGAACGTTGAGATTGATACAAACTCACGCGCATAAAAAACTCACTCTGGGGGACCAGTCAAGGAATTTAGAACCTACGTGTGAAAGGGTTAAAGGAAAGCAGCCATTGGAGGGCTGCGTGGTCGGTGCGCACCACAAAAGCTACGCCACAGAGGTAGTATTTGAAGTGGCGCACAGCAGCCACAACAGCCAGCAGTTCCCGTCGTGTGACACAGTAGCGCCGCTCCTCTTTGGTGAAGGTCCTGCTAAAGTATGACACAACCTTTTCCCCTCCTGGAACAGGCTGCGCCAACACCGCTCCCATGCCCACGTTGCTGGCGTCTGTGTCCAGGACAAACGGTTGTGACGGGTCAGGGGGGGCGAGGACCGGGGCCTCCATCAAAGCATGTTTCAGGAAGTCAAATGCATGCTGGCACTCCTCAGTCCAAATAAACTCCCTGTCTTTGCCCAGTAGGCTCGTGAGGGGGGAAGCAATGCTGGAGAACCCCTTCACAAACCTGCGGTAATAGGAGGCCAGCCCGAGGAAGCTCTTGACCTGCTGCTTTGCTGTTGGGACCGGCCAGTCTCTAACAGCTTCCACCTTCTCGGACATGGTGCTGACGCCCCTCCCCCCTATGCGATGTCCCAGGAAGGTTACCTCCCGCTGCATGAAGTGACATTTATCTGGGTGTAGCTTCAGCCCCGCTCCCGTCACTCTCTCCAGCACCCTCCTCAGCGTTCCCAGTGCCTCTTCAAAAGAGGTCCCATGAGCCAGGATGTCATCTAGATAGACCAGACACTGTTTGCTGGGGACGTCTGAAAGTACACGGTCCATGAGACGTTCAAACGTGGCCGGTGCATTGCAGAGTCCAAAACATAACACTTTGAACTGCCAGTGGCCACGATGAGTAGAGAACGCGGTCTTAGCTCGTGCTTCTGGGGCGAGCGGTACCTGCCAATAGCCGCTGCGTAGATCAAGGGAGGAGAACCACGAGGACCCCCTCACCATGTCGAGGCACTCGTCCACGCGGGGAAGTGGATACGAATCCTTCCGCGTCACCGAGTTCAACCCCCTATAGTCCACGCAGAAGCGTAGCTGACCCCCTTTCTTAGGGACCATCACCACTGGGGCCGACCAGGGGCTGTTGGACGGTTCGATGAAGTCGGCCCGCTCCATCTCCTCCACAGCCCTGTCTGCCGCTTCCTGTCGAGCCAGTGCTATGCGGCGGGGCCGAATTTTCACCGGTCGTGCATCACCCGTATCGATCTCGTGCTGCATAAGGTGGGTGTAACCCACATCCTGTTCACTCCATGCAAAGCCGTCCTTGAATTCTGTCAGGAGTTGTCTCAGCCGTTCCCGTCGATCTGTGCTGAGCCCCTCGCTGCTTCTCCGACAGACCTCCTCCACCGCTACTAGAGTGGGATCCACCCCCCCCACGGGACGTTGGGGCAGAGGTGACAGTTCAGTAGTGTCCCTAGGTGTGAAACTGGGCGTCACTGGAGACAGCTGATGGGTGCATGTGGCGGGGACCTGTTTCCCCATCTCCCCTCCTGACTCTACAGAGGATGCTGACCGGCAGCCCCCACCACTAAGCAGTTTTTCAGGTGTGGACATTGTAACATCGAGCCCACCTCCAAAGCTCATAGTGCCTGTGCCTAGGTTTAATTGGCAGCCAGTGTCTCTGAGGAAGTCCAGGCCCAGTATACAGGGGTCCTGAACACTTGCCACCCACACTAAGTGTTTCACTGTTCTACCCCCCACAGTCAATGTCATAATCTTCTTCCCCAGCATTGGAGCAGTCTCACCTGTAACTGTTCGCAGTTGGACCGCAGTCCCCAGCTGTTGTGCGCCCCACCACCACAATATCAGTAGGTATAGAGTTTACCCGCTGCTGGTCCTTTTGCTCTCCGTTACCTGGGGGCGTGTCTAGAGTCCGCCCTGCCCCTTCGGCACGGACCCTTTCCCGTTTCCCGAGTTGTGGACAACAGAGCAGTCACGGAGTAGATGACCAGGCTGGCCGCACCCCCAGCAGACTAGAGGGCCAGAGCGCCGACGGCGGGGCTCGCTGGGCTGTTGAGGAGCATTTACAGAGACTGCACGGATTAGCTCTGTCACTTCGGCTGCCCACCTCTGTCGTTCTTCGCTCTCTGTGCATGATCCCGCCGCTCTGACCACCGCTGAGTCCCTTGCTCCCTTCCCGACAGACTCACCCCAGATTATTTCGTTCCGTCTTGCCACTTTGAACGCCTCCTGCAGCGAACGTGGTCTCGCCAGCTGAGTCTGTGCTCGCAGCTCCGGAGGAGCCAAAGCTAGGACGAAGCGGTCGCGTGCTAGCTCGTCCTGCACGGCCGGTGTCATATGACCATAAGCCCGCCGGGTCAAACTTTCGATCTCGTTAGCCAACGATCTAAGTGACTCCCCCGGTAGTCTTTCCCTACGACCCAATGCCGAAAGAATGAGCTCAGGATGTCTGTCCCGACCATATCTCCTATCGAGTGCCCCGACTAGCGCCCTGTAGTCCCGTCTCTGCTCCGGGCTTAGCAACAACAAACAAGCCACAGCCTCCCCAGACAGGCACATAGCTAGCTGCAATGCTCTCTGGTCTACACTCCAACCGTCCGAGTCCGCTAAAAGTTCGAATTGTGCCAAGAAAGCCTCGAGGTCGGCATCACCAGAGAACCGTGGTGTCTTCACTCTGTCATTAGCTCCTGGGTGCTGTGCAGCGCCATTGCCGTTTACATTACCCCGGGTCTGCACTCTATCGCATGGTGGGGGCAGCGATGTGTCACTCCGGCCCTGTCGTGCTGGCTCCATTTTGGCGGGCAAACCACCCACAAAGCCGCCGTCTCTCTCCCTCCGATCCACATCCCCAGCAGGGCACCAGGACGAGCCCCATGCACTGTAATCACCCATGTCGATCTTGACCTCCGTCTTCTCCTTTATCCTAGGTTTCGTGCCCTCCATCGTCTCACACCGACAAAACTAGCCGGTCCACGACCTCAGTTCGAATCACTTCTGACACCAGTGTAGCACCCCTAGCCGGGATGCTAATGAGGAGTCGGGAGTCAACCGGTGAAGTGCTGGGTTTTATTACACAGACAGTTGTGGGCCACTGTCTACGCCTTAACTAATACAAATAGTCTCGTAATCTGAACAATCTTGATAATGATGCTTAATGGCTCTGGTTTTGTTGTTTTACCTACACACAGTTGTTGACCTTAAACACGAAGGGAAAACAGAGAGAGAGGTAACCGCCAAAACACCCCTATATATAGGCTACAGCCAAAAATGACCCACCCCAGCTATCCCACAACCTCCCAAACCCTCCAATAAGAACATGAACATTAACAACCAATGAATGTCCAATAACACAGGGTCGCTACAGTACTGTACTAGCTGCCATAGAACAGCGAAACTAGCTACGTCTATCGTTCGTTACCTACAAACAAATGCTTCGTAACAGTATTTACTTTTTATCGGCGATATTGACAACAGAGGTTAAGGAACTTGTCTTTAATCAAACGATCGTCTCCGTTTTCAATTTTAAGCAGTATCTACCTTACTGTAGGAAATCTCCCATTGCATCCTCTCTAGCTTCTTCGGCTAAAGATGGACGACAATGACGATGCATGCATTATTCACGCCTACGGTGTTAATACAGTCTGTAAAAATACCACTTTGACACACTTGCAAGAAATGATCCGCTGGTTAGATGTAGCATGATCTTATTTACCACCCACAATAGTTCTGCTTTTTTGCAGCAGCAGCATTCTGAGTTAGAGTAGCTAGCTTTTCCAGTTGCACAACAAAGTCACATAATGTGACGAGATTGAATTTAAAAAACTCACCAGGGACAACGACAACATCGGCAACCCTGCACTATGGATTATTATTTTGATGTCATCTTTAAATTAAGTGTCTGAACAGGACTGGTTGTGCAGGCACACATGATTAGTTTCTCCTTCATCTTGAACCTAAAACCTAGATTCTAGGTTAGAAATGTTGACAATAACCAACAGTTGCTACGTTACAAGAAACAAGGAACCAATCCGATTGGCCAACGCTCTTCACTGTTCCACTGTTCAAACTTTTTTCTGTTTCTACATCTTTAAATTATTAATACTTTTCAGAATGGGTTTTATTCGCCAAGAAACATCACACAGACAAGGAATTTACTGTGGCAGGAAGGTGCACACATTAAACATATAAGAATCTTAAATAAGAAGTGTACAAGTCTAACTAATACTAAGGTTTAAAAATGTAAAAGGTTTAGAATGAAATCAAATGGCTCTAACATAACGCTTTAACATTTATGAAATTAAATAAGATACCCTTTACATCACTCTTTTTTCTCCTTTTTCAACCGTGAGAAAATATTGCAATGCATAACAATGACAGATATACTTTTAACACTGTCTCACCATTTTGGTTTCAAAGCAACACTTTTTTTCACCTTCATACTGCTGACATACTTTTGTCTGCTATGATATTGATAACTGTTATGCAATATACACTTCATCATTATATTTGCTCATTTTTCTAACTTCAAACTTTTTTCTGTTTCTCAATCTTTCATTCTTTAATACTTTTAACTAGTGGTGGGCCGTTATCGGCGTTAACGCGCTGCCGTTAACCTGAGACTCTTATCGGGCGATAAAAAAAATATCGGCGTTAATCTATTCTCAAAGTTGGGTTGGGAGCTGGGTCTGTACTACGCAAGCTATAATGACTTTCACCTTGATATTTTAGTGCGGATGTATACCTTGCCGAATTGCACTGTAGAGGGCGAGAACGAGTCTTTGAACCTGTGTGTATGCCTTGTGTATGAAATTATCACATCAAACGTAACGTGCTAACATGGATGCAGCTATGAAGCCGCCTGGTTTGCTTCAGGGAAAATGTATTTTTAAGAAGCTTCCCAATGGAAACCTCGACAAAACTAAGGTTGTTTGCACCTTGTGCTATGCGGAATTAGTTTACTGTAGGAGTTCTTCCAGTCTCAAATACCACCTAAACGCAAAGCTTCCCTTAGCTAATGCGGAAGATGCCGGGCCAAGCACTGATGTAGCGCAGGGGAAGAGTCGTCGTCAAACTACTGTTTGAGTGCAACCGAGGCAAGCCCGTCAGCACAGCTCTATCAGCCAAGCTAACTAATATAATAAACAGTTAATAAACACAAGTACATCTTATTGAACATAATTTATTTTCATCACCAATTATCATAGTAGAACAGCTTTCTCAAGCAGTTTGTGATGCATTTTGGAAACAGGAGATGAGCCCCTGGTCTAATGCGCCACCTGGCTTGAGAAACCCGTTCTCAAAGACTTACTTTTAGTCATTATTTGGGTAGCACACATGTTCTGAATGCCTTCGGTGGAATTCAAATGAGCCATTTTAATCTAGATTAACGCCAAGATTACAGTGAGATTAATCTAGATTTAAAAAATTAATCTATGCCCACCACTACTTTTAACGATTAAAAATGTATGAAAGTCAATAAGATACTCTTTTCATCACTGTTTTTTCTCCATTTTCAACAGTAAGAAAATATCGCAATGCATAACAATGACAGATATACTTTTAACACTTTTTCTCACCATTTTGTTTTTAAAGCACATACCTCTTTTAAAATTTTTGTAAAACCTTCACTATTCAAGCCATCAAAACAATCGTTTCAACTGCTTTCAGCAAACACACACATTTTCTTCAGGAAATGTACCTTTCTAGTTATTATTGTTTATTTTCGCCCCCCTATGCATCAGTCAATATTTGGACTACATAGACAACCAAGGTGTCAAAAGTTTCGTATTGGTAGCGATTGCGTTGGTTGTATTTTTATTTACGTTCCGTTGCATGGTTTAAGTAGAAATTGCGTTTTTGTGGTGAAAAGTGAAGCTAACGGTGGCTAATTTGCTAGCCACAGTCACTGACGTTACTAACGTCCCTACGTCACTAACGTCACGAAAACACGCGTGACTACCTGTAGCAGAACATTCGTTTCGCATCTGTTAACTTGGGGGATAGCTAGGCTAACTATAGCTTTACTGCAAGGCAGCTGCAGAAACGCCACAAGCAAAGAGGCCAGGGTGATAACTATTTACTCATTTTACTTTGTGATGTGAAACACAATTGTGAAATGTAATGTACAATTGGGCAACACATACTAAAGTGGTCTATGATGCATCTGTTTTCAATCGTTAAAATAAACATTCCTCACAAATACATTTTCGTTGTAGGATTTATTATGACATTACATTACAAGTAAACGATTTGTGGGTGAAATTATCATTACCTGTGGTTTCAAACCAGTGTTGCTCACTGCAACGCTGTAGCCTACCCGAGACACTACAAAAACATCTACACGGCTGTTTAGGAAATCAAACGGCGACAGAACATGTTACCCCTTACTTAAATCAAAAGTCTTTCAATAAGTGAAACTATCTGACTACTAACCTGAACTTCATTGCCACAGCCTTAACTGTTCATGAAAATAATTAATTTCAACCTAAACCGTACAACGGAACGTTAAATCGAATTCAACCAACGCAATCGCTACCAAGACGAACACAGCAGTACAGTAGTCTAGTACTGTACTGTCTGTAGTAGTAGAATTTACCGGGGCAGCTTCTCCACACAAGGCTATATTGCATTTTGCGTTGTTACTGACAATGATCGCTACCAGTGAGCTTTTTATGAATGAAATATTTTCCACTAAATAAATGTCAAGCTTATTTACGTTTTTGGGGGCATATTTTCAGTTAGCAGATGGTACTGTTTGAATCGCGATTCCATCTTCTACTACCGGTAACGTCGTAGAATAATCTTCAAAGGGGGTTCTTTATTAATGAATGAATGCAATGAGTAGGCCAAATGCCTGAAAATATCATAAGGGAAAAACTTAAAATGACGTTTAAGTCATAGAGATTAGGTCAATTTTTACACCGGTCTGCCAAATTTATTCGTTGATTCAACGATGAGGCTGCCTCTTGCAGGGGAAATGAGAAGACATCTATTTCATTCTACACTTCACTCGTATTTTCAGTTGTAAATGAGCAGCAAAAAAAAATGCTTTTAAATCTATGTAATCTTTATAAATAATAAGTATGCATTTTTATATAAAATATACAGAAATATCAGTTGTAAAAATGTCATTCAAAAACGGACCCCTGTGCAACCGACGCAAGCAAGCACACCCTACAATTTCCACAGAAATTGTACCCTCTCTAGTTAATATTATTATTTCTTCCATTATGTCCATAGACTATTTGTGCATAGTCCATTGGAATTAAATATTTTCGTTTTTGTGATTTGGCAAACGGTGTGGGTTTCGATGTCAGAGCTTTGTAGTTGGATAAAGGACATGATACATATGTCATGCCAGCAAAACGGTATCATGCCCTTTTAGGATGTTACATTTTGTTAATACGACCATTTCATCTATCCATGTCAACCCTATTACAGACACTTGCAGTAGGCTAGTTTGAAATAGATTTCAATTATTATTAACTTGTTCTTATATTCGATAATTAGTTTATTGGCAAAATGTGAATAAGGAAAAAAGCTAATGATTATACCACAGAATAACATTTTGCAAGTTCAAATCTAACTGTATCAGTATGTCTGTGTTCTCTAGTTGAGTAGTGATGTGTAATTTAAAGAGATTTAAACGTTTGAGCATATTGTATTGTTTTTATTATCCTAATATTATGAAAGTCAAATGAAAGCATACTATCACTAATCACAATACAGGCATGTAATAGTATAATGCAGATACATTTTCTGCAGAGTGTTGTAAAAAATAATAAATATCATAGTACTGATGAAAAATGTAGGCAGATCCTATTGGATTCATATTTATTTAATGAGATAGACAGAAGACAGGAGCCCATTACAAGCGGTAAATTTTATTATGGGATAACAGCACATAAAGCACATCTAAAATCGATGTGTCCAATGCACTTTTAATAAAGGTCATATTAAAGGTACAGTTTCTAAGTACAATATAACAACATTCATATTAGAATGAAAAGTATTTAAAAGACAACATTACATTTCTTATTTTTCTTTACAGCTGTATTTACAAAATGAATCAAAATACTTATTTCCATATTTAAGAATCAGACAAGAAGGAGTAAAACTACATTTGTGAATAGACTACCTGCTAAAGAGAGTTCAAAAGAGCTGAATAAAAAAGGTACATGATCATCTGTCCCAATTTTAACATCAGTAGCAAACATGTGACTTAAGAAATTTATGACAACCACACACCAGTCTTGTCTTTACCATAGTTTGAATTGCTTTTGCATGGAACAATATCCCACACACTCCACCCTTTATACTAAGCATTTAAACCAATGAGCTCACACTAAACATAGAACAAGGAATTCAGTTGTGCTTTATGGATCTTTACACACACAGATACTTAAAATACAATGCATTAGTCCATTTTATGTTTTCAATAAAAGAATCTAAAGTTGCCAAACACAAAACAAAGAACAAACGTTATTATGGATTGTCCATTATTTTGGGTAATCCAAAACATGGTTGTGCAGGTAATCATCAAATGAAATCAACAAAAATGCATTTGTCAATATTTGATTACCTTTCCAATACTCATAAAAGGGGAATTGTAACAGACATAGCTTACATGGTGCGTCAATTACACATGGAAATTACAGGTAAGTATCAACAAATAATATGAAAAATGCGGAGACAGAGATTATTATATGTTTGGAAAACACAAAAACACAATGAAAACCATTTGCACATCTTTATACTGAGAGGCACTCAGTGTGTTACATTGTGTATTATTGTAATCATATTCTGGTTAATAATTGCTACAGAGTTAAAAGAAAAGGTCAAGAAAATACTTGCTTTCTCACATGGCAAGCTGTTTTCATGTACATTTTTTATATTACCACTTAACTAGGGTTCAAAGGGTCAATGACACTGGTTTCAAGGAACCCTGTTTCAGAGCTGTCTAAATGTGAAATGAAAAGGTTGTAAAGAGGCTTTGTCTAACGACATCAACATTGAACTTACCAGTCAGGTGAAGTGCTATGCAGCTGTAGACACTAACGTTTGCATTTGCTACTGCCTCAGCAAGTGGTTTTACGATCAGAAAACCAAAATCATGCTGTTTCAGCCTTAACATTTCTTTTTTTCTGCAGAAATCAGAAAAGCAACCTTATATAACTTGTTAATTAGAAGATACAATTTTTTTGTGAGAAGGAAATAAGAGCCTTATCCCAAGACAAGCACACTGATGCAGGTACTGGCCAAGTCATTTTAACCACTATCATAATCATTATCATTTATTTAGTCCTAATATCAATAATGCACCAATACTCAATGAAATGAATGGACTACTAGGGTGGCCTGGTCTAGGAATCAAGACTTTGTCCACAAAATTAACTTACCTAGCACCACACATCAGGATAACACAAAATAAATGTCGGCACACCCTACCTCTAACAAACTAATCCTAAAGGAGAGAAGCATACTAGTAACAGATATTGTACAACATGGTGTATTTGATAAACAGATAATATTTGCACTGGGTAGGCCTTAGTAGCAGTATTTTCTTCTTACCTATGCAGACAGAAGTTACAAAGTTATCTTTATACATGTGATCAATAATAACATTAAATATTGTGAATAAACAGCAGAGAATGAGGGAGAGAGAAAGTAAGATGTATAGTATACAGGCCAAATTAAGTTCTTAGTTCTCCGCTTGGGAACAGAACTAGTCGAATATACAGACATGGAAAATAAATCACAAAATAAAACCAACTAAACATGATAAATAAGAGGTGTATTTACATGCAGATGTCTAGAGCGTATGCACAAAATTAAAACAAATACACCACATTTATTATTGCTCAACATTCGATTATGGCTAGAAGTTTTTTTTAAATTATTTTTTAATGTATTCTTCTTAAATGCATTTAGTCTTAAAACCTTATCAGCTGTGCTTTGGAAAATGATGACTATAATGCAACAAAATTGGTTGATACATTTGGGAAACACAACATGGTATACTTTTAAGCATGACATAACACCTACCATTACAATCTAAAGTCAATAGGTAATAACTGTTGTCAGGTAGTCATGTTGAGATGGTGGCATGGAACACTGATTAAGCTGTTTTCATTAACTGTATATATGCACCAATTATGTGAGTGGTTAGTCACTAGCTCCAGAGAGCTTTAGAGACTGTGGATTGTTAGTGACATTATGTCATGCTGATAAACCTTAAACTTATTGTATTGTGGCTGGACCAAGCTCAGACTAGAAAAACATGTTCTAAAGCTACTGCCTCCTTAATAATATAACCCTGTTCCTCCTTTATTAAAGCCTTGTCTGGGGGTTGTCTTTTACACACTGTAAGGACACACACATACACACACTCTACAAGTATTGCTTTTTACACAGGGACAACAGAGCAGAGATAGAGGAATTACAGGTTACTGTATGTACACAGCTTAAGTTGCAAACTCTTTTGCCAAACGTCCGAAATGAAAATAAGGACTACCAACACTCTACCATGTTATATCATGATAAACATGAAAATCAAGTTTGGGGTCATTTCTTTCCATGATGCTTTATCACAATCCACTGTACACCTAACAGGAGTCAAACGTGGAAAGTGATAGCTACACTTATGGGCTTCATGGTACAATAATGAGACCTTCAAATACACATAGATGTTCAGAAAAATCTCCACTGAAGTAGCTACTGTATCCTACAAATTGTGAAGGTGTCTATTTTAGAAAGGGGCTAAGTGTTGGTTTTTGTCAGACCTTGAGCACTATGACCTTGCTATCAAATGAGGTAAAAGAATGGAATAAGATATTCAAAATGAGAGCACTGAAGAGTTTGAAAAGAGAGCCGACAACAGCAGAGTGAACATAAACTGGAAACCTGGTCAATCTTAATCTGAGAGACATCTCCTCATCATCATCCAAATGGGAACAACATGTTCGGTGAACTACGCTCAAATTCAGCTGCCAGTAATAAATCGGAAACTGTCAGAGATTATGAAGCGCCCATGAATTAAGGAGATGTTCAAGCACATGCTACGCAGCTGTCCGGACAACAGAGAGCTGCTTCTGCTGTCTACCTGAGGGCTCCCTGAGCATCCATGTCTGCCTCTGCTCTGCTCTCACTGCAGGGTCATTAGCCCACTTCGCTGGATTGTCAGTCATTGTTAGTTTGAGACTGTTGTTCTGTTGTTGAGCCAACTGGGTTGCTAGTGGTCAAAAATCCAGAGCTTTGACACAATACTGAAATAATTACTGGGTAAAGGAAATCCAATACAACCTAAATACAGAATGCATATTGCCTATATTAGTTTATTTGGTTGCTCTAACAATGACGAGCATTGTCATTAGTTGACCCTGATGACACCATTTGAGTACGGAGAGATTTCTAATGATTGTTTGTATTAGAAATACAGAAAGTCAAATAAAATGGTAATTCAAATGGCTGATGAGAAAACCGAGGTCAGAGATTAAGTAAATACTGTATTGTTTGTTTTGAGCTTGAATCCGAGGATTATTTGTGTTGTTTACCAGCTCTGCAGTACTATGATACTCTACAGTAATGCTAATGCATATGACATGCTGCTCTTTCCTGCTTATTGTCAAACATCCCAGAACAAAACATCCTCTAACCTTAATAAGAAGCAAAAATATAACATAATATATCATCTCAAACAGAATGTGTAAAGAAACTCTTCCCTGAGGGGTGACAGCACAAGACTGTAGGTCTTGTACAAATTGCACGGCAAAGGAATGATCATGTGCAAAAACAACAACAAAAACAAAAGCGCTACACTGAGGGTGGCATCTAAATTCATGCTTTGACGGGTTTCTGAAGGGACTTTTGGATTATTGGGGTGGATTTTCTTAAAGTAACCACTGAGATGTATTGAGTGTCAGACCAATCCATTGAACATTATGGGCAGGTAAATTGCAAAACTGGGACAACAGCTACTGTATGGCACATCCAGGGTTAGTCTAGTTCTTCACAACCATACCCACAACAAAGACGCACAGAACGAAACAGAACCACAACAACAAAGCATTCTGAAAATAGCACTTGTTCTACCATTGTCATGTTTCTCTCCTAATCATACACAGAACAGCTACTCTACAGTAATTATTGCGGGAATATAGTAAGTGCTACCTGACATCTTGTTCTCTCCCCTTCTCTTTCATGAGTTTACTCACTGTACATGTTACAAAAATAGAAGCTTTACTACCAGACAAGGCTTTGAATATTTACCCATCTCTTTCCTTCTGTCCCATATGAAATGGCATGGCTGACCTGAGGCCTTCATAAGGAGGCCTTTAAAGTCCCTCCTTCATGTGCAGTACACACTCTAACATGACGGGCTCAAGAGACGTATTACATGGTCAGAGTGTCTGACGTGTATACATTGGGATGCGTCGGCTCCCTGCTCTTTTAGCCTGCTATATCTGTATCTTCCACGAGAGAGAACCATTGGGTTGAGAACAGCTCCTGAGCCATTCAATCCAATGTTGGCAAACAGACATGAGAAAGTAATCCAAACGTTTCACCACTCTTCTACCACAATATGTACGTGTGTGTGGAGGGTGTGGTGAAGGGGTGATCAAATCTGCTTTGTCCACCAGGCCTCAGTGTTATCCAGCCATGCCAGCCTTCTAACCAGAACCCCCGTAGTGCCTTTGCCCATCCCAGACCCAGAACTGTTCATATGAGACCCTCAGGATTAGCCTCTGTGACTGTGGTTCAACTTGTACTTCTTGTGCACATGCAACACATCACTCGGTAATATACAAGTCTTAAATTAAAGAAAGGTGCAATAAAAGTGCCTTATCAATTCAACAATTAAGAATAGTCTAACTACTAATATCATACATGTTATTTAAAATAGATTCTATAAACATTACTTTTTTTTCTGTATAATAAGTACTTATGACCGTATACCCTGTAGTACATTATAAAACAGGTGGAATGGACCCTTTCCAAAGTAGTGGTGCCCTCGTTCCTCCAGAGCACTCGTCCAGAGAAGGATTAATAGCAGATGGCCTTACACGATTTTACTATGCAACCATGGTGGATGGAGTCTTTGACAGCTAAAATCATTGCATTTTTTTACTAGAATTACCAGAATTCTACTTTTCTTTTTTAGTCGATTGTCCATAGAGAGGTGCCGATTGCATCACCATGCCGACGGAGCTTCTCTCAAAGGTTTTGCGAGTTTATAATCCACGCACTGCATCGAAAAGATATACAGCGAAACACAAGAGAAGGGCTGAACTTGACCTATACGTGCACATTTACCTGGAATTCATTTATACTGTGGGACAACCTATGAGGCTGATGATCAATGAAAAAAGCATACCTGTATTTCTGTTGTTTTGGGGTTGTGGTCAAATAGCTGACACAGCTCAATTTAATGTAAAAAATAAAGTATGATGTATTTGATGTATTTCGTTTTTCAATAGAATAACTCATGTGCTATAGGAACTCTAAAGGAGAGAGGTGGAGCCACAGATGTTTAGTTGACAATCTCAGGCAGTGCATAGTGAAAGGATCACCGATCAGTGCGAATAGTCATGTGACTGTGCCAGTATAGTGTGTGAGTGTGAAGGTCAAGTTCAGTTCAGAGAGAGTATGAGTCTCTGTCTCCTTTTCATGTCCCCTAGGTCTTAGAGCCCCCCGTTCTCACCCCCACAAGTGAATTCAACCCGCAAAAAACAAACGTACTGTAGCCCCCTTCCTTCCAAACCACCCCATTCCCCACACCCAAAGCCCTCCCCTCCGGGATAAAACAAAAAGAAAAGACTTGTGCAGTGTGCTGTTGGTCCTGGTTTGTGCAGGGCACTGGTAAAGTGTCTCAGATGAATGCTCCACATTCCTCCATGGTGGGCACACTGGCACCTGGCAAGGCTGTTACCCGTCAACAGGCATGGACTGCTCAAAGTCCGATCCGAAAAGCTCCTTGTATAAGGGGGGGAAGTGGGCGCGCACAATGTCTGGGTATATTGCTTTGAAAGCCGTCAGCTTCTCTGTATGCCTGCTGCACAGCGCTCGCAGTGTTGACACTTTGCATATCAACTGTGTGAAGAGAGGAGACAGGCTGTTATTTAGACTTCCAGGAAGGCAAGGACATGGAGCTATGGCAGAGAAGACATCTCCCTACAGTTGATCTCACAAAGGGGCAAACGCACATGTAAATATTGATACAGCCTGCCTACCATGAAGAAACCTTGACACGCCATCTGATGGAGCTAGTACACAATACATTTTGGCTGGAAATAGACGCTTGGTTGCAGGATACCAACCGTGAAATCTACTGCATCTATGGCTTGATTTAATCTAGTGTTCTTCCTGTTGTTGGTTGCACACTGTATTCAAAGAGTTTGGGTTCGTTTTCAATGCTTCAGTTGAGACCAGGCCCACTGGACCATCGCTTTCTGCAGGATCAAACTCTGTATGTGTGTAAGAGTTTGTTTATGTGTGTGTGTATTTGTGTATGTGTGTGTATGTGAGAGACACAGTGTGAGAGTGTGTACCTTTGTGAGTATGCCGTCTTCTCTGTGGTTCTTCTGAAGAACATGCTGGAGAGCCAGCTGGATCTTCTGCTGGAGTTTCTCCACCTTTACCTTCTCCTGAAGCCAGGAGCGGTCTGGGAGGTAGAGACACACAACATTCATCTCTGCAGCCTTCTTACAGACCACTCAAGGTGAACTAGGTCAAGATTGTGATAAATCAATGCTAGGTCCTCCTAAGGGCACAAAGGGACACGAACGCCCCCTGCAGGAACAGTAGCACATCTGCCTGCTCCAACCCCTCCAACTCCTTCAACCCCTTGTGCTTACGTCTGCACTGTCAGTGACACCTACCTGCAGACATCAACACGAAAGCGGAGAACAGGGCGATCTCATCCTCAGACAGGTGCATAGAACACAAGTTTTTCCCGAACTCGAAGACGGAGCTGATCAAGTCGTCACAACCTGCCACAGCAAAGGACACAGAGTGAAGACAGGGGTTGAGACAGACCAAAAGACAGAGTCTCATCTTTGATCTTTATTGGGAGAGAGGCACACAGGCAAAGGAGAGACATGCTGACAGCACCCAGGATATGTGGCAAGCAGAACAGGCAAGGTTTTTACTGACTTTCCCCTTCCAGGCGGGGGACTTTTGGCAGTTGGGTGGCGTTACGCAACCCAGAATGAGGTCACTAATGAGTCTTTTAGTTAAATCAATTATTGGGGATTGAGAGGGACAGGCTGATGCCAGAGCAGCCCCCCCACCAGCTCAAGTTTAGAGGACACAGGGAGGCTTGTTAGAGAGACCACACACATGACACTGGAAGAGACAGTATTGTTTCTCGTGGCCTCACACACACACAGGAAGTCAAGTCATGCCCAAGGAAGACATACACAGACATTCATGGACACACAACCATACACGAATGAAAAATCACATTTTATGCGCACACACACAAACACACACAGAGAGAATCAGATTCAAGCATTCAAAAACTGGGATTTTTTTAATTTATCAAATGCATTTGTATGCAGAGGATATTATGCAGTCGACAGTCTTAGTACTGTTATGGCATTTAAAATGCTAAAACTACTTGTTTAGACTCCAGATATTTTACTTTTGAGTTCCTCTGATGGTTTTGATAGAACTATCCCAAATGTCTTTATTTATTTCACACTAACAGGAGCCATATGCAGCACTAGTGCTTCAGTAACAATTTTGCTGTACCATATGGAACCACAGGGTAGAGGGCATAGCCAGGTGAGCTGGGGATGAGATCTTAGTGTGACCTTCCTGGCTCACAGCACTGGAGTGTGGAAAACACATCCCTTCTCTGCTAGACCATACACTGGCAGCGAGAAATAGGAGTACTGCAATCACACACACACAAACACTTACTAAATACACTTGCATGCGCACACAACATTTATGCGCACAATAACACACACGCACACACACACACACACACACTGGGACACTTGGAAGACTCACCTAATGACTTGAACACATCGGGACCAGCATACTTTCCATCGAAATAGACTGTGTTATTCTGCGAGTCGAAGGCACGGCACATTCTCACAAACACAACTTCCAAAGAGCCTGCAGAGGAGACAGGAGTACCATGCTAAATCTGGCATCTTCTCTTTAACAAATAGAGTTAGTGCTGCAAGTCATGCATCAGCATGGCCAAACACACACTACAGTACATGGCTTATTGGGTTATTCCTCATTTGGACGCATCCATCTAGAACAGAAAAGGCCAGAAGAACCATGGAAAATATCCCATATCACCACATCGCAGTCTGGTCTACATTCACCCACGATGAAGAGAATGGTAAAATAGAGTACTTAGTTCAGTAGCTACACTTCTCTGTGCAGTGGGGGTAGATAAAAGGATAAAGAAGTCATGATAGAAGCCATTAATGCTTCTTATAACAAGTGCAGCTGTTTTAAAATGTCACATTAGACAAGGGATCTCAGTCAGTATTTCATTATCAGTTTTAGAAGTGTGAAAGCAGCAGTAAAGTCTCAAGTCTGCTTTGTACAGGCCATCCAGAAGGGCTAGACCTGTTGGGTTGTTTACTGTGTGGACGTGTAAGTATTTGTTAGTGTGTATATGCCTACGGAGTGATTTGTTGAAGGGCAGGGCACAGAGCGAGAGGAGGCAGCTAGTGTCCAACCACTGTGTATCCAGCCAACACTAGCTCTGCATGTGTATGTTTGCATGCGCGTGTGTTTATGCATGTTTAAGAGTGTCTGTGTGTGTGTTCACTGAACTGAGGAACAGAGAGAGGAAACAGGCAGGGGAGGGGGTCTCTTCCACCCAGCCTGACTGTAGTCAGGTCAGCTACACCCTTGTGACAAACCCGGGGGGGAGAGGAGAGGGCCATGCTGACAGGCTGTCATACCTGCTTTCAGCAGCACTATCTGATCGTTCTGACACAGCTCCATGAAGCCGTCGATGCGCTTGGCGAACTCTACCACGTACTGGATGGCCTCTGTTATTTTTATGGCACACAGCTGCCACATCACCTCCCGAGGCTAAGGAGAAGGAAGGGAGAGAGAGAGAGAGAAACAGAAATTATTAGGTTGTAAATGGTTCAGGTGATTGTATTGTTGTGTTGGTCAAATACTGCAGCAGGTGGCCCAGCTCTGCTGAGGTGTACCTTGTTCTGGTAGCTCTCCATCTCTTCCTGCAGGAAGGCCTGCCAGGTCATCTGCTGCAGCTCCTCCCTCAGGTACTGACACGTCTCCATGTGGGACTTGGAGATGTTCTGGGCCAGGTGCTCTGCAACATAACCATGCGCCCAAGAAGACGCGTCACCGTCAGAGACCTGAACGCAACTCACACAGCGCTGGACTAAAGTTGAATAGAGTCTTGATAGAAATATGTCATAGGAGGGTACACATACTCGATTGGAAAATGCCACCATGTTGATATTTTTGTTAACGGCCTCCAGGAAGCTCAAAGCTGAAGGTTCACCCAAACACAATGTCGCAATGACACAAATACAGATGAGGAGTGAGGTGGTGGTCCACGCAACATATTACTCATTGAAACAAAGGTCACATCTGATCAGAGAGAAATATTGAGCGTAAGAAAACGCAAACGGTTTGAAGACACATCTGTTAAAAGGAGTTCCAAGGCACTGGGGAACCGGAAAAAAATGATTTCCCCAGACGCATGCCCTGCTGCTTCATGATTGGCCCTAATTAATGGAAACTAATTACAAAAAAAATCTCTTTTAATGAGCGCTGGAGATGAGTCTCCATCCTCATGCTATTTTAAGCAACCTTTGTGTCGTTTTTCCCCCATGGTTGAGTTGGCCCCCTCAAATCCCCCCGTCCCACCTACACCCCATTCCCCACCACCACCCTTACCTAGCTCAGCCATGGAAACGGTGGGAGAAGTCTCCCCGTTGGTGAAGGAGCAGTAGGGGAAGAAGCCAGAGCCGGGGGCAAAGTCGCAGATGGGCTCAGGCTTGATGCCATTGATGTCCAGGCCGGACTGGTCGGGGGAGGGCTGGATGTCCAAGTAGAAGCTGCTGACCGCAGAGTCTGGTTTGCTGCCGTCTGGGGTGTGGCTGTCCATGTAGCCGCTGAGGTCGTCGTGGAGCTCGGTGAGGCCGTTGGTGGAGAGGCCGTAGGTGGGGGTGAGGGGCTCGGCCTCGCCCGGCTGCTGCTGGTGGTCGCGCTGCTGCTGCTGCAGCCGGTGCTTCTGGACCTCGGCGTACAGGCTGTCGCGCTGCTTCTTGGACATGCGCCCAAACTTCACCGCTGTGGAGGAGGGCGGGGGCAGGGGCAGGGGGAGAGGAGGGATGGGAGGGTTGGGTGGGTGGGGGAGACACACACACATGCACGTCAGACAGACACTCCGTGACTGACACATTCCCCTGGCACCTGTATCCCTGTGGCAGAGCAGCAGCCTGACTGAAGATTTAGGTGTTTCACAGGGTATTAGCGGCGCACTGTCTCATTACTACAAAACGTTCAACATGAACATCTTAACTAGGACTCTTCTTCAGGGAAGGCAAGCTGTTGCAGCTGTGCTGCAGTGACTTTTACAGCTTACAGGCTACTCAGACATGAGACGAGCTGAATCCCTGGCTCCTTTTACACAGTCTCCAGACTAAACTGAGCTGGTCGTTAGAAGGAGGCCCCTCGGACACTGGGGTCTGGCAAAGAGTCAGAGGGCCAACAGAGTGGAAATGAGCGGAGTGGAGGGGAGCATGGGCAGATGGCCTATGGTGTGCTGAGTGAAGGCATAAGTCACCTTGGCTGGTCTTTATTGTGTGTGTGTGTGTGTGTGCATGTGGGAACATGTGTTCATGTTATTGTATGCACATGTGTCAATGTGATCCCATGCATGTGTACATGTATGTGTGCATTCATGTGTCTTTGTGTGTCTGTGTGTGTTTTTGTGTGTAGGAGAGCAGTGGATAGACTCTAAAGACCTGGCCTGATTAAAGGCTTTTGTCACAGGCCTGGACTCTTCAGCTCTGATCCACAGCCAACAACCTAGCCAAGCATGGCCCAGCCCGGCCTACCCTACCCTACCCTATCCTATCCTAGCTGTAGGCTCTGCAGGTTGCCTGCAGTACATACAATCACCTGTGTGCTCCCATTACAGCACCTCACCTGCACCAGCACTAATGCCATCTCCTAATGACCCCTAGTTCATCAAAACTACTTTCTGTCACAGCACACCCGTAGGACCTACACTCACCTGGTGCTCCCATGCACCAACGTGCACAAGCCAGTTCAGAGTAAGTTGTCCATACATGTACTGATCAGATTACCCCGCAGGCTCATTTTCAAAATGTTCCCTCCAGTCCTTTAATCTACATGTGCTACTGTACGTACCGTCCCGGGACATGCCCACAGCCAGACACTTCTGCAGCCGGCAGTGCTGGCAGCGGTTGCGGCTGGTTCGGTCGATCAGGCAGTTCTTCTGACGGGGGCAGGAGTAGGCGGCATTGCTCTGCTGACTCCTCCTGAAGAAGCCCTTCGAAGAGACACACACACACGGGCTCAGAACACTAGCCACCCTGGGCATGCAATGCTCCTCACACAGAGCTATGGGGGAGATCTACGGGGCTTCAATAACGCTATGTGAATTCTCGCATTGTTCTCTATGGTGTTGCCTTTTATCGGGTACTTATCAAGAGTGATATGTTGTGGTTACGCACACTAAAGAGGATTGTGTTTCTCCATAAGGAGTACACAGCCATACCATTAGTTTGTAATGCATTACTTTATGTTATTGGTTTATGAGTGCTGGTGAATTGTTATCGTACAATTAATTAAGAAGGTAATGGATATGAACTGTGTGCATTGCACAGGGATGGTGTGTTTTCGTCTAACGGGGAGAGAAGACGGTATTTTTCTTCAGCGGGGGTTATTAGTGTTGATTAACACGCGTTTCAGCGCGTGCGGCTCTGAGGGATGGCACACACACACCGATCGGATTCCTCATCCTCTGACTTAATGAATTGATTCCAGCACATCATTAACATGCCCCACTCCACTGCTCCATACACATATGTCTTAATTAGCTGCTCATTGGCTGTTTAATTACAAGAAAACAGCTGACAGCTGCCAAGTTGCTTTATAATGGCAGCCATTACGGAAGTCGGCTATAACTGCCGGTGACAAGTAGCACTCTTTAATAACGCTGTGATTTATGGTCCAAACTCCTCTACTCGCACATATCATTAAAAGCCTCTCTGCCTGAAGTAATTAGCAATCATTAAAGATACATTTCAGCAGTTTACTCTTCAGCATTTTGTTTCTCCCACCGTCTTTGTGTGGGTGGGTGGAGGGTGGGGTGTGCGTTCAGAGGAGCAGCTGAAATTCTCCCCTGTCTGTCTGAGAGTCTCTCTTTCACACACACACACACACACACACACACACACACACACACACACACACACACACATACACACGCGCGCACACACACATTAACACACACACACTGCAAAGGTGCAGTCTGTCTGAGGAATGCTAATGATTTGCTTGGTGACAAGCAGGGGAACAAGAATACACTGCCAGTGCAACATTTCCCCTCTCACTGAATGGTTGGTGTTTTTGAAACAGTACAAAAGCTGGCTTCACTGAGAGCGACATACTGTAGCAAAGAGCCAACAATCTGCTATAATTCAAAGCGCTTCCTCTTTTGATGGTTTTATTTCAAGAGTGGGACGCAGCACAACTGAAAGCAGTGAGCGAGTCTGTCCCTGGGAGGGACAGGAAGTACAAGGATGCCGAGTCACTTTGTCCTGCTAATTGTGCCGTTCTGGGACATCCTCTGTGTGGCTTGACCACTTTAATGATGAGGCTTTCCATGTGTTTACACTTTGCTGTTACTCTCCAAATCTTCCCCAAAGTTGGCCAGCAATTTTGAAGGCAGGTTTTCAAGCTTACCTTACAGCCTTCACATGTTATCACGCCATAATGGATGCCTGATGATTTGTCTCCACAGATCTTGCAAGGAATTATTTCGATTTGAGCTGGAGAAAGGAAAAGAAAAAGACAAATCAACACTTTTTCCCCCCCTTGCACAAGTCACAGTACAACTCCTTTACCATGGATGCATGTAGGTACATGAAAGAGCAGTGCGCTTCAAACACATCTTATCCTGTGACTTTGAAACCTTCACTTCCATACAGCATTAACAGAATATCCACAGAGATGTGCGTGAAGAGGCCATTTTAAGTTTTCATGGAGCCACCAACAAGCCAGTGTAAACATGGTGTCAATTTACATCGTAAGCACAACTTACATAAGGAAAAGCCACAGCTCTCTGCAAACCTCCTAACCTTCCCCAGTAGTAATTCTAGCCCCACAGCATGACAAAGAATCAACCACCTGACTGTACTTATTCCCCAGTTGAAATGTTCCTCTTCCCTGCGCTTCAAACCCCTCAAAACCTTAGCAGTAAATGCACAAATGGCCACAAAGAATGATAACATTCTTACTGTACAGAGCTAGTGGCTAGTCTCAAAGTGGTTGTAGAGAGTGGGGGGTTCTGTTGAGAGCAGTAATGTGCAGTATAGACTGTAGTGTGAGGCCGCTGACAGGCTTGTGATTCAGCAGGCTGCCAGAGAGGACAAAAGCACAGAGGACAGGCCTCATCCATCCTTGGCATGGAGTACAGGAGCAGACCACAGGGCAGTCGTCGGCAGAACACACACGCATGCAGGCGTCTGAGACACAGAACTCCCAGCCAGCCCCTCGGCTCCCTGCTTTATCACTGCAGCCGACAACTCTCTCTCTCTCTCTCTTACAAAGACAAACGCGAGAATGCACAGATACACACGCGTACACACACATTCTCTCTCTCTTTCGCGCTCTCCTCTCGCTCTTTCTCTCCCTACAGAGATTTATATCTCCCTGCCCTCCTCCTAATCGTCTGAATCCTAGCATTGCCACAGCACAGCCAGACGAGCCCTCTTATCTGGTCTGATTGAAGAAACATCACTGCAGGATGTTTATTACAATATACTGGCTGACTCCCTACAAAGTGGCAGACAACCAATCAAATCACAGATCATCTATTCTACCTTAGACCTGAAGAACGAAATTATTTCCCCCTTTACTAACAACTATGAATCATAAGAAACCAGCAAGGCGTGCATGCAAAGTGAAGCCCTGTGTCAAATGATCACACCAGCCTCCTACTAGAACCATCCAACTTCTGTCTGGAGCTGGCGCTCTACTGGAGGCAATCCGAGGATACCTCCATGCCCAATCCCTCCAAACTAATTTGATCACATCAAATGGACCTCTGCTTAGGCTCAATCCGGCACACTTATGCCATTTAATCAGCAGGCGCATGTGTTGTGATAATGTCCCTGACTCTAAGGCCTGGCCAGTGGAGGGTCCCTGATCCACTACCCCTGGTCCCCAGCGACACACCAGGCTCCACTCAGAAAGCTGTTAGCTGCACCGCTAGCACTGCAGGACTCAACAAAACTTCTCCTGTAAACAGTGAATTAGCCTACATCTGAGGCAGACAAAGGCTGCGAGGGCGCCCAGTGGAGAGCAGTCAGATCTCCTGTGAGGAACACCTCAAACGAAGCCGTCTGCGTAGCCCGCTTTAAAATGGAGGGGCAACGTTCCTCATCTGCTTACATTAGGAAGAGGCCCAAGCAGGAGCCAGATGCTGACAACCTAAGTCAAGAGGGTTACTCTATGATGAATCCATGGGAGCTACCTCCATTCTGTCAACGGGTGTGTTATTTTGGTTATCTCGCTGTGAACACTGGCATTGCGGGCAGTGCACTCCATTGTTTGTTTTTGTGTTCTCCCTGCATGAACATTAGCGCTGCAGTGTGTTTCGACTCCTTTAGCGTTTTCAGCCTCATTACTTACATAATTTGTTCTGACATGCACTCACAACAACCGAAGCGTGCTGTAATTACGCCTGACTGTGGTGGAGGGACGCAGTTCTGCAGTGATGTGCCCTATCCATCGGGTGGCAGTGCAGGGCTGTGAGAGACACTCTTCTTTTCTCGGCCCAGCCTCCAGACCCACATCTCAGCCTCACGAGCTTCAAGCTCTAAGCTCCAGGCTTAGGCTGCTGCCAGCCTGCCCCCCCCCAATCCCCCCCCCCCCCCCAGCATGGCTGTGAGATGCCTTCATCTCTCCTGAGGAGCCAAGGCTGACTGAAGGCTCGCTCAGGCCTGACAGAGGCTCTGCCACATCAGGTGAAGGCAGGAGGGCCGACTCTGCAGGATGCCAAGCCGGGCCGAGCTGGGCCAGGCTAGGAAGGGGGCGTGAACATGCCTTCCAAAGCCCTACCATAGGAAGGCCATTAATGCACACACAGATACAAAACTGCACACACAACCACACACAAACAACAAGACGCTTACACCCTGTTGTGAAAACCACAATTTAATAATAGTGTAATAAGCTACCTTCTGAGAGAGAGGGTTAAGTAAATACACAGTATGTGGGAAGACAGCATGAAGATTAAATAAGCCATGAAGTCATTTGCAATCAGTTTGAGTTAATATTTGTGTGTGACTATGCTATGGCCCAGCACAATGAACCACCCTGGTGCTCCCGAGTGACAACAGGGGTTTAAAGAGAATCCACACTGGGGGATGTCGTCAAACAGAAGGGCCTGCTCCTAAGCACTCCAGATCTGGGAGTCAATATCTATTGACACAACGGGCTGTGGTGTTAACTGCTTCTCCATGCTGAAGCAGTCAGCTGCTGCCTCCTCTGTGCTGGACCAGCTTACTGATGTCCTGATCCCATGCACCGGGGCCCTGGGTCCCTCGGCCCCTTTGCCCACCCTGCCAGCTAGCCCAGCCCGCTTGGTTTACGACATCAAAGCCGGGCAGAGTGAGACAGGCAGACGTGCTTAAGCCTCTCCGCGCAGCCTCCTCTCTGCACGGCCAGGGTTGTAAGGTGCCTCCGTCAGCACACAGGCCACATCAAAGAGTAAGGGGTGGCTGGGGGGGGGGGGGGGGGCTGAGATGCACTGATGATGTGTGAATCACTGCACATTCACACCGCCGCGAAAACCCCTCACCATGTTGGAGCCGAACAGATGCTAGTGACTTAGATCCAGCCCCGTGGTGTGTGGGCAGCTCTGACAATGGGAACACGGAAGCTGGCCTTGGTGTTCAAGAGCTCCTGCTCTTGATGATGGGGAGATATTAGCTGTGTGTCTGCCTGCCTGCCTGCCTGCCTGTCTGTCTGTCTGTCTGTCTGTCGTTCCGTCTGTCTGTCTGTGTGTGTCCGTAGAGCTGTGTGTCAAGGACACTTATTCACCAGTTCTGCCATTTGGAGAGGATGATTGTCACTCAGAGCCTATATCCAAAAGGAGGGGCCGGGTACTCTCTGTGGACCCCTGTGGCCCCCAGTCCTTAATTGTGTTCTCACCCCTGCTCAACACAACCCCAGCTAGACACAAACCCAGGATGGGACCAGGAAACAGACGCACGAACACACGAAGCCTTCCAAACGAAGGCCCTGTGCTTCAAAAGTCTTTTACATTTACATTTAGTCATTTAGCAGACGCTCTTATCCAGAGCGACTTACAGTAAGTACAGGGACATTCTCCCCCGAGGCAAGTAGGGTGAAGTGCCTTGACCAAGGACACAACGTCATTTGGCTCGGCCGGGAATCGAACTGGCAACCTTCAGATTACTAGCCCGCTTCCCTAACCGCTCAGCCACCTGACCCCCGCTTTTGAAGCACAAAGATATCACGCATATCAATTGAAGAGAACATGTATGCATTCAGAGCAGGCTTGTGTGAATATAGAAAAAGACTACAGACCTTGCTGAACCTCTATGTCTGGTGACATAACGCAGGATTAGGATGATCCCTTACATTACAGAACCATGTTGCTGCCATCATTCTAAATCTGACAGCTTAACCCATTGCCGAGTTGGTGTCGGTCAGCTATTAAAGTATTTTTAATGACCTACAGCCCCATAGGCTGGTAATATTGGGAGGGAAGTTCAAAGCCAAACTCGCCCTTTGTAATTGGTGTATAACTGTGAGGCAGTGAATGACAGGAATAATGTGAGTGTGGTTTTGCGTGTGTCTGTGTTGTGTGTGTATGTGGCACTGGGTGGGTAAGGGGGTGTTAGTGTGTGTTGACATCTGTTAGTGACCAAATGACGCAAGCCAGTGGGCTCATGTTGGAGATTATGTAAGAGATTGGACAGCAGTGCTGGGTCTGTGTACAGCACAGATTAACAATGGCTCTGCAGTCCAACACACAGGGACAAATAACGGTTTAATCAAATTCTCCACTAAACATTTCACAACACAACAACAAAGCAAATGTTGAAAAAGACCACATGACTTCTCACATGACTACAATATGATAATCTGTTTAAAAGATTTCTTTCAAGGGGAACATTCACACTGACGATATAACACTGCCTGGGTCAGTGGACAAGCTTGCAAGTGCAGAGTGAGCAATGTTCTACAACCATGATTTGCAACCATTTTAACTGCTAGATTGATTTCCCCCTTTGGCAGTGGAGATCAGCTGTCTTTGGAAACAGAAGGAGCCTTTTTTGAACAGATACCCACAATAGTCAGACCAAGTCTTAGAGAAAGCGACAGCCTAACAAGAGCTGGAATCACAACCCTGTCTTGTTTCATCTGCCAGGCTCCACTGTCATGTTGTAGAGTAACAGAACAGAATGGGAGCTTTTTTTTATTCCCAATTGCTCAGCAGAAGAAAGGTTATTTGAATGTCAGAGGCATAGGACAGCATCGCTACCGAGCACAGACAGAATAGCATAAATGTGTTATTTGTTTAGGGATTGGAGTATGTTGGCTTATTACCATGAGCTACTGTAGCCCATATGGCATTTACTTCTAAATACAGTAGCACAAGAGAAACCACACCAGGCTTACATATTCACCTGCACATAAACAACTCTGTATCATCATTTTAACTTTCCTCAGTCTAACACAGAAACCAGCTGACCATCATTTTTTTTTATGTCTCTATGCTTTGCCGCCTCCTGCTAATTCCAGAATGTCAACCACCGCCATCCTAAGCTATGATTCCATAGAACTGGAAGCCAGCTATATGTGAACAGATATTCCAGTTTCAGTGGAACTGCCTTAAACTTTTCCTATTATTCCCACATAGCAGCCCAGTGACATTGCTAAAGCCCAGGTTTGGACGATAGCCCCAGGCTGCTTTTTGGATGAACTCATGCATGCTTCTCTGTGTTTTTTGTGTGTGAGGCCATTAATATTTCAGCACCACCCAACTGGTGATGCCTGTACAACACAGCAGCATTTCTCTCCCCCTGTATTTACTTGACTGTCTTATTGAAATGCATTCTGACACCATCGATGCGGGGGTGCATAGAGGGGAAGAGTATTCCCAAACCTCACGTAAGACATCTCTCTCCATGTCTCTCTTTCCGCCAGAGGAGCAGTAATTTGGGCACTAATTTATGTGTTGTTGTGGCAAAGATTGACGAGCTTCCTGACTGGGAGTCTGTGTGCTTGCACTCTGGGGGAAACAACAAAAGCCCGGGTTTACCGAACAGACGAGCACCGGGAAGGGTAGCATGTGTGCGGCGCCCCTTCCCACCTCCCCCGTCCCCGCCCGCCGCCCCACCTGAGCTCCCCTCCTCCCCTCTGCCGCACCCCCTCCTTGCTCTCTGTGATCAGTGACAGGTGAGGCTGTGCCCTTGGTGAGGGGGACCCTGGTGCCAGGGGGCACGCTCCCCTCTCACTCTGCCACCGTGTGTGGCTCCCAGAAGAAGCCTGGGGCAGGGGGGGGGCAGAGAGACATCCAGCTTCATCTGATGGCACAACACAGTCAATCTGTGGATACACTATGCACTGCACTCACTCGCTTATGCATTCTGTCTATCCCTGCTACTGGTTAGTCACGGGGAGCAGTGAGAGGGGAGGTGCCTCGTCAGGGGTTGCTGTTTACACGTCTTCTGCACTCTGAACATTTACGCATATTCATCAGAGAACGAGGTTCAGCTAATCTTCTGTCGGGACTTCATTTGAGGTCCCTGTTAAATCATGACATGATAGGGACTGAGTGCAAAGTTTTCCTGTAGTTGTTTTGTCAACACAAACAGTACCTTGTGATGCATGGTACTGGACTTCACAGAAGGCTCAGATTCACTGAGGCTGAAATCACAGAGGGCCCATTGATTGACTGCTTTGGGAGCTGTGGCAGTGGCGGCACCGTTTGAATGCGAAAACGTGTGGGAGAGCTATCTCTCCATTTTGAACCTGGCTGTCCACTTGAGCTGAGCAGGCTGTGGTTGAGGACTCGATGGTGGCTCCTGTAGTTCTGTAGAGTGGCTTGGTTAAGCAACTCTTGGCCTCCCTAAGCCCCTCAGGGACACACAGACTAGGACCCGAATATGCAGAGAAATATAAATAATGATCTCTTCAAAAAATCCAGCGCAATTACACGGAGAAACCTTTACATAACAACAAAGAGGCTTGTTCCATGGCACCGGGGAATTTGCCGCTGCCATGCTATACCACTACCTTTCTCCTGTAATTGCTGCATTAGTATGCATTTCTGGGATATGCCTATCTGCTGCTGTACTTTATTGACTATGATCTCCTTTGTTAGGCCCTCCTCACAAAGAGACAAGAAGTTATGATGGCATCCAGTTAACTGACATCTTTGCACCGTTCTACCATGTATTGTGTGTGTTGAATGGAGTATGATGAATGTGGTTCATTTGATTGATAGGTTGTAATGGCTTGTACGGTAAGTGTCTGTGTCACAGCAAACCCTGTGGATAAGCGTGAGTTTTGCTTAGTTCTCATGCACATATTGTGTGCTTGATAATGCATGTGATTGTGTGTGTGTGTTCAATATAGTTGGATGAATGTGGTTCATGTGACTGATGGTGAGAGGCCTGTCCCTCAGTGGGGTGGGGGTGGTGGAGGGGGAGGGGAGAGGGTGGATGGGGGAGGTGGAGTGGATGGGGGCTGGAGGTCCAGGCCCAGGCTGATGCTCAGGGTCAGTGGGTCAAAGGCACAGAGCCAGAACACACAGGGGGAGCAGGGAGAATACTTCAGCTGACAGTAATTGTCCCTCTGTGCCTGCCTTAGGAAAACATGTTTCCACTGGCTGCCTGGCCCAGATAGTAATCATGAGCTTGATTTGCTCCGTTGAGGAGGGGAGCACAGCGTGAGCCTCCAGTAATGGCAGGGATCACTGTTACAATCCTAGCTCACGTCAAACGAATACTGAATTGTAGTTCCAAAGTGCTCTTTCGACAACTCACGCTATAGCTACTGAGCTGTAGTTATACTGTTCATGTTTGGGTCCATGTTTGTACATATCAATGTATAGTGCAAGGGAAATATTGATCTCCATTAGTCATCTCAGGAGAGGGAAACATACCTTTCTCCTGCAAATCCTCAGCTTTACTGACTGATAGAGATCTTTCTGTACTATTTCCTCAGACGCACCAGCGTAGCCTGGCAGAGATGAGTTAAACAACCTGAACAGTCTTAGCCTTACTCCTAAACATCTCGTCAGTTTACAAAACATCATCTTTGGTTTGTTCTGAGCTAGATCTCAAGGTCAACAAACTGTACGTAGCTGGAGGGAGAGATGAAAAAGAAGTGATGAAACCAAGATAAAGGCTACTTAATACAATGTCTCAAGAACTTGTCACATTACACTGTAATAATATTTGAACAATACCAAACGTAGGTTGGCAATAATGTGCCACATTAGTGCTGGTACTATAGCTTTGATTGAGACCCTGGTGAAAAATGTGTCAGTGATTAAAGACTGAATTCTCTATAACTCACAACATCAGTAACTCAACCCGTTTAACTAGAACTAGTCTTCAAATCAGTACTACACCACCTCTGTCCTTGGATGCACTAGTCTGGGGTTCTCATCAGCGGTGAAAGAGCAATGAAAGGAGAAGCAAGATAAATGACATCAACAGCCAGCTGATACTTCCATGGACGTGTGATTGAGACAAATGGGCCTTGTTACATTAGCAGGGATACTAAATCCTGCTGCTCACAGATCCAGTGGACGATAGACCTGAAACTAGAGTCCCCCACCCTTTCCAGAGATCAGCTGTGTCATGGGACCATAGAAAGAGAGAGAGATGGTGAAAGGGAAAGATAGAGAGGGAAAAAGAGAATTATATATAGAGAGAGAGAGCAAGAGATGGAGAAAGGGAAAGAGAGAGAGAGAAGGAAAAAGATAAAGAGAATGAGAGAGAGAGAATGTTTTCAAGCAGTCTGACTGAGTGGCCCCAAGTCCACTGTGTTGTCCTGGACACTTTTGCTTCTCCCCTCACACAAGCCTGTGCAGACCTCAAGCCTCTCTTGCATTTGTGTGTGCGCATGTGTGCATGTCCGTGTGTGTCAATATCCTGAAATGAAGCCCAGGCTATTTAACTAAAGTTTAACAATCATGCTTCATGTATTGTTAATGGAACTACAAGTGCAAACTAATTTAATTGAAAACATTTGATTACCAGAATGTTAAATATTTATTTTTAATGACATTTTGACAGCATTTTATTACATTTTGCTGCTGGCACTGTCAGTTTGGCAGATGACCAGCCAAATGAAGCCTTATGAATGTGAATGGGTTGAGTGAGCTCTATTGTTGTTAACAACATTTTCGCAACGTGTACTATCAAATCACATCGGCATAATTTACTCCCAGGCATTTATTATACTCTGAGCTTTACCACAAAACATGTTAAATGATCATTTTGTTTGTGTGTGTATGCTGGCTACATGACAGTAAAGCAGACATGGACCTTTCCAGGAGTCAGCCTTGAAGAAGATTTGTCCCCCTATGCTGTGGCTTGGTTTAAGCAGACCGTATGAAAGGCGTTCCTAGATAACAGGGGAGTAGGACTATAGTCTTTCCTGCTGCCACACACAGTTCACAGACTGCTTACAGCGTGTTAAGCACAATCCCCTCCTGCACCACTGTTTTCATAACCCTACAAACACTGGCCTGGTTTTGTTTAACATGGCAGGATTACGCAGCCATGCGCAAAGCATGCTTCCCTCCTTGCATGCTCGTGCCTGTGGTTGAGGGTTAGAGCTCTAGCTGCTGCTACCTTTGCATGAACCTGCCTCACGACTGCTTGTGAATGTACTGTGGTGCCTCTAATCCTGGGCTAATAAAGAAGTGCCAAGATGGATGATTGCATAAACACACCCCAAAAGCCCTCAAATAATGATCAGCCCATTCTACTAGTATGCAAAGGCTATTTGCATAGGAGAAAAATCAGAAAATCCCTCCTGCCTCGCCCCAACCAGGAAGCTGCCATGCTTTGTTGCTTCACGAAGCAGTCAATACAGTAGTTTCCACTGGAGAGTGAAGCTACGCAGGCTGCACCAGCATGAGATGGAGATAAACCTCCCATCCCCTCTCCCCTCCCTTCCCCTCCCTTCCCCTCCCCTCCTCTCCTCTCCTCTCCTCTCCTCTTGGAGGATGGATAAAAACTCCATTCTTATCCACTCTCCAAACACTTATTCAAGGCCATAGTACTCAGTCTCTGCTGCCCTGAGTCAGCTTCACAGATGATGCCTGTCATGGACACTAATGAAGACAGGTTGTCGGGGGTTTGATTTCTAGCAAGATCCTGACAGCTCTGTTCACCTGTTCAAACAAACTATTTCTGAGAAGAACTTTCAGACCAAGACAAAAACAAAGATGTTGAGGAAGACAATAAAAATCATAATACTGGTACCAATGATTCACCCCCACCCCCCCCCCCCAAAAGGCCATTAAAATGTGATTAGGTGCTTGCTCCCACATCCCCATTCCTGTCATTGAGTGTTTAGCTGTGTATGTCTCGTACAGAGGGTATGAAAGGGAGGATCGTGTGTGATAGAGATGGAAACGGGAGTGAGCGAGACAGAATGAAAGATTGAGAGAGAGAGGCAAAGGGACAGAGAGAGGGATAGAGAGGGAGGAAGAGAGAGAGAGAGAGAGAGAGAGAGAGGGAGAGAGGGAGAGAGAGAGAGAGAGAGAGAGAGAGAGAGAGAGAGAGAGAGAGAGAGAGAGAGAGAGAGAGAGAGAGAGAGAGAGAGAGAGAAAGAAAGAAAGAGAGAAAGAGAGAAAGAGAGTAAGAAAAGGAGAGAGAAAGAGGGAGGGGGATAGTCTGGGGCAGGAGAGCGTGGGACGTTAAGATGCAGTGGGAGGCCCCACTCCAGGAGGTTGCTCCCCAGCATGGAGGCAGCAGCAGCCCCCTGCCTAATGAGGGGTGAAGTGGGCCCCCCTGTGGGACCCCCTCAGGCACATTCATTAGGAGATGAAAAAGTGTTTCCTGCGGTAGAGCAGGCGCTCGCCGCGGCCCGGACATGTTTAATTTAGACCCAAGTGAAGAGAGGCCAGATTGGCCAGGTCTAATCTCACAGGCCCGGGCCAAAGCCATTGACAGGCAGAAACAACGGGTTGATACAAAGTCAGAAATGGTCAGTTAAATAATACAAAAGTCAATTACATCAATATAAACCATCCAAGAACAAAAGTTTGCTATAAGATACATTTGGAGATATGTTTTTGTCTTTTTGCAAATTGCAGTATGTTGCATACTGTACTTTCTCATCTTCCTCGCTACAGGCAGCAATGATAGATTCATTTTAGCCAGTGGTGGTTTGTGGATAGGGAAGCAGGGATTATGATAATGCTGCTTCCAATTCTGCGAGGAGAGTACATAAAATAGGCTTTTTCTACAATACAAGACAGGTGGAAAATACAACTGGTAGGTTAATTCATGAGCTTAAAAAATGAATTCATTGAGAAGATGTCTCTGGAAAATCACATTTCTTGAGACACACATACATTTGTAAACACAGTAAAAAGTCACAGCTGCAGTTCATTGACTCTCACCCATGAGAGGAAAAGGTGCATTAAAGAGCTATCACCTTGCAATGATTCACATACAAGCCTTCTTATCAGAACAGTTTATCCTTGTTCTTTATGTATCCTCTTATTTATTAAGACGGTCTCCTTGCCTTGTTGGATATGTAGAACCAATCTCCTGTAATTAGCAACTGCTAACCTTTGGGGTGCTAATCTCCCGCGAATTGTGGATTTGTACATCAAAGCCCTACACTTTCATATACAGGCTGTAGTCGGGGTTTGAAATTACAGTCGATTTGAAACCTGCAATTATTTGTATATGGATGCAAACAGCCTCCTCTTTTATGTCTGCCAGAATCCCGTGGGTTTGCCGTTAAGAATCCTTAATCCACTCCAGTGGAATCCAAATATAGAGTTAACACTGGGTTCCAAAACTCAGATGTGCAGCCAAGTGCCTGCTGTGCACGTAAAGTAGAGAAAGCTTCCTTTTTGCATCGTACAGATTAGATTTCTTTGGTAGCTTAGATGCATCACATAAGAAGCAGGCAATTGCTATGGGGGATGAAATCAAACATGATTAAATAATGGAGTGTGGTTACTTTTCCAGCCTTTGCCTTCCCAGAACATTAATTGAAAGTTAATTAAACACTCAATGTCTCTGCCTTATGTCTCAAGCACATCACTTGTCCAGAGCCCTTCTAATGGGGTACACACTATGATGTGTAGAACTCTGAGCCCGGACTCTGAGCCCTTTCCTATCCAAGGCCAGAATAAATCAATTTTTGTGCAAGGAAGGGGGAGATTAAACAGAAGGAAAACAACTCTGGGAGAGAGCTTCCCACACATACAGTACACACACACAAAGAGGAAAGATGCCTTAAGCCTGTCTTGTCTCTAATGAGAGACATGAGCTTCACATGTGTCAGTGCTGTGCAGCATGGGAAACAACACATGCAGGATGGAGGTGGGCTTTGATTCAATCTAGCCCATCTATCTTTGTACTACATCAATACATGTCAGTGGCCAGCAGGCATCCATCATAAACACTGGATTGAGTCAGGTCCACACACTCAAATATCACAGTTTAACAAGACACGTGTAACTGTAGACATCAAGTTATTTGCAGATTGTGTATGGCTGGTTGCCATTTCATGTACATTCAGTGACACTGAAAAAGAACGAAAATACTAGAGATTATGTCGCAAAACAATGTGACACGAAAGTGTCCTCCTGCTCGATCATTGGTTGGTAATTAAGTAGTAATGAATTAACAATGATGTTGTTATGTATTTAAAGGCCACCCTACACCTAGCCTGAAACTCAAGCCTCCCATGGAAATCTCTTACTTACCTTACAGTAACATGGACCTCACAGTTACACTTAAATTACCATGCTAAATGGGAACAGACACCCCACCCTCCGACACCTGACATAAACATGCATGCATAAGTGAGCAAGATGCTATTGAATGTCATGGAAAACCTGACCATGACAGCTGGAATCAAGATTCATATTGCTGTCTACTCCACTCTGCTCTGCATGTGTCAACAAGAGAAATGGGAGGCAGCTGAATCATCCAAAGTCCTCTACACATATGTGCAATGATGTCAGATTTATAGTCAGATAAAAAAACGCAACAAAAAAACATAACATACGAAACACTCTGGGGATTGGCTTTGAGCGGTGGCAATAACCTTGCATGCAGCCAAACTATGATTTATGCACTTTGACTTGGGAGTGCACAGGACAGGTACTGTGTGTGTGTGCACGGTGACTGGGCCGGGGACTGCAACAATGATGGAACAGACTCTGAGAAAAATAGTCTCTGTGTAAAATTGCTTCATCTGTTTACAATTCCATTTGGGGTTTATGAGAAAGACAGACAAACAGAGGCTGATATATTGGCCCGGTGACACGGCTCGGCAGGAGCATTCACACACAGATTCATCTCTCACTTTAGAAGCCAAATGATACGTCTAATTTGCTGCGAGCACAGTTATTTTTAACTTCTCCAGCTGTCAGATAATGGAGCTTGACTGTCAGCGCTGTGTGTGTATGTGTGTGTGTTTATGTGTGTGAGTGTGTGAGTATGTGTGTGCTAAAGGTTGCAAACTCTTTTCAATTCACCTTTCCCTTTGAGAGAATTACAAAACGCACATTCTATTAGTTAGGCTGATTGACATTTCTTTTTCCCTTTATCAAAACCAAAGGGAGATTAAAAAGAGCGTTGACTGGATGGAAATGTAGACTTCTAACTTGTTTTCTGAATGTGGCTTTGACATGGCGTGCCAATAATTACAATGCCTTGAAAAGTTTCCACTTTTCACTTGAAAGAACAGTACGATATCCTGAATGAACAAACATTATAGTACACCACGAAGGTCTTACATTTTACATTTAGTCATGTAGCAGACGCTCTTATCCAGAGCGACTTACAGTAAGTACAGGGACATTTCCCTGAGCCAAGTAGGGTGAAGTGCCTTGCCCAAGGACACAACGTCATTTTGCACGGCCGGGAATTGAACCAGCAACCTTCTGATTAATAGCCCAATTCCCTAACCGCTCAGCCATCTGTCTCTTGCAGCACCATTTTTTCTATTCAGTGGATAAAGTTCTCCACATAACATATTATTACTGTACATTATTACACATTAAGTGCTTGAAAGTTGTAATGTACAAAAGGCTAGAAGTATTGTTTAGGCAGGTAATTCATGTGCACTCTCTTTACATGGTCTGGCTAGTTTTTAATGGCTACCTCACACTTCCGTCTTCCCAAACTCAGTAACAGAATGCCAAGGCAAACTGTCTTTAATCAATCCACTAGCACTCTGCTATTGTGGCAGTGGTCTCTCTGATGTAATCTAGATGGACGTTAATGGATCCTGTGGACTCTCCTCATCAGATAGAGGTGCAAATCACAAGCCTCTCTCTGTGTATGCAGGTAATAGTAGCCTAATAGCCGTCATCCAGCTAGCCGTGGCTGCACTTACATAGTTCTCAATTGATGAACTAAGAGGGGCTTTCTACATGACAATCTCCATGGAACATCACATGGAACATTAGTAGTATGCAGGTAAGCCTGAAGTGTCCCATTCACTAATTCAGCAGTAACGGGAACTGCATGGCCTGAGAGTCATCTCCGACATATATATATATACACATATATATACAGTACCAACACTAATATGAAACTAATATGACGTTCTCTGAACAACTTAATAACTGTGGGTGGTATCAGTTACCTTAATCGTCACACAGCCTATTATATTGTTCAATGTCATTGCGCGTCCATGAAAACATTCCAACTGTCCCAATACCCACCTGACCTCTGTTGTTTGCCAACAGCTACTCAACAGCAGTTTATGTAACAGCAGCAAGCGGCCCATTCAGAGGATTGGCTCTGTTCACTGAGACAGGCCAGCTGAAGAGTCAGTAGCCTAGACAGACTATGCTCTGCTCCACACTGGAATTAAGCGTGCCATGTCCAGGCCCTGACACAACATAACAGGGATTAGGGCCCCAGCCTGCCTCTCAGGTAACCAAAGACAAAGACCCAAGTAGGCCATGACCCTAGTGGCTTCCTGCCCTGAGGTAAAGTGAGGGGGGACCAGCCATGAGCTCAGGTTAACTACTCTACAATGATGTTCTGGCCTGGGAACTTAAACTGTAATCAATGGCAGTTTGAAATCTGATGCCTTCCAGTAGGTGTTCTATTAGAGACAAAAGGCTTCCAGAAGAAGGTGGGTTGAAGTTCTGACCTCCAACAAAATACTGTACAATGTCGGGCAAAGCCTCCTCGTGAACAACTCATATAAAGCTTCTGGATTTCACAAGCCGACTGTCTGGTCCAAAGTCAAAAGCATGAAAGTGCATGACTTCATTCACATTGTATAACTTTAAAAAATTATATATGTCATTCCAATCAGTTTGAGAGAGAAAATCAGAATCATGAACTTTCATGTGGCATCTACAATGTAAATTGGAGGAGATGCACTAGGAGGACTTCACAACAATAACGGCTATTCTTCTCTCGTTTCGGTGGTTAATCACACGTTTTTTGTCATATTTGGACTCACTGTCTGCCAACCTGCTGAGGCAGCCATGGCTTGGTGGAACTTGCTGAGATAGGCATTACTATTGCCAACAGCTAACCAAATGGATATGGTTCTTTTCAAAGCTTAGTTAAACATTGGCTTTGGATTCCTTCCCTTTTTAGTTGAGATTTCCAGTTTCTACATGACTGTAAAATACATGACCAAATGAATAGCTTTACCTCTGCATTGTTAATAGGCCTGCATACTGTCAGGATCTCCTTTCTCACCTCATATGGCATGGAACCAACATGCTTAAGTGCCAAAGGCTTATTACTCTTTAAAGGTTACACGAGTAGCGGATAATGGTGGTGGTGAAGTGGCATCGGAGACCAAACCCTCTAGTGAAACAGTAGCCCCTACTACAACTTTCTACATGCTCCCCTGGCCTTAGGATGGCCAACTCTCTACTCAGAGCTTGTAACACAATATCCTTTATGATTCTAAACACAGTGAAGCAGTGTAAGAAAACCTCTCTCTCTCTGTCTCTCTCTCTGTCTCTCTCCATCCATACACTCCCTATTCCATTTGCATGACTTGTGCCCCGTCATGAAAGAACATATGGTTAGGGGAGTTCTCCACAAAACTCTTCACTTTTCTCCTCCACACAAGTTAAATTACAGTGGAGGTCGCGACGGGGGACTACAGCATGCTCATCGTTGACAGCAGCTATTCTCCTGGCATGTTTGTCAACATTGCTGCCTGGTGTAATTGGCATAATTGTCAGGTTAGAGCTCTGAACAAACCCGGAGTCCTCCTGGCGAATGCCGGCCGTGTCATTAAGGGGGTATGTTTGTGGAGGCGCTCTCGGGGACATACATGTGAGCCTGTTGGAGAGACAGCTTGCCTGATAAAATGGCTGCCTCTTATCTCTGCTATGCATATGAAAGGCTTATGCCTTCTCCATGACAGATTTTACTTCTTGTCACTGTGGGATTTGCCCAGATACACCAGAACAGAGACTGGTGAGAAAACAAACAAACAATGTAGCTCCTTCATAGCCTTATTTAACCACTGTCCACATTCACATGTATGTGAATGTACAGTATCTGTATGTATGTATGTATGTATGTATGTATGTATGTATGTATGTATGTATGTATGTGTGTGTGTGTGTGTGTGTGTGTGTGTGTGTGTGTGTGTGTGTGTGTGTGTGTGTGTGTGTGTGTGTGTGTGTGTGTGAATGTGTGTGTGCATGTGACCACAGTTTGTCTGTTCAAGGATAACGACAGAAGGAGCATTAAGGAGATTTGTTCCAAAAACATTGAGTAAGTGTCTCAATGCTGTCGTACCCTCATCTCCTCCACAGCAATTTAAAAAAGAACTGGCAGGCCGAAGAGCTTGGCAATCCAAGAACCAGTCTCAATTATCTCTTTAATCTGTAATGAATACTTTATATAATAATGATATAGTGTCTATAATTACCATGATGAGGTGGGGCGCACTGAAAGCTAATCGTTTGTATCATCACTGCTGGGTAGCTTGGTTATTAAACTGGCAGCAAGCATAATGCTATTTGTTTGTTTTCTATGATTGCTCTTTTACTCCCAAAATAAACAAGATGCCTCTTTTGAGCTACAGCTGTATAATTTGTGGAAGCGGCAAAGAAATTTATCTATAAATGTATTTTCAATTTGAGGTAAGCTGCTGTCATGAAAGCTAAATCACAACCAGAGAGAAGATTATTCTAATTGCTTACCAGCTGCCGCACATTCTGTATTAATACAGGATGTCAGAATACTGTTCAAGTGGAGAGGATTTTTTGAATGTACTGCATGTAGTCAAGTGCTATATAATTGTTTACAGAGCACTTTTGATGGGGGTTTCATTTTATGCATGACACAGTGCTGTACTGTACGGAGTGTTTTTTTGTGTTGTCAAGTCTCTTTCTGAAAACGACCATAATACCAGCATGGCTGTTCCTCTGGGGCTTTCTCTGCCATTTGCTCAAGCTTCCACAATCCCCCCGACAGGCCTGTTTATGGCTGAGCTGTGAGCAGTGCAGGAATCCACAGACACGCCTTCATTAGAGATTAGAGTGACCGTCACAAAGTCCCCAGTCACCACCTACCAAGTCCCCACAGTCTCCCTACTTCACTACTTTACTTACACACAGCCAGGCTCATTCTACCAATATTCATTGGAAAATAGCTATTAAAGGCATTTTTTGTCAGGTACAGGGGCAGGGGGAACTCAATCGCAGACCAAAAAACAGGAAGTGAGGGTTTAATAATTCAAACAAGTATAAAGACGGCAGGCATGGGTCAGAATCCAGGACAGGTAAGAGTTCAAAAAACAAATATTAAATCCGAAACAAGAAGGGTAAAAATGGTCTGAACAGGAATGTGACACAAGAAAAGTTTATGATCATTGACCTATGCACTTTCCCAAGCTCTTTTTTGTAAGTTGCTTTGGATAAAAGTGTCTGCTAAATGAATAAATGTAAATGTAAGAAATCGCTGGAAAGGCTCAGGAAAAATACTGGCACAATCTGGAAGGGAACAAAGGAACAGAAGGGTATACAGTCTAAACTGAGTTGATGAGCAGAGCACAGGCGAGGCTTGTAATAGTAATTGTATTCAATAGAGGCATGGTTGAAGATTGATCTCAGGCAGAGGTATTGGCACATTTTAAAACCAGACTTTGATGGCCTTTCTTCATAAGGGACAGCCATAGACTTGGATGGATTAAATGGATGTAGTGTAGTTGTTCTCCAACTGTGATGGGCCCAGCACAGTGCTGTGATCCTTGCATTTCTAGACCTCCCATTTCACATGCATGTCATGTTCTACCTCTCCACCAAAGACTGGTCAGGGAGACGAGTTTGTCAAATATATACCATGCGTGACATGCAGGCAGTTTCACATGAAAATCCCATTTTGACTGCAGCTGCCAACACGTACTGACATAGTTCAACAGCAGCTGCCAGGAAATGAAGCTCTACTTCTCCATATCGAGATTGGATCCCAGTACAGCCCTATCGTTGTTGTCAAACAACATGTCTGCTTCCTCCCACTGAGTCTGCGGACATGGAAGTGTCTGAGTGTGGGTGATGGAGAACATCCCTCCACTGATTCCCAGCAGGATATGAATGAGGATGGGAGAGGGCAGCGGTGAAATAGCATCTTGAATTTGCTGGATCTCGAACCATACCCTCTCATTAGGAAGTGACGCTCCCACATACAGTACATACACTTAGACACGCGGGCACACACACAAATACATGCACTGTACAGTATGTAACGCTCACACACAACACCTACTCACAACTCCTACGCATTTGTAGCCTATGCAAAGCTACCACAAGGATATTCACTTTTCAAGGGAAATACCCACTGTTAAGGTTATATTCAGGAAACCTGCCAGCTCTTTTACACCTACAAAAAACAACAAAGTGCGATGTAATGCAGAATGCTGCAGAGAAATGTTGCCATGGCAAGGGAAAATGAAACCTTTCAACGCAGTATTATACAGCCATTCCAACTCCCATCAACATCCCCCCAGTACCGCAAGAACAAAGACTCTATTCTTGGAGGGAACATTAAAGACAGACAGCTGTCAATCACTTCTCCTGTGACTATATTTCCTGTGTCAGAGAGCTTGCCGGATGGGGGAATGTGCAATATTCTGATAATATTCCATGCAAACTAATGCAACTCAGAACTCTTCCCTACTGGCCAGGAGGGGAAATGAGAACAGGTAATTATCGGATCGCCCGAAGGCGAGAAATGATAGAGATTGGGGTTATTATAACAGGGATATTTAGCCCTGCTAATGAAGGCCCATGTTTTGAGAGCACCAGGTGGGAGGAGCTGTGGGGAGGAGTGAAGGGGTGTGTGTTGTGTGTGTGGGGACGACGACTGAGGGGGTGCCCGAAGTGTGTCCATGCAAAACGTTAGGTGTGATAAGACCCTATTGCATAAGGCAGAGGCTAGCCTCAGCACCAGCCCAGGCCTGACTGCTCAGTCACTCTCCCCTCCTCTCTGCATGTCTGACAAAGACAGCATGGTAGAGGCTCGGAGAGAAGGATAATGTCTACATTTACGCCATATTAACTTCTTTCCACATTTTCATGAGGTCCGGTCTGTAGTTATCTGGGTGTAGAAGAGTGGGGGTGGCAGTATTAGCAGGGGTTAACAGCAATGGCTGTTCTGCATGAGACCAGCATGTTAATTTAAATTCTTTGCCAGTCATGTAGTCCTTCATAATCTATCTTGTACAATGGTCATTCATTAGGAGACCAGGAGATCATGCTCTAAGAGAAAGACACTAATGGGCCAGGCCTATTTAACCCCACAGTATACACTCACCCATTTCAGTAGCACAACTTCAGCAGTAACATTTAGAAAGAGACTGCTTATTTTGTGTGTGCAGCAGTTCCCCTTGATGGATATGAAATGTTAAACATGTCATTAGGATTCACAGGAGTCCCCTTGCCAGACGTGCTCCTCGCAGACATCAGAATTGCTAATTTGCTGGTTTGCCTGCAAATAACCGGTTGGTCTAAGAGGGAATGAATAGAAACAGGAGTCTGATTTGTCCAGATAACCTTGAAAGCCCTCAGTCCGGCTTCCTGTGGATGTGCTTAGCTCAATCAGTCTCTCTTTATCATGATAATCTGAGCCTCAGTGCACTGTAGCGCAGAGGTCGGAATACTGAGTCCTACCTGTTAGCTAGCTCTAGTGTCTAAATAGTATAATATTCAGTCATTCATTATGGTTTTTGGTTAAATTAAATATAAATGTAACTTAATCACAATAATAGAGACTGATTAAGCCTTTGATCCAAAGACTACATTTTCATAGCTTGAGATAGATGATGGTGGCCACTCCAAAGCCATGCCTTGTCAGGCCAGTGAGTCAGCAGAGAGGCAAACTTGTGATTGGCCGGGCTAAGCAGTTTGGATGTGATGGTGATGTGAGTGGACTGGCTGGTCAGACCTGGGGATAGCGTACTGTTCTAGGGCCATGGCTGGTACAGACCCCAGTGCTTTCTCAGCACATTGCACATCAGACTTACTAAGTAATGCCTCAGGACTGGAGGCATCAGCATACAGAGGATCCACAGTTTTTTTGGAACCCCTACAGCAATTACAGCTGCATGGTCTAGATGGAGAGGATCTTACAGATAAGCGTGTATTTTGTTTAGAATAAACATTCCGGTATTCATGCTGAAAGTGAAATTGAGGATCTCAGCGTGCCCAGTTGCAAGTCCATCATGAGAGGCACTGGCTTCCTGCTAGAAAACAAATCCTAGTGGAGATCTATCATTGGAAGGAGGATATGTGTGTGTGTGGAGGAGAGTGGGGGGCTCACTGTTTTCTGTCACGGCCTCAGCTGTGCTCAGACAGTATCCCTGCACAGCGCTATCTTTCACCCAGCCAGGCGCATACCTCCTCCTCGCCCACAGACCCCACTGTGCCCAGGCAGCGCCTGCCCGACAACACATTCATTTACTCCCCACAGGACCCCCACAACCTGTCAACTGGGTCTGTGTTGCAGGCCTGCTCAAACACACCAAGACCGGATGGCTAGGAACGGCATAGAACACAAAACAGACACGCATACACAAGTTTCCTTTTCACATCATTAAATGCTTAATTTCAAATCAGACTTTAAAGATATGTCTACTAACACCTTATCATGGTGCTGGGCTAGACTTGAGGGAGGATGTTGTCCCTGTAGAGGATTTGGTTAGTGGTAACACTAAGCGTTGATGAATTAGCACATGAATAGAGTGGTATGTGCATGTGTGTGTATGTGTGGTGTCTGTATTCAGAATGTGCCTGTACATGTGGAAAGACACAATTTAACAGGCTAATGTGTGAACACCATGAGCATGATGACTATGTTCCCATATCCCGAACCAGAGCCTTGAGGCGAGACTTAACTCCAACCTGGAGACACTGATTTTGTCTTTCAAAGAGAGCGATGGTTGGAGGAACAGATGGAGATGTTGGACGCTTCCAGGAATTATTAATGACACGCTCTGATCCTAAATGACCTTCAGCAAATAGCATGGCCTCCTCACACAGGATAACTCACCCTGCCTCTCACATCCATGTTATATACAACAAACATGGGTGATTGGAGAAACACTGGTCTGTCGTTACTGTACCTCAGGCTCTAATCCAATCAGGAAGGCTCTCTTCCATTTTTTGCTCAAAGGCATCGCAGACATCCAATCATGGTAAACACAATCGTACGTTCCAGGAATAGATTTGAGATTTATGCTGCAAACACTAATTCCATAAAGCCCAATTTGTTTCACCCACAATGGGAGCCATACGCTGAAATTAATCTTCAGAAAGCTTTTCCTGTAGATTTTTTTGCTTCAATAGAGGTTTGCATAGTTCTTTGTAGTGGGTGAGGGGATATACTATTGTGGCATCAAATCTATCTTACAAGCATATATCAGTAACAGCCATAGCATTTCTGTTACTTATGGATAACAGTCTATGACACAACCTCCAACTACTCCTGAATTGCCTGGGAGTGATTCTGAGCTGTTCATTCCACATTCTCTTACCTAAAGATGAAATGACATAGAAATGATTTTTTTTATTTTTTTTTATTTTATGCTCCGTAATCTACAAAATATACTGTATCAAAGATTTTTGTTTGCCATTCACTCAGAAGTGTTATCTATGATTGAGGACTGTGTTGTAGTACTCTCAGGTAATTGTAACCGCCATGCTGAAACTCTATCTGGGTAAGTGAATGTTTTACTACTGAATAGTCTCAATGGGGATTGTACATTTCAGAGATAGCTTTATCAGATGGTTTGCAATACAATATATGTTGTTGGTCGATTTGAGCAACAATACCCTGGAATGTTGGCTTATGATCCTTCTGTAGCCTTGGGTGTCTTGTAAAATCATGCCTTAGCAGTGTTCTGTGGCATGTCTTTACAATCTACATCTGAAGGAGAAACCGATCAAACTCACTTCTCAAACTCAAAAAGTATAACAAAATATATTATTAAATCAGGGGCCGTCTATGTATCTCCATACTTGTAATTAATTACCACAGGGCTTGCTAATGAGAGTATACATTCATACAATGGCTTGGCATGTTTATTCAAGATAGCTCAGAAAACCAACTCCCTTATGTATAAATTATAATAATAACAGACCATGAAATCAAGAAACAACATCTCCACCCTTAGATCAAAGACTGAGGGTGGCTAATCAATGCCCATGAAATTAGTCAAAGATCAAAACACACTGCCATGCCCATTGAACTGTAGGATGTTCTACCAAAGGCTTTAGACATACAGTAGATACCAGATCCTCCAGCCCTTTATGTGTACCCTCCCATACCTGGCGTTACAGTGGCTTCTATGCCCAGAGGATGCACATACAAAGGAGTAATTAACTGTGGAGCAAAAACATGCCTGGGTGGAAACAGAGAATCAGAGTTCATGCTCTTTGTCCTGCATGCATTGCGCTTTACCTGGATCCGGTGCATAGTCATTTCTCCATCTCAAAACCATCGAGCTACACCTCTCAAACAAACATAAAGCCACATGCCCTCCACCACACAGTACTTGGAGACATCATTTCCTCTGTCTCTCACGCACCCAGTGAGAGAAGCCCCAGATTTGTGCCTTCCCCCTCCTCCCCATGCACCCCGTCTGCCCCACCCCCAAGTGTGTTTCTGTCTGCCAGGCGCTCCCTGGCTGTCTCCCCTCCCAGCTTGGTGGCTAGGCTCTCACGCGTAACACGGTTTGTCTCTCTCATCACAGCAGTGTACCAGCTAAAATATTTACTAAAAGGAGCACAGCAGATAGCCATTTGTTTCTCCCGAGATGATAGTGTCCCATCCTGTCCCCTATATTAACTTCACCGAGAAGCACAGGCAGTCGTCCTCACACAGTCTGATTTAGATGTGTGCAGCACTGCTATCTCATCCCTCAACTCTCTTTCAATCTATCACACACATTCCAATGCCTTCTCTCAGTCTTTCTTTCTCTCTAAATGAATAAAAACGGTATCTGTGTCCACTCATATGTGTGGACACAGACACAAGTATTTAAAAAAGTGCACAGGCCCCTGTGATATAATTACTTATGGATAAACTATACATCACAATGTACACAAACCATATACTATTACTTGTCTATGGATGGCAGAGGACATGATTGGAGCAGTGTAAAAGCTGTATTGCGCCTGACAGTGGGAAGTCATTAGAGTGCAACAGTGGGCTGCATGGCTTTGATAATAATTGAGAACACACACTGTTTGTGCAGATTCCTCCTCAGTCGCCCCGAGTCACACATGAAAGACAATAATGTAGCTAGCAGCACCAGGAGAGAAGGCTGATGTTCCAATCCCCTCAAACTATTGACAAAAACAAAAACTTGAAGAAGACGGCTGCTGATTGGTAACTTAGCGACAGATCCCTTCAAGCAAATAAAGCAGCTATGCCAGCTTTCAACAGGAACAATTCTTTTGTTTCAGTGGGGATGAGATCAATTAGACGGCAAATAAGCTGTCCCTGGAAGATATTAAACACACTCTCCCAAACAGAAGTTCTGCAACTTCTCTTTGAGGAACAGAGGAGCTATTTCTTTCAATTTATATGATGCTTCTGTCTCTTGTATTGGCATGAGGGAGCTCTCAAAATGAGCAGAGACCAGTTTTTTTCCACATCAGGGATGAAGACAAATTTTTCTGTCCAATTTGGGCTTCTGTAAGAGGTTGATCATAAGCACATCCTGGGATTTTGAGCGAGGGTCTGTGCTGACGCTGCTGTTGTTGAGGCTGGAGCACACTGAGCAGCCAGAAAGCCGGGCTGACAAGGACCTGCACTCAGCACAGGGAGAGCTCTCATCCAGAAACAAAGGAGCTCAGGGGAACAAAGGCAAAAACACCCCAAAAAGCGACTTGAAAACAACAACAAAACATCTCAGAACCCTCCAGAGGAGCAGCAGTTGGGTGATTGCCAGCTGCACTACAACTCCAGATTACCAGGCTCTGTGAGAGCCTTTTAGCAATCGCTTTGAGCTGTAGCATCTCCAGCTCCTTAATCAGACGGGCTGGGGAGGGAGGGAGCCAGGGAACGCACGGTTGTGACACGCAAAGGGCTCAGCGCAGCGGGCGATCGACTCATAATCAGCAATCAGATATTAGAGCCAGCCCATGGGGGGAGGGGTGCTAATCTCAGAAAGGTCAAGAGCCTCTCCACAGCCTGTCAACCTTGCCACCCCTGCAGACACACCCATACATTGTCTGGGAGGGCCCCCTTCTAGGTTGGCCCCTGCACTCCATTCAGTGTTCAGGACCACAGGGCAAAGAGGTGCACCATGGTGGAATGTTTGTTTGACATCCTTCTGTGAATCACCATTGTCAATGGATTAGAACTGTTATATTATTTATTGATAGAAAGACTTTCCATCAATCAGGCCCCTGATAAACCTTGGCCTGTCTATTTTTATCCACACCATTTTAAACCAAATCAAGTTCAATGCACAATATTTCCCTTTTAAATCCTTTCATCTTATAATTAGCACCAAAGCAGCATTATTTTATTGCAAATAAATATATGTGCATATAAATAAATTCTAAGTGGACTGTTCCAACAAGGCTGTTTCCCTTTGTTATTCATGCTGATATTACAATTTGCTTTGTACAGGTTTTGTTTGGAAAAGTATGCCTGAGGCAAGTTACCCAGAGACTTAGGCTGTTTATCAATCCACGTTTTTCTCCGTTCTTGCAAACTCATTTTACGTCATCTTTCATTACCAAGTACGGTTCCAATCCAAAGAAAACAAGTCACCAAGAACGCCCAAAATACCCGGAAGTGTTCTTGATCCGCCCCTTTTATCGAGGATGCATCGGATGATGGCTTGGCCAGCGAGAACGCATCTGATTTCCCAGAAGTCATTGAAAGATGTCAGGAGAGACGGACAAACTTCATAACTGTAACTTTTTACTATTCATATTTCAGCTAAACTGTACGTGTAAAAAAAAGTGAACAGGTGAAAAGGTGCTTATTTTATTGATAAAACGGCTAATTTGTAAATTTGACTTTTCGATAACCTAGCAAACGAGTCCAGGGTATTGCGCAATAGCCAAGAAAACCTGCATCTCAATTCGTTCTCCGTCCTTGGGTTCTTGCAAGACCGTACTCGCAAGGATGCTTACGAGAACGTTCTTCAAAAGAACATACTTGCGTTTTTAGCGTTCTTCGGATTGATAAACAGCCTTAGTATCATGCCTGTACTCTGCTACATCCTGCTTTGTTGTGACGACTCTTAACCATTCTTGTGTCTGTGTCTGAACAGAACTACCCAGCTAGGACAGTGCCCCCCTACTGTTAAGGAGTGCTACTTCAACAAATAATGATCAGCCCCTACCTCCACCACCATGCCTCTACATGAACAACTAATCAAAGTGCTCTCTCTCCTCTCTGTCCTTTGTAAACAAGACTGGTCCCGGAGAGTGGGCGGAGACTACCTCCGCTAATGCCACCTCTATCCTTATTCATCGGAAATCCTGCCACCTCGTACTTCTTACCTGAACCTAAACCAGTCCGAATGTGTTAGTGGTTCTCATGGAGAAGACAGAGGCATGCTCAACCCCCAGACTTCAGATCCTCCTTCACATCTCTCCCAGTCCCTCATCCATGGCACACCATATAGCCTTCACCGAGACAGAGAGACTTTAAACTTTACTCATTCAACCACTCCTTGTTAGCCATAGCACAGATAACACACTAGAGACACAGCAGAGGTCTCTCTCTCTCTCACACACACACACACACACACACACACACACACACACACACACACACACACACACACACACACACACACACACACACACACATACACACACCAGAAAACCATTCCGTTCCCACCTCACCTCCCCAGGATGGACACTGAAGGAGACAGTGAGGCTGATTTTAAATCCCACAAACAACAATGCTTCCCTTTCACTGAGATCTGATTACAACAGAGTAGAGAGCAGCCTGGCATTTCAGAGGAACACAGGTCAGCTCTGTAGCAGTGTCAGAGCAAGACACTGTCCTGTTGGAGTACGGAGCATAGATATCAGACAAACTGGAGGTAAAAAAAAGGAACCACAGAAAGAGAAGAACGGAGAGAGAAAGAGAGAGGAATATAGACACAAAGATGGGGATGGGGAGGGACAGGCCAAACACTGCAGGCTCTGGAGGAAAATGCTTCAGCTCAGTCTGGACCCCCCCCTCTCTCCCTCTCCCTTTTTTTATCTGACAATAGAGAAAGAGAGGTGCCCCACTGTCAACACCTCGCACCTTATGTGTCTTTATTCCTCAGTATTTGAGTCAGACAAAACGCAAAATCAATAATGCTTTTTCTCCTCCATTTCCTCTTTGATGCAACTTCAAAAGGCCAGTGGACAGCACTCCAGAGGCCAGGGTCGAAAAAAAAGGTAATGATACAAAACACTCAAGACACTAAAAGAAGTTGAAAAACCTTTCCACTTCCAGATCCTTTGCTCAGTTAAGTTGAGAAGTCAGGGTTGAACAGAGCAGCCATGTTGCACAAATGGCATAATAGAGAGCACTAGATTTGATAATAACACCAGCTACACTGGATGAAAAAAAAAAAAAAAACATGTTGGTAGAATTTTTAAATTAGCGATAGATGAACTTGTAGCTGCTGTGAAACGGTCTGATTGAATCACCCAGACAACAGACTGAGAACAACATCCCCATTTTTCCTCACTGCTCTGGGAGCATAATCCACTGACTGGTTACTCTGTCCTTTCATTCTCTCTTTGACAAATCTAGGCAGTCTCCTCTACAGGCTTAATTTCTCTCTTCACCTTTATACACTGCACGTCCCTGTCCTTACTGCTTCTATGCAGCTAAATCAAAAATCCATGCTCTCAATGGCCAGTCAATATCTCATTAACCAGTCCATCCACACACAGTGGTCTGAGCCAGCAGACAGGCAGACAGGCAGGCAGGCAGGCAGGCAGGCAGGCAGGCAGGCAGGTGTGTCTCACTGCAAGCTGCAGACACCAGCAGAGCTTACACACTTTAATAACCTGTAGAGACACCACTCTGCTTCCTCCCAGCTAAGCATTGAGGGCGTTCATTAACACATGCACACACAGACACACACACACAATCACACACAATCACACCGCCACTAAGCACTGCTTATCTCTGTCGACTGGACTGATGTTTGCCTTCACTCTATTCTGATGATTATCTGTCTCATAAATGCTGTTTACACCATTTTATAAATTATTGATTGAAACTAATACTACCATAAGTATTCAGTATTTATTTTAACAGAACTTGTACGGAATACAGTCAGTCATGACGTCCTCATATTTGTAATATTATATACAAATGGAGAGAGAGACATATTAGTTCAAAAGCATCACAACATACAGTATGTCGATATGAAGCTAGCTGTAAACAAATGTTGTTTTATGGCAAGCTGACCTTATTTTGAACCATGTTTGATGAAGTTCTTTTTGCCTTCACCTTAAACCCTCCCTCCCTTACTCTCTATGTCCTCAGTCCTTAACTGGATGATACTCAATCTTGTTCAACTCTGCTGTGGTGTGTGTAGGAGTCTTTGGCATGCATTGGTCAAGAGCCCTTTCCTCGCTCACTGATACACAGAGACACGGAGCACATCTATTTACTTGTTTTAGAACCCTTAAACCAGTTATAAAATTAGATGTGGCTTTGCATGTGTGTCTTCAGTTCAGGAACATTATTTACACTCTAGTAAACACACTAAAGCACATAGTTACAGCATGCATCTGACAGCACTCATCTGACAGCAGTCCAGTATTGCGATGAGGTTAAAAAAGCATTGCGATGGCCCGCAGAATTATTGCTCTTGTTGAATGGTTAATTATAATATAGATGAAACACACTTTACTTTTTTCTGTCTTTTTGCACATCAAACGTCCTTCTTTAATTATGTAATTACTATTTGGAATTTTCATCTTAATTGTGCTGAGTAGGCTGGCTAATTTGCATGGGGTAATGAGAGGGATGTTTCCATTCCAGGTAATTAGGTACTTGAGAGAGGCTGTGGTGTGGCTGTGAGGCTGGAGATGCAGAAGAATGGTGGGAGGGATGGAGGTGGAGAGAGACCCAGAGAAATAGAAAGTGAGAGACAGAGAGAGGGAGACAGAGAGAGAGAAGAGAGAGAGAAAAAAAAGAGACGATACATGCTTTTTGGACATACTTTGCTGTCTGTCTACTAAAGTGCATGCAACCTGTAAAAATGTTTGTATTGTAACATAAATGTCAATACCTGTCTCTTCTACTCTTTGCCTTTAATACAACGGTATCCTACAGAGTAAATGGACAGAATTTCTTATCCAACCACAGTCAATTTCACCATAATTAATATTAGTGGAAAGGTGTATGTGCAAGTATTCAATCTCTCTATCAACCACACAACAGCCCAAAAGGGAAAAATATGTCATAAAAATAATCTCGGAAATCTGCCCACAGTCCATTTCAAAGAAACATCTTGTCCATGACACCCAAATGAAGGACAGTAGGTCAGAGGGTCGTGTTCATATCTGCCTTAGCGGCAGCGCCTGTCACTCTCCCACCACTAGGCAATCTTTACCTCAGCCTGCTCACACACAGTGATGGACAGCACCTTGAGAGAGAATTTCACACGGCTCTTCCTCTCAGTCCAGAGGTGTTGAAGGCCGTCAGAACTCACCTGTCTAAAAGGGACCTAGTCACCCTCACTGTGACTGCAATACAAATACTTTACAGCAGACAGATACAGTGTATGGACATAAAAGCCCATCGAACACTGCAACACAAATGTGTTGCATTTATTTATAATCAAAATACTTCACAGCAGACAAATACTGTGTATAGATTATATTTTTTAAACACACTGAACACTGCATCACCAATTTATTTTCCCACTCTTTTTATTCAAATTACATACATTTTTATTCAAATATTATTATCTAGAACACTATAGATACCCCAGTCTCTATTACAGTAAGAGGCTGTGTGTTTGCAGTGCCTCAGTCAGAAAGCCAAGAAGAAGGCCGAGGGGTAACAGAAGCCGTCCTGGGATCTCGTCTCCTCGGCCAGCCCTGACACACTGCATACGACAGCTGCCGCTTCCTCACCTCAGCTATGGTGTGTGAAGCCGTGCAATATGTGTGCATGCATGCATGCATGACGGTGTACATGTGAATGTATGTGCATGTGTTTGGCTTCATTATGTACATGTGTGTACACGCTAGAATGAGTGTAATTTAATTTGAGTGTGGATAGATGTGAATGCATGTATAAGAGTGTGTGTGTCTGTGTGTGTGTGTGTGTGTGTGTACGTGTATGTTTGGTATGTGGATGTCAAAAAAGGATGGGACACGTGTGTGTGTGAGAAAGAGTGAATGAGAGAGAGAGATAGTGAGGAAGTGAGCGAGAGAGTGACACAGAGAGAGAGAAATAGAGAGAGAGTCGGGGTTGGAGCAGAGGGATTAAGCATGCAGGATCAACATTATAGAGACTGGGAGGACCACGTCTAGCCTGCATGGCCACACAAGTATACACAGCTACCCCCAAAAAATAGGTCAGTGGAACACACACTCCCACAGACAACCCACCCACGCACACACACACACGTTCACACACCAGTATCAACTCAAAGAATCACCATCTGACAGTGAAGTCTGTGACTCCTGTCTGCGACCCACGTTGAACGCTACGACACACACATCTGAGCAGACATGTCCTCGGGGCTGGAACAACAGGATTAAAAAGCGGAGCAGACAGACAGAGCCCCCCAGGCCCCCTACACCTTCCCCCCTAACATCCACTCCAAGACCCTACAGCTACCTCGGGAGCCCCAATCTGCTCCCCTCATCAGGGTGAGGACCACACCGACTCTGGTTTCTGAATTGCCTCACAAACCCAGACTCAAACACACACCACTCTCACCAAGCCAGACTTCAAGTGGTGAAAATAAAACAAGTCTTGTTACAGACGTCATGTCTTTCATTTAAAATGTGGAATATGCAACTTTCCCTACTGAATAAAATAGCTTTGATAAATAAATGAAATATTATAATACATCATGTAAATATAATAAACTGAATACCCTGGAAATCAACACATTCAGATTCAGAGGCAGCCTCCTATTACTCTCTATATCTCGCTCCGTCACTCTCCCTTCTTCCCCTCACACTCTGTGACACTCTTTCCTTGCAAGCGGCTGAAATGGAGAGTTGGCAGGCTGTGAATAGACAAGCTTCACTCCCCTCTCTACTTGTTACTCCGAGGCTGTCTCATGCACAGTGGTGGATCAGCATGCATTCTGCTCTTACCTTTCATAGCTGAAATCACAAAATACATCATTAAGCTCCGAGTCCATAAGAGAACACTATCACCAGCGCAAAGCCTTCTACTGCTGTCTCAGCAGCAGCTGGCCAGCACAGCTCTGTCTCCCAGCCTCCGAGCATGACCACACGAGAATCCATGTGACTGTGACATCAGCGCTAATGTCCGCCTGCTCCCCGCCCCCTTGCCTTTGATTGGCACAGCAGGCAGCCAGTGGGGGCGCTGAGAGCTCAGGCAGAGAAGCTGGCCCCTTTCCCACTGATTGCAGTCAGAGTGGTGTCTGAGGGCTCGCTAGACACAGCACACTTTCACTATCGCCCCTTGCTTATCTTCACTGGAAGAGTCATAACAGTGGTTCTGTTCTGTACCAGACATCTCCTCTTCGTGGATTTTCCTTTATCTCTAGATGTTCTCCATTCCTAATATCCAAATGTGAAAGGATAAGGGAGAAAAAGAAAGTACAAAGGGGTGGGTCGAGAAAGTAGAGAAGAAAAAAAAGATAAATGAGGAGGAAGAAAAAAAGAAATGGAAAAAGAGAGGGTGATATGAGTAAATTATAATGCGTATAGAACATTTACAAAGAGATAGAGAAAGAGAGAGGAAGAGGTGGGCTGAGAGGCACTGTAATTCCCCATGGCTCAGTGACAGCAGTGGCCCTGTCCTTCCTCACTGGTCTGTAGATAGGAGAGATCTGTATGGCTCCAGATGTCTCAGAGCAGCCCCTCTCCCCTGACCTCTCCACAGGACACACACATCTCTCCTCTCCTGCCGCTCCCTCACACCACGCTGGCAGGTGAAGAAGGGGAGATAGTGACGAAAAAGGTTTTGCTGATCTCCTCCACCCCACAGCGACCAGAGGATGAGTTTACTCTTATCGTTCTTTCTCTCTCCCTCCCCCTTCTCTCATACTCTTTCTCTCTCATTCTCTTTCTTCTCTACCTTTCCATCTCTCTGTCTTCCCCTCTTTCTCCCTCTCTCTTTTTCTCCCCCTTCTCCTCCCCCTCCTTCCATCTCTCTTCCTCCCTCATATAATAATCTGCTCAGACCTTTACCAGCTGGCACTCTCTGATACAATATTCTGGTTTTAGTGCAATCCAGTTCTGGCCAAGCCAGCTTCATTTTGAATCTCCATAAATAAGTGGGTGTTCATATCATCTCTTCATGAGAGAAAAACGCTAAACATTTCATGGCTTTATTTCCAGCAGTCTCAAAAGCATCAGTTTATGACTACAGTCAGTGTAGGACACTGGACAAACTGTACACATTTTTTCTTTGCTAAATCCAGTCTAGAGTAACTAGAGAATGAAACCTAAAGCCAGATGATTATTACACGATTACTACAGTGACTTTATTCATTCATTTTTAATATACTGTACTGTACATGTCTCCACAACACGAAAAACATGAATATTCTGATTGCTAAAGAAGGGGAAACCATACACTACTACATGCCATCATATTCAAATGAAATCTCTTGAACAGGCACCATCAATCTAGTAAATGTAGGTCTTTCATTAGGACCCCTAGTATGAAACATTAGATACACTAAACATATTGCTCATGTTATTACAACTTCACTCTGTCACTGCACAGTATATAATGAACAAAATTGAATTTAGTGGCATAATTTAAATGAGGCGTGTCATGGTCACAAACAAGAGACAAGGATGCCTTGGTAAAAACTTAACTGATTTTGTCTTCTGTCAAGTCTGGGGGTTAGAACCACAAGAGCCCCCGTCGTTGTCTGAATGAGAACCCCTACCCACGCTGCAGAGGAGTGGGTAAACTGTCACTCTCTGTGGTCGACTGTGTGAAAGCGCAGTCTCTATCAGACTCAACTGAGGGGACAGTTACATCTGCTGGTGCTTCTGTGTGCCTGTTTTCCTGTTTAGAAAACAGCGTGGCTTGTCCCTCTCTATGACCTTTCTATCGCTGTCGCACACACGCAGACATACATAGACAAACACACACTCACACATTTGCACACACTAAGATGACTGACTGGATAACAAAAGTTTTGTCTGCAAGTTGGTTATCTGAGATAGATCAGAGTGGAACATCTGTGTTCATCTCTGTATGTGAAAGTGAGAGTGGGAGTAGTTGATTTGTCAGAGTGCATTGTGTTCGGTGTGGGTGTGTAAACGTGAACTAGTAAGTTTTCATAAAAACTAGACACTGCGCAAATTGATTTGATCAATCAGTGATTGATCAAATCAATCACTGATACAGTACCAATACCGTAAACATCATGAAGTCGTCTCAAGGTCATCTTCAAAATAAAAAAAAAGTATACAGTGGCTGAATGATCATATTTTTTTTTATCTCAGTGTGACTTCTCCTTGTGCATCTTTGCAAGGAGAGTCAACACAATGCCATGGTGCCCTTGCCTCTCTGTGTGCTTGTTCTCCCTATCCCTGACACTGCCCCCAGCCTCACAGCCCTGTCAGGTTAGCTCACACCAGCTACAGTACTGTACTCTCAGCTAAGGAGAATCCTGGGCATTACTCCAATGTCCACACTCGTTTTCCAGACTGGACAGCCACAGATACACTGTCTCAAGCAATGCTCTGGTACACACTGGATCCGAGCCATGGGGCTTCTGAGGACAGCTGCTGCCAGCAAGACCACTTGCTCTGCACTTGATGGTCCAATCTCTCTAACACCGGCCATTACCTGGGACAGGACGCCAATACTGGTGCTACTGAAGTCATTAAGACATTGACTAAGCTAGAAAACACCATTTAACTAAGTGTCAATTGTGTGCATGATATGGATTGATGCGTATTCAATACCATTCTTTTAAATTGATTGAACGTTTTGATTGAAATATTGAATGTGTCTGTCTTTTCAGGTATTGATGGTACATCAGGAACATCATGAATACCTGATTACCATCCTGAGGGTGACGGTACTGGAAGGTCCCCCTAGATGTTTGAAGACCCCATCCCTCCACAGAGTCTGTGTACCACTGGGCTGAGCTTGGCTGCGGAGGCAGGTCCACACACACACATTGCCTCTGCTCTGCATAAACACTGGCCCAGTCAAGTGTCTCGCTCTCCTCACTGATTAATTCAAGCAAATGTATTTATTGTAAACAAGCCCTGTGGGATGGAATTCAATTGAGAGGAGGCACCGAGCCTCCACTGGTGCCCCCGGAGGAAAGAAGAGGACCAGAGTCGATAATGGCCTCATTAGCAGTCTGTCAGTAGCCATCCCACTGACTGGGCTCACCACACAGCTGATACCACCTTAACTCCTGCACCACTGGAGCCGCTCGGCCTCCCCCCCACCCTCCGTCCCCCTTCACTCTACGCTCCGCAGCCCCAGGACTCTCCAGCTGACTGTGTCCACCCCCCACCCCCGCCCGCGACAGGAGACATCTCATCATAGCTAACTACGGGGGTGGGGGTGGGTGGCCCTCCTGCCTTGAACAGCTAAACCACATTAACACGGTCTGACAGACAAACGGAAACAATACAAATCAATTTCATATGCCAGGGATTGCAGGGCAAAATATTGAACGGTAGTAGTAGCTACCCATACAGATACCCTAGACAATCATAAACCAATTTAGAGCCATTTTAGGCAATTTCCTAGGCCTTCCACATGTAGGGAATACTTCAATACATCATAGAGACAACAAAGGGACTATCTTTTTTCAGGGAGAGAAGGGGAGACTATTGGGTCTCTTTCAAATGAGCAGAGAGCCGGGTTTTCTAAAGTGAGGCTTAATGTAAGTTTGAGCATGGTAAGTGTGGAAACATACATGGATGTTGTGCCTTAAGTTTCACAATATAATGTTTACCTACAGGATAAACATTATGCTCCTCAGCCATCATGGAGAATGGGTTTTCTGTAGAGCAGTGTGGAGAGGAGTGTTGCTACAGAAGCAGTAGAGAAGGGAGGGCTACTGATAGACACACTGACAGTGTGATCAGGGAAGGATCTCCATTAGTGAGTGTTCTCTACTCTTTATATTCACAGCCTTAGGCCAGCTCTGCTCAGTTCCACCATTACCAACAAACACACATTTACACACAACACACACACACAAACACACAGTGTACTGTATACACTGTATACATGAGACGTGCGTGAGACCAAGAGGGGAATTGAGACAAAAGCGTTGGTAGACTGACAAAGTTAGTGATTAAATAGGACTAATATATGAAATGATCCCACAAAATAATCATAATCTTCCCCAACAGAGTAAGTACATTCCACCAAATCCAAATCATATTTCCATATAAAAGTAGTCTGATTAGTTTGAATCTCATCTCAACAACAACGGCACTCTGTAACCGAGAACAGGTTTCAGTTCAGACAAAAGAGTTTTGCAGGGAATAGAAATAAACATCACAATGTCAAAGACCTAGAATGTTCTTTTGCAGGGGAGTTCATGTCAGTTTCAAATTCTATTTGGACCCTTCAAGGTATTCTGAATATGGAGAATTTGATCAGCATTAAACTCCACTTGCGCCTCCTCTAATTGAAAGCATCAGATGCCCCCCAGCATCTACTGTGTACTGCAGCCGCTTCATAGAGGTTGTTGATGTTGCTGTCATCGCTTTCTTGGCTTTACAGTAGTAAGGGTGGAAAACCATGCCAATTCCTTCGACTCTGGGTAGTTTGTAATATGAGAAACGCAGTCTATTGGGTCAATTTCTTGTAGAACAGAACCACCCTTATTATATTTGATCAAGATCAAGAAATCCACAACCGTCGAACAATAAATGTAAAAAATACTTAGAGATGAGAGATGTAGCCTACAATAAACAGGCTTGTCCATTTAAACTGTTATATGAAAAAAGTCCAACAAATCAATACAAATCACTTTTTTAAATGAAGCACCCTGTGTCTCTTTCAAATGAAGCTGTCCTTGGAGAGAAAGAGAGAGAGAGAGAAACAGAGGGAGAGAGATAGAAAGGGGTATGTGTTCTAAGCAAGGGAAGAAAAGGAAAGAAAGAGTGAGAGATTATAACAGGCATGGCAGGCTGTGTGAGAGGCTTAGCCTGGCTAGGTGGGGAGGTGGAACCCTGTGAATTCTAATGAACTGGCAGGACTCCCCTAAACCAGCTCCATCTTCACCACAGGAGAAGAAAGGAGAGGAAAGGAGAGGAAAAGAGAGGAGAGGAGAGGAAAAGAGAGGAGAGGAGAGGAAAAGAGAGGAGAGGAGAGGAAAAGAGAGGAGAAAAGAGGTAAGGAGATAAAAAGAGATTGGTTGAGAAGAGAGGAGAAGAGAGAGCCACCCCCCCTCTATGGCAGACCAAACAGAGCAGGTCATTTTGCCTGTGATAATTATGGCCATAACCAGGCATGAGGGATTGGTAATGGGCCTGCTTATTCTTCATGTGCTGCAGAGGCGACGACGGAGCCTGTCTGAGGGAGTGAGGCATGATTATGTGTTTTTCTACCTTTGGTGGGGTGACGATGGTAAGTTGCAATGGCTGCTGAAAAGGGCAGCGGGGGACTTGGCCTTTGAAGGGAAGTTAACGAATGGACTTCATTATTGAGGAACATACCAGGAAGACCTCCTGGAGTGTGTGATATATTATCTACCTACACTACACACTCCCCCAACATCACCAATATAGTACAACATCAACTCTGAGGGAGGAGGACGTTTAAACAAAAATATTTAACCTTCTGTCAGGAAGACTAAAAAAGAAGTACAACCAAACACAATGTGCCCATGTTTGTATAGATTTCCAAAAAATCACAAATATTGAGATGGGATATTTTGCGCAATAATTACATTTCTTATTTTCTAGCACTGTGAACTACGAGGCTCTGTCTCTGACTTTTACACACCGAAAACCATTACAATCACCAAAAATGTTTTTCTTAGACAAACACATATTTAAAATGTTGTTTGACATTAAGGTGCTTGTGTTCCCCTGCCCATCAGGCAGTCTAGTTCAACACGGTATACATTACATTCATTTACTAAGGAGAACACTGCTCAAGCATGAAAGTTACTTTCCCTAAGTTCACAGTGCTCAATAAAAACAAGTGACCCACCAAAAGGACTGGCTTTTTCCTTAAGATTGAGGTAGATCTTCAGGCTATGCACCATGCGCGCACCACTTAGCCTCCCCCTTCTGCCATTGCTTGCTGGAGTTTCTGTATGGTGGACAGAGGGACCCTTTTAGTGAGCATGCACCGAACACTTTTACTCTTGACTTATGAGGATGCCATGGGTGCAGAAGAGTGATTCATCACTAGGTGTGCTCCTCCTGCACCCTCACACATTAGTAATGTGGTCCTTAGAGGAGGAGTCCTGTCATCACTCTGTACCTGGACCCTCGGAACAAGCTAGGTCAACAGGAGGCTGCAACGCCTGCTGGCCCACTTTTAGTCTTTCACAGCACCTTTAAGTTTCCTCTGGGTCCGGGAGAGCTGAGCCTGACGGCATGCTGAGCTGGGCCAGGCTGGCCTATCCACGCCGAGCAGCTGGCCAGCTGTCTCTGACTGTACATGTGCTGACACTACATAGGCCGGACATGCGGCCATTCACTAAATGTTGAATCAATATAGTACAATGCAGTACAGCCTGTTATTTTTGGGTATGTTAAGGATAACTGGAAACACACTGGTGAGGGTTCAATTATAAAGTAACCATGGAATATTGTATAATAATTATATTCTGGAATGTCACAAAGAAATTACAGTTTCATTTCCAGAATGTACAATGTATGAAATTCAGGTCTGAAATCATAGCAAAAGGTCTCATTCAAAATGAGAAATAAGACAGTGTATGAGAACTTCCCAGACTTTTCCATCCAAATCAGCCTGGGGGAATTTCATCGCAAGGCTTGCTAGTCTTCTGTAATACCAGTGTAACAGATCTGCATGAGTAACAAACACATGATCATCTTTTCTTTCATAGAATACAGAGCCACTTTAAGTCAGCATAAGCTTTTGACCTTAACACTGCAGGTAATGCACATTTAAACACCTACCTCAGTCTTCGTGTTTGTCATTTTACTTGTGAAGATTAGGTGTAAAAAGGCTATTTGAAACCAAAACATAGGATTAAGGGATAATGCTGCTCTGTGTCTTGTGAGTCGACCTTGAGTCTGTAATCCAGCACAATACTGGGTAACAGCATATCTCCCTTTCTCCTACAGTCAATACAGTCACTGCACAAAACTCTCTGTGCTATAACTGCAGAAACACAATCATGTCAGAAAGCTAATTTAAGGGGAACTCATCTGTACCAGGACATTTATCATTGAGTAATATTGATACATTGGATAACAACTTCAATGCAGTAAATGAAATATACATTAAATAAATGTCATATAAAATGTATAAAACATAGAAATAATTAAAAAAATACTGTATGGTACAGGAAACGCCTCTAAAAAGAAGAAATTTTCATTTATCTGAAAGATAAAAGACAACTGTTCGCTGAATTAGGCAGGAGCATACTATAATGAGAATGGGTTGAGAAATGAACTTGATCTTTAAATTGAGCCCTCCTTAAGTAACTCACTGCATTATTAGTGTGGCGGCTACTTAATCAGAGAAAATGTCAATTTAGCAACAGGATGCCTTTGCAATTATGCCTTCAGTGGCAAAAAAGTATAATTTTACATCATGACACAGGGGTATATAAAGCCTGCATATATTTCTCTACCTCTGTCCCTGCCCATAGAGACTGAAGGTCCAAGTCTCCCTCTCCTTCTCTCTATCTTTCTGTCTGTCTCCATTCAGCCAGCCTTATTTCCTGTCTCTCTCACTCATTTCCCCCCCTCTAAGGTAGACACAGTGGAGAGAGAATCTGCCTTTGATGTCTGGGATCCTATAATGCTGAGGCGTGGAATTCCGCATGCCTGTTATCTGGAGAATCTTAATGATCACGGTCAACTTCACAATAGGTTAACCGTATTCCTCTGTTCTCACTCTGCACAGCCACGCAGACACAAATGAAAAGCAACAGAAAAAACACAGCAGAGATCTAATGAAAAAACCAACACATTCAGTTGGTTGTGATCAACACACACGTAAATGTGTAGGATCACCAGCGGATCAACTGCCACTTCTTTTTTCATATCGGTGTAAACTGATATTTCTGTCTGTGTCTTTACCGAACAAGAAATGTTTGGTATTACAGTAGCTATATTCTACATCCAGATACAAACTAATTACTCCAATCACATGCACTATTTCTATATTCTGAAACCAAACTTGTAATTTCATATTACATTGATATAACAATAAAAATTCTAAATAATTCAGTGCTCAAATTATACATGATAATTATAGGCTCCATTATTCAAACCAGGACTCATTGCATTTGCATTTTCATAGTTATGATAATTACAAATCCCATAACAGAATACTTCAGATAATTGTCTAAATAACTCTACCATAGAAACAGTCAATTAAGTTGTAAAAATAATTTGGTGTGGTGTTCCATGTCTTAGAGACTGCAGCCAGACAGCAGCAGGTCAGTGATATATGCTGGGTAATGTGGGGAGGCTGTGTGTGGGAGAAATGAGGAAGGAGACTGTGTACATCCTTGCTCCTCCAGAGGAAGTTAATGATGGCACAAGGACATTTAATTATGGGCTCCATCTTCAAGCTTCCCCCGTCAACATCAGTCAGGATCATATCCAGAGGAGTTCTATGACCTCGGCATCTGTCGCTCTCTATGAATCAAACCTTTCATTACATGCTGACACCCTTGTCCTGTGCTGCCTCTGCATGCACTGCACCATGGGAAAGTGATGAGCCAATGGAAACCTGACGAGTGACAGATAACTTGAGCTTGCGCAAGTCCGACCCACTCTGTGGCAACGTCGGTGTGTGGCGGCCCTGCCTGTCGCCAGCCCTGCCAAGAGCCTGGCCTGGCACACCTCGCCATATCTGCAACCTCACCCCCCTTCCCTGCTCCCTCCTCCCCCCTCACCTGGGGCAGCAGGCAGTCGGCAGGAGAGAAATCGTCTACAGCAGATGGGACCACTTCCGTTAGCCGGCCCATCCGAGCATTGTGTCCTTGTCACATGTCACTTACTCTTGTTTTTCTGGTCTGACAACACTTCAAGACAGGGTCTTTCAATGCTGGGCACGACACAAAAGGGCAGGGTGAAGGAAAGCTGACGAGGCTTCTCCTCGCTTCAGCTCAGGCACTCTGAAAGAGCCAGGACCAGAGAAGAACCAGATTAAGAGCCCACAAAGAGAACCCCTTTACCCCACAAAAAGGTGCCGCTACCCCCACAGCTCCCCATGCCACTCTCCTCCTTTCACACACACTGGAGCCCCAGTAGGTGATAAAAAAAAAACCTTCTCCATTCTGAGAAACTTATGCAAAGAAAGTGCAGTCAGAAAAGGCCATTTGCAATTTGACAAAATGGCAGACATAATGCTTTTACTGAAAAATGAAGACCTGTCATATTGTATGGCATAGAAAAAAATACAGTGGGAAGAAAAAATTGAGAAAAATCACGCTGGCCTGGTTTACGACAAATAGATAGCTCTATTGATTTTCTTTTTACAGAGACTGTCCATCTCTCACTCTTGTGATTATACTGACCTATTTCAGACAAAAAGACAGTCTATTATGGATTAAACCAATGTGTCCACAAAGAAAAAATAATTTAAAAAATAAAATAAAAAATACACTTCATATAATAAAACATAACCTATTGTAAAGGCAGAAAAAACAGTGCATGTCAATTTCAGCATTCTGTGTTGTTCAGGGAGGTGACAAATCTAGTTTCATACTGTGAATCATGTAACATAACAATCAGCTTCTGTTAGTACAGTAGGGACACTGCTCCTGCCTTTGTTTAAGAGGAATACTGCAACACTTAACAATTTGATTAAATGATATCAGAAATATTAGCAACCTTTTACATTAAGGTTAACTACCATGGGTGATTGTATTGCAATAGTAAAACATACTAGTTAAAAAGGAAATTCTATGCAGTTACAATTACACTTCTTTAAGGTTTAGCGGTAAAAGAATAGTGAAACTGGGGGGTTGGGGGAGGTGTGTGTGTGTGGGGGGGCTTTCCAGGGGTAAGTGGATGATTACATTGATCTTGTTTGGTAACACAAACTTCAACTGTCCCTGTACAACATCCACCTTACCTTACCCCTTACACCCTTCTGCTATAGTGTGCCATCTTACACTTTTATATCAACCAACAGTATACTGCTAACACTTAAAATACCATACACAGCCATTCCTATGTAACTACAATGTTTTTATTAGTATTTCTACTTAGTAACATGGTAATGAAAGTGACTTTACTGTTAAGTGTTACCCAAATATTTATATGTAAAAAAGATACGTCCTTCATATAGTTAAGACTGAACAAGATAGCCTTTTTTATTTTTGTTGGTATCTTTTTCAGTATTGTGACCAGATATCCACAGAGCTCCTTTCCCCTTTTTTCTGACTCAATCTTTACACCAGCCTTTTAAAACAAAATGTGCGTATTTTATGTTGTATTATCTACTGTGTACATATAGTGTTCATTTGATTCATATGATGTGTGTGTATTGCATGTGTTTTTGTTAACATTCACATGTGAGGGTTTATGTATTTGTGTCTGTTTATGTGTGTATATGTGCATGAATGCGAGTGTGTCAAGCGTGCGTGTGTGTGTGTGTGTGTATGAATACTGTGTTTAACCAGACTATCTCTCTCTCTCTGTTTAGCCCAGGGATCCCGGCTGGCTGATCTTCATTATCAGCCCTAGCTAAACAGTGTACTGGATGCACTTCTCACATGAGTGCAAGAAACAAATCCCTACAGAGCTGATTCAAGGCAACAATGTGATGAAACACCTTCAAACAAACCGAGATACTGGAACACTGAGCTATGCAGAGACAATTCACTCTGCCCCCAGCTATTCTACAGGAGTATACCTGTTGCCAAGCAAAATTATACACATTTGCAGGGTACAGCATGATTAAGGACCATGAATCTCATATTTGATTAACAGTAAATACTTTAAACACTGGATACCAATAAACATTATTATTTTAGTTGAGAAATGAATAATTCAGCAGGTGAAGCTGATGTACAAAAAACCTGAGCCTTTATCTACAATATTGCCATCAAAATGTAGCATTCTGAAAACACACTATAGATAATTGAGAGACATTAGGGTATTCGCTATATTTACACATTTAAACATTAAAATAACATAAAAATATTTCGTATATGCCACATAACAGCACTAGAAAACGCAAAATGTTTATAATATTCTATGTTAAAATATATACAATACACTGAAACGGCATGTGCTGTATGAAGTCTAAATTGTATCTAGATGTTAGTCCTGTTGTCTAAAACGGTGGCTGACTGGAACATATAAACAGTGTTGGTCTCTGAGAAGAGGAACTCTGTACCCAGGCCAGGTAAACGAAGACGCAGGGACAAGCCCATGTTTCTTAATCAGCACAGGCTGGCTGTCCACACAATAGAGATCCACAGAGGAACAGAGTGGGCTTGTATACCGGGTGTTTATGAGATGGAGCTGAAGAGCGGGGTGTTGTCTGTTCTCCTCTCTTACTCCTCGCTCTACTGGAGCTGGATCCGTGTTACTGCCTCCCTCTGGCCATTCTGGAACCCAACAGAACACAGAAGCGTTCCTCTGCACTTTCTCCTAAATCTCCCTATTTTTTTATGTTGTCATGTTTTTTCAATATTTCAAATGTACAGTATATATGAAGACATTTTCTTTTGTTGTTTTCGCAAAAAGAGACAAGTAATGTGACTGGATTTACATAAAATAACAAGCCAGTGGATAACAGTATCCAGCTAAACACAGTGTTCATTGTACTGCTGCAGGACTGTAACAGAGTCGAGAATGAGAGGATTAACCAGATGCAATCACAAAATCTTGATTCTCAGTAGTAGACTGCATCATGGCTGGCCAGTTTGTGTGTTGGAGAGTGTTTATTTTTCTTCCTGTTTGTGTGTGAGAGTGCTCTATGGTTGCAGTCTGCTATCAGAGCTGAGAGATACGGGCACTCCTGTCTGCAGATGACAGATTAGAGGTGAGACATGTCATCTCTGTGTAATCAGTAGGTGCATCTGCTCCACACCATCTCCCTCAACAGGTCTGCACAGAAACACATCCCACAGACCCTGCTAGAGAACTTTCTTTAGGGTAGCTGATATCAAATATTTCACAAATACACTAACACTACACACTGATAGGTATTTCTATTAAAAAAAAAACATTTTATCTTCAATGGTGACATACAGTAGAGTAGCCCTCGACAAAACCATTATTTTTCAATCTGTACAAGGTGCAAACAATTTACAATTTAAAAACACATTAATTCTCATGAAATCTAGCCTAATTCACTCTATAGGACACTTTAGTGGAGCCGTCTGCCAGGTAGTATCCCTAAATAAACATAAGGACTATAAAACTGTCAGGGAAAATGTAAAAGATAACCATACTTGATCCCATGTTGAGAATTACAGCTTTGTGGTAAGAGTTATATGGTCTATTAGAGTTGGCCCACCCTAATGGTAGAGAGTGTGTGCCTCCGATCTCTTCTCATTCCCCCGTCACTGCATGACTGGCTGGGGGCCGTGACAGTAGCCAGCACAAAGAAGCAAGTATCATTATCATCTGGAAACCTTCACCTCCTTAAAGCTGGGTACTTAACTCAGGAGACGAGAGCGGGGGGAGGAGGAGAGTTGGGGAGATGAGAGGAGGGGCTGCCAGGGAACAGCTGCCTTTGTAATGTATATTGATGAACAGACTCTTCCAGGGGTTTGATCGTTCAGACAGGGCACTGGGAGAGAGAGAGATACGTGTCTCTGTGGCCTCTGTAGCCGGGCCTGGGCTGGGGGGATTTCCCCTTCCCTTCCCCTACCCACTCCTCCCTGTCCCTGACTGGGATCAGCCTCTTTCATACCACAGGACCTCCAGGAAAGACATGGAGGGAGAGCACATCTAGTTTGGCGACGTGGTGACACAATCAGGGTGGACCTGCAGACCATTGATAGAGCTGGAGCCAGTGAGCTTACATGTAGGGTGGAGCCATCAACCTCATTAAGACCCCACCAGTCCTTGAATAACCCTTTCTGAACCCCAATAATCACCTACAACCTCCCTTCACAGTATCCCTGACCAGTAAATGGCCATAGAAAGTCTCAGTGACCACACACATCCTTAGACATGGGGAACTATGTCTTCCTGTCTACACGGCACATCAATCAGCTACTTGTTAAAGAGGTTTACTTTGATTTCCTGACACAGATGAGATGTGAATATTTCTCATTGAAATGAGATGGTGCGGCCGAGCCGCTGCCCAAGGCTTTGAACCCAGACTCCTAAACCATGCTCTTTGATTCCAGCCCCCTTCCAGTGTGGAGGTAGTTAGCTCTGTGCTAATTAAGATAGCAGTGGGGTGCTGGATAGAGGGTCAAAGGGGGGCTCTGTTCCACCTTCAAGAGAGGGAAAGATATCAAACACGCACTTCAAACAGACACTCCAGCCCCCTGGACAGGCAAATAGCTTTGCGAAATCATCCACCTGACCTCTGTGTGTTCGTTTTGAGACACTCAGGTAGGGCTGTCTGGAGCAGATGACGGGATCTTGCGGCCTGCTGTCTGAAGCTAGGAATGATGTGTTGGAGAGGATCATCCTCCCAGCCAGGAGGAAATGAGGGGAGCAGCTCCAGGGCTGCTACAGAAAAGCCCTCTGGCCTTCCCTCTCCACCGGCTTCATCATCATGATCAGAAAAAAACAATAGCCTTCAGGGCTGGCCTAGTCTGTAATGTTCTCTCTCTCTCTCTCTCTCTCTCTCTCTCTCTCTCTCTCTCTCTCTCTCTCTCTCTCTCTCTCTCTCTCCTCTTACACACACACACACACACACACACACGTGTGGACACACACATAGACACGGGTATTGCTGTGTCTTCTGTTAAGCGGCTCACATGTGCACCACGCTGGGTCTGCCTCTGTACATGTCGTATGTGCCCGGTAGGCTATCTGTGTTGGGAGTACACAGTTTACCCAGCCTCTAAAGGTTACAAACAAACCCCATCCGCTTTTTTCTGTAGAAAGCTTTGCCTGGAACAAAGAGGAGCTTCAGGACCCTAGCTGCTGTACCAGAGCGTGATGTCGGCAGTCATGAGACAGACTGTAATTTACAATTTCCTTTTAAGGGTTATTATCATATTCTCCACAGCATAAATCTCAGATGATAACAAAATTGCAATAAAGCAGAAAGGTTGTCATGAGGGAAACTGAAAGTAAATGGATGTGTGCTATTGCAGGTTTGTTTACTCATGGTAATGGTATTCACAGTTCAGTTTCTGCTGTTGTTTAAAGTGAAGGGGTTACACTACTGTCGTAAAAGTATTTTTACCCCTGTGTAAGGTGTTGCAAAGTGTGATTCAGAATTCAATTATTCATGTTTTGTATAAATAGACCATGGAATTTGTAAACATTCCAACCAAATAAACTGTCAGTTGTACATTTTCTGTCCAGTAATATTGTTATACTGTAGTGCTGAGCATCTGCTTGTTTTTGAGCCCTCTCAAAAATCAGTTGAATAAATATACATGTATTAAAATATTGGTACTCACAGGTGTGTGTCTTCTTTGTTACTGAGATACCTGCAACGAAAGAGAAACAACACATTTAGAAATTCAGATTATGAATAAAGTCTAATTGAAACGATGATGATGAAGATCCTGCAGCACTACCTACTACTGTACATTCTCCAGATCAGGCTTAAACTTCCCTCACTGCTTAATTTTGAAACCTGAAATCTCCCAACACAGACAGGCTATCAGACTGAACCCTCAAACATTACAGAATATTCAGAATAAACAAACACGTGTAACACCCTAACATATGACCTCACAGCACCCAGGAAGTGGGTGTATGACTAAGCCATTCCCCCCCCCACCCCCGCCCCTCCACCCTTTTCTCTACGAGTGTCAACTCATCTAACTCTGCCTCCACCCCCCGCCCCGTCTGCGAGGCTGCTCTAATGCCCCGAGAGGCCGGCACACGCGGGCCAGCGCACACCCAGCCCTGGTCCCCAGTGGGCCCCTGCATGCTCATGCTTTGCAGGGCGAGAGAACACTAATAGATCCCACTTGTCATGTGGAAGTAATGGCTAATTTTTCTACGGTTTGCATTTGAAACTCATGGGGGTTGGAGAGCAGACATGATTCAATAATTATTGCTGAAAAAAAAAGAGAAAGCATCTGGCCAGAGATAACGATGTTTCAGACACGTTTAGAGAAGGGGGGAAACAAGTCAAAGAGCAACGAGGGGGAAAACAACTCGAGCCCTCAGCCGTCTGTACATAGACACACATCTGATATCAACTCCATTGAGCAGAAAGAGGGAAAACAGTCACCTAGGGGCCTGGGCTCTGTGATTCTACTCTATCATTGTTCCAATGCTCATGACCATAAACCGGCGCCTGGCCAACTGTGACAATATGCAAAGAGAAAAACACTCGCACAGCAATCCTGCTTTAATTCCAGAAGTCAATCAACAGTGAAGTGAATGTTGACCTCTTGGCCCATTACTGAGCATTGGTATCAAGGTATTGGAGGAGGCATCTTTACTGTGAGGTGCATTTGTTTTGATGATTGGAGCACTGCTATTTCCATCTGAGGAACATGTCTGTTTCCTTGGAAATTGTAGAAGAGGTAGAATAGAAATAGGAGAATAGTGTCAGGAGTTCGAGGAAAGCAGGGAGCTTTTTCCTGGCTTAGCCACAGATCTTTCAAACACCATTACAGATACATCAAGCAGACACCCAAGGTGTTGAATCGCAATCAGTTAATGTTAGATTTAGAATCTTGAAAACAACTAGAACCTTTTAACTGTAGACACTAAACACTATTCCATACACTGAATGCATGGAAATTATATGTTAATAGCACTCACATACAATTTCACAATATGGGTGGCATTGTATCTGTTTGCAAACAAAACTCAACAGTAAAATATATATCAACCTTTTGTTTATATACATTGTAGCGGGGTTTGCTCGTGTAAAGGTAGAAATACTTAATGTATAATAAAGTCTCGGGGCACCACCCTAATATTGGTTTAGGACATTAGGGAATCCTATATTTAAACCTCCTTAGAATCCTGTTAAATGTGCCTAAAAACGCCTAAACAGCATACCCAAAGTAAATTGAAAGCTGTTCTTGAACCATTTGGAGTACATGCATGTAAATGGTCTCTTTTGAAAGCTGACACTCTGAAGTTATTTCCCCTGTTGTCAGGACCCCTGTCAGTCCTGACAACAGGACTACTAGTGTTGAGTAATAGAAGTTTGAACACAAGGAAAGTGAAAGTTTCTATTTCCGCCTAGATTTTGTTTTGAAAACTAGAGGTGGTAGGTATTAGCTGGAAGACAAAATTGGACCACAGGTTGAAGCCTTACCCAATTCAAATCAAAAGTCAAACATGATACCACAATATATTCATATTTGACACGTTTTTATAAGAGTACATCCAGGCGTTTTCTAAAAGGGCCTTTTGGACGCACAGACCTAGTTGGCTTTAGAGGGCTGTCAACAGGGCATGGAAGCTCCTATTGGGTCAATCTTGGTGTCAATCGAAAGGGGAGGGTTCAACGGACATTTTGACACGTTCATATTGTGAATACTCCGTTGCTAACCGGAGATAAACAAAGTAAACAAGTTGTTTCTTCCATCGGCTAACTTGCATAATGAAACAAAGGATAATGGCTATTTATGAATGTAAAACATTGTATTTGGACAAACTACTTTACATGGTTAGATACTTTGGACCCTTGGGAATGTACGCAGATCAAGTTTTGATGGGTTGTTTGCATACCTGGACGACACTGAACCTTTGAGGGTAAGTAGAGACCTTTGGCTTTGGCGTTGTTTACAAAGTGGTGACTGGACAAAGACGTTGACTATACTTGTTGTTGAAATGGTTTATATATCTACAAGCACAAGAATCGTAGCTTTCCAATGATGTACAACGTGTAGCAGTCTAAAAAATATATTTATTAACATTTAGTGCGTAGTAACTGGGGGAGGAGGGGGCAGCGTTTCTGTATTTTTTAAAAGATGAGACTGACTATTACATATTAACCGGACCGGATCTTTAGGAACAAATTCGTTCTAAGTGTAGAGCCAATCGTAACATTAGTGAACACGCACGTCAAATATCTTTACAATTAATTTATTCAAGTAAGGTAAACAGATCGTATGAACAAGTTAGATTATGGGTTTGATATGAGAGATTGGTGTCAATGAACAGAATGATCTAACTTAAAGAAAGACAGAAATTGTACAGTCAATGATTACATCCTTACAAATCATAAACAGAGCTCACGCCAATGCCATGTCGGGGAGGAAAGAGCGTTAGCCATAGTTACGTTTGATCAGGGGTTGATCAATGAGGTTGAGGCCGGTTTGCGCCAAAGGTCCATTTGAAGAATCTGAAGTCAAAGCGCGGCTGCGCTGCAAGGTCATGTGACTGAGTCTGCGGGATCTCAGTCAAGTCGCAATTAGAATTGCATTTTTGGTTCTTCTGTTGAAACGTCCAGATAGTGACACGTTCACTATGAAGTTGAATCTCAGGAGAAGCTTGGTGACGTCCTTTGGAACGCAAATCCTGATGGTGTTCATGCCATGGTTGGTTTCGCTGGAGTCAGAGATTGATGGTCATCTTGGAGTTTTATACAGTTCAATGTTCGAGGGAGGACCTGTCTGGGGTCAGACGTTGATTGGGGGAAGCTTCTCAACTCCCCCCTCCTTCCTTCACATCTACCAAAGGTGTGAACTGGTCTCTAGCTGTTTCATAATGAGACATGAGACAGAGGTGGACCACATAGACCACAACAACAGCAAGCTTGAGCTTTTTACATTCTACTGAATAATTATGTTCAGTGTACCTTTATTGGCTGTGTCTCAAACCTGTTTCTGATTATCTAACATGCTTCCTACCACTGTCATGTCAAGACGTGTCAAGACGTGAAAACAAATCTGTACACAATGTGCTTGGACGGAAGAGGAAATCATTACTGTTCAAAGACTCACAGGCTTACTCAAAGAGGTGGCCTGTTGCTAGGCAGGGAGAGGGGGGGGACAGAGATCCCACTTCCTCCTCTATGTGTCATCTAGGGCCATCTGATTGGAGGTGGCAAGGGGAAAGGGCAGAGGAGCCAATGGGTGAGTCAGGCAGTGGGCGGGAGGGGCTTGGCTCAGGGCTTTGACATTGGAGATGGCTGCCAGGATACGTCCAGCCCACTGGATGGCAGGTTCAGAGGTCAATCTGAAGGTTAGACTCTCCTTTACTGACAAACTATCTGGCACTGGCAACCCTTCCATTTGAATGAACAGTCCCCTACGTAAAATCTCAGATACGACTGTACAATTTACATTGTATCGGTGCCTACTGCGTGCAGATACTGTGCCTGTGAGCAACTAGAATCTTCCCTCATTTCACTATAGTCGAATATCTCATTTGCTGCAATTGAACGCGAGACAACTGTCATCTGTTAGACAAAGATCTCTCAGAAGTTAACCAGCCCTGGTAAACACACAGGGTGCATGCTCCTTCAGTCTCTTCTCATGAGAATTTCAGCCTGGTGAGGGAGAGAGAAACGGTGTGCAGACTGCTGGAGGTTAACCTCCACCACATTTATCTGCAGGGGGGCACACTTCCTGTAAACATGCCACTTAGACGGGGTGGGGAGGGGCCGCCAGGCGGAGCAGCGGCCCAGCAGCGGCCCAGCAGCTTGCCGCCGCGCTGCTGAGATGCGGGCGCCGTGGCAGGCGTCTCAAAGTGACAGTGCCTGTAATGAAGTCTGAGTCGTGCGGCAGGCCGTACGTCATAATTCCCGCTTCCTTAACGCCTGACAGGGAATGATTATCATGGATGGTTATTGTCACCCTCCCCTCCCTGGGAGACGAGCCATGCTCTGGGGTTGTTGCACCGTGACATTCAAAGTTACAGTCTCCTTCATATAATGGAGCTGTCCTCTCAGCGCGCTAATGGGAGCGATCCATTTAACCTGTGCCAGAAACACACAGACGAGGAAGTTCCTAATGCAAGGCCTCTCCCGTGGGGACGTCACTCTCTCCCCCTGGCTGCTCCCTTCCTGCTGCTTGATTCATTGACTGGTGCTCCTCACTTCTCCTCATTCACTGCTCAGTCTGGGGAGACAGGGAGGCCCACTTCCTCCTGGCTTGCTCGCCACATCAATGCTCCACACCAGACGCACTCAAGGACATGGCCATCACTGTGAGAGTGGGGCCAGTCAGGGGCGGCAAGGTTCTCTAGTCCTTGCGACCCATAGGCAGAGTCCACTCTAGCCCACTATAGTCCTACCTATCCTAATCACAGGGACAGTATTGTCCCTGGGAAAGTATAACAAATAGTCCTGGATAGAAAAAAGAAGACACATTTTTTATCATGGGATGTGACACAGAGAGCGCCAACATCAACACACTCACACCAGCACACACACCACATGCTTGAGTGTCCATGAGGAAGTGACAAGATGTGTGAAAGGTGCGCTTTATATGTAAGCTACACAGGTTGGATTGAGAAAAAGTTATTCTAACGCTATAACAATGTACACAATCTGCAACATGAAGGGAATAAGGCAGCTCCGTGTTCTAACTTTGGGAAGGCCGAGTTCTATACACAAAGTCATTTCAACAATCCTCCCTTCTGAAGTGACATACTTAGCCTTATTATACCAGTATAAACTCTAAATGTGAAAACGTAATGATTAAAAAGCATAATGATTCTAATCTGCTGTCCCCCTAATACACTAAAACACTTAATCCATAGAGAGGCCAACTCTCTGGGGAGGCTCAAGAGAAAAATGACTTCTCTGTCTCCAGGCACTGTTATTTCTGGTCATTTCTAATTGGTTTTAACTAAAAGCAACTACTCAGAGGTTCCACAGGTTACTCCAATGCATCGCTATGGAATTATCTGCAAATAGAAGATTTACATCCAAATTAGATTTAGAGGACATTGCAACTGTCTTTCAAAAAACAAGAAGAAACCGAGTGAGCATAAACATAAAAGTGAAATCACACTCACAGGCTTGATCATCTCAACCAGGGAGACATATAGAGTTATCATAGGGATACAGTAATGATGACAGCTCTCGTTGACCAAGAAGCGTCTGTCTTTCACCGGCCCAGCCCTCTCTCCCTACATGTGTTCCCAGACTGCTGCACATCCTCTCCCATGGTGTGGTTCTGCTTTGTTGGGCCTAGCTGGCGGTCTCCAGGTGAGTCGTCAGCGCTGTTTGGTGGCTCGTGAATTATACATGGCAGCAGAGGACTAGATGTGGCCCAGGAGGGCCGGGGGAACAGCAGGCATGGCTGGGAGGCAGACTGAAGACTGACGGAATTTTAATTGTACCGCAGGGAACAGGACGATAAGCGCTATTGTTATTGGTGAGCGGCTGCTGCACAGGTTCACCCAGCTGAGTGCTTAAACAAATCGCGGGGCTCGTTGCAAAAATAGTCCCCTAGCGGTGTGCTGTACTGAACAGTACTGTACGCGGAAGCTTCCAGACCCTGCACGCTCTGATCCAAGGCTAACACCAGGAGGAAGGCTCATATCAATGATGTCATATTAATATTGACAATCATTCTCTCTGAGATAAAGAGCTGACAGTTGTGCTAAAATCTAGCCTAGTGTTGTTCTGCAATGCTCACAGAGGACCAATGGAGGAGAGCTTAGTAGCAGTGGAGCGAGATTGGGAAACAATTAAAAACAACTTCCTTTCCCTTTTCATTCAGAAAAACACTAGTTGGGCATTGGGCTGTTTGGAGCTAAGGAATTGAAGAAGACAAACGACAGGCTCTCGGCTGCTCTGAAGTAGCTGGCTCTGATTCTGGCTGTGCTGTACTGTAATTCTCTCCTGAACAGGGCTCCCCAGGGGAGGGTGAATACAGAGAGGCCCTGAGCGCTGGTCAAAGTGAGGCCAGGGGCACAGTCAGGCCTCTGTGTACTGAGGGAGCAGGCGGTTCCCAGCCTGTGGTAATCTCTCTGTGATCCAGCTTCAACCACACATGAAACCCAATCGCCTCTCAATCCTCCCCATAAATAAAGCCCGGCCACTTCCAGAAGACCACCCTGACTGACTGTGCTGCTCTACACTAGAAGATCCACAGTCTGTAGTGGTCATGTCCAGGGCGTGTTCAAGTACTACAGGCATATATGAAACACACACTGAATACATTTTCAGCTTATTGTACATATACATTGAATTTGCAATGCCTATTTCAAACAAACTGTACTATTTGCGCATGTGTTACTTTTGACATGGGCTTGTAACGACTCTTTGCAAAATATAAACACTGCTTACGTTTGCAGTACTGGCAATGCCTGGTGTACCTGGTGTTTTTTCTTTGTGGTCTGCTATTGTGCATGAGCAGTACTGAGGAGAGAGTTGTCACACAGTAGACAGTTCCTACAGGAAACCACAAGAGCAGCGTGCATGTTGACACAGCGACACTTCTTCTACCCAGGAGCTCACACAGACACTGACCCATCTGAATCTATCTTGTTATGAATCTCATGGCTGGCTTCTTCAGCCCTCATGTGTTTTATTGCAGCATCTTACCTCATGATGGCCTTTACCTGAACATATGATGTGATAACTTCCAGTGGATGTGGGGCTAGATGACCAGTGACAGTGTGCTAGCAGTATGTCAATACGGTACTGTGGAGCTCACAAGATAACTAGTAGGCTGCAGACACCTACTGTAGGAGAGTGAAAACAACAAGTGCCTCTACAGACCAGAGGTCAGGCTACTAATGCAAGGTCTCTCAGGTACCTTGGAAAATGAACAGACTATATTCAAATCCCATTCATGACTATCTATTTTGTTCATGTTAATACTATGCTGAAGACGTGTCTAATGAACTGGACTCCATTGGGAGGCCTGTGTATGCAAAAGGACGAGGCCCAAAAACTGTGGAGTCATGGCTGCTGATAAGGACTTGGCTCTAATTACTCAGATGGGAGCAAGTTGCGGCCCCATTAGATCTGGTCTTAGCCCTTGCCAATAAGGCAAACTGGCCCTATGAAGCCTACCATGTAATGAAACTTCCTCCGAGATGAATTACATGTCTGTCAATCCTCTAATTAATATCAGGGACTTAGACTCCCGACTGATGCTCAGAACAGGGAACCAGGAGACCTAGAGAAGGATTGAGGGGCTTGTGAGCTCCGGAAGAGTAAAGACAGGAAGAGAGAGAGAGGCAAGCCAGCTCCCTGCTACAGCAAATCACTCTAGTCATGGCTTGCATGTATTTTTCATGTATTTCATAATTAAAACCTGCACATTCTGTAAGCCCTCCATGCAGCACAAGGATCAAAGGTACCACTATTAGCGTAGAGTTCATCAGAGGAGCCACTCTTCCATTTACAGGCAACAGCGCCATGCTTAAAACCCAAACACCCTGTAATTACAGACATGTGTGATAGGGGGACAGGCAGGGAGCTGGACTATGATTAATAGAACACAGATCAGAGTTTCCTCCCTCTGTTTTTCAAAGCTAACACAACAGAGGACTTTACACATGAGTATAAGCCATCCGTGGCAGATAAAGAGGCCGATGAAAGACTGAATCCATATTTCCCACATCCACACTGAACAGGGCAGGTGCCTGGATGCCTGCTGCCTTCTCCCATATAAATGTAATCAGAGGACAACACAGAGGATAGCACCTCACAAAGCCCAGCTCTGTGAGGAGCAAGGAAGTGTTCCTCCTTCTCATGGTTTAATCAACAGAATGGCCTGTGTTTAGTTATTTATTTTGTCCCACTCACTCCTAAGTAACCGGAGCCCACAGGGCATTCCATATGAACGGGCCGCCTGTGAGACATTCTTTCCATGGAGGTGCAGCTGACAGAGGAACAGAGGAATCCAGTTTCCCTGTCCAGGCCACTGGCATTATCAGCAAGACAAACCATGGCTAGTGGGCATGGTTTGCAGCAAGTAATGGTGGTGTCATCATCCCTTATTTTCGTCTCCACAAAACAAGTCTGATGTAACAACTTAGGAGAGCAACCGCACAAACAACGTATACTTATTACTAAAATTGCATATATTAAGGGGTCATTTGTCTGCCATTGCTGTGTAATAGCATGTAAAGAAAATCCTGACTGCTTATGAAAGATATGCAATAATTATCCCCATCATATGGTCCATTCATATTACAGTGGTTAAGTTGTTTGTGTTCACTATATTACAGTAAAGAGGCCCAGGCTGGAGCCAGGAGAATCGTCACACGCAGACCACTGCTTTCCTCTCAGCTGATGGGGTCAGCAATAGTTCAGTCTATTGTCCTCCACTGACGTCTGGACGAGGTAACAGGAAGGGCTGCTGCTTTATTAAGTAGGATGACAATCCTGATAAACACAGTTTGGTTTCCTGAGCTGGCAGCAGAGTGTGGGGGACGGGCAATAAAGCTGAGCCAAAGCCAGGCAAGTTGCTGAGGCCAGGAAGGAGCCAGGCCATTAGCACTCTTTATTGTCTGTCCACACAAGCCAACCACTTCACACCAGCTCACATCCATCTGACTTGTGATTGATCCAATCAACATCACTGTTGATGGCTGGGCTCAGACGGACAGCTGTTTGACCTTTCAACCTTCCCAGTGGTGTCTAACAAGTGTTCCTGGACTGCAGGCCAATGAATTTCCAGTACCACTGTGGTGATGAAATGATGTACAGTAGGATGTATTAAGATAAGGACTGGGTGACGGACTGGCACTGAAATAAAATGCAAGCATTCTCATTTCCTGTACCTTTAAAGTTACGTTTTTATATAGATGCTTTTATCCAAATTCAAGGCAACATACAAAAGAGCATATAGTAAGTTCAGCATATCATCAAGGTTAGAAATGTGTTTCTGAGTTTCTGAGAAATGAGTTCTAACAGTATTACAGTGGTTGATGGCAAGGAACAGTCTGATACGAGACAGTGCAACAACAGCATCATCTCTCAAAACATCACAAAAAGGTAATTTGTATAGATGCAGTGCAGATACCAAAAGAGTAATGCATAGATTATGTGCTGTGTATGGTGCCCTTCTATGCATAAACTACAGGCACAAACACACACACAACTCCCACACACACAAACAAAGACACACACACATTCAGTCAATCACCAACACACATATTCACTCAATTACTAACTTCCTCACTCCTTTACTCACTAAAGCACTCAAAGCAATGCCAAAGGCATAAAGGGTTGTGGGTCTATGGTTAAACCTGTGCCAGGTCAATAGCATTAGGTATACCTTCTCTCCACCATATATAAAAGTAGTAGCCATGACGGGCAGTAATAATTAATGGCAAAGTCTATAAGCATTCCATTAGGTGCAAGCAGCTGTCATAAACATCTTAATTAATTTACAAAGCAAGCAACTAGGGAATTATGGCGACGTAAAAATCTGCTTCCCTCTGCCGCTCCATAGCACTGGAACAGATCGGGCTTTTAAATTTTTAAACATGCCTTTCATGTTCTCTAGAGCACGAAAAAGCCTTTGAACAGTCAGCTTGTTAGGAAATGCACCTAGCAATCCAGCCAGTACCTCTGGGTCGTCCGAACCACACAGTGAGGGGAGGCCGGCCTTCGCTCTTCTGCTCCTGCTGCTTCTCATGGCTCTTCATCTCTCCGTCTATCTGCTCACCTCCATCATTTCTGCAGCTGTCTGTGGTGCTGGTTGCCCTATCCTCGCGTCTTCCTCTCTGCCTTCTCATCCTCCTTTTTTCTCTGCCTCTCTCTCCCTTTGTCTTTCTCATTACCTTTCTCTTAAGACCTGCTTTAGTTTCATAGCTTAGCCTCGCTGGCAAACAACAGAGAATTAGGAGAAAGACAACCCACCGGACCACCAAAGACCTGCAGCACTCTTCAGAGAAAACTGACCATTTTATCACAAGTCAAAACAACTAAGTTATCACAAGGATTCCGGCTCCCTCAGAACAACAGCTGCCCCTGTTGCTGTTGCGTCCTCCACATATGGGTTTGTTGGGAGTGTCTATGGGATTGTGTGGGCAGTTGCTCTGATAGTAGATGTATTCACTGCAGGAGTGGGGGAACGGGGGCACATGAGGGTAAGACATGCCCCCCCCCTTTGCCCTTAACCTCCTCTCTCTCTCTCTCTCTCTCTCTCTCTCTCTCTCTCTCTCTCTCTCTCTCTCTCTCTCTCTCTCTCTCTCTCTCTCTCTCTCTCTCTCTCTCTCTTCCTGAGAGGTCTGGATTAAGCTGCCTACTCCATTATAGGGAAGGCTTAAAAGTGTCCCCCCTCTCCAAGAGAGGATATCAGCCGCTGCTGACACTAAGTAGGGCTGACCCATCATTCTGGAGCAGGGCTATCAGTCGCTGGAACAGCTAAGTTTAAGGGAAGCACTCTGTCCTGAGACTCTTTCAGTGACACTGTGCTGGGTGGTTCAGATTAGAAAATCACAGACATGCAGCATATTAACTCATATTAGTATTCCACTGTTTGTTTGTGTGTTAATTAGTCAAATGCGATAGATCTAGATAACACTGCTAGTATTGTCATTATTTTGTTATTGGCTCCCCTTCTTGCTGTCACTCTCTCTTTCTCTCTCCATCTATCTGTCTGTCTCTCTTTCTCCCCATTTCAGCCGATGCTATATTTGCTTAACCCAGCCAGTGTGACAGCACTCAATGCTAAAGCACTCCCAAGGCAGATGATCAAAGTCAGCAGTCAATTCAAATTACAATGCATTGATTTGATGTTTCCTAACCTCCCAGGTCTTTATTTAACGCTGCCAAGGGCCTTGAGGAAATTTCACAGCATACCTCATCTCTCTCTCTCGCTTTGACTGCCCTCTGTTTTTCACATACGCTCCGTCTATCTCTCTCTCCTTCTCTCTATCTCTCTCTCTTGCTAAATTTGACCCTGAGAGGTAGATCAAAGACTAAATCACCAAACCAGAACATAACCAATGATCCACTTCCACTCCACTAAATAATCCCTGCTACATAAACTGTGAGCAATGCTTGGGAGTAAATCACCACAATTATTTCATACAGTACAGTTAGTTTGACGCTCATCATTTATTCATTTCCTGTTCTTTATTTACTTGGCTTCTACTCTGGTGAAATCCTGCCATTATGCTCCAAGGGGATATTCCGAGCGCTGCCATGCTTTATTCAATTATAAAAACCTAATATAGTGGAAAGGTGCACCCTGAATTATTTCACACGTTCTCTGCCACTGTCTTGCTTGTTGCTTTCGTGGTGGGATGTGTGAACTATCCGACTAAGAAATGCTTCCTCCGTTCCCTGGCCTTCACCCCAGAGCATGGTTTAATGATGGGCAGTGTGTGTGAGTGTGAGCGTGTGCGTGTCTACAGTATATGTGTGTGTGTGATTGTGATCTTGTGCTGAGTGTGTGTTTCTTTAATGTTTGTTTGTGTGTGCTTCATGCCATCGTGCTTGCTTTTGGTTGGGGGGAGGGGGTGCTGTATTTGCAATGGGAGCCTGTCAAAAAGTCTTAGCATCAGAGCCACGGCACAGTGACACACTGACCTACAAGCACAAAGGAAGATTTCATCTGCCTCGAGATACACAGAGAAGGAAAAAATAAATACGAAATATGAATTAATGTAAAAGAGGCATTCCTTAAAACAGCATTAGTCATCACGGTTGTGTGCAGAGCACTGCATCTTTAATTATTCCTTTAGAGCCAGACAAAGTCAGCAAGGCGTGAAGAGTGCATATCGATTTCTGACTTGAAGACAGGACACACTAGGACACACCAGGCAGGGAGAGGCTTGCAAGACAGGCAAATCAAAAATGGGGCTCAATATCCTATTGAGTCTCCTACTGAGAGACACCATGCAGATTCTGTTGTACAGAAGATGGAGACTGCTTTAGTGACCATGGGGACGAGATGTGAGGGCGGGTCTAAGGGGGAGTGGGAGGTTGCTACTGGCTGACTTGCCATGCCACACTCAGGAGTGGCAGCTATTGAGACAAGTCACAGCCAGAGGTCCTTCCCATTAGAAGTACGACCGGAGGAGGTGATAGGGTACACTTCTGCAGACGGAGTTGACTAGGGCCGGCTGTGTAAATGAGCTGAAGGGAAGCGGACAGCTGAGTTATTTACAGACTCCTTGGTGATTGATTTGAGCACAGTATGAATTGCTATTTGGGTGCTGGAGCGTTGTGCTAGACAAGGGTCTAAGGTGGCCAGACATGTTCTTCACACATACCCAGATTAGTTGCTCCAATGTATGTCCAGCCAATAAAAAAAAAAAGAAAGAAAAAGGAAAAGAACATTTTCAAAATCAGAAAAGCAAATAACAGATTTTACTGGGAAAGAAAACAAAAATTAAGTGTACTGTACCTCACTTTTCTATAAAGTGTTGACCGTGATAATAATACCAGGACATTACTGCCAATACTGACACCCCTTCCCTAAAAGTAATGTAAATGTCTTAATGTTTAGAATAAACATGAGTCTGTCTCCTGGGGCCGAGTGATTACGGCATTGTGCATGTTCTAGAAATGAATGCTAATCCTCTCAGAGCAGAGCAGTGAGGATCTGGAGTGGTGCTGTATTGTTCTTTTATGAGAGGGGCTGAGAACACAGCCAGGACCCTGTCGGAGCTGGGAAAAGAGAATTCCCAGCTACATGCTACACAGACAGTACATTTAGAGATGAGAGCTGCAGCAGCAGCACTTAACTAGGGAAAGGCTGAGGTAAACCCACCAACCCCACCACGCAGGACTTGTCAATGTCTAGCCAGGTTGCTCTGGAAATACCCTGGTTAAAAATGCATCTGGTGAAAGGAGATGGAGGTGAGGTGGAGGAGAGATGGATGGAGGAGAGTGGAAGGGAGGTGGAGGGGAGAGCGGTGTCGGAGAGATGGATGGAGGAGTTGAATTGAATGGAGTTAGAGGGGAGAAGGAGGAGAGGTGGAGGAGAGATAGACTGAGGAGAGTGGAAGGGAGGTGGAGGGGCTTTGGACAGCCTGGTGCAGCAGAAGGCCTGTTCAGTGCCACTACTGCATGTCTCATCCCTGCTGCCTCCCTTGCACTTACATAATTCACACAACCAAGGGGAGGGGATGATGCGCCACGGGGGGTTGACGTCCAATTGCGTTTGGCCATGTGGAGAGAAAAATATGTGTGTATACGGGGGGAGTTTGCACCACAGCGGGCTTTGATGGCTACACAGTGAGACTCCCTACGATGTGCTGAAAAGGGGGTGTGATAGCCCGACCCCCTCCCAAACCCCCCATACCCATGCTTTTATGAAGCCATGTGGAATATGGATACAAGGGAAACAAGACGAGGAGTCGCAGCATATTAGAGGTGCACTGATCCAGACCACGGCATGGTTATTTATTAACTCGCCGAGCTTAGCTAACTGCCTGCTCAAATGAGCTCTGGGTCTCACTTGTGCCCACCACTGCAGTATCAGCCCCAACTACTTCGACAGTAAAAACTGTTGATGTCATGCATGCAACCTTGAGGGACTTTATTGGTTGAAATGAACTTCTCACTCTGTGTGAGAAGTTCTGATTACTTGATGTTAAGTTCACCCTATTGATCAAGAACATAATGTGTAATTCAAGTTTATGTGTAACTTGGGCAGAACTGTATCATAAGCAGATGGTCGACTGCACCACAGCCAACATACAGTACTACAAATGTAATTATTTGGCAGAGGCATCATTATAGATTCAGAAGAAAAAAACACAATACAGCACAGTAAACTAAGACCACAGCCATGCTTACACATCTTACAGAGTTAAGTCAGTGAAGAGTGTGATAATGATGTCAGTAAATAGATCCTAAGTCACACCAAGCACTTCTTTCATGTTAAAATCTCTTCCATTTATTGGCACCAAGACACTGCGCCCGACAATGTTTTTAGCCAATTTCAACACCTCACAGTTGGGGCGTCAACACATTGAAATGGTGAAAAGAAACACAGACTTTTAACAGGGAAGAAACACATCTCTTGAAAAAAAGCAGTAAGAGCTGCAATTCTCCAGAGTGAATCCCCCTTATGTCTTCTCCTCTGTGTTTTTGGCAGGATGAGCAGCACACAGGAAAGCGCTGGTAGACAACACCTTCTCTACCTGAAGAGAACATCTTAGCTAGGAGTTTAGGCTTGGGAGACTAATAGGAGCCTCTCACTTCAGAAGAGGGGAAGGAAAGGTTAGACTTTCCATTGGCTTACTCTGTTGATGCCAGGGCTCTGGTCTGAAGTGTTTTGGTGAGTTGTTTCATAACTTCAGAAGCCATTTAGGGAAGTGCCAGGGAGAAGCAGTGGAAGCTTCTGGAAGCATTTAGGGAACAGGCAGTGAGCAAGAGAAGTGGAATGTTGATGTGGTCATTACCAGACAGTTCCTTTCATCATTCCAGAAACTGCCTAACACATACACTCTTTCTCAGTGTCTTCAGAAGCTCTCAGCTGAGAGAGCCTAAGCCTCTTGGACATTTCGTTTAGAAAAACGAAATGATGAGAAAGAGCAAAAGATTCCTGTGCGTATGCCAAATCATGTCTGATAAATGTATCTTTTTCTAAATGCTGGCTCTGACTCAGAAGGCATTTTCAAGTTGAGATGCAAAAATGTCAGCCAAGACAAAAATGATTATTTTCACAACCTGCCGAAACATAAAAAGCCCATCTAAAACACAGCCATATAATTATTTCATGAATTCAAATGAAAAACACAAAAAGGATGTTTCAAAGAAAATTCACATAAAAAGACAGAACAAAAATTATCTCGAGGCATTTTTTTCTGTTCTTCAGTCTTCGGAAAAGAGAAATTTATTTCTGCCTTCATCTCTAAAATGGATGCAATTTATTGCCTCTCCAAAGCTCATTTTTCACTGGCTTGCAGGATCCATGGGCCATGGCAGGCAATGCATATCTGCCTGCCTCCCTTGGCCTCGGGTGCTAATATGTGGAAACTGGCCCCGGGATATAGAGACCAACCAATGGAAGAGGAGGCAGAGGGACAGAGGAGAGAATCAATCCCTAATCGCTGAGGAGGAGGTAGGTGGGCGTGGAGAAGAGGAGAGAAAGAAGAAAGAGAGAAAAAAGGGAAAGATGTGTGTGTTTACCAGCAGACATTTGGACACTGTCAGCTGACTGCCAGAGCTTCAGGATTTCAGGGGGAGAGGAGGTTATATAACTATCACAGCATTGAATCAGAGAGACAGAGGGAGCAATGGGTGTGGAGCAGTGAAAACAGAAACAACATATTGATAGATACAGTAGACACACAGACGGACAAAAAGACAGACACACAAAAAGACATACAGACAAAGAGACAGACAGACACACAGACAGACAAAGAGACAGACACAGACAGACAAAGAGATACAGACATACAGAAAAGTGCCGCATGGGGCACATCAGAAGAATCAGACATTAAAGCGATGGGGGAAACATGGACAACAAAAACAAACAGAGGCTTCGGCAGACTGTATGTGAAGTGTGTGAATACCCATGCGGAAAGTTAAACATGCATGGGGGTGCACTGATGTGAGCACAGGTTAGGGTTCAGCACATCCATCATGTATGCATTATCTTGGCACAGAGTCCCATTTAAGCAATGCTTGCATGCCCCTGAAGTCACATGGCTGACCATGTCGCTCTGAGCAGTAGAGCTGTTGGGCTCTGTCCAAGCCAGCAGAATGGAGCTTCAGATCAGCCAATCCCCACTGCGAGCCAATGCCCACTGAGTCTCCTACCAGCCCTTAACAATCTTCTCACCCCTGTAAAGCCCACCCAAAGACTACTCAGACTGAGTGAAGTTACACGGATCATATCATTCTAGAATCTGGTGACATACAGAACCCAGTATTCAACACAGGATCAAGATCCTGTTTTTGTAATGCCTTGCTGTGTGAATCTAACTCTATTACACACATACATGCATGCATGCATGCACACACACACACACACACACCCAGGCATGCAAGTACATACAGTACACACACTCCCACGCACGCACACAGATTCACACACACCTTAAGCACAGTTAGCTCAAGGTGCATTCTGTCCTGTGACCTTGCTGTTACACTTCTACCGAGCAATGAATAACTATCACATTTCTTTGGCTGACAGCTGACACCAAGAGGCACAGGTGATATACGAGACATGACAAGTGATTCTAATTAAATGTAGAGCTTGTGGATGTAAAGTGGCAGGAAGGGAACAAATCCTGTCCAGGCTGAGCGTGCTGGACCAGCATGCCCTGCTCCAAACGAGATGAGCTGTGCTGTCAGGCCTGCCTCAGCTGTCCTGTAAACCTGGCCCCCACTCCCTAGGGGGAATGACAGGTTTCAGCTGGAGGGGAAAAGGAACACACACACTCACACGCGGCCGCGCTTACACCTCCCGTCTTTCGACAACAACAAACACTGACACAGCGTGAACCATGGCAACGGCCGATGCAAAGCAAAAATGCCTTGTGCATTTGTCCCATTGTTGAGCACTAACAAGGAACAAAGCACGGTGGGCTGAATCCAATGGCCGGAAGAAAACTGTCATGAACGAACCAGCTTCAGAGCCATGGAGGAGGCACAAAGCCAACACTCTCTGAGAGCAGAGGCTACTTGAGTAAAGACACCCCACGGTTCATCGTGCCTCGTCAACAACTGTACGTTCCCAAGCCCTGTGTTCCTTCAGACCTCGGAACAAAGGGGCAGACATGGAAAGTCTTTTTCATAAACGCTCGCAATGGTTTTGTTGAGATGTGGCCGAGGGCCCCGTGGTACTCAAGGCAAACCGGAGTGTGACGCTTTGTGACACAGGACTGAACTTTCCAGAGGACATCCAGAGGGCCTTTAGCCACACAATCAGACCCCCCGGAGAACAGCCCCACCACATCAGTTAACCTCCGACCTCGCTGCGAAGACTTTGTTCCCCTGTGGTCACGGTCAGCCAGTTGACAGCCAATCTAAATCATGCTCTTCTTTGGCGTCAGAGCCCGCTATGCCAGTTGGGGTCTGTTAGTAGCAGGAAAAGGAGCCTGTCATATTCCCATCCAGAGACGGACAAGAAATCTGTGTTCGATCACACAGAGTCATGCCTCAATGAATTCTGTTCACTCCTGCAAACTACAGGCTAACTTGATACATCTGGTGTGCAGCCTGTCAGTTTTTCCACGATGGCACTGTGATATAATGTCTGGAACAGTCTGAAAAGGTCTCTTTTCTTATTTGAACGTGCAGGGATGGAAGCAATGTACTGTAAGCTGCATAGACTTACACTCTCTTTTGAAATGTGTTCCTCTTCTGAATTTCCTGACACTCCATTTGCTGTTAACATTAAAGAGAGAGAGAGAGATCTCCCCTTCAGATATAGTGAAAATAAACCCTACCACTTACTCACTGCAGTGAATGTCATGTTATTGGCAGAAAACACAGTTTCTTAGTTTCAATGTTGCAGTGTGATTTCTACACACCACAACAGCTAGCAACACTAGATTCTTCCCTATCCTCAGACATGATGGACAAGAGTGGATAGTGGAATCCACTCTAAATTAAGGTTAGCTCCCACCCACTACATCAATACCATAGGTGATATTCTAGACAATTCTGCACTGACAACAACATAACCGAGAACCAGATAATACCAATCCGACTGGTCTTGCTAGCTGAACAGCATTTCACATTGCTTTACAATTAACAAACTGTATAGGCAATTTTGAAAAAGGTGAGCAGATAATGCTCTTGCTGTACAGTGAATCTAATGAGCCTAGTGGGCATGCTCCATGGGAGCGAGTTGAGCCCAATGAGAGATATCCAGCTGAACAAACAGTCAGAGGTGTTTAGTAAGGAGCAATGGCAGCTCAATCTGGCTAGCATTCTTGAGGATTTAGAAAAAGCGTCTCGATTTCTGCTACTACATTCCTGGTGTGATGAAAACCATGACTACCAGCAAAATGCGGTGCCTGTATTGACAGAATGTGTGTTGTTTTCCTTGACAGCAAGAAAAACAATTCAGAGCTTATTTCCCCAAATCATATTTGTTAGACCTTCTCCTTACTCATTTCATCTTTTGGGTTTCTAAGGTGCTTGATGTTGGCCAGGGTCCATCCTTTCTCTCAGCTCTCAGCTACCAGACCCCTCCTACAGTCCAGCCCACAAGCCCTCTATTTTGGTTGCTTCACAAATCCGCTGATGTGATTAGAGAGGATGATGATTACAGTTACATAACAGCATCAAATTAATTTGCGGCCGAACATAGTAGTGGCAGCAGGAAATCACTCAAGCTCTCAAATCTCACTTTATCTTGGTTTTCTCCTGTACTCCCCCGTTCCTCTATCTTTCCATTTCTTCAAGCGACCAATGACACCTCCAAAAGCGTGCGGACACACCTCCCTTCGCTCCCAGCCCCTCCCTCTAGTCAATTAAAGTCACATCAAGGTATTAAAAGGAAATAGGTTAGTGGAGCATTGCTGGGGGAAAGAAATACAACAAACCCATTCAGATGTCACTGTGTCGACCTTGTGCATTACGCAAGGAAGGAAACACGCCAGTGAGGGGATGTGGAGAGGGTGGAGCAGAAGAATGATCTCACCACCCTCAGACCAACATTCAGGCTTGGCACAGAGGCTGAGTCAGAGCCAGAGCTGATCCAGACCTCCTCCTCCCCATCGTCCTTTTACACCCTGCAGCTCACAGGAAGCCCTCTGGGGGAGTGGGGGTGGGGGGATGGGTAGCCCCAGGAGCTGGGCTCTGGCAGAGGGGTTGGATGCCCTCTAAAGCATGCCTCGTCTCTCTCCAGTGCCCCACCACCCACCCCCTACCAAATCCTCTTCAAATGCAGGATTAGAGCTGAGCTTGAGGGAACGAGAGGCCCATAGCTTCGGTGCTGGATACGCCAACAACCATCATGCAGGCAGAGACAGTGCACTTGTTGTGAATCACTTTGAGAATTAGCCTCTAGTGTGATGGAAACTCAGCAGGGGAGCAAAGCAGGGAGGCCCAGTGCCTGCCAGTTTGAACAGAAAGGCACGGACATCAAGATATTGTACCATACAAACATCATGAGCTCCATTTACACAACACATGAGGTGGTACATAAACAAGGGACATGTCCTACTGTACCCACCTAATCTACTGACACTCAATAGTGGTCATTTGTTGCATTCTAATTGTAACTTTAGAAAGGAATGTTACTATACTGTTCAACAATGCTTTTCCAATGTCACTTTAGGCTGCCAGCTATACACCACATTTTATGTGAGCTAAATCATAAGCACAGACTTATTATATGACTGTACATCATATACTGTATGTACACGACTCTACTCCCTACTGCATTAAATTAAACTCATGATTGAGAAAAAGATGATGTACACTGACATGCTAGTGATAGATTTACAGACAGAAAAACAGATGATTTACAGTACAGTGGTCTGCCAGCACATATCCAGGTAGTACTGTGTTCTTTGGCGTTTTCATTTAAGGTGTGGCCAGGCAAGCCAGGCTGAAGCTCCAACAAAGTCAGAAGGATTTGCAGGATGCCAGGATTTTAAATGTCTAATTCCCCCTGATGACCACTAAAGGCCTTAGAGATGGAAATGAAATAATTCCTTTTGACATCAGATAGTCCATAGACTTTACCCTGAGTTGAGCACATCATTAAGAGCTTTTCCCGTGTCTGTTCCCCACATCAGACTTAGGGCTACAGAAGAATGGATGGAAACGTATATTATTGTCTTCTGATGCGGCAGGCAATGGTGGAGAGGCTAAAAGTGCCATTAGTTCACCTCCTTGCAATGCATAGTTGTTTTTTCTTGTGTTTCCATTATCACTACAATTATGATGTTGATTATTTTATAATAGAAAAAAGCCATTAAGGGTAACTAATAAGAATTGTTCTATAAATCTTGATGAGGCATGAAACAAAGAAAAAAATAAGATTCAGTCTGTTACAAAGAAAGGATCCCTAACCTGTGAAAAACACAAATCTACGAATGACACTGCTTTGAACTCTGGCAGTGACAAATGGCAGGTGTATTTGGGTACTGTATTAGCAAACATTTTTAAAACATTTATATTTAGCAATTGTGCAAGTCTGATGCTGAGCCTTCAGTTGAGATGTGGTTGAGACAGCTGGGTGGGATCTTTCATCTGAAGAAGATAAGATTCAAGGATGCAGGAAGGAGCTGAGTGTTTAATAAGACATGGGGACCAGTGTTGAGACACTCAAAGGTCTGAGGGCGGGTGAAGGTGTGGAATGAATGATTGACAATATTGATCCTGTGATGGCTGTATTATGTTATTATTATGTTTATTTGTCTTATTATTATAAGTCTTGCTTTTTAACTATCTCTGCCATTGATGTGTATAAAATCCACAAGTATAATTTATAATTTATGTGGACTTTCGCTATCTAAGGAATTTCTCGTAATCTCGAGATTTGATTTGCAGAGTTGACCAATCCCGATGGTACAGGAATGTAGTCAAGTGGACCGTTGGATAAGTAGATAATAAAACAGATCATCCATTAGCAAATTATAATAAACAACTTCAGTGTGTGCTATTTCCTCTCTCAAAACAAACTGTGTCCATAACTGATCAACTGCAGGAAAGCCAACAACCCCTCTCTGTATTGAGCAGGGCTATGCTGGGAACAGCCTCTCTTACCTCTCACTTCTGCCTTATCAGATTCTCAGCAGGAGTCTCAGTTCCGGCCTCTGATACTGATCAGTGATGAAGACATGGTCAAGGTGAGGCTTGAGTGACACCTACACACCCAACGTTAAAACAGCCATGTAAGCTGCAGTTCACCTCTTCACACTGTCTGCATAATGAACATGTTATCTCCTTCTGATTTTAATTAAAGGAGAGAGACAGAGATCCAGAAGGCTAGATCTAAGACGGTTAGCACCTCAGGATCCCACAACCTCTATCAGATTAGAGGATGACTGAAGCAAACGGGATTGGTTCTGTGACGAAGCGGAGGAGTTCATGCTTTAAAAGCCGTCTCGAGGAGCCATTCGTCTTGCCTATCACATGCTAGGAGGAATCACACATTGTGAAGCAGATAATTTAGATTAGATTAAAGCTGTCGAGGATAAGACAGATAACACATTATCTATGAAGAGAGCAGTGAGATCTCAACTGTGTGCGTAAGGTAATGAAGCCAGGTCAGCTGGATTTATACAGCCACAGTTCATATCAGAGATTGCGTTCTGTCACAAGGAATCTGTTTAGATGTAGTTGATGTTGATGTTGTTGTCTGAGTCACTGCCAAAATTAATCAACACAAGAGGACAACACTTATACTGTATCATCAGCAATCTGATCAACAGCACATGACTCCTTATAGACAAGACATCAACACTATACAGTATACTCTACTGTATTTCTTCAAAGAGGCCTGTAAAAAACGTCATATATTTCGAGGAGGGTAAAAAAAATGGAAAAAGGATAAAGATAGAAATGTTGCTAGTGAGATTAACCAATCTGACCCTTTAAGGAAATGGCTATGGCAGTGTGAAATTCTATAGACTCGTCACTGAGGGGATGAAAGAGAAAGAAAAGCAAGGGTTGAAATCTGCATCCTCCAAAGAGCCTGCTGCTCTAATCTTTGCATTGTGAAGGCAAAAGACGGGTGAGTCAGATTTACGTCACCATTTGTTTGGTCTTTTTTTTCCACCCCCAAACGTTTCTTCCGGTTTCCTCTTTGAGACTTGCCTTAAGGAAAGGAATTGGTTTACAGTTTGGTTCTGAATTTAACTGAAGCGGGCAGGAGGAAAAATTAGTATTTTAATCACTTAAATAAATATTTGCAATCTGGGGCTGACCCTTGAAATAACTTACTTCATATCTCCTTAACCTTTTGCCCTTACCTCTCATCCAGACGTGCTTTTCACCTCGACTGGCCAGACGTTCAGTCAGACAGTCAGACAGAAAACAGACAGCCAGACAGCCCTAGCACATACAGCTCCTCACCTCCATTGGCCACACACATCTATGGCTCTGCTCTCAGCTCTGCAGGGACATACAGGACATGCCTGCTATGTGAGACTGGGGCGAGAGGAGGAGGAGGAGGAGGGGGAGGGGGAGGCAGGCCAGACTCGCTGGCGAGACTGGCACGTCGTTTTCGCCTTCCCTCAAATGCTTTGACAGGGAGTAATGACTTGATCAAAGCACCGGGTGTGATGCCGACCTTGAGATTTCCTACTTAAGTGCCTGAGCGCTGGGCAGTGTGGAGCGCTAAGGGAGAGGTGGCTAATGTGAGGCTGCCACTTCTGTACAGTTTGCTGAGGAGACACACCGATGATCTGGGATGTATCTCAGCAAAGACATAGCTCTGGCATCTTTAATTGTTCAGAGGAACGGTGCCTCATCACAATTATAGAGCATTCAGGAAGCCTCCAAACTCATTTAGCTCTTCTCATTAGGGAACGGAATCCACTAAACACAAATTCCACTTCTGCCGCCCGAGGCAAAAAAAATATATTTTTTTTGATTAATAAGATAAGACATTTAAGAATATCCAAAAGAAGGAATAAAAGATCTGTTGTTAAAAGTGAAAGATATCTCACTGTGCCAGCATATTGGGGGGAGGGGGAAGGTAGACAGACAGTTGAAGGGAGAGGAGGACAATAGGTTGGCATACAGTGAACAATCAAACCACACCGCAATACACTGCCTTACTGCTGATCTCCTCATTTCAGACAAGGCTCTTCTCTGTGTGCGTATGAACTTTGAATGATAAAAGGCCCTACGGAGACTAGCCAACACAGCCCAATACACCCAGTATCCATAATGAGCCTTCTCATCACCTTCCCCCAGTCCCCCTAATCTACTTTCCTTGGGCTTGATGAGCTAAATAACTGGCACAAATGAAACACTGCACACATTCAGTAAATGAAAACCTCAGGCATGAGAGGTACGACAGAAGTAGCAAGTAATGCATTACAACAACTAAACGCAAATGAATTAAAAACAACGTTCAGCACATGTAACCATTTGTCATTCAAATCTGGAGAACAGAGGAGATCAGTGGAAAGGTGAGATGGAGCTGGTGGAGTCATTTGAAGCTTGTAAAGCCATGTCCATGAGAACAGCTGGCCAGCAGGGTCCTGGTCTGTCAGTTTTTAATGGAGGTGTGGGTGACCACTGCAGGGTGTATCCCTGGATACCTGTGCTAAGTGCACTCAGCAGTCAATGGCCCATCTTGGTCTGGGTGAGATGCAGCACCTCTTCCGGGTGGTGTGACGAACAGGTGTAGCCAGACCTGCACAGCATGGAGGTCCCTCACACATTCCTCCTTCCCTATGGGTCTTCTAGGCCACATCTCTCTTCCTCCCCCACATCCTCTGGGGTTTAAGTGAGTGGGCTAAGCTAAGCTAAAGAGTTCATCCATGTTCACCTTCCACAGACTGTATTTTGAGTGCAGCTTTGAAAAACGTCTCAGTATTTATTATATGTAAGAAAATAGTCAACAAAGATTTGTCCTTGTGATTCTTGTTATTTTCTTAGAAGAGGGAATTATTTAATCCCGTTAAGGTTTTATCTGATGCTTTTAATCTGCATGAGGTTCAGGTAAATCTGTATTGGAGAGGTATATCAAATATGTTTTATTTATGCCTCAATTGTCTGATTGTTGAGAAAACTGTCACCACCCTACACCTGCAGAGGGCATTGTAATGCACATCATGGTGTCAGCCTTGCTGCTGCAGTACGTGTATCTGTGTGCAAAGAGACAGAAAGAAAGTGAGCCCAACACCAGAGTCATCATAGAGAATGTCTCTCTGTATGTAAATCAACTCCCACTCATCATGACTTTAGTCATCAGGAGAGAGGGAGAAAATGAGAGAGGGGTAGGGAGAAAGAGAACAAAATAAACATAATTTCCTTCATTTCAGCACATCTGCTTCACATCTGACAGCTTTCCAGACAGATTTGATTAGTCTTTCTTTTCTCCGCTGTGGAGAATGTACACAAGCCAGTTGCCATGCACCGTTAACTCAAACAAAATAGGAGTCTCTGGGCAATGTTGACGCACAGACCAACAGTTTGGCCCTCTGAGCTGGAAAGATTGTCCTCATGTCTTATGTCAGTTTCAGTCACAAAGCCTGATCTGAGACCAGAGACAACAGAGGATAAGATGACCAGTGGAAGACATGGCTGATCTGTAATCCTGTGCTGAGCAGACCTAAGCATCAGCTGCATAACATTTCCTACTTCATCAGTTGCCTTAGTACGGATATGTTATTTCAATCTTACTTCCAATAAAGATGGTGTAACTGGGGAGAGAAAAAGAAAGAAAGAAATAGAGAAAGCCAGAGGGAGAGAGACAGAGGGAGAGAGACAAAGTGTGTGTGTGTGTGTGAGAGAGAGAGAGAGAGAGAGAGAGAGAGAGAGAGAGAGAGAGAGAGAGAGAGAGAGAGAGAGAGAGAGAGAGAGAGAGAGAGAGAGAGAGAGAGAGAGAGAGAGAGAGAGAGAGAGAAAGAAAGGGCTATTTACACAGAGATCCTGCAATTTTGCCATTAAGGAGACCCCTTTTTATGGCAGTTTCCTTTGTTTACATTGAACCAAACGACTGAGAGGCAGCATAAAGGTGCAACATTTCCCACCTTGAACAGGCAGAGAAAAACTGAGAGAAATGCTTCAAGAATCTTATTGGAATCCCATTAGTTTTTCTAGATGAGTTATCTGAGATAATAGCTGTCGTAGAGTCATATCACTTTGTGATGTTTTTTATATTTTACTGTTGCTTGCTTTTCGACAGGTACACTCTTGCACTTTTTGAGGTTCATGTTGTTTAATTGTAACTTGTTTAACTACATGCTCTTATGGTTCTTCCCTTTGGCACTTATTTGGTTTTTCACAATGTATGCTTCATGTTCTGGTTACACGCAATGTTTGGGGCTATCTCGTTGTTATGATCAGTGACTTATGCACTTTTGTAAAGCTCTCTCTTGGAAGTCGCTTTGGATAAAAGCGTCTGATAAATGAATACATGTAATGTAAATGTTGTTAATCCCTTACTAGAAATATTGTAAATGGCTGCTTGAGACCTCTCATTCGTCTGGTGGACAGGCAGTCATCCACGAGATTGGAATCATTTAGAAGAGTAAACACCCCTGCTTGTGGCAGGTATCAGGGCTGTCTGTATCAGCACAGCACTCTTGTAATCACAGGCATACTTCAACACAGTGGCGTGTCCTTATCTATTTTCCTCTCCTCAGAGGAAGTAACTGAAGCCCCTATTAAAATGGACAACACCCTGTGGGCCAACTACTGCTGTCCATACACCTCTCCTCACACCCAGAATCACTCTGCCGCTAAAACCAAAAGACAGGCAAACCCATTTGGTGTACGATGTGTTGACACTAACAGGCACATTAAGTACACCAACATGTGTGTTGGAATAATACATAGCTGGCTAGATATTCGGGCCCTCTCTTGACAATAGACACAAGAGAAGGGACTGGTCTCTGAGGTATAGTGTAAAATACAATATTAAGCCCCCCCCCCCCTCTCTCTCTCTCTCTCTCTTTCTCCCTACCCTGATTTGTGAGCTAGAGTGGGTGAGTTTAAGAGGTGGGGTATTATCTATGACTCTTGCCACCCCAGTGCACTCTCTGGGATAATGTTCTTTTTGGGCATGATCCTTCTACTGCAGAAGTCATGCTGTCTTTACTCAGAAAAGCAGAAGGGGGGTTGTGGGTGGGGAGGAGGTGGGAGGTTGTTTTTTCCCCTCAGACTTATAAAAACCCTCTTTTACACTTGGACCCACATGTTACTGTAACAGAACCAAAATAACTGGGAAAGAGAATATCATTACGGGACAATTTGCAGATTATGGGCACTGCAAATTGTTAATAATGTGTAATTGGATCGGAAGTAAATCTGAAATATCCGACAGATCTGTTTATTACTTATTCAAGAATTACAACACTGAGAGCTCCAGTTCTAAGTGCACACCTGTTGGACAATGTATAGTAAGATGAAAAATTTACCTAATGGTGCTTTTACTGTCCCAACAGTATTTTTGCACCTGTTTTGACTGTTATCCTGCCAAACCAACCAACCACTAAGGTGTCACATAGACACTGAACCTATAGATTGCTATGAACCCTCCAGTGGCCCCAGCCGTGAAACTTTAAGCTGTGTCAATATTTAACTCAGGCCCTAGCCTGCTTAATAGAAACTGGTGGGATATACTGTACTGCTGCAGAACAGAGAAATTGAATAATATTATGAGTGTCCAATAACGCTGCATGGACATACCATACTGTACGGACCGGTAAAGTATAAGTTCAGCAGTTAGACTAATAGAGAACTACAGCCTAGTCAGATAAAGTAACAGGAATGCTTTCTAGTTACATTTTACATAGTGCTTTACACTACCCTGCAGCATTCAATCTAAGGAGCTTTTGAAGAATAAATAAATGGTCTATGAGGCTTCAGGTGACAACAGAATGTTCTATCAGCGTCTGCAGATATGATCAGGTCTATCGTGCAGCCGTGGCTTGCAATCTAAGGATCAATTTCAATCTGGGGATGTGATAAAAGACAACGATGCTCTTGCTTTGAGCCTACCAATTTGACAGCAGCCAATGCCTCCAAAAAAACTAGGGAGAAATCAGTTCAGCTTGAAACATAAACTGACTAGTATTTTATCCATTCCTCTAAGTTGCAATCTGGTACAGAACTAAACCATCAGCATAATCAACTATCTCCTGTACTTTCCAAGTACCGCTACACCTGATCCAGATAATGAACAGCAATGCCTTGAGCTTACTCCAAGCTTTCAATCAAGTTGGTTCAGTGACATCTATAAAATAATTCAAATAATGAATGTACAGCTATTCCAGTCAGTCTAATGCAGTTATGGAACCAGTTAAAGGAGGCTGTGTAATCAGTGAGGCTGGCTGTGCTGCTCTCCTCCACTAGACTACTCCTGGAGGTCATGGCTTATTCCCCTACCTTTGCACTACATCCAAGCCAGTCAGCCAGTCAGCCAACCAGCCCACCAGCCGGCAAGCCAGTGCCATTTCTCCCCTGCACTCTAATTGCCTCCATTACAGTATCTGCACTCAGATAAAATGCTAATTTCACAGCACATTAATTTCGTCCAGGGTGAACAATAAGCAACACAAAGCCCAGGCTGGCTGCCTTTGCCTGGGCAAGCATGTCTACAGGCACTGGGCTCCTCTCCCAACGGTGGAGGAGTGAGAGCACCATTATGCACAGGTCAATGAAATGAAGGAAAAATCCATCGATTCTACATTTGAAAAGAAAACAGAGGAGCAGGGCTGGGTCAGGGTGATTAATAAGGCTCAGACGGCCAGTGTCAGGCCGGCCTGCATAGAAGAGCAAAGACCTTACCAGTCATGGTGGCTCTGCTACCGTTCAGATCACACCTCACACACAACACATGCCAGGACTATATGTTCAATATACTGTGTGCAGTCAAGTGATTTTATAGTCCATTTCAGTCTGACAGAGCTGGTAAATAACCAGAAGAAATAAGGTATCAATGTATCAAGGACTTCAGCTAGAAGTTAACAGATATTTTTACCACACAATTTGTCGGGCCTACCACCATATTCTCGTTCATGAATTCATCGATCATCCATATTTGTCTTGCTTAGTGGCATTCGTCTGCGTACATCAAACTAATGTTCTCCTAATACATGTATGGCTTGATATCCCCCATTCCGCTCTGTAAGTCCAAAAATACTGAGCACCCCCGCACTGACTGTCTGGCTGACTGTCTGTCTGTCTGTCTGTCTGTCTGAATGACTGTCTGTCTGGCTGACTGTCTATCTGGGGAGTGGGTGGGGTGTGATTAGTGGATAGGTGGTTGAGGAAGAGGAAGAAAAAAGAGGGGTGGGGCACGGGGCCAGAGGCAGTGCGTGGGACAGCGAGCAGACTGTCTCAGTGTGAATCAGTACGAGCGGGGCAAACAGCTTTACAGGGGGCGAGGTGTCTGTCTGTGAGTGTTTATCAAAAGGGGATGAGGGGTAGAAAAGGAGAGAAGGCATATTCAGTTAAGAAAACACAGAAAATGTTTGAGAGGCAATGGCAGGTGGTATGATATGATGCCTGCTTACCCTCCTGTAATTAAACCATTACTGCAGGGTCTGGAGAGTTTGTGGGGATTACATAATGCACTCCAGTGTGCTTGAGTGGGCCAGTCCCACAGGATAGAGAACTGAGAGAGGGAGAGGAAGAGAGAGATGACAGAGAGAGAGAGCCATGAGAGATTAAGTCCCTTTCATCTGAAACCAGACTCATATCTCCTGAGTTAAGCACTAGAGGAAGACTATGCGGTTTTTAACATCCCCCCCCCCCCGACGCACACCCCTCCCAGCTCATGAGATGTGCATTCAAATGCCTGTGGACGACTCAAGCCCCAATCCCCCAGTGCTAAATGCATCAAATTTCTAAGAATCACAGTTCAAACTGGAAACACTCAGCTACCAGCGCCACCACTTTCAACAGAGATCCCTGGGCTGCAGAGCCAATGGTGGAGCAGGGATGTGTCAACATACAGTACTGCACTTTAACTAGTGTTCCAGTGAATGCAAAGCCACATCTCAAGACGACGTGGGGCAAGGGTCGGTTTTGAAATGTACATAGGAAAAGAACAAAGAAGGAACAAGTAAGGTATCAAAAGTATAGTTCCTGTAGGAGTAAAATGCTGTATGAATATTTTCAGTGTTATGCAAGTCCCGCAGGACACAATTACTGTGTGCAATCAAAAAGGAAACAAAGCACCAGAGAAACCTGATGAGGAAAAGATACATTGTCAGGAGAGGAAATTCAGGCATGTGTTTGTGTTTATGAAGGTATTTCTATAAAGTCTTATAAAGGCCAGATGTCCAACCCTGTCATAAGCATGTACCAAATAGATTTTTCACAGCAAGCCCAGGTCATAGGTCATGGCCGTAGAAGTTCCCTAGCATGCTCGTTATGCACAGTTGCCAGTTTTGTGAAAGAAAACAATAATCAGTCACTTGATATCTCTTATTTCAGAACACTGCCTCTTCTCTACTAAGAGACACATACATATACCACAGACCAAGGGCAGGACACATGTGCGGCAGCAAATAGATATATTATTCCATATCATCTACGTGATGGAATTGTTTCCTCCAGAGCAGAGGCAGGGGAGTGAATCACTATGATTGCTCACAAACAGGCAGATTCAGCCGAGACACAGTCAGGTTTGGGAGCCATCACTCAAAGCCAGAGAGACAGACCACTTAGAGCCCTTCTCTGAGCCCTCTCTATGCCAAGTGGATGAGGGAAATCATCACATGAGAAATATTCCCATTCTCTGGCTGTGATCACACAGGCCCTCCCTCATATCATCATGGCAATATAGCAATCAGGCCAGCGTCTGTGGATGTGTCTGCTCAGTGGGGGCAGGGTTCCACTCAGCAGTGTTTGCTGAAATAAATCCTGCATCTCCAGTGGTGCCAGACACCCGACGCTGTCCTTGCCAGCTGTCTGCCACGCCACTCCGCTTCGCTCGGCTCGCCACTACACTGCGCTGCGGTGACTGCTGTCCGACGCCCACCGCTCAGCTCCTTGTTTTCACAACAGTTCCGGAGCGGACGGCTGGCACAGCTGTTCGCAGAGTCCCTACGGCCTTTTAAAAAAGGCAATAAATCAATCTAGGCACTCAATACAGGCGGGAGATTGACCAATTAAAGTGGCCCAAGATGCTTGTTTTCAGGCACACAATTTTACAAATTTGCCATCTATTTATACCGACTCTGACTCTCGGGGAGAACAATCCGTTGGCTGGATTGAGCCCATTACTGTTTTATTCTCTGGCGATAGGTTCCTTAATCACAAATCAACATTCTGTCACAGTCCTAGCACAGTGTGCTTGTCCAAACATGTACTCATAATGTAAATAAACATGTTTTATATAATTCGTATACAGAGAAGCTGTTCTTCATTGTAAACTTAATGAGTTTGTAAACAAACTCCAAGGTAATGCCAGTTTGTAGTATTATGTTAATGAGTGGGTATTTGTCCACATACAGCACTGTCAGACTTAGCCATTACTGTGCTAAGTGTGCAATTATTTGTCTGGCCTGGGAACATAGACTTGTTTAAATATGTTATTCATTCTGTCTTTCAGATAAATTCACCCCCTGAAAAAACAACCTGGCAGAAAATGAACTTTGAGAAAGCAGAAGAGCTACAGGTGCGCTGGCATCTGCTAGCAATCTGTCTGGGTGCTGTAAATTGTGTATGATCTAAAAAGCATGTATTGGAAGTAAAAAAATGTTTTGATCCATTAGCAAGCTGAGCATCATCCTTGTTCCCTTGTTCTCTGATTATCAATCTCTAGGCAACAATCAAATAACAGACTGAATGCACCTGCACGTCTGTTTTTCCATATGTTGTTATGTTGCTAACAGCCATTAGTTAACATTCCTCCAGATCCCATCACCATTTGAATCAATGTTCTGCAAGAAATACACCACGATTCATGGATCCTTACGAGCAGAGTGAGGAATGGTGATTTTACACAGCCGTCGGCTCATTGTGGTACAGTACTACCTAATTAGTGCAACTCCACAGCATATGCCACTGACTACAATTATGCAGAAGAGTCCTATATGCATCTGCATTTGTATCTCATGTTATTCAAATTAGATAAGAATTCCTGATCATTATTATTGTTCCTATCCTGTCCCTATAATTAAATGCTTACCTACAGTTTTGTGTTAATACGCAACTTTTCATTTGCCGTTTAATCTAGTCAGCTGATTTCCAGACATGCTGATTTTACAGCAAGACAATCAATTTTATGGGATGAATATGTCCTTCAAACAGTCATTACGCATAATAACTCATACATAAGAATATGAATACACAGATCTGTGTGCACCTGTTCTTTGAGCCAACAGTGTGGGGAAGAGACGTGCAGTACTCCTGTTGAGACCGGAGGAAACCCCGGGAGACCGTGCCAAAGTCAGAGGAGAGAGACTCGCCTCCCTACAAGTCACACCCCCTCTGAATCCCTTATCAGTGAAACATTGACTCATCTAAGTCCCTGCTTCTCAGAATGGCCTTCCTGTTCTTAACAGCCCATTTCCACTATCAGAGCCTCATCAATGCAGAGCACGACTTTAACCTCAGCTGATAAATCACTAGAACAATGAGCTCCAACGCAAAGCCATTGTCTGTAATTTATAACTGTAACATTCACAACCGAAGCACGGCACACACAGCTGTAGTTTCCATTGGGATCAAAGATGTCTAAAAATGCTGTTTAGGTGCATGTGTTGCCCATTTTAAAGCAGCACTACTTGAAATATTTAAATATTACAATAGAGTTCAAACACTCAAATTCTGATGCTATCAATTACCCTTTTTATTCCTCAATTCCAGCTACTTAAATATTAATATGATTCCATAATGAGGCTGAGTGGTCTGAATCACTCAATGTCCCTGAAGGCAGCTTTTCATTGGGCCACGACTGCCCAGACAGAAACTGATGAATATAATAAGCACACTACACTACACTTAGCCTCCGACTGTGTGGATATGTTGAGTTTTCTTATACGTCTGGGAAGTGCAGCAAAAGGGCACATGTCCAGTGTGCAGGTATCAAGCCATAACTGTGATATTTGTAAAGTGTGTGAGTGTGTGTTTGTAAAACAGAAATAATTATGACTCAGATGTGTGGAATTTTTGGGAAGCACACCACATGCCACTTTAGTGGGTAGATTTCTCAAGTTTACTTCATGCATGAAAGGGTGCATTCTGCCTATAGTATGTATTTCCTGACAAACTTAGATACAAAATTGTCTTCCAAACGAACTTGTGTGCATTTCAGAACCAAAAAGACAACATTGGCCTAACAAAAAAGCTGAGGTGAAAGTCTCTCTGGAATCAACCTGATGATGCCATATGAAAAACCCAAGAAGTAGATGCATGATGCATGCATAACTCAACTAAATGATATAAACAATTATTGGCATGATTTTTCAATGTTTAGGTAAAAACAAACAATTTAATAATTCATTCATGATAGGGTTACCAAAATGCTAAAGCTGCTGAAACAATTACTAGCCAGTGAAACTGTCAATTCTGTTCATTTGCTCTTTTCATTGGCCTTTACTGGCACTTTCCCCTGCTTATGAATGAAGTCTGTGATAGAAGATGAAGGGTCAGTGGTTTAAAGGCGGAAGTAGGACCTTTCAATAACTGCCTGATGAGGGTTGCAAGTTGACTGCAGCAAGTGAGAAATGAGTCGCTTAAGATCACTTACATTGTTACATTTCAAAAAGCAATTTCCTTAAGTCGCTAAAATCAGACATCCAATTAGAATCCGATTTTTGTAAGCGGAATGAAAGGAGTGGCTGTGCTATCAGCTCTGTCTGGGGTACAGACAACCACAACTCATCTCAACAGCAAGGCTTTCATGTGCAGGACCCCATATCATGCAAGTCTCACAATCTAATTAGCTCCTCTCAAATGGGAGAGCACTCATTTGGAAATGCTGCTCAAAACCACAAGAGATAAGTTGCTGGTGTTGTTGAATTTATCAACAGATCCTCGCTTTAAAGTTCCATGTGAATATGAGCAATCATGCAACTGACTCATACTGTACTATAGTTGCTAATTTCACAGAGTTAAGACACTGTGAAATTAGCAACTATTTAGTACCCTCATGGAATCAAACACACCAGCACACTTGTAATACAGCTTTTGACAGGGCCTTGTATTTTCTTTATTTAATGCAATTAACTAGTAGCCTGGTCCTAACCAGACCCTCGTACATTTCATTTGTACAGAGGGTCTGGGATCGCTCCATTGACAAGCGTTAACTTCCTTGAAGGCGGGTACTCTGTTGAAGTTTAAAACTATTGGATCTGGCAGAGCCACTTTGATCTGCCATAACCAATCGCTAGCGTTCGCCTTACGGTGCGTTCACACTGCAGCGGAGCAGGCGGCGCGGGGCGTCGGCTTCCAATACATTTTCAATGAAACCAGTCGTTGACGCTCGCGTAGGGCATTGTGGGAAGGCGAGCGGAGCGGAACGTTGCAAGCCCGTGGCTTACGGATGTTATTCGTGAAGAACGGTCCACCCTTCGGGCAGCTGAGAGGAGATGGCGCAAGTCCAAAGGCGGTCTGGACCTTGATAAGTATCACTCCCTCCTCAAATTCTTCTCTTCTCACATAACTGGTGCTAAAACCCTCTACTTTCTGAACAAAATTAACTCTGCTTCAAACCCCCACAAACTTTTTTCTACCTTCTCCACCCTTCTTAACCCACCTCCCCCACCCCCTCCCTCCACCCTGACAGCAGACGACTTCTCCTCCTTCTTTGAGAAAAAAGTCGCCGACATTAGCAGTCGGTTCCCTAAACCCACCTTTCCTACCCTCTCACCCTCCATGACTGACCCAACTAAATGTCTAAACTCTTTTTCTCCCCTGTCTGAGGCAAAGATCTCTGACCTCATTCTCTCTCATCGCCCCACCTCCTGTCCCCTTGATCCTATACCCTCCCCTCTCTTTCAAACCATCTCCCCCTCCATCATAACTTTTCTTCTCCATGTCCTAAACTCCTCTCTTACCTCTGGCACCTTCCCCTCTGCCTTCAAACAGGCTAGAGTTACCCCTCTACTCAAAAAACCCTCCCTTAACCCTGCCGTTCTCCAGAACTACAGACCGGTATCACTGTTACCCTTCCTTTCAAAAACAATTGAACGTGCGGTATCTAACCAACTGTCTAACTTTCTCTCTCAGAACAACCTGCTTGACCCCAACCAATCGGGCTTCAAGACTGGCCACTCCACAGAGACTGCCCTCCTTTCAGTCACCACTGCCCTCGAGTCAGCCAGAGCGGCTTCCAGGTCATCCGTCATCATTCTGCTGGACCTTTCTGCAGCGTTTGATACGGTTAACCACCAGATCCTGCTCGCCAGACTTTCTGAGATGGGCATCACTGGCACTGCACTCCAGTGGATCTCATCCTACCTGTCGGGAAGATCCTACCAGGTTTCCTGGGGAGGCAAACTGTCAGGCCCTCGCCAGCTCTCCACTGGTGTCCCACAGGGCTCCGTCCTTGGACCCCTCCTCTTCTCTCTGTACACCACCTCACTTGGACCAATCATCACCTCCCATGGCTTCTCCTACCACTGCTACGCTGACGACACGCAGCTGTACCTGTCGTTCCCCCCGACCGATCCGGGGATCTCAGCTAGGATTGAGGCCTGCCTCACAGACATCTCCGCCTGGATGACCGAGCACCACCTCCAGCTGAACCTCGCCAAAACAGAACTTCTCATCATCCCGGCTAAACCCTCCATCTCCCACGATCTTACAATCACCCTGGGATCTGCGACGGTGACCCCTTCATCCTCTGCCAGGAACCTTGGGGTTACCATGGACGACGAGCTCTCCCTCACGGCCCACATTGCTGCGGTCTCCCGGTCGTGTAGATCCACCCTCTACAACATCCGGAAGATCAGGAGATACCTGTCTGAGCACTCCACCCAGCTGCTAGTCCAAGCACTTGTCCTCTCCAAGTTGGACTATTGCAACTCGCTGCTCGCTGGTCTCCCAGCATGTGCAACCCGCCCTCTTCAGAGGATTCAGAACGCAGCGGCCCGCATGGTCTACAATCTACCCAGACGCTCCCATGTTACCCCGCTCCTCATCTCTCTCCACTGGCTACCTATCATGGCCCGTATCGGATTCAAGACCCTGGTATTGACCTTCCGAGCAGTGAACGGGACTGCACCCGTCTACATCAAGTCTCTCCTGCAGCCTTACACCCCCACCCGTCACCTACGGTCTTCTTCAGACAACCGCCTGGTGGTCCCACCGCTCAAGACCGCCCGGTCCCAACACAAGCTCTTCTCCTGTCTGGCCCCCCAGTGGTGGAATCAACTCCCCACCTCCATCAGAGACACTGACTGTCTCTCCACCTTCAAGAAAAGGCTCAAGACGCACTTGTTCCGGGAGTACAACGGTACTTAGGAATGGTTCGCTTGACCCGATGTTAGTTTCCTCAAGGATCACAATGACTCTTGCTTAGAGACTTGTTGCTCTTGTGGTTAGTGGTAACTGACTTAAATTTTTGTACTCGCTGTGATATATTGTTTTTATTATTGTTGCTTGCTTTTTCCACAGGTACACTTGCACTTATAGCAGTTCATGTTGTTTAATTGTAACTTGTTTAACTACATGCTCTTATGGTTCTTCCCTTTGGCACTTATTTTGGTTGTTCACAATGTGTGCTTCATGTTTTGGCTACTCGCAATGTTTTGTGGCTATCTCGTTGTTATGATCAGTGACCTATGCACTTTGTAAAGCTCTCTCTTGGAAGTCGCTTTGGATAAAAGCGTCTGCTAAATGAATAAATGTAAATGTAAATGTAAGTTGGATTTTTTCAACTTTATGTAAATGAGGAGCGTGAAAATGCTAGCGTTGGCCAATCGGATTGGTTTCTTGTTTCTTGTAACATAGCAACTGTTGGTCATGGTAAACATTTCTAGGTTTTACAATTTCAAGATGGAGAAACTTATCGTATGCGTCTGCACACCCAGTTCTGTTCAGAACAAAGTTACGTTATGTGACGAGCCTGAATTTAAAGATTACATTAAACTAATAATGCATGGTGCAGGGTTGCCGACGTTGTCAGTGTCCCTAGAGTGTTTTTATACTTTTAAATTCAGTCTGGTCACATTACGTGACTGTTCTGTGCCACTGCTAGCTTGCTAGCCCAGCCTACAAAGTGACCGGTGGCGTAACATGTATTCTACTGTAATCTTGCACTAGTAAAAATTCTGTATTTTTACACAAATGTTGTGTAAAAGTGGTATTTTGATCGATATTGTGAGTACATGAACCCAAGTCTGCACGCTTGGTCATGACTACAACAGTGACCTTAGAGAACTACAACTCTGTATTAACTTTTCTAACACGGCCCCGAGCGTGGTGTACTGTGGGAAGGCAAGCGGTGCAGAGCGTTAAAAAACATTGCAGTGTGAACGCACCGTTAGCCAACTCCTTCAACACTGTAACGGAGCTAGCTGCCGTAGCTGGAAAATCGAACTTTTCCCGAACCCCGTGGGGAGGGGGGCCACAACATCATGGCCACCAACAAAACTCAGCAAGGATTGTTCTTGCTCCGGCTTTAACTTATGGATATTCGGCAGCGTTGCCACAACCTCAGAATAGCTTCCCTCGCATCTTTTCCCGCCGCCATTACTGACCTACAACTCAAACTAGTGCACAACATCAACGTCATCGTTCTCAGCCACTCCCTCTGTTCGCTGATTGGACCTACAAATTTTTTTTCTCTGAAAACCAACTAATACACTGAAATCCCAGACCTAGTACAGAAGCAAAATAAAAAATGAGCGGAAGTACGTAGGAGGGCAGAGCCAGGCAAATTAACTAGTGGGTTTCCTTGTAAATTATTTGTAAATTATATTTTCTTGAAACTGCTACAACTTTACTTAGCAATTCAAGATACTGTACAGTATTTTGGCAAATAAGTGACTGTAGGACCTATGACTAAATACATTTACACAAACCAAATTTAATTCACGAACATTCACAAACACAAGCACACCAACACACACACACACCCTGTCCACAGAGTTTAGCCAACCAGCGAACCATGAAACATCTTCAACCCTTTCTGTTCCCATAGAAACTAAAAATCATATTCATTTTACAAGGCTGTTCTCCACAAAAAATTTTTACCATCTGCTAAAACATATAGTCATAGAGAAAAGTTATGTGATGAATATTTCAGGGGGCTTGTGCTAGCTAGCAGCTTCAGGCTTTATGGTCCCTGGTCAATGAAATCCCTGAAGGCAGAATCCAGTCACATCCTCCCCCAGCAGATACACAGCTAAGAGCCCTGTCCTTACATAGAGAAAGAGCTTCCTATCAGCATTTTCACAGAGCTCTCACTCCCAAAAAAACAGAACCACCTTGTCTTCTCCCTTTTAACAGATTGACACATGATATGCTATGCTAATTTCTGATGGAGTAAGACAACACAATAAGTACTAATGGATCCTTAACAACTCAAAAATACTAAATCCAAAGCTGCCAACTCCACCACTTTCATACTCTTATCAACTGGCAGGCAGAGGAAGTGGAAGACACAGTACTCCTCTGGCTGCTCACTCCTCCCCAGTCTGGACTAGAGCCAGACAGCTTCACATGGGCTGGAACCCCATTGTGTTCCAGCGAGTTACCTCCTCCTGCCATACATCATTGGTCGACAGAACACTGCCCAGGAATAAAAGGGACAACTGAGTTGGTATATTAAGTACAGCAGCATCCAATCCATAAAAGTCAGCATTAATAGCCAGACCAGCCATTTCATTTTTCATCTACAATGAGGCCAATTAGAAGAGTTGAAATGAGGTGTTGGAAAGATGCCCATTTTTTAGGGCCGTGTCACAAGACACGGACACATTATTTATTCCCCCCTCTACCCCCTCACCTGCCAAAATTAATGGCTCACAACAAGCTAATTATCCTGGTTAATCTGGATTATTATGTATGTTCTCCTGACCAACATCAACAGTTTGTGAAGCATATGTAGCAAGTCTGTGGTCTGCTGCTGGCCTTGTGTTGAACATTACTCTGGAGGACCGACACTGCCCAACAGATGGGGAGTAGCGAGCTCACTGGGTTCACAAGAGTTAGGGGACAAACTAAAACAACACAGAGAGCTCCAAATACCAGTCTTGCACATCTGTTCGGTATTGTTATGTTTAAATTGTTCTTCTTTGTTTTTCTGGGAGTACAATTTTGTGAGGTCGCTCTAAGCAAAGAAATTACATGTGGTCCAAAAGAAATGTTTGCTTTTTTTCTTCCTTTTTGGGGGAGTGTAATGATAACTTATGTTCAACCACAGACATGTAATGAACACTACTGGGCATTTTGTGCTTTTTTTGTGTGGTTTGGGGAAATAGGAATATTGAAGATTTTCACCCCACTGTTTACTGCAGAAATGTAACTTACAATCACTATTAATTTTAAATGCAGTTGGATAAACATATTCCCAATGGACAATGGAAAATACTTGATATACTTGTGTGGAAGAAATTGCGATTTCTGGTGTGCTTACATTATTCACTAATCAATAGAACTAGTCATTGGATACTAGTTAGTATGTTCTCATGTAAGCTTGCTATTAATAAGAGTAGATTGTGTCTATGTGTCAGGGTTAATAGATGTTCGTGATCAGGAGAAAGTACTGGGTAAACGTCCTTTGTCATGACTACAAGGAGAGCGCCAACTATGATCTCTCTAGTCTGAGTGGTCATGTGTTGGGAGCTGTGAATCTCTTCCTCTGAGACTGTTGTAATGTCATTACTGCCTGACTGTCACTATCTACGTTTACATTCCTGTGCCCTATAAAAGATGGTCCTCCGGCTTTCAGAGATGAGAGAGACCTGGTTGAGACCTAAGCTTGGTGTCATTTATGGTCAGAAGACTGGTTTTCTCTCCCAATCTGCAGATTGATAAGAATAGGGCACAGGAATGTAAACATAGATAGTGACAGTCAGGCAGTAATGACATTACAACATTGTCCGTCTCTTCATAAACGGAGTGACTAAGTTCAGTTGAGTTCTGGATTTTAATAAGTATTTATCAATCTGCAGATTGATAAAAACGAACCCCGTGGGGATCAAAGATTGTTCTTGCTCCGGCTTTAACTTCTGGATATTCGGCAGCGTTGCCACAACGGACCGAATGGCTTCGCTCGCATCTTTCTCCGCCGCCATTACGGAACTACAACTAAAACTAGCGCACAACATCAACGTCATCGTTCTCAGCCACTCCCTCTGTTCGCTGATTGGACCGGTAAAAAGTTTACCGGAGACATCTGACCAATCAAGCCCAGACGCAGTACAGAAGCAAAATGAAAATTGAGCGGAAGTATGTAGGAGGGCAGACCCAGGCTAGTTATTAGATGCATCAAGGTAAAAATAGGTGTTGGGATTTGGGGAGCATGAGACAGTGTAAAAACATGAACATATGCTCAAACAAAAACACACGTGGAGCTCAATGTAGGAGAAAAAGGTGGATGCAGAATTTAGGTTTTAAACATAAATCCTATATCTTGTCTTCCCTGTATGCCCAGACTTGAATCCAAACCTGCCCCCATCTCCACCTCCTCATAGCAGCTTACCCGGCCCAGGAGAGAGGGGGAGGCACTGGGGGAGGGATGTTTCATTTGGCACTTTTGTACGCATGAAGAGGCCAACTTTTCCTGTAAAATAATCAAAAATACCAAGTGAAAATGCTCCATTTTGAACAGCATGTTTCTTAATGTAAAAGTGGCAGGTGGCACATTTGGAGTGGGCTTTGATTGATCCCCAGCTGTTTGGGAAATTGTCCACCGTCCCAGAATCCAGGTCAAAGTGATAAGCATTGTGGGCACCTCCTCCAGGAGAGCTGCTCACATGCTCTCCTCCAGGTGTGTGTGTGCCAGTGCCGTGGCAGGAGCCGGATGGCAGCATGCTCTTCACCGAGAGCCGATCTTCCCCCACACAGGCACAGCCCCACACAGGCACAGCACTGCATGGGAGTATGTGGAAAACACAAGAACGCCAAACAATACAGACACATTTCCTATGAAACTGAATAAAATATTTTTCATTATATTTTCACTCAAATCCAGAAAATTACAACTGGAATAGTAGTTCTATTGAAACATAAAGTTTGACCTTTATATTGTTTTACAATTTATACTATAGACAATTTAAAGCTTCATTTCTGTAATTTCAAGGTCTGTTTCGATTGTATTCTTGTACATAATCATATCTGGTTTGAGAGACTATAAACAGACATTTTCAACAGAAATCCTCAAGGACATCTTTTGAAGTTCAAACAAGGTGTCTTAAGTGCAATTTTAACAGACATATCGATTCAGGGTATTATTTTACCGTCGGATTACACAGTCTGATTGAACTGTCAATATTATAACTTGAACTACCTACCATATCAAGTAATTTAACCAGAATGACATTTTCAGGCATCTGCACTGTGCAAGCTCAGAGTTATTGTTTAAGTTCACCAAAGAACAAAGGAGTCCTGCCATGAAAGGCAGGCGTCTGTAACACTACGCTGCATTAGCAAAACTGGCAGCTGTATTTTTTTCTTTCTATTTTCTCTACATGATTTTTTTCCCCAACCTGGCGGATAATCAAAGCCTTTTACAAAAGGAGTGGGGACAGTGACAGAGAAATGAAATACAAACTACATGAGCAGTCATACATTTCTAATGGATCTCTTTTAATCTTGAAAGGGAGACTTTCTATAGTGAATTAGTCTTTTTTGTATCCCTTTAATGCTTCCCAGATAAATATATGCAAATCTCTAGCTAATGCTAACAGCAGTGACAAAAGAGCCAACTATCCTCTGTTCTGTTCTATGCAGCCAGGGGTGCTGTGACCAGCCTGCTGCAGACACACTGACACAGCCCTTTGGAACCACACATTAATGAAGACATCTGGATGTAACAAACTATATAGATTTGTATCTATATAACTAGCCAACCCATTGGTGGGGCAAGGTTATGATACTGACATGATTTCATTTACAGTACTTTATAGTAGCATTTTTGAGCAATCTGTTTCTGGAGTGTCTTGAAAAGTCACTATACCTAATAGAAAGTAAACCTAATTATTTTGAGGATGACACAGTCAAGAAAATAGATAATAAAACTAATTGCAGACAGACAAGGTGTTGCAAGGATGTGTTATAATGTGTTATTGTTATGCAACTAAACAGTTCATTCAACTTATTGCATTAAATCAGTTGAAATGCACAATCAAACAATCACACTACAATACCTACACCTGAAAATATTTATGGTATATATATGGTCAAACATAATGATGTGTTCTACTGATGAACTGCAATTATTGAAAACAGTTACTTGAAGAGATGGTTAAGTTTTATTTATTTTCTTTTTAAGATATATTTTTGTCATTTTACTGCTTTATTGGATAGGGAAAGGCAGGGAGAGACATGCAGGAAATGGGCCAGAATCAAACCCAGGCCCCTGCAGTAAGGCCTCAGCCCATATCGTATGTGCTCTACCCGGTCATCCACTTACATCAAGAGGAGATGGTTTGCTGCTGCTTCATGATTTATGTTTAAAACAAGGACACATAGGCACTGCACATCCATCTATTTTCATTTTGAGGGCCTGACTGGCAAAGTCTAAATGTGGTTAACTAGTCGAGGCTGAGTTAATCCTTTTATCTAGATCCCCGCTGCAGGGGATCCCAAACACTCCCTGATTAAAAAGGGAAACGTGGGCAATGAACAGTTTAAGAATCATGGGCTCTAAACAGATAAAGGCGGAACGCCTTGTTGCTATGGCAGTGCATATGGAATGACTTGCGACAGTGCTTTCCCTGTCTAATATATTCACATTATTTATAAAATATTTCATAAGGAGCATAGCAAATGCTAAATATAAATCCCAAAGAGATGCTCTTCCCCTTTTCCAGCGGAAGCCTTGGAATGGCAGTGCTGGTGTTACACAGCATCTCCTTTGGAAATGTGGGTGTTTGTTCAGAAACTACACAGCTTTTTGATTCTCCATTCCCCCTTTTCGTCAAAAAGGAAAACCCTTGAAAAAATGCTGCATCTCTCCTCACTGCCAGAGAGAAACAGTGAACAAAAGAGACAATGTGATCTGTTCATGTGGGAAATGAGATCCTTGTCTAAGATGTACCCACTGCTCTCCTGATATAGTTAAACAATGGCCAAAAAACACATTTATAATATTGTCTACAAAAAAGCAGAGTGGCTTGTATAAGAAACTGACAAATATACATTAGCCTTGAGATTAATCAAAACTCTCCAACAGAAAAAAGAGGAATAACATGAAGTACTGTACAGTACACATTTTATATAATGAGGAGCAAATGCAAGACATCTTAACAAGGCATTTTAAACGAGTCAATAGGTACAGTACTGTTTGTTTGAGTGTATAATCTGAACAACAACCTAGCCACCTACAAAGCAAACACGTCAAATACCATAGAGGACACAATACCCCCCTATCTCGCCTCTCTCTTTCTATCCTCTGTGACGGAGCAGGACAACCGCACCACCATTTCTACTGTCAATATTCCCAGCATCCATTTTCACCTGGCTGACACCTTTTACTGGTCAAGGGATGAATAAATCACACTTAGTGTACTCCCTTGGTAGTTAGACTAAAAAAAGGATATCAACATGAAGGAGGACTGCAGTGTTTTCCTGTCATTGCTGCCCCTGAGGTACAGTGAAAAATTACAGCCGATAAAATAACATTTTTCAAAGAGCCTTATTGCTCTTTTAATCTATCCGCCACAATGGATGGCTTCTGGGATGCGTTTCATTTCATCTGAACACAAACAATCCTTCAAAGGGCTTAATAACAGTTACACAAATGAGCTTCATTAATTACCAGCTAATGGAATAATAGCTATGCCACCTCTACAACAGGAGAGGTGTGGGCTTAGGAAAAAAACTATCTAGGACTCCCACTTGTCTTTGAGCTTCATTAGTGCTTGTACAGAACGCTATGGAATGCACAAATCTGAACATAAAATATGCTGATCACATTTTTCAGTCTTTAGCCATCAATTTTGGTCATTTGCTAGTGACGAATAATTCACCAGTGGAAAATATTCTGCAGCCGAGAATAGGCCGGAAGGATGTAGCTGCAGACCATATTTTACTATTGTATAAATGTGTAAAAGTATTTTGAGACATCTGTTGAAACTGCCAGGCCTGTTTTCATTGTGTTAAGGACATTAACAGGAGATATTCTCTTTAAACTAGGCAAATAATTCTGGTCAAGCATATTGTAAAAAAGAACCATGCAACTACCCTTCTGTACATATGCTTAGCAGTGATGACGTGCTGCTTGCCTCAATTACATGGATACATATTAGATATCAGATTTACGAGTGAATGTGAAAAGCGCAAACTGAACACATCAGTCCCATGCTTCCGTCAAAGCATATATACAGTACAACAGTCGTGATATTTTTTCCAAGATCTGATAAAAACAACAAATAGAGATGGATAGAGTTGGGGAAAGAGTAGTTAATGAATGATGAATTAGAGACTAGGGGAGGCATCATAAATTCTGACAAGACAATGTTGTCTGTCGGGTGATAAACAGCTCTGCTGGATGGAAGCTGCCTCTCGGTGCATCTTTCAGACGCTCGCTGCCACTTTATCATCCCCATCCTGCTAGATTACACCTCCAGGGTTCAGGTGGGAATCCATCATTGCTATTATTACCTCAAGTCAGAAGATGCATCTATCACCGCTAAGGTTACCATAACCTCAATATTAACAGAGGGAAAAACCCCTCTAATAAACAGCAGAAAGGATGGCCCGGCTGGTGGGATTTCATCTTCCTTTCACTTTTAATAAGACACTCAGAGGAATAAAGATTACAGGCCATATTTAGCATGCAGAACAAATCAGGCTCTTCCTCTCCTTCTCTCCTCATTCTGGTTAGTCATTAGGATCTGGGGGGTTCTAGAGTAGAGGCTTTCCCTGGTTCACCAGTCACGCAGTCTGCCTTCTTCTGTTCTCCTGATAGCGCCTGCAGCTGCTGTTAATAAGGCTCGTCTGAGGCCGGATGTGGACGTATGGAAACAGAGTGGTGGGGTCCCCATACTGTGCAGTACTGAACGCACACTGCTGGAGTGTTGGCTTTCCCAGCACCTAACAATGTGAGGGCCGGCTTGAACAACCGAGGAGGAAACGACTGACTGGTTCCCAACATGGGGGCACAGACTTATGAATGATCCAGCGTCTTTAATAACCCACCCATACCAAAATAATAAAACAAGGTGCTAATGGATAATAGCTAAGCATCTTTGAGGATTATTGGAATGTGGTCGAGTAGGTATCTCCGAGTGCTTCAGAGCAGGAGGTGACACAAGGTCCTGGCTCTGCTGAGTGTTTTTGCATGCCACCCCTGACATGAATCATTCATTATCATTCTAATGAATATCATCAGCCAAATGAAAAATCATCACTGCTGCCAGTGTCTCCATAATCTACCTCCAATTACACTATGATCAGAGCATCAACTCCAATAATAAATGCACTCCAATTAAGTTCAAATATATTCAAAGGGCTTTTCACTTTGAAACCAGTCTTGTTATTCCCTCATATATCTGACAACAACACTCATTACAGTGCCTCCAAACCAGTAGTGGAGAGACCATGTAAATATTTAAAGCCTCCACAAATATATAAATATTCATTCCAGAATGATTTGATGCACTAAATAAATAATCCCTTGTTAAATAAATGACACCCTAAATAAAACTTTAAAAACAGGATCTGGGGAAATGAAGATGAGATGAATCAGGCAGGGAAACATTCTGGCGAGTGAGGGTAAAATGTCAGCTTTCACTCCACCCCATTTGAATTCCTAATGGCAGCCATGCAAAAGAGCTAGGCTAATTAAAGCCTAGCGACCAATTAGATGAGCTTTAGCTGCACCTTTTGGGGAGGTGCTGAGGGATGTGACTCTGAAGGGAATATCTGTTCAGGAGGTGGAGTAAGGGAGCCACTGAAAACACTTCTCTCCTATGACAGAAAAAGGGTTAGCAGATTTAATTTCTTCCAAGCTTTTGGATAAACATGACCCTGTTCCACAGATCCATCAATGGCATCAGTGCCCTATAGAGGATGTGGAGCAGTGAGTAATGGAAAACCTGAATAAATCAAGTTCCACGACACATTCCTGCGTGTCCACTGTTGATTCTGAACTGTTGAATGAGCACCGAAGAATAAATTAATCGAATGTGTCCTTACTCCGACCTTCCCTGACAGACAGGTGTGTCTACAGGCCACTGCTCTCCTAACAGTTGAGAGACGTAATCCTAGATGTCGCCATGGCCCATTCTCCTGGCCTGCCTCCCTCCCTCCCTTCCATGCCCCTGGAGGAGCAGGCTTTTATGCTTCTTGAGCCTGCCCTATCACACAGTGGGCTGCCGGGACAGTGCTTTTGTGATGGCCATGATTAGTCTTTTGTGTTCCCAGGTAGAATTAAGATGAAATTCTACAGGCAGTCATTGTGTTCCTATCTTCAGGATACTCAAAAAAATATGTTCCGTTTTGAAGGGGTGAAATGAAGCCCGTGGGGCCTTGGCAGCCTTTGCTCTGTGGGGAAATACACAGCGCAAACACAATGAGAACAATCTTGTCCTTCAGTTTCTTTGTACTCCATTGAACCTTAGTCTGTCCTGCCAATTTAGCCTTTTTTACAGAGCAGTACTGTCTCACTCTCGTCTGCCTTCTTCTTTCGACTGGGTTCTGAGAAAGACCCAAAGGCTGACGAGATGGCAGCCTCCACGTTGCCAGACTGAGAGACCCTCCGGGTGTATTACCCTATCCCTCAGTGCTGGGTATGCTAATAAAGTTTAGGATGGTGGCTTTCAGATGTGATAATTATGGATTTATTTGTAAGCTGTCACTTCCCTTAATGCTCAGGGACATCAAAATAAGTTCAAACAGCAGCATCTGAGAGGATCACATTTGCTCGAGTACCAGAGATCCAAAGAACATGCGATTCTCATGATGCTGGAGGTCTGTCAATAAACAGTCATCTAGACAGCCATGCGCTCTGGAGACCTGCGCTGCATGAAATGGGGCTGGTAAATATATTTTGATTTCATACTTAGTCACATTCAAACATCAAGGCACTTTTTTTCAGTGGATGACATACACTACAGTCAAAAAAAGACAAACAAAATACACCACCACCTCATCCATCAACCTATAATGTATTTGAGCAGTCTATTACTCGTCTCGATCATGTTTTAGATTAAAAACAGGAAGATTCGATTCATACAACATTTTCAGATTGCAGGGAGGGCCATAGTGAGCTTGGAGTGGAGTTTTAGCACGCAAACAAATACCCCACCCTTTGAACATCTGTACACTGCTGCCAATCAGTCTCTCTGCAGGAGAGTGTCAGTGAACAAACAAGAGGCAGAGAACAAGCGGTAATTATGTCAGAGCACAAAAGGAGGCAGAGAAGCGTCTACTTGAGACCTGACACATGCTTTTAAAAGGACAACTAAGCACATTGTGTTGATGAGCTCCTGTTGGATGTTGAGTGGCTCTTTAGTGAGGGAGGGAGCTGAGGGAGAGAGGAGGAGAGAGTCGTCTCTGTGTGCCTGGTGAGAGACTGAGATGACTGTTCAGGTAAGGGCCTGTACACTACCTGAGACCCCCATCCACATCTTCAAGACTCCCACAAAAGGAACAAAATGGCTGTGGCTAGACTGCACTGCCTCTCTGCCTGCCTGCTCAGTTCTCAGACACTTTTCTGTCGTCTTCCAGGGAGAATTCTCTGTCAGTGGATAACTGTACATTACGGCCTGATAAAAACGATGGAATCTAGCCATCCATCTTGATTTTCCTAAGTTAGTGGGCGGGCAGTATTAGAACAGAATACCTGCCACTCAGTGGAAGAACACAGGAACTGTAGCTGGTGTTCAATGTCTGGCAGCAGAGTAGCTGGGGAGAGACTGACACACTAATACGCCCTCAGGAGAGAAATACCCAGATAGAGGAAAATTGAGGTTTTTCTTTTATATGTTTGAGAAAAGAGTAGTCACACTGTATGTTGACAATGATTCATATTTCTGTACATTTACTGATTACAATCCTGTATTTTGAGTGCACTTACCTTGCTTGTCTGAGTGTCCAGCTACACAGAAGTACATTTGATCATATTATAAATTATGGCTGTAATGTACAGTATATTGAGAAGCCAAATAGAGTGGTTTAATGTTTGTTATGGTACACTAATTGACTTACACAAATACTGTATGTGCCTTGGTGTGGTTCTACAGTGTATATAAAAAGGGGGGTGTTGTAATCAGTGACAGGTGAACACATACCTGTTGTTGAGATTATGAAGCATCAAGCAAGCCAGTGCAACATCACAAAAGAAAAAGAGAAAAAAACACATTTTATGAGATTACAGAAACACATAGTACATTATGCAATTACAGTAACAGATGTTATCCATTGATATATCTATGCACGTATATTTAAATAGACATACATTCATTATCTGCATTTAAAAATAGGGACATGGCTATCTATTCATTGTTGTACTCAGATTTAATTTGAATACATACATGGTTACATTGTTTAGACTCTTGTCAGAGAACAAAGCAGATTAATTAAACACAGAAGCCCTAAAATGTCAGAATAGGTTAAGTATCAGCCCTCTGCTGGTTATCGTGAGGAACTCAAGTTCACACAAGTAGTGCATACATATGGAAATTGTGACAGAATATCCAATATCTCTCTCTCTCTCTCTCTCTCTCTCTCTCTCTCTCTATCGCTCTCTCTCTCTCTCTCTCTCTCTCTCTCTCTCTCTCTCTCTCTCTCTCTCTCTCTCTCTCTCTCTCTCTCTCTTTCCCATGCTGAGGCAATAACTCTCTAGGTGTTGTTTCACAGTTGCACTGGGCTGCCTCAAAGCACACTATATCACCATCTCAGATTACATCTGATGAGCTTTGGAGTGTAATTGAAGTGTAGATTACTATCTCTCATGTGCTTTCCAGATCAAAATAATAAAAATGTAAGAGGGGGAGAGAGAGGAATGTGAATATGCTGCACCACTGGATGCTACGCTCACTATTACTTGCCCTCCCACAACAGGGAATACATCTGCCTAGCCTTCTCAGGAGGACATCCTGGGTACTTAGAAAATTGAGCCCCCTCCCCAACTTCACTCTGGACCAGTGGGTGACAGTCTCAGACATGCCCGTCTGAGAGAAGGGGGGCAGAGGGCGGGGGAGGGCTGGGTGTTGAGAGATGAGGAGTGTTGGAGGACATGGGCGTCACTGAAAGCTGACTGGCAGCTCTGAGAGCAGTGAGATGTCAGCAGTGGTCCAGAGGAGCTGTGCTGGATGAGCCCAGGCACAAGCAGTTCAAGGATATGACTAAGGACGGGATGGAGGCCCTAATGAGGTCTGCAACCAAAACTAAAAGGTTCCCTCTCCTCTTCTGGTGAACCAGGGTTTTTGCCATTCAGAATGATTTAAATATTGTATCAATAAGAGGACAGGGGTATGTGACTGACTTCTAGACATATTCCCATCTAGCATGCATTAGGTTAAACTAGTAAAAAAAAGTGTTGCAAGAACATAGAAGCTAACCAGTTGAAATAAGGGATGGATTGATATGGGGAAGAACTATGTTCGGAAGAAGACTACAAAATTAGGAAATGAATAGGTTCACATGACTAGAGGGCACAAATTCTGCCAAGCTCACAAGAACCCCTCATTACTGCACCTCGCGGACTCTCCACTGGCCCTTTGAAGTGCTCTGAGGTGCATCGTGCTATGAAACGAGCGTGCTTAATCCACTTGTTAATCAAGTGTGTTTCTGAGCTTGTGTCTGAGGAGCACTTCTATCCTGATAAGATAGAAATGCATCTCTGAAATTTGATTGGAGGGATATCAAAAGACTAAGGATGTATCCTATAGAGAATTTTTACCCAGAAGTAAGATATGCATATAAAGTATCCTCTGGTCTATCAAAAAATGTGCATAATGGAGTTTCCTATGAATTTATGTGGCAATTACAGTAAGCTAGAAAACATTTCAGATTGTCCAGCTATGTTCTATGTGATTCTGAGCTCCCAAAATGTTCACATTCTATCCATTTCAATACCAAAAGTACAGAAACATGATTAAACCTCTCCCTGGACTAACAGAACACACAAGGAGGAGAGATTAGAATAAAAAAGAAAAGCCTTTTGGGTTTTTGAAGGGGCTTAAATTTGAAAGAAGGACTAGAGATGGGATGGGGGCTGGCTTCTCATGGTTGTCTTCCTGGTTTCACTGTCTGCCCTTGATGAATGCGTTGTCTCACAGTGAACAGGAAACATACAGACACGAGAGTAGAACAGGACGCTACAGTCTCTCTCCTCTACTGTCTCTCTCTCCTCCGCCCTCTCTCCCAGCCCTGTGGGCCGCTCTGAGATAGAGCTAAGGAGGCCTAGCACACTCTCCCCCGCTGCGCCAACAAGTCTCCTTTTCACTTCAATTAATGAGCCATAAATAACCCAATGAAGGTGTCAACAAAGAGTGCAATTTATCACGGCTTTCACTACTGCTTTCCATGTGAGCAGGATGCTCATTCGTGGCCTCACTGCTCAAACAGAAACACTGCAAGAACGCACAGATATCTATTTATTCCGAGCCGAACACTCCTAGAATTTATCTTGAGAAGAAACACTCACAGGTGCGTGTGATTTGACAAATACACAGCAAACACTGGGCCTCGGTCTTTGTTAGGTTTCCGCAGACAGACTGGCAATAAATTTGGTTAAGAGTGTAGGGGACAGGACAACAGAGTCTCTACGCTCCCCTGAGGATGCCATGGAGTCAGTGTTAAAGACACTTCGCTCTGTCTCAGTTTACTTTGGGTTGAGCAGCCTTGGTGCCCCTCCAACATGTGAAGCAGAAAAAAAAGGGAAATTCTGTATAGACTGTGGAGTTTGTTTGAGCAGTAGGAAGGATTGCTTTATCACTGTGTCCCATAAATGTCACTTTGAGTCAACAATAAAGAGAAAATATACAGTACTGAATAATATACCCTCTTCAGAACTGAATGGCTCCTAGAAGATTGCAACAAGCAGAGGTACAGTAGTGTGCTGTAGTGCTTCAGAGAAAAGAGGAAGACTCCTTGAATAATATATGACAGCTTGGGTTTTGAATCCGACATTAAAAGTGATGACGTGATGTTATGTTAAACAGACCATCTTTGCTGCAAGATCGTTTGCATGTAAAAATAAGCACTAGCTGCTGAATACATCTGAATACAAGCATTTTCAGCCTTGAAGCTAAGCCGGAAATTGAGTGTGTAGTGTATGAATACGTCTAAACCAATTAATGGTTTCTGATAACCCACTCATCTTTGGAGAGGATTGTCTTTCTAAATAACACTGAAACATGTCCCCTCTCAAGCAGACAGCACACACACGCGTTTTGACTAAGACACGTATTGGCACATTAATGTTTTTTTCTTTTTTTGAATGCATCACAAAACACACTCTTCAACTCGTGGATCTTGCATAACATCAGCGCACAGGAAGTCTTTGTCTTGGCATCAACTGGATCCTCAAGTATAAACCCCTCCGTACTCAAGCCTCTTTGATAGTGTGGGATGTATACTTTATAAACAAAAGGCAGCAGGATACAAAATAAGTACACCATTCCAATAAGAGCCAACATAGAAAAGATGAGAGAGCTAGATCAAATCCATTACACCGGAGGGACATTAAGCTCTCCTATCTTGGAAAAACATTTCGACAATTTCACAAGGCACCACACAATGATATAAATGTCCACAAACCATAATCAGTCTGGGTTACACACATGGCCAGAGAGCCCAGATAAATGACATTTCCTAAAATCACGCTGACATTTTCCCTTATCAAGCGGCAGGCACTGGCATGGCAAGAGCAAGCTTGTCAGTCAGTGGCAGACAGGCCTTACACCTTATCACAAGGGCACTCACACTCTGTGGAGCTGCAGCTGGACTGATGGGGCTTAGGCCAGAGACATCGACAGGGCCGATGGGGGCTGGGGCTGGAGCTAGGGCTGGAGACAGAGTCTAGGACTGAGGCTTAGGCAAGAGACAGAGTCTGTGGTTGGGGCCAAGGCCGGGGCTGGGGCTGAGGCTGGGTTTGGAGTTGGAGACATGCAGTAGTCTTGGGCTGGGGCTGAACTCAACCAGCCTCCTTCCCCTCAGAAGCAGACATAAAGCAGAGGGAATCAAATATTTAAAGTTGATAATGATGCTCTTCATTAAACTGGGAGTCTGAATACAAATTTGGGGTATATAAATAAAGAAATAATTGAAAGTGGCAGACATCTTGGGTTTTAGAGGAAAGAGTAAGTAGGAATGCTATCATTCAACCATTTCTTTGTAAACGGCATGACTCATCTAATGCTGAATACATGGAAAAACAACAGCTGATATTACATTTTAAATGTGTCTGCCGTCTGATTTCTGCTTTTCGTGTGATACATATACAGGTAGAGACCATGTGTGATAGTGTGAGGTTCATGGATGAGGCATTGTGGGAGTAGGACAATGTAAGAGTGGGGGTTGGGGGGGGAGTTATAGAAAACCTGGCAGCAGATGTTGGAGTCAGAGCAGCCAGATCCCGCTAAGCCTCTCTGAGTCAGAGCAGAGCTCATGGAGCAGTCTTAGCCTTGCATCTCCACTGAGGGGGGATCCCATTTAACCCCCGAAGCAGCACATGATGATGGGGAGTTTATGCATGACATTGGAGATTAATCGAATAAACACATGGCTGTTTACACTAACAGTGCATTTGAAACCGAGTCAGTGTGATCAGGAAACCAGCCTTTAATACTAAACAGATGCAATAACAGGAGTTTTTTATTTTTTTATTTAGCAGTACACAGCAGATAATCTCACCTGTAACTACTGTATTCAGAGGAGTGATGGATGACTTAACAAAATATACATTATATACCAGCGGGTAAACTCAATACACTCATTAGTTTCCGATGCTTTCCTTTTTCCCCAGGAGTAGCTAATTGATGCCTCCCTCTTCCGTCTCTTTGTTTTCTCCTGACAGAAACTGTGAAATAATTCACACCCAACTGCCACACTGGCACCAAACACAGAACAACACAGCTTGCCCTGACTACATTCCCAACATGAAAACATAAGGAAACTTGATTTAGAATGTAACGAAGAGTCAAATAATTAGTTGTTTGTATTTATCTATCTAGAGTAAAATTAATAACAAATACAAGTTGCCCTAGTTTACTCACGGTCTTCTTGAATGTTTTGAAGTACTGTATGCACATACATAAGAAGCAATTATAAGCGCCAAGCATTGTTTGTTTGTACCGTGACAATGTATGAGCTGATAATACAGACAGCAGAGTTGGAAGAGAAAGACTGGTCCAAAACTGAAGCCCTACAGAGACAGACACACAAACATCCCAGGAATGGTTATCAGCTCACTTCCTGTGTGAAGAGTCATCTGAATGGATGACGCAACCAACTCATCTTCAAATTTCCCATAGAAATATAAAAGTTCCAGTAGATAGAATTTCAACAATGACATAGTCTCATTATAGTCTGAGACATAGCCTTAGCGTTAACAGTAGAATATGATGTAGCCAGAATTTTTGTTTACCCAATGACAATCTTATCCCCTTCCTACAGGACAGTTTTTGGAGTTTTATCAGAGAGGCTCATTAAAATTGATAACACTCTTGTTTAATATTTTATGTAAAAAGTCACAAAATGACACAATATTGTACCATTTGTTCATGTATTTTGGTATGTATGTATGTATGTAGGAGAGCACATTTCACGTCAATCCTGTTTGTGTAGCACACCACATCTTTTAATCCATGATATTTTAAGCACAAAACTAAACATGTTTGACACTGTTCTGTGTGAAACTTGACAACAACATACCACCATGTGGTAGCTCTCTGAAATGTGATGTCTCTGAAATGGTAAAATATGTACAACAACATACGACAACATCCCCTTGAGCAGGCGATTTAATTAGAAATGATAAGTTGTTGTTTAATGTCAGTACCTATAGCTTTAGGCTCTCTTGCATTATACTTTCTGTTCTACAGATGGGCATCCTTCTATTCCCTACAATTAAGTCATCATCGGATATGTTCCAAATGTGAATAGGCAACACAATGAGAGCAAGGAGCCTTCCATATCCTTCTGCGCATATGGGCTGCCATTTCTCTTTAAGATCTTCATAAAACTCTACTCTAACAGTCTATTACTGAGACATGGCTACCAGAAGCCCCATGTCCACGCATGGGCCCGGGACATCCATTCTTTTCATTTCCTTCGAGCAGTTTGTTTAGATTGAGGGACAAGAAGTCTGGATCTCAAGATGAACTTTCAGCTTGTTTCACTGATTACTGTGAGTCTCATCTTGAAAACATTCATCTGTATCATTAGGATACGGGGAAGGCTTGTTGTGATAGCCGGACAAAAGGCTCCAAGTTTAATCTTTTGCTGTTCATCCCTTTGTGCTTTCATGCTTTTTGAAATATCCTACAGCATTCGGTTCATAATGAAGTGACAACCATATGTCCAAATAGAGAAATACGAGAAGGGGATATCATTACTTTAGAGGAAGTATATTTGCACCAAAGTGTATTTGATGTCATTCTCCCACCATCAAAAGGCAATAATTGCCATAGTGACACTCCTCAGGGGACACTTGGAAAAAGAGAAGAATGTGATGAGGACCATTCAACAGTCATTTTTCAGGGAAGGCATCTGACACCTCAGTGATCAATATCTAATCTGGAGAAATAAATTGCAGCTGTTTGTCTTTCATCTTGTCGGAAATGTATAAGCATTGTCACAACAAGCAAGGGGCATTAATCAAATAATGAAATAACGGATGGAGGAGAAGAGAAAGGATAGTAACCCGCTCTGATATTCAGTGTGACCTAGTGCTGTTGACATGATGCATCTTGTATCACATCTTGTTACAGCAGTGTAGCTGGCGAGGCTTGAGCAGAGATCATCTCCTCTCTCTGTCAAAAACGAAGGCGATGAATTGGATATCTAAGAAAAGATACAGTTCCCCTGTGTACACTGTGAATAATATGCTGTAACATGCATGGATGTCATACGCTTGTACTTTTGACCTTCCTCTATTTGACAGTAAAGAACTATTTTTCCATTTATTCTCAGCCCTTGTCTTTGCAATTACCGTGTTCCAATCTCGCTTTGTCCCTGCAGTCACCCACAATACCCAGAAGAATCGGCAGTCTTTCTTCTGGTGTAGCAATTACTGTCCCTATCTTTTTGAAACAAAAAGTTTGGTGTAGGATATTAGAAAATGTCAAATTCAGGTTATATTTCACTTTGCTCCAAAGGCGATGTGGTGCACTCTGGAAACACTATCTTTACAGCTTCTGCATTATGCATGAACCCTTTGGTCCAGCACTGTTGTCTATGCCGGGAGAGGGGAAATCCATTGTTAGCTGTCAGTATGGCATAGACTATACATGACTGAGAAAAAAGATATGCTATCAAAGGTAATGTCACAAAATTATCTATTAACAAAGAAGAAGTGCAAAAATTGTCAGTGTTTGGAAAAGGGTTGCTCAGTTTTATTTTGTCATGTTTTTGAATGTGTATTTTTATAACTTGATATATTTTCTGAAAAAAACTAAACATTCAGTCAAATAATCGCAGAGTCTGTGTGTGATATGTGTGAACTCGGGGCTCATATCTCATGGCTGCAGGTCAGGCTAATCACATCCCAAACATTCACCTTCATCCTTGGCGTGTCGAGCTGGAACTGTTCTTAAACAGTCGGCTCGACGGTAAGGTACTGTCATTCATCAGCTATACTACATGTTCTCAACTCTGCCTTCAAAACAACATTTTGGGAGACTGTGGCTAATATGGGAATGAATTTCGTTTTTAGAATACTGTACAGTACACCAATTGGAAACCATTAATCACAAGTGAACATTTCTTGAATTAAATAATGTATCTATTTAGGGACTGGGTTAAACTGGTAAGTGAACTTTCAAATAACAGACGGAAATGTTTTATCTGTTTTATCTAAAATTACTGCCAGTTCATAGCCAGAAATGCCAGCTCTATTGAACCAGGAACCCCAGGCTGCAAAATTACACTGGAGCGCTAGTTTACCACATGGAAAAGTCTGATGACATAACTGCTTGAGTTCAACATTCCACACCTTGTTCGTTTTTTGCTCCCTCCATTTGCTTCTATGATATTCTCTTTGTCCTGCATGCAGTGGCGGCCGGGACTTTGCAGAGGCCCCCCCGCAAAGTCGGAGCTCGAGGCCCCTCCCCTAAATCCACTCAAAATGTATCTCCATCCTATCTTATACATTGCTGTCTACCTTTAAATATAGCCTCTATATGTGAGAGAGAAATAAAAAAGTTTAAAAATAACAAAAGCACAACAGCAGCCTATTTGTGTGGCGTCCTGCGGAAACCCGTCGGATGTCGCGGCAGCTCATTGTTGGCTATAAGCCATAAAAGATCGAAAATCGTTTTCTGTCAAAATTGAGATTTTTGATGTTTTCTATAGTTAACACCCTAAACTTCATTGTAATGTACAAAAGTATATATTTACTTATTAAAAACAGTTAATTTCAACGGTTTTTGGACATGTCAGCTAGCAAGATTTCCAAGCCATTTCAAATCAAATGCTTAGTTTGCCTGCTCTTTTGAGTGCTGCAGCATCTCCAAACAACAAAAAATAACTTGCTAAGAAGTTATTAATGTAGCTTATACTTAAACTGACATTTACATTCACAACGTGATTACGAACAAAATGATTTTCTTTCCATATTCGCCACAGAATTAGAATGAAACGGAGTGGAATCTTTGAATGCAATTTTCTAGCTTATAACTTTTTGACACAGGTCAACTTTAAAATGATGTAACTTCAGTTGTGATAAAGATATCTGAGTGATATGAACATATTTGTATTCAGGAGAGTTTGTAGTTTCCAAATATGTATAATACCCAAAAGACCCAAATGTTCACGATGTGAAGGGTTTCTGCAGGCCGCCACACATTTGTCGTTGTTCAAAACCAAAGACAGCGCTAGCCTTCTGATAGTTCAGCACCAAGGATAGCATCGCCGAAATAACACACAATCAACGGAGGAAAGGAAAACATTTATTCTTGCCAATAAGTAGGCTAAGCAAGTATATTTATTGTTGGTTGCTGGTGAAGACGTGCTGCTGCTAGCTACCTGCGGCTGCGGTAGTGTTTCGTCTGTGGAGATGTCTTTAATATTCCTCTCTGGCTGGTCTAAATAAGTGTGTAATCTTCGTTTTGTTCGACCTTGTTCAGACAACAGTTTATTGCTGCGCTTTTGGGCACCGCTTGCATATTTTCTTTTACTCATGTCTCTACCGTCATCTAGCAGAACGTAATGATTAGCATTTTTTAAATGTGCGCGTTCAATAGGCGTAATGGCGCAAAAGGCACGTAAGATGCGCAAAAGCCATTGTTGCCAGATTCTGGGATTTTTTGGGACTATTTAGCCCATGGAAGTGGATGAAGATCTGTTACGTTGCCTACATTACGGAATTCCTTTACCTGGCAGTTGAAACTTGGGGCTCTCAATGAGCGCCCTCAAAGTGTTTTCCTTGTTTTTATATATATATATATTTTATATTGGCCATTAGTCTGTTTTTTGATATGCAGGGCAGGGCCCTTAGGGCGTGGGGGCCCCCCCGCCTCGCGGGGGCTGCGGGGGCTTCCCAGCCGCCACTGCCTGCATGTTTCACTGCCGTAATTACAAACAAGTGTCACAGACGACTGGTTAAACTGCCTTGTGACTAAAAATAGATCCAAGACTTTCAGTACAAGTCTATGCAATGTTTCCTGTTTTGAAAATTAAAAGCCTTGTTGGGTTCCCTGGTCATCGTGAAACCCAAACCAAATCCTAGACAGACGCTATGATTGTAGTTGATCGTTTTGAAAAAGTGAGATTTATAAAGGACTCATTGACAATGAGTGCGACTGGCTTTTGGTGATCTTGCATCTAGTTTCTACAGCATTTATTCAAGCCAGACTAACACAATCCAAGTAAAGAAATTTAGTTTCTATAGAAACAAAACAGGATGGACACAATTGTTGCCGTTGGAGGTTCTGGGATGACTGTACAGCCATTGTATTCTCTGGTAGGGAATTCCTAAGCTCCCAGAACCAATATCCTGTTTAGGCTCAGCATAGTTTGCCTAACCCTTTAACCCTTCATGTAAAATCTGAAGGAGAAAATGAGCAAACTCCCAGCGGCCAACTCCCAATTCAGGACAACATGGTTGAACTTGAGAATACAGAGGGTCCTAGCCTAGATAAGTTTATTCCAAAGTCAAGGTGGACAGATGGTGGTGCTGGGGTATCAGCCTCTATTTCTCAGGTGAAATCATGCAAACGAAACAACTGTCCTCTTTATACATCATCTCTCCCTCTAAGGAATGCCGCTTTGTTGCCTGCTTACAACACAGTCCAAACTACTTAAAAAATGTCTTGGGGCAGGTGAAGATTGGTCTCGGAACATTTAGCTGACAACATCCACAATGTCATTTTCAATGCTGTGATATTATTTCATCTCACCAAACTACAAAGCCTTGCTGTTACCTGACCCCTGATGAGAACTCTCCTCTATAACAGCACTGCATGCACATTCAATTAGACATGCTTGGAAATGCTCAAGGGTGCCGGGAAAGTGAAGAGTCAGACACGACAGAAATTAAGCTTGTTACAGAGTGATTTCAACTTCACTTAATTCAACCTCACATTCCTCATCTCTCCACCCCTCCGACTGGGTTTTTTTTCCACAACACAGAGGCAGGATTTACATATTGCAGGTAAACTGGGGAATAAAGAATGCAGATCCAATTAAACCTCTAGGGAGCTAATTAGTTACAATTAAGTTTCTGCTTCACTTGTTGTGCAGAAATATTTGGTAAACACCTAGAGAATGTAAAAAAAATCTTGCCCTTTACTGTGAACCTAAAAAAGTCTGAGAATTACTCCAGTCGAAAGTTAGCATGTGTTGATTTACATGACATGAATTGATATTTGAAAGTATTATACTGTTATTGACATCAAAGCTAATAGGGGTAACTTGTAAAATACACTTGTTCTGACATGGTACAGTATAGTCAGGCTAGTGTCAATCCCCTGTGCTTGCCACATATACTGGTGAGTTAATAGCATGTTGACTTAATTAACATTAATAATAAATATTAGCCACTGCTCATCTCTCCTCTATCGCTCTCATTTAATAAAAACGATGTAATGTGGTAAACTGTGGGAAGCAGAGTAACATTTTTTGTAAAAGTCCAAAACTTTAAAGGAAAAACACTCTAAGGTGCATCATTTGCTATCGTTCGGAATATGTCACAGTCGGTGCAATTAGATACCAAGATAGAGTAATCACATGTAATAAGACAACAATGGCAACATCATTTCCACTGCCTCTCCAGAATAGGAGCGAGAATGAGGAGGTGAATAATGCAAACTTTGAGTCACCTGTTTAATCCTTATGTTAAGAAGCACTATACTTTCCATTCTGTACTAACCCGTTAGGACAGAAAGCGCATGAGCTGGGCTTCAGTTTGAATTATAGGTGGGCAAAACATTAAATTATGTAAGTCCTTTAGATGGACAGAGGAATACTACTGTACTCACTGTACCAAACAAAAATTATACTGTATTAAAGCCAGAGCACAGCACCCTACTCTATAGGTAGTCCATCAAATTGAGATCTGAGAAATATAGAGTAGAGGACCATGACTCTTTTCACACATAGTCAGACTGACTAGCCTCTGCCAAAATCCCAGCAGTTAGGGAAGGTTTTCTTTGAGTTTTTCTCTCAGCCCTAACATGTTGCTCTCTCACAGAGCAAGGTCAACAGATTATGTCTCGTTGGATCACTGTCACCTTTGTAGCGGAATAGTCTGGGGAGAATTTTAAATACCTGAGTCATTGATTCTGCATTTGCTTTGGTTAAGAGTAAGAGTAGTATTTCCTGTTGTATATCATTTCCAGATGTTGTACAGGTACAGTATATCTGTTTTGTTGTCTGTCACAGACTATTCCAAATGCATCAACAGTATATATAAAATCATGTAGCAGTAGCTTTCACCAAGGTGAACCGTTTCAAGACTATGTATAGAACACATCCTAAAGTACAACTACAAAGATCACATGAAAGGATTGGATGCAACTTCAAGGCTATTGCAAAAAGGTTGCATCACCCAAACAAACTTAGATATGCTGAACATACCGAGAAAGGATGTGCAATAACACAGACAATGCCCTATCTGACACCTTTTAGTACCACTACAATTTCATTCACTAAGACAGCATGGGGGAGCATATGTCTACTGGTAATGTACTGGGGGGCCCTCTCTCTCTCTCTCGCTCTCTCTCTCTCTCTCTCTCTCTCTCTCTCTCTCTCTCTCTCTCTCTCTCTCTCTCTCTCTCTCTCTCTCTCTCTCTCTCTCTCTCTCTCTCTCCTCTCTTCCTAGGTATTTCTATCTCTCTCTGTCTTTTTCTCTCTCATACACATGGAGGCACACGCATACAATGTCTGTATGACTGCATTTACTAAAGAAACACAGGTAAGGTGATGCTTGGTGACAGCATAAAAGGTGCTGAGCTTGACCACAACATCTGGCCATGCGGTGGGGTAGGAACGTAGGAGTCTAACAAGGCTAACTTAATTATGTGTGAAAGCCCCTCTGCCTGTCAATGACCTGTTTCATGAAGCAGTACAGGTCTGTAAATAGACATGTTATTTGGTTAGTTTCACCATCACATTTTTATTACATTGGTGATGTAAGTACATTTACAGATGATGTTTTGATCAGACTACAGCTGAACAAAAGGATGTAGACTTTGTTTAGATTTTTATATTCAATGTTGCAATCAAGAGGTATTATTTAGATTTACTGTAATGCATATATATTTTCCTTTGTGATTTGGTAGTCCTGTAGGGCTTACATTCCAGCAAAGATGTGATTGTTCTGAGCGAGACATCAGACCCAGCCACCAGAGAAAAACACACACACAAGTTAAATATTCTACCATACCACAAGATTACAAGTCACCCAGAGGACCTCCCACTGTGCTGAGACCGAAACCATGTCACAGGAAACAACGCTGTCACATGCCAGAGGGGCTCGCTTCCTGCAAGCCAGCTTCATCTCACACAGACATTTCTAGACTGAATGACTGACTGACTGTCTTCACTGCTGACAAAACCTCCTCCGACCCCAACAAAGGAAGGGAGAGAGGAGAAAAACGAAGAGTTCGAAAAATGAACGTGGAACTTTCATTGTCCTAAGCCGTTCCCTCCGCACAGATGCGCAGCCGAGCCAGTGCAGCTGGCTGGCTGACAAATGGGAAAAAATAGTCCAATTTGAGCTGGTCGTTAGCAGTCGGAGCGCAGCATTCCAGATAAATGAGCGTCTGCCTCAGGTATGGCAGCAGATCTTCCGGAAGCATTCCTCGGAGACCGGTCCGTAGCTCAGCGGCCCCTTCGCCGTGCCTTCGATCCGACAGGCCCGACACTACAGCAGAGGTGACCTTGCAGCTCCGCTCCTGCCGGGCGTCTTATTTTTACACTCACGACCCCCCCACAGCCCCCTCCATTCCCTTGGCCTCTCCACTTCCTTTTTTTCTGTAATCCCCACTTAAAGAGACAGTGTGGTGGTTCTTATATCATTAACTTCCCCTTTCCAGCACTTTTTAGCTCAGAGAGGTAGAGGGGTAGAGTGAGGGAGGGGGAGAGAGAGAGAGAGAGAGAGAGAGAGAGAGAGAGAGAGAGAGAGAGAGAGAAGGGGGAGGCAGAGAGGAGGGTGAGAGAAAGAGAGGATGTTGTACTAAACTCCATCTGGTCTCGTTCTTGGGTGAAGGGTGGAGAGCATACTCCATTAAAAGTGTCTGTGAGGGGTTGAGCTGAGTCAAACACTTACTCTGATGTTTTGACTCTGACACTCCCCTTGTTGATGCTATAAAAGTCTCAGAGTGTGAACGCATGTGTGTCTGTGGAAGTGTGTGTCAGAGTGTTTGTGTGTGTGGGAGCCAGTGCCAGTTCCCAGTGCAAAGCTGCTTCTTTTGTACACCCACAGTGGCCAAAGGGACCGCAGTTTTTGTCAATGCCACGCTAGTTAACTTCTGTAAGGGCCTTTGCAGAGGCAGGCCAAACACACACACACATACTTTATCCCTCATGTTTTGGACTCTATTTCAGGCCGTTGATCCAAAGGCAGCATTTAGACAACACCAAATAGGAAACCGACTTAGACAGGGTTCAGATGCCCTCCGTAAACTCAGACCTACAAGAATGAAATTACTTGAGAAAGATAAAAGAAAAAACGAAACAAAAAAAGAGGATTTGGTTTGTTCATTTTAGACATATTGCTCTTTTATTACTTTCCCATACTCTTTGGTTAGAACTACTATCTCAATTAACAATTTCCCTGACACACATCCACATCCTCACTCTACATACATTGCTATTGAATAAATCATTGAAATTTATTAACATACCGTACTCACAACAGTTGTACCTATGTTTGTGTTTGTCTGTTAAAGGCAAAGCTCTTATTTTATGTGAGTAATACATGTCTGCTTGCAGCAAAGATAACACACCGAATAACAAAAACACTGTGTCAATTTCACTCAGAGAAATAAACAAATCTTGACTGACAAAATTAAATCAATTATTATCTTTGAGTCTGGACCCACTAAAACCGTTTATTTCTCAGTCGCTATTGATCATATGAAACCTATACACCATCTGATTTGGTATGGTAAAACTTTGTGCAAAACACCTAAAGATGGCAAAAGTCTATTTATATTAAAGATGAAAAAAAATGAATGTGCTTTTTACCGGCGCAGTCCCATACATACAGTACATGTTATGCATGAATAAATGCTGTGGAGAGAATTTGTACTGAATGTACTACTAAAGTATGTTCAATTAAACATGGTTTGTGGCACTGTAAAGTGCCCCTATGGTGTAACCTCATCATTTTTTGTAGCAAAATGTTAAATTCAAGCTGATCTTGAAATCGAGAAAAGCCATAGACACTGTGGTCTTGTGCAGATAGGGGAGTTGCTTCACATTCATTTAAGGATAGTCAAAGCAGAGCTCACCTATCTTGTGTTCTCTACCAGAACAAGCATTTCCCAACAGAATATACCTTTACTATACATTTACAGTAGGTGTCTTTTCTAAACTCCTCTTTTGGACAAAGTGTTTACTCGCTGAAGAAACAGAGAGTGACACAGGGGTGGACAAAGAAAAAGAAGCACAGGGAGAGAGAGAGAGGGAGAGACACTGAGATGGGCTTTATGAAAAGGAAGGAGGGATGGAGAGAGATAGAGGTGGGATCCAGCTGTCACAGCAGGGAGAAGGTAGCCCAGAGACACTGGCCCCGGTGGGACCCGCTCAGTCACCTCAATGCCACAATAAGCCTGTAGATCCAATCAGCCATCTACAGGCTTCTCCATCTATCCATCCATTCCCCTTCCCTCGCCCTCCCCTTTCCTGCAAATGAGATGCCGGTCTGTCGGACAGACCTGCTCATAATAAATGAGGACGGCCCTTCATGGGGGAAATAAGAGAGCGTGCATGCTCAGAAATACCAGGACTTTCCCTCGATCTTCCCCTGCTTCTCTGCCTTTCTTTTTTCTCCTGTGAAAAGCTGCGGAGCAGCGACGGAGGGTGAAAGCATCTGGATCATGACCTTTCCTCAGGCGCGCTGAGACAAATTAGAAGCAGACATCTGAGTAGAGTGAGCAGGTTGTCCAACTATCATCTTAGCTCCAGACTTCCTCTCCGTCTTTCCCTCTCAGAATTTCTTTAAAGATAACAGGTTTCCCCCTAAATCCTTGTCACCATTGTTTATTATTAAGATCATAATCCATAGACTTTGTTTTTTTCTCACCCATAGATTTCTTACTGTAGTTTCCAGTGATGCTCTCAGCATAAGGTAGATGACTGCTATAGAAATCCTCTCAACTAAGATCACTGGGGCACTGGAAATGTTTTGGCTAATCTCCTGCTCCATTGGACTACCTTCGCAGAAGGACTAATTGTTTCCATTTCAAAGTAAATTTGCTGCCCTAAGGAGAATCTGACAGTTGGACACCACAGACCTAAACATCCTGAATCTTAGACTGAACCTGATCCTCCAGCACAGCTGTTCTGACTGAAATGTATTCCCATTTACCGTTACAGTCTATCCCTGTCTGTACAACAGAAGCTAGATATCAGAGATTATATCTAGAGTTTTAAAAGGTCCAAATTGCTATACACCATTTCTGAAGAGGACCAAAGAGTAACTATAGTTGAATAAAACCTTTATAGAAAAAGACATAACAGTAATTTTAGGCCATTTGAGAGAATCTGTGAATGTTGGTAATAAAGCAATCAGATTTCAAATGTATGTTCAATTTCCTGTGGAATGTTACCAAGGTAATTGAGTTAAGTCTTAATTAATCATGTTGACAAGATGCTGTGGGAGACTTTTGAACCCTGTAGCCCTCATGTTTCTTAGAAGCTCTGGAGAATGGGTCCAGAATAGTCCTTTAGGTCGTTTTTTGTCTGATTGTATCTCTTCACAAATCATCTGCATAGTCAGCCATTACAGAGGTGCTCCAGCAGGGATTGAGGGTTAGTATGTAGCTCCTGTAGCCAATGCAGAAATTCCTCATCATTACATTCACCAAACTTTAAGTACCAAAGCAGGGACCGTCTTACCTGGGGTCATGTGAACACAGGACAGAACACCGCCAGCAGGATGGAGAGAGAGAGAGAGAGAGAGAGAGAGAGAGAGAGAGAGAGAGAGAGAGAGAGAGAGAGAGAGAGAGAGAGAGAGAGAGAGAGAGAGAGAGAGAGAGAGAGAGAGAGAGAGAGAGAGAGAGAATTCTGTTAGTTGGGATCATTGGATAAACTCTTTACATTGTAATTTTGAATATCAATGTCAATATCATGGTAAAATGAATATGGCAGAATGTCACAGGTGGCATAAATGTGTTATTTACAGTGTATCGGTCTTAATCGAGGGTAATACAGTCAAATTAAGTACTGCACATCATGATATTTTTATGGTCTAGGAAGAGAATAACAGCAAAACAGGTAAGACACTTCAAAAAGTCTATAAATGAACTGTCCAATGACACTGCAAAAATTCCAACAAAACCTCTACAATGAAATCTACAAAAAGAGATTGTGCATTGGTTTGTGCTTTGCATATATGCGGACATGGATTACTGCCTTTTTGAAACTAAAAGCAAACTGAAAATGGAAAACAGTGGGAGACTGTAAAAACAGAGTTGGCAAAGCCTCTTTCCATCCTCTCACACCCACATCCCTCTGAATGAATGAGGAGAAAATGTCACTTTTATGACCAAAACTATTGCTAGAATGAACACGTGTGCAGTGAGTGAGTTTTTCTTTGTAACAGCAAAGTTTATAGCAGACGATATCCACAGACGCCAGCGTCTCCCTGTGAAAGCCTTCAGCCTGGACTGAATACTGATGTGTCTGACTGATCGCCATGTCTGTGGGATCTAATATGAAAGGTGGACAGTGATGAATGTCTTCCCTCCACTTACTGGCCGTCTGATGTATTATGCATCCCCATCTGATCAGAGAGCCTGATGAGGCACCGGGAGACAGGGGGACAGGGGGGCGTCCATGTCCAACGCACCCTGACATTGGTTATATAAATGACTGCACCTCCACGCCTCTCATTTCCCACCACACAGGTCACAGGGGGAGCTAATAGGGCCACCGTTAATAGGGGATGACTGACTTCAGCTGGGGCCGCCATGCATTTTGATGGACTGCAAATTTGACAAAGTCTCTTAACACAGAGGCTGAACCATGCTCCCTGTCAGGCAGGAGCCTAATTGTCAGAGACACAAATGTTGGCGGCAGCCGGCGGATAGCGCTACTGGCTGCCCAACAGCCACTGTGATCATCTGTCTGTGTGCATCTCAGCTCTCTCAGAGAAAAGAAGGTGTGCTCACTTCAGGTCTTCCGCAGACAGAGCCAGGGAAAAAAGGAGCCCTTATCGTTACAACCTGTCAAAGACAAAAAAACCATTATTTAAGACTATTGCTTTGATCTGTGGCTAGTGGAGAGCGTGTTTTGATGCTGACATCATGTTGCCAGCAATAAAACTGAAGGACTGAAACCCTGTTATTATCCTGTAGGAGAGAGCTGTAGAACTGCAGAGCGCTGTTATGTTCTCTCACCAGGAAAACAGCATGGGTAATTGTGCCTCTACACAGGAACAGCGTAGGCTCATTCTTTGTTTAAGTGTCCACCAGGAGAGCACTCTTTGACACGTCCATGGCTCCTGAGTGCCCATCACACACACATTCTAATGTGCTGAAGTAATATTGACTGCAGCAGAGAAATAAATAAAAAAAAGCCCTGGGCCTCTGCGGGCTCAACGTGGGCCCTAACGAGTTTACGGCCGCCCCTAATTGAGCCATTTTCACATCAGCGGTTGTTTTTGTCAGATCAAGAACTGCTCAGGCTCTCCCAGCTGTGATTTGCTTCTCCCACAGTCAGCTCACGGCCCAGCACACCGGAAGGTCAGCTTTGGTACAGATAAACCCATTCACACAAACACACACACTGCCTGACACTGAGTTGCAGTGCACACCCAATGTAGTACTTGTTGCGCATTGGAAAACATTTCCAGGAACTACAGAACACAGTGGAGCCATGTTTTCTGGCAGGACAAAACAAAAGTTCAAAAGATGACAGCGATTAAGATGCGGCCGTGTGATGTGCAGAGTCTGTTTCTGCTTGTGATTCTCCGTACGCTGTATTGAATGTTTTTTATTTATTATGTGAAGTCTGCATTAAGCATGGTGCTCATTTGTTTAAATCTGCATGTAAATGATGCAGCAGTAGTGTTTACCAGCCAGGAAGAGAGGAGCCATCTTTAATTCATTAGAAAAACACACTTTGCAGAAAGACTTTCAGAGGAGGGTTAACACTAGCTAGGCAGGCTTAATACTCGCTCAGTATGCAGAAGAGGCCTTTAATAAAGCACTGGATAATAGGTGAAAAAGGCTTGGGCGAAATGCAGCCCTTTTCCAATGAGCCATTAATTAGTGCTGAAGGAGGTGAACAGCGTGTTCAAAAGCTGAGGATTCTTCATTAGTCATCCAAAGACTGCACACTGCTCTTACAGGCACACAATTATCTCTTCTAAGCCCCCAGCAGCAGCACCAGAGCCAGCCCGGAGTCTCCACACTGTGGAGCTGGCCGCAGGGTGTCATTGTCACCGCAGCCCTGAGGATCAACATGAAGACCAGTGGGACACTGATGTCCAGGCCGGAGAGACAGACATGATGTGGGTGTCAGCCCTCAACAGGCCATCACTCATCTCTGTCACACTCCTGCTTTGTGTGGAAAACTGATCGCACACCATGGCATATCTGGGTGTTGTAATTAGAGGAGGGTAGTAAAATTCACAAAAAGACACCGCATGTGATCTAATTAGCATTGTATCAAAGCAGCATATCAAAGTTGTATCAAAATGTGCTTTTGTTTCATTTTTCTTTTATCTTTGGAGGGTTTGTTGTAAGACGTGTTCATGTCATTAGAGTAGACTCACTTTAAGGCATGAAATCAACCAGAATTGTAAGTACTTGACTGACATGGACCTACAAGATTATCTTACACAACAGAGGGAATAGTATAAACTGATTAAAGTGGGCCAGGGAAAATCAATAGTCTTTTCTAAAAATCATACTTTTCATTATCCCTTGTGCAGTATTATACCTGCCATTTTGTAGTTGTTGAAATCTGTCATCTATCGACAGTACATCAATTTCAACAGCCATTTTGATGGCAACCACAAAAATACCTCTATTACAGGTCCAACAGAGACTCTAGAAGTGTGCTTCTGGAAGGTCTGAAGAAAGATTAGATGCTGTATTTCTTGTCGGCATTTTGCTCACAGGGTTTAAGTATATCCTGTAACTTTAATGTGTTCTTAACATTGGTAATATTCCCCCCAAAAAAACAATTGCAACTGTTATGTTTATGGGAAAGCAGGCATTGATGGCAAACTTCAGATCCCTGTGCCCCTGACAGGTGTAGCACAGGCAAAGAGAAGATCAGCCAGGAAGAGAGGAGGAAGAGGAACATTCTGCTGGGAAGGCGACAGGTCTGAGCTAAGTCTATTATTCCATGCTCATGCAAACATTTATAAACACACACATGCACACAAATACTCATAAATACAAACACACATACACACACACACACACACAAAGCAGACAGACACACACACATACCCACACACAAACAAACACGCACACCAACTTCCCTGTTAGACCGTCATCTTATTTTTTAATCTTCTACCTGTCGTAACACACTGATAACTGGGACCAAGACCAAACAGAAAGAAATAAGAAAACAACAGAGATATAGTCATTTACAGGGAATCTATTTCAGTCAGGGACAGCTCCTTTCCCCTGTTACTGAATTAATCAAATCCAAAGGACATCATCTTCAAACTCGACATTCCCCTAAAGGCGAGCATCTCATTTCGCATGCAGCCGAGGAAACTTCACAACATCCTAAAAATACTGCCGCTCCTGGAAGAGGTGCTCTACCAGTCTGAAGGGAAGCATGAGTAACTAGCAAGCCCATGGGAATAGACATTGTGATTAGATGCAAAAATTCAGCTTTCATAAACAGCATTAGTTCTTGTTAGACATCCCACCCCTCCTACAGATGCAAGCCCTCTCTGGTTTGCCAGGCACAGCGGAGGAGAGTAGGGAAGGACTGTACAATTGTTATGTTGTACCCAGTCACTCTCTCTCTCTCTTTCTCTCTCTCTCTCTCCCTCTCTCCCTCTCTCTCCTTGTCTCTCCCTCTCACACTCACCCTCTCTCAAGCATGGCCACTTCTTTCTGTTAGCCAGATGTTTGGACAGGGATTCTTCTATACATGGAAACATGGAGCAATCATAGCAATAATAATAATAACAATACATGTTATGTATAACACGTTTTTCTTAAACCACAGCGTAATTGCCTATATACTTTCAGTGGTGTTCAATGAAAAGTACGTAAGTAAGTAGATGCTCCCTCACTCTAGCACTCTTCCTTTTGTTTCGTGTCCACCCAATTGCAAGAATGGTCTAGAGTTGCCATGGATACAAACAATATGACACCACCTGTATTTCAATTTCAAAAGGTAATGGGAGCAGACAATTTTGCAGTCCATCACTCACTGTCAGCCCCAGTTATCAACAAATTTGTCTTACTGTCAGTTAGTCATACTCTTGACTCTGCTTATTACTCTGCTGCAAAAATGCAAAAAAAAGCTGAAACTATTTGTGATGTGAAAAAAGTGAACCTCTGAATTTCTATGAGCATAAAAAGGTGGGTTTTTTGCTGTGTCATGATTATTGTACACCTCTTAGAGCAGTCACAGTATCTTCCACTGCTAAACTAGTTCCTGGACAGGTCCTGGGAACCATGACTTTACATACAGTTCAATGTAAAGGTTAATGCCTGTTTCACAACTTATTTAAGAACCACACATCACCCCGAGGGAATGTAGAAGTCAGGTGTGTAATAAAATGGCTTAAACAGCCTTGCTGTGTTGGTACTGCAATTCGACCAACCAACTGTTGACTGGACTGACACAGTCAACCGCTATTCACTGTCTTATCTGAACATCTACAGCATGCAGTATATGGTGAGCCATTTTGTGAGCAAAGCTCCAGTAAAATGAAGTGTACATAAAGTAATAAAATGCAAGACCTAGTCTCTGCACCATGAATGAGTCGCTTCAGCCGTGGGGAGCCGGTGAAATGATTGTGATTGGATGCGACACATAGAATCCAGATCAAAGCAATCTCTAGTGTTTTGGCCCCCAGCACAGTGTACAGCAGGCCCACACACACACGTACATACACACTCACAGATACACACACACACATTTAAAAACACACACATACAAACACACAGTGGAGCTGGATTAGACTGGATTGGGCTACGATGTGCAGAGAGCGTTGATGGATCTGAAGAAGACTATGACGTCCTTGCAGTGTCCTTTTTGTGACCTTGCAGTTGACCTCAGAGCACGGGCGGGGCAAGACAGCTTCCTAGTGAAGCATACCAAGGCACATCTGAATGACGAAAATGTACCAACAGTACCATTTTTGGGTACCATTGGCACGGACAATCGGGTATTTGCCAAGGCATGAATGTTGAATGTGTTGGTAGTGAAGTGGTTTAGTGGCTTAGAGAAAGTACATTTTAGTAGGGAAAACTTGGCTAATTAAACCAGATGTTCTATTGTGCAAGAGCAGAGTTATAGCTCTGAAGACAACAGAGCAGAAATGAATGTGTGAAATATCCAAAGAATGATAGAATTATCTTCATGTCATAATTCATACAGCTCTTTACGTCTGGAGATTTATCTCAGCAGTGGTCGGTTACACTTCCTCCATCATATGCATATGAAGAGGGAAGAATTAGAGCAGTATTCATTAAAATCAAACAATTCTTCTCCTTCAGTCCTCCTTTTCCATGTACTAGCTCAACTACTGTACATGTACAGTAATCACCACTTCTTTCTCACCATGCAATTTCTTACTTTATTATCCCTTGTTTTGGTGTACATGTAAAGTAAGTGATGTGTACACTGACATGCAGATTTTCTGTGTGAGACGCTTATCTGTCCAGGGTCAATAGGTCACTCGGAGAATTTCACACAAGGTTTAGGTCTTTACAGGAGACAGCAAGAATACAGTACAATTGCCAGACAATGATGAGTTAGGATATTGTCAGGTATGACCTTTCAAGAATAACAATATGCTGACCACAAGCTGCTGTACCCAAGAAGTAAATGTTACATGGAAACTATCTTTATATGTTTATTACAGTGTATATATGCCATTCTGTAACCAACCCACTTTATTCATTCGAATACCAAGTGCTAGATGTTGATGGTTGACTGATTCCTTGCCGGCTACTAATAAATCTGGTCAACCCTTCTCTGACAAGTTATGCAACACTTAACATGAAAGTTACATTAACTACTAATTAACTAATCATAATGTAATGAAGGGTAACAACACAGCAGTTCCTATGTAGCAGTTACAGTAGGTATTGCCATGTAGTCATGTGGAAGTTAATGTAACCTTGATGTAAAGTGCCCTTTGTTATAAACATTCTGCAGTAGGTGTGAATGTGTTGTAGACTAGCAAGTGACTTGCAGCTCTCTGGTTCCAAATCCTGTTCTGCAGTGGTTTTTCCGAGACTGTGCAGAGGCTGTTGTCAGCACTGACGGCAGCCCTACAGGCAATAGCAAGACACCTTTATTCTGCACATAGAGGCCTGGCACTCTCACACAGGGAGTGCTACTACCCCTTAAAAAAGGGACAGCTAGGGCCTTCAAGTCTGAAAGTACTCCTGTTCACCAGCTCATCTTTTCTCTCTGCCTCGTGTGTGATTCCCACAGGCCCGTCATGCAAGCCTTCTATCAGAGCATCACAATCTGTGGTGCCTTTGCAACCTGCACTGTCTTCCTGATGGTTATATAACTGCATACTAATAAAACATACAGTGTGTAGAAGGGTATCCTTCTTTTATAAAAATGTCCAATGAGGCTTAATCATGGAAACATTCTCCCTGCTTACTGACTATTGGGTTCTAACAGAGAGTTGCTTGTTCAACATTAGAAAGCTGATTACTTCATTTATTTTTTACTTCTATATGCTCAAAGCCACAAGAGAGAGATAGTCCAAAAACCCTGTCTTCAAACAGGGAAGCACCTCAAACAAATGTTAGGGACTGTCCATGGAGTGGACCTAACAGAACTTCTGAACTGGCCAAAGCTCAGGTGCTATAGCCTTAGATGGAAAAGCCATAGGAGAGAGGTACTGATCTCAAACAAGCCAAACCAAAGCAGATAATCTGTGGAGATCTAACAAAAAGACAGAGGTACTTTGAATAATTATTTCTAATGACAGAAAATATTGTACCTAGTACAGTTTCTTGGTTTACACTGATACATGTAACTACCCTACACAAATTCAATGTACTTCAGACTTGATAAGACACTAGCCAGGAAGGCTTATCTAGTGAGTGGTGCGCTGTGGTAGCAGCAGCTGAAACACATCTGCTCTGCAGGAGTAACCGCATGCTTTAACAAGTAGGCAAACTGTCAGAGAGGATTAATGCCCTACCTTAAACCTGAGTTAATAATAAATGGGCTGTTTACTTGTTCAAGGGGGAGGCCATAGATAACTGCTCTCAAAACCCCTCCTCTAAGTGCCAAAAAGATAAATTCTGGTTAAGTGGGGACCTGCCTGCTTTGTGGCCTCCCGTTCCCCAATCATTACTAACAAAACAAGAGTTTTATTCCCATTTACTAATAGGAAAAGGTCAGAGTACATGCATTTACTGTAAACAGAGCAGTGGAAAGTCCTCTTTAATTGGCTGGCCCTCTATAGGTCCAGTGTTGGACAGGTCAGGTCATGTTCAAAAGAGGCCTCCTCACAGTTTTTACCATAAAACCTATGCTCAAATTAAATTACAACATGCAGACACAATTTTTAATTCTACTTGAATCTAGGCATCGATAACCAAACCATAGACCAGTAGACCACCAGAAACACCCTCTCTCGCTGGCTCTGCTCTCTCTCTCTCTCTCTCTCTCTCTCTCTCTCTCTCTCTCTCTCTCACTCTCTCTCTCTCTCTCTCTCTCTCTCTCTCTCTCTCTCTCTCTCTCTCTCTCTCTCTCTCTCTCTCTCTCTCTCTCTCTCTCTCTCTCTCCCTCTCACTGTATAAATCCCAACAAAGGTTTGGGCAGAGAGCCGAGGGCGTCTTCAGAACAGGCGACATGCATCGCCGTCTCAGCTGCTGATGCAGGCAAGAAAATGTGGGAAAGAAACCCCCCTCAGAAGGAGTCAAAGAAACGTCTTCTTCTTCCCCTCTCCCCTGCTCTCCTAGAGGGCTGTATTAGCCCTCGGTGGGGATTTAGCTAATGAGCCTAGCTACTCTCCACTGGGGGCATCCCAAGACAGGCTTTCTCCTACAATTGGTTCCAAAGGGTTTAAGCGTGCTGGTCGCAGCATAGCTCCTATCTGTCCAGGAGATTAGAAGGTAATAAAATAGATGGAGGAGATGGTGGTAGAGGGATAAGACTTCACATTATTTGCTGTTAGAGTGATTCCTTGGCCTAAGCACTCTGACATGGCTCTATAGGCTGTCAATATTTGTTTTTATTTAAGACAGTGGGTTATGTTTAAGGGTCTTACTTCCTTTTTATTCATATTACTATAACCAGACAAGCACATTTGAAATGGTCTATGTATTTAATACATGCAATGCAATTGGATATAATTTCTCTAAAGCATCTATGTCTATTGTGATTTCTCGACAGTGTCTTTGTCTATGTTCAACACCCTCTATTCAAGCACCTATTCTTCTTGGAGAGAGGAGAGAGGTTCAGTTCCAGAAGGATATCTTCCATCCTCAGGTCCAAATATGCAAACAAAACCTGCTGTAATCCTGACTACGGTATGTGTAGGCATAGGATTCTGTCTGTTCTTGTTACACATACAACTGACAAAGAGCTTATCACAGAGGATTACCGCCTGGTTTTAAAGGTGTTTTTCCACATGAAACTGTACTCATGGCACAGCACCAAAGCACCAGGGTGTGGTACATAACAGTACTCTTATTCTTCCTAATTCCCCTAATTAAAATACATAATTTCAACCTGACAAGGCAGACAGTATGCATGGTGAACACTCATCATTAGTTCAGGTTGGAGGATCACAGATCAAACATTTTGGGCCCTATTTTAACGATCTGAAACGCAAGTGGCCGGGTTTCCCAGATTCGTTAAGAACGAATCTGGGAAACCCGGCCAGTATCAAAACGCAAAGCGCAAGTAACTTTGTGGGCTAAAATGGGTTGGTCCGAAGTAGCTACATTACTAATGGGTGTGGTTTGGGCGTAACGTGCAATAAAACAATCAGAGCGTCATCTCACATTCCCTTTAAGAGCAGCACTTGTTCCATGGCGGATTGCTATTATAACGGCGAATTTGCCAGGCGCACGCCAGCGGTTCACAGCCGAGGAGACCGACGTTCTAGTCAGGGCCGTAACAGATAGACCCCCCTATTTTGACGATCTGAAACGCAAGTACCAAACCGCAAAGCGCAAGTAACTTTGTGGGCGGGACTCCGGCTCGGTTGCTATTTTGCCGGCGGGATAAATGACTTTGCGCCTGGCGCAAATCTAAAATGGGTAGGTCCGAAGTAGCTACATTACTAATGGGTGTGGTTTGGGCGTAACGTGAAATAAACCAATCAGAGCGTCATCTCACATTCCCTTTAAGAGCAGCGCTTGTTCCATGGCGGATTGCTATTATAACGGCGGATTTGCCAGGCGCACGCCAGGAGCGGTTCACAGCCAAGGAGACCGACGTTCTAGTCAGGGCCGTAACAGACAAGTGACATTGTATGGGAAAGGCAGAGCAGTTTTCTCATTGCACTAAATTGCCCGCTCATGCTGCTCATTCAAATTCTTAGTCTTATTTTTATATAGCCTACCCTATATTTTATTTTTTAAATTGTTTGGTTCTAGGAATTAGTTTAACTATTGTACTTTTTTACTTAATTTAAGACCCGTATATGTTTATTGTTTGCACCTTCCTGCCACAGTAAATTCCGTGTTTGTGTAACATAGGCTACATGGCGAATAAACCGAATTCTGATTCTGATGGAGATGGGAGAAGAAACCCACCCAAATTAGCTTCGGTTAAACAGGCGTGGGAGAAAATTGGCACAATTGTTACAAATCATGTTCACATACATAGAGATTTCTCGTGAAAATCTTTTTATAATCATTGAAGAAATGTAACACGCCATAAATCAAAACAATGTAACGTAGCTTCGCAGAAAGAAGACCCGGCCTCGCCAGCAGTGTGCACGGACCAAGCTTTCGCCCTTAAAATAGCATCTGAATAATGCGCCATTGACTTTAGACCACGTTTTTCCTGGTCAGTGGCGGAAACTGTTTTTCGGAAACTGCAAAATAGCACCAGGGAACGTTTGCGCCGGAACACGCCTCCTTTTTCGCTGAACCGCCCACGGGAGCGCAAGGTCATTTCGACGTGCGTCTGTGGAGGGAAAAGTCAGCTTTGCGTCGAGTGCAAACTAGGAATGATACTTGCGTCGTTGACAAAGTCAATTGCGCTGGGTGCAAGATCGGGCCCAGAGAAGTGACATTGTATGGGAAAGGCAGAGCAGTTTTCTCATTGCACTAAATTGCCCGCTTATGCTGCTCATTCAAATTCTTATTCTTATTTTTATATATATTTTATTTTGTAATTGTTATATTTTTAACTTGTTTAGTTCTTAGAATTAGTTTAACAATTTGACTTTTTTACTTAATTTAAGACCCGTATATGTTTATTGTTTGCACCTTCCTGCCACAGTAAATTCCGTGTTTGTGTAACAGGCTACATGGCGAATAAACCGAATTCTGATTCTGATGGAGATGGGAGAAGAAACCAACCCAAATGAGCTTCGGTTAAACAGGCGTGGGAGGAAATTGCCACAATTGTTACAAATCAAGTTCACATACATAGAGATTTCTCATGAACATCTTTTTATAATCATTGAAGAAATGTAACACACCATAAATCAAAACAATGTAACGTAGTTTCGCAGGAGGAAGTCCCTGGCCTCACCAGCTGTGCGCACGGATCAAGCTTATTGCGCCCTTAAAATAGCATCTGAATATCGCGCCATTGACTTTAGACTACGTTTTTCCTGGTCAGTGGCGGAATTGTTTTTCTGAAAGTGCAAAATAGCACCAGGCATTGTTTGCGCTGGAACACACAACCAAACAACAACCAAAGCTTAGAACCCTGCCAAAGTCAATTGCGCTGGGTGCAAGATATAGGCCCGTAAAGTGTATTTTTGTTTATGCATAACATCCACATAATACAGAAATGGATTAACTGTATGATTATTAGGTATAATTACTGGTGAACATCCACAGTATTTTGCAACATTCTAGCAGAAAGCTGTCCTTCAATAGCTACCATACAAGAGGTCCACGTCCTAAAATGAAGATGGATGTGACCGCACGACAAAGACGTTTGATTTGTTAACAACCGTCTTGTTTTCCTGACAACCATTCACAAAAACAACACTCTAGCACTGACTCACTCGTGAGAAGACTGATTTGGTCTGCTTCTGCTACTTCTACAGACTGCTCAGGTCTGTAGAAGTGCTTCATTTCAACAGTCAGACTACCAGACTAAACCCCCGGGACAGCCCACCACCCCGGGCTGGGACTGGGTTGAAGCACCTTCTCAAAAAATATCATCTTCTTTGTAAGGCCAGGAGGGGGCCGTCTTGCCAGATATTTTCCGGCTCCCTGTGTTACTTTCTATCCAGGGGACGTTCTCTTACAATCCTGAGACTAGGAGCATGAATATCACCCTCTCAGTTCCTAATTCTCTGAGGTCTATCTAGGGTATAAATCATTAAGACAGATGCTCCTCTGAGACGTGAAGGTGCTAATATACATCTTGCAACAAAAAGCATTTGATTTCACTTATTCCAAGCCCTGTCTGAGGTAACATGCATAGCAACCTTATGTAAATGTAACCTCTTGTTGAAGGGGCCTCACTCACCTTCTATACACATGTACAGAGATTAACGTGATGATTGTTATCATGTTTTATTTAGAGATAATTCTGATACTTCAGACCAACTAAAAGGTGTTCTAATGTGCGTGATCCTGATAAGGCAGACAGTGTGATGATACAATTCTGCGCTGTATGGAGAAGCAGTTGGAGACAGCCATTGTTCTCCCACTAATCCTGGCTCAGCTTTGGAAGCAACCAGCACCGTAGCTTCAGATGCACCAGGAAAATCTGTTTCCTCCGCTTGGTGCCATTGTTTACTTTGTTTCACCCAAATATTATCAGCGGGCGGAAAAAGTAGGTCTGCGATTGAAATATGAGCCGTGTCTGAAGAAATGCATTGTGACTAGCCAATTAAGTTTCCTCCTCCTCCCTGTGGCAAGCTCTTGTCTGCTGCCAGGAGCTGACTGGTGGCAGTGATGTGACTCTCTGGTGTCGGAGAGCACATCAAAGAAGGGGGTCTGGGACAGGCCTGTTCTACCTTTGAACATGGAATGGGATTGGAGCGAGCTCTGTGCCAGCTCTCTGCAGGCTAGGCTCAGTCTGATCACAGACTAACCAGCCAGTGCTGCTACTGCGGCAGACACAGGCACAACCACCTCTACCGTCAAAGCCCTCTGTGGTACAGTATCCAACAGAGAGAGAGACAAAGAGAGGGAGAGAGAGAAGACCACTTACAGCAAAGCTTCCTGTAGAACTAAGACTGTATACGCAAAAGCCTCTGCTGCTATTGGCATGACATGGTGATGCCAAACGATTTGATGTGAACGGAGAGGTCTCCTGAGTTCTGTCATTGTGGTAGGAGGAGATACATGCACATGTCATGTACGGCCTTATCCACTGGCACATTGTACATACACACCTATGAAGCTGACAATGGCCAGTGGGAACGAAAGAGTGTCTAAACCCAGCGAGCTCTGACCTGTTCTCAAAGCTCCTTTCAATTAAAACTCAAGCTTTTCCTTTCTTTTTTTTCTTTCCCCTCTTCCACTTCATTGGCACAAAATATTAATTACATTAATTATAGTTCACACTCTCCCAGTTAATTGTTCAGCAGTGGAGGATTTCAGAAGGCCTCAGCTGAAGTCTGCGAGATGAACACAGACAGGAAGGGTGTGGGGCAGGGGGAGAAGCGGGAGGAAGGGGAGGGGGCTCTAATGCCTCTCTACTGTCATTGGACTGTGAATCCCAGATGGGACTCCCATCATGCACTGCTTGCTCTGTCGAGAGGTGACTCGTCCACCCCCTGGGTGTACTGCCTCCTCCACCCCTCAACCATCCTATCCTCCTCTCTGTGTTTTCTCACTGCTTTAAATGTCCTTCTATCACTAAGACACATAATACTTTCTTTCATGAGCCATTCACTAGATGAACTACGGATGACCTTATGACCATGAGTAAAACATATACATATATTGTTTAATATACAATGATCTTCATAACGATCGAGCAAATGAGTTTACGAAAACAATATGTGTGGGTGAGAATGTTTATTAGCACAGACTGTTATCTGGTTAAGCAGAGAGAGAAAAACATGAGCTGGCAATTTGCTTGCTACGTAATCTCTCAACCCCTACATCTGTGTAACAAATGCATTGTAGACTCCCCAGTTTACAATAAAAGGGCTATATTCTGTCTGTATCCCTCCAATTAAACAGATAATTATGCAAATGTAGCCTTTCCTGAGTCAGCGAGTGGGCAGTGGAAACTGAGAGTCCTAAAGGGTCTACTACCGCATTCACATAGGGCAGTCTATGATGGAACAGCACACACACACACACAACACACACACTCCACCTTTAATTATCAGAAACAAGAACTAGACAAGAAGAATGTCAATGGCCACCAGGAGGAAATGAGGATCTTCATGCCGACTAGGCTCATGATTGCATTTAAATGTCACTAAACAGGTCTACCGCACATTCAGTATCACCTGAAGACGCATGCTTAAGAGTTCTTGTAAGTCAATACAGCAGGGTCTTGTTAGTCAAATATTCCTCCAAATCCAAGAATAATTTCAATTTGTCTCAATCATTTCACAGTTTACAATGGAACATTAAAACACTTACCTACCTACACCTACCGAAATACTATTCTCAGTGGTACATCATGACTAAACTACTACTGTTCATCAGGCCAAAAAAGCAGTCTTGTGTGATGACTGTGACAACTTAAGAAAAGGCCTGCCAGAGTCAAGAGATTCGAGACAAATTCCAAACTATTCAATATGCACACCACTACAAAATGCTAATAGAAGAGACAAAGCAATCTGCTGACAGGATTCCAATATGAGGGTTGTTAGGAGTCAGACAGAGAGAGAGAGGGAGCTGGATGCTTGAGTGCTCTAATCCCACCTGCCTCCCTTGTGCACTAAGGGGAAGAAGGGGAAACAGGCCCTCAGGAAGCTCAATATCTGCATCTGCTTGACCACATCTCGGCCTTACACATACAGCAAGCCTCAATGGCGGACAGGCAGGCAAGGTAAGAAGGCAGGCAAGTATGCAGACTGGCAGGCATGCAGGCAGGCTTGCAAGAGCTGCTGGAGCTGGAAGACAAGAGCAGAGCAGACCTCTCCTTGCAGACTTCACACAAGGCAGTAGATCCACTGAAACATTCATAAGGGCGGGCAGCGTGGCGGCATGGAGACAAGCCCCAGCCTCTGATCGACAGGCGAGACCCCCGACTGGGATGGACCCCCAGCTGCTCTTTAAAGAGGGTGTCTGTGACGAGTCCCCTCACCCTGGCCATCAGCCACGGGCTCTGGGGGTCCTAGGCTCTCTGGCTGGGCTGCCCGTGGGAGGGCCGGGCCAGTCATGCTGTGGAGCTCCTACAACTGAGTTGTAGGAGCTCCACAGCATGACTGGTAAGGCAGGGGTGATGTGAAGGTGAAGCCCAGGGTCTCCTTTGACACACACAGTTTATTTCTCAGTGACTAACAGAGGGCTGCTTGTGCCTGCGGAAAAGTAATCACAGAGCTGACGTGTTTGGATTGGAGGGTGGCTGGGCCTGCCCGCTGTGGAAGCAACTAACAGGACTATTACTAACACAGGAAACATTCACGGATTAAAAGAGCAGGATGTTATCATAATAGGGCTAGGTGTCTATGATGTGTACTATGTTTGCACAGTTTAACTCACTGTAAACTTGGAAAGTGACATTAATCCATAGTGAATTCATGCACATCTCAGAACCTCAGCAGTCCTGTTTCCCACTGCTATGAGGATAGCAACTAAGGCAGCTCATTTACCCGTTCTTGTTGATTCTAATCAGCACCATTTACCTGAAAATTGTGAATAGAGGTGCCAGACATGTGCCATTACAACATGAGTCACAGGGGAGACTGACTGCTGAAATCTCCACCTTGTCTCCAGCACACTTCCTGTGTCTCACTATTTCTGCACTATATCTGTTTCCTTTCCTCAGCATAACCACCATCATCCTATTACAAGGAAAGAGCCTGAAAAACAGCAGCGCTCAAAATCAAGACATGCCCGATCTCAGACACAGCTCAGAAAACACAACTCAGGAAAAGTAGAAAAGAAACAGGCCCAATCGGAGCCTTTTCATGGATGAGTGAAACGTAGATAGTTGTGTTTCAGTATACCTCTCTGCACTCAGAAAATAGTCAAAATGCAAGAATAGTGAAAAGCTGCTCTCATTCACAAGAACAAAAGTTGTGTGCAAAATTGAGATTTGTTTTGTGAAGTGTGGGTGAAGGTGTGAGTTTTGCACAGTTGGGTGTCAGTTGCTAGTCCTTCCATAACCCCTGTCGGACTGCCTGGCCTAGTGTTCATCCAGCCCCTCCACACACTGGACTGTGGAAGAGAGGGGACGAGACAAGGCCATAGTCTCTCCCACACATGTACCTTTGAACCACAGCTCTCCTTCATGATCACAGCATTGCAGAAACAGAGCAAGGCCCCATTACTGTGAGTGGCAACTACACTTCCACAGGCAATCTAAGACACCAATTACACAGAATTTTAAAGTGTCTAATTGAGGCCCTTCAGTCTGAATATGTTAGTGGCACTTTTGATTCCAAAATGAAGACAACATGTTCAGCTATAGCACGCTGCTACTCTTCAAGGGATGTGTGGTGTTTAATGGCAGGCTCTGGTGCTCAGGCTCTGGCTGAGTTCTCATTTCAAACCACCACCCCCTGGAGGGATAATCCTTATTTTGTTGCAGTGGCTTATTACAATGCTAGTGGTAAACTTTGCATTTAACCACAGGCCCTGCTTGATGCGAGAAAAACCCTCTGGAGTAAGTGTCAAGTCTGCCATATATCAAGAAACCACATTTAATTTGTGGAGAAAACTTAAAACCCATCCCTTCAATGAAGCACTAGGAATCATGTACAGTTAACTGTTTATCTGTTAAACTTGTAAGTGCAAAATTGCATCACTTCCAAGTAATAACTTAATGGATGACAAAATATTTTTATATAAACCAAAATAAAAAATAACATGACAGGTTATTTAAACAGAGACGACTCTCATTCTGGAAAATGAAATCAAAAGCCTCTCAAATTACAGTACTGATGAACTTAGTGTGCCTTGAATTTGACTCTCAGTGCAGTGCAGCGTCCAGGCTGTTTTGCTCTTATCTAGTATGGGTCACACTGAGACTTCCACTACTCCAAATCCCAAAACAGACACCAGACTCTCATTAGGCACCCCATGTTGGAAAGCATGAATTATGCAGCACACTCAGTACACTGGCCAGCGTCTGTACATTCACCAGTGTGTTTGATCTCGTCAAGTTTAGCTCAGATTTCTGCATTTATTCTGCAGCGTTTAACTAAGCTAGTTCCCCCGAATGCACACAAGGGTGTCACAGGCAGTCACTACCATTTGATGGGTATAAATATGGGAGCATTTGAAGACTAACCCAAAAGACTAGTGAGGCTATATAACTTGCATCGAGTAGATCAGCTAATGAGAAGCCAGCCCTGGTCTTTGGCATCATAAACATTTTACCAAATGTATTCCAAAGCCCCCTGGAAAAGCATCTTGAGATTTCTTCTCCTTCTGTATTGCACTTCATCTCATTACTAGAAGTAGTGAAAAACATTCTAGACTTACTTTGAAGAACTTTGAGCTGTGCTAAACCAAAAGTCAAAGAGGTGAAAATGGGTGCATTACTATTTCGCTAGGCAGTTAAAGAGTACGCCCAACGAATATCGCACAGGTGTTGCAAATTTGTGTTGTCAGGGGGATACAACAAAGTGACAACACTGAGTGAAGTGAATGAAAGATGACAACCTAAAACTAAAAATCACATGTTTGATACTTGCTGCTTTGTGGTGTGCTTGTCAGTGTGACACTGTCTGAGAAGAAACCCGGGCCCAATCTTTAACAGTGCATCAACAGCCATGCATCAACACTTCCTATCACTCAGAAAAACACTCTGGATGTTTGGAAATGCATTCGGTCTGTGGTCCACCTGACATGCCTACTTAATAATCTGTTCTCATGTGAGTAGAAATCTAAACAAAAAGACAGCAGAGCTGTGGAGTGAGAAAGCAGAGGCCAACTCTGATGGGCAGAGGTGGGAACTTCAATATTATGGTCTCCTCCTTTCAGACACGATTCATAGAGAACTTTGTGGTTGGCCCTCCAATTGGCTACAAAATTCGTTGGATCCTTTTTTATATATATATTAAGAAGAGAATAATATGTTTCACTTAGCAACCAATATCCAATCATGTATGAATCCCAGTGATTAACAAAGGGAAATGGACTTCAGAGTCGTCTGGGACAATAATCAGAGGGGAACAGCGCTTAATGCCAAGCCATCATGTTACAAATGAATTGATTTGAAAAGAAATGGGATATTGGGGGGGGGGGGGGGAAATATACACATTTCAAGCTTAGCTTTATTGAAGGTCAGAGTAGCCTACTTGCAGTGTGGCCAATCTTCCCCTTAAGTCATTTTGCTTTAATTTCCACATCTGATACCACAAAAAAAGTGGTCCCTGTAAGAAGGATAAGCTTAGCATTGGCCAGAGCTAAAAATAATAAGTCTTAGATGTTAAGAGACCAGGGTTTGTTCTCCCAAGTCATTAGCTGAGATAGCCGTTACTGACTTCTATTCCCTTAGAGAAGGTCTGGAGGAATGGAACACCGGTTGTTCTTGCCTTCAAAGTCATTGAAAGTGTGTGGCTTCCTCACCATTTAAGCACTTTTCAAGGTACATTTTGAAACAGACAACCAATTCCACAGTACTGTGAGTAGGCAAGTCAATACTGTGAATGGATTGTGATAATGTTATTAAAAACACTCAGGTTGTGGTTGATAGGATCGCAGCATTCAGTCATACATTTCAATCAAAAACATATTATCTAAGAAGACTCAAGATGCACAAGCTTTATACAGATCAGAAAATCACAGCCCACTGGAGAGATCACCATTCTCTCTGCGAAAGCAACACTGAGGAAGATACTGCAAGTTGTAGTATAGAGAATCCACAGAGGAAGTTAAATAGTAAACAAGAATAATTAATATTTGTTGCTAGAGGATAATCCAAAAGGATTAAGCGGTGAAAAACTTTGATTCCGAAGAACAGCAGTAGCAATAAGAACCACAATGTGTCTAATTTGATATTTTGGAAGGTTTCTCCTTAATTCACAACGTATTGCTCAGTGACAGCACACTTGACATACAGCCACTCAGTTTGCCCGGTTGACGGCAATGAAGTTAAAAAGTTAGAGGCTATAAAAGTGATGTATGTGACAATGGCATTTCATCATGTGATGTACGGTTGTACCATCTTCCAGATCTTCTGTGTTAGCCAGGGACCCAGAGGAGCCTCGGTATCTCTATGATAAACTCATCTGGCATGATTTATTAACTAGTGAATCACACACTGCTCTCACTCCACAACACACACACACACTTTTCCCCACAACAGAGTGGAGTAGCAGCTCCATAGGGACAGGCAAAGTCATTAGCACCTTAAAACTTTTTTCCTGCTTTTACAACAAGGTATTAATTTAAAACTTTGTCCCAAAACAAAGGATCCTATCAAAAACTTTCCTTGCCATTTTCAGTACTCTTATATCGGATATCTTACTGCATCAATGCAGAAGGTCAGGTATTATACTTCACTGCAAATCCTTTGTTTGTTTATTTGTGTGTAATCAATCTTTTTTTTCAGGGTCTTGATGAGCCCTATTATCAGTTTGATGGTAGCTAAACTCCTTTGCTGGTCTAAAGTGACCTTGCAGAGGTTGGACTACAGAGTAAAGCAGCTGTCTTATCACATTGGCCCTGTCCTGGTCTCTAGCGGTCCACAGAGTGCACTGCTGGCAGTGGACGGCACAAAGAATGCTGGCATCATTTCATTCTTTGAACCTCCATCTGCCACGACTCTGACCAAGGGGCTACTTCTTATTTTAGACCGTCTATTCACATCCTCGTGTCCGTGTCCGCCCACCCCGTCCCATTTAACCATCCCTCCCTCCAGTCCACTCTTCAAACGCAAACTTTGTTTCCCAAGGCAGAGATGCGCTGCACTCTACGAAGTAGACTAGAGGCAGCGGTGTCCTTTCTCAAACTTTGCCAGGTGAAGGATGGCCGACTTGCTCTGCTCTAATGGACAGAAGGCTAGCTTTTGTTCTGGAGCACTCTCACACAGCAATTTTGAGGAAATCCCTGGCAGCGAGTCAGAGAGAAACATTCAATCACGCAGATCACTTTACAATGTGCCACAGTGTGAAATATTTCAAATGTGTAAGCGTTAATAGAACAGTCTTCCAACTCTAATATCTTATATGACATGACTGTCCATAGTAGGCCTGGAGATTCTACCAGCTACAATTGGGAATTACAATGTATACATTAGCATGTACTGTAGGTTCTGAATAAATAAATAAGTTTGACTATGTTTATGCAGATATCTAAGGAAACTCAAATATCACATTTTAACATTATATGTTCTGTGGTAGAGTAGATATATTTCACGTATCAATTGCAGTATCAATTACAGTGCATAACCGTTTCATGTTGCTTCATAATTCAATTTCCTATTTCAATTCAGTTTATTTCTTTATTGAAATGCACTGTTGTATGAATGCAGATACAACATAGCAGTCAGGAGTCTAAAACCGCACCCTCGCCACACACACACACAAACAACACACACAGTCCCTGCACCACATGGCTGTGGTTTTGTAAAAAAATGCATCACATTTTCATTCTACTTCAGCTGCTAGACAGGCCAGACTCCAGACCACAACATGTTGTAATGATGGATGGCTTTCATGTTAAAGATATCTGTGCAACCCCCAAAGAAATACATTCTAAGTGACATTTATGTAGTACCAAGGGGAAACGGGCCATCTTAATTGAGTGCATATGGAGCCTGGGTGAGATCTGGCTCACAGATGATGGCTCTGAAGCGCTTGTGTAATTTTACACCAGATAAAAAGAGTGTGATATGCATATCCAAACATTTAGGCCACAACAAAGGCTTTTTATTTAACTTCATGAGGTTTTGCATTTGGAAATATTGTGTTTTTATTCACAGCCTGCTTTTGATCTTCCAATGATTCTTTCAATTAATAAAGTGTAAAAGCAGCTAATTCAATCTACCTCTCTTAGTGCAAAAAAACAACACTAGAAACAGTTCCTGTGAGTTTGCAAAGGGGGCAGAATATGTGATGACAAGCTGACAGCATTTGGAGGCTGTGCTTCAACAATGTGGCTTTTTTACAGTCTTGTTGGCGGGGTATGCTAAGTGTAGATTCAGAACCAAATCAAGCAGTGAAAGTTTGCCAAAGAAATGTCTGGCAGACAACATGTTTCTCTCCTGCTGGATGAATCTCCACGGTAGGAAGATACACCTAAGGCCATTGCTGTACCAGAACAGTTGACTTTGACTTTTTGGTGGTTGTACTCTCACAGGTGGGACTTGAATGAACTGTAATCATTATATGATTAAGGGATCTATGAAGGCTGTTCCTAATATCTTATGACCTATAGGCTGTTACGTATTCATCAGATCAATATACTGTACAATGATTTTCCTCTTGAGTACCGAGATGAAAGAGCAGCTTCTGTAAATACTTAATATCATTTTGAAGAATGTTAGCTTCAAAATGCATTTCCTGCAATGATAATTAACAAAATATGACAATATCATTAACAAAAGTCACCAAGTTGATGCCAAATTGCATTTTACACCAATCAATATTGAGGAGTAAACCATCTGTGAGCTGTTTGGGGGGAAAAAGCGTCACACTCATGCCCTCCTCATCTTGAACAATACTTGTTTTCCCACTGTCCCCTGGCTACACTGTGCTGATATACTGTTAGCCCTTTCTAGCTGTTCAAGAAGACAGAAACGCATAGCTTCTGAATTGTTCTGTACATTGAGATTACTCGCTAGAGTGTGCATTGTAACCCCAGGAGGTTGTTCGAAATTTAAAGAAGTGTAGATTAATAAATCATAATCCCCAACCCAGAATTTCTCAGTCACCTTTTTTGTTGTGCGTAACACCTCTATTCTCCATGGACTGGGCACAGTGCGACGCATAAGATCCGTGCTGTCTCGGCGGGCTCGGCATCTCCATGCAAAGCCTCCCAGATTCTGTCCTATCAAAGCGGGTTGTGAGACCTAGCCGCAGAGCGTAGGTAGTCCCTTGCCATACATGCTTAGCAGCCTCTGGGACTAGCGCTCCAGGTGCTCATTGACTTGCATGAATGCTGAGTTTAGTTCTCACGCTAACAATTGCAAAAGACTGATCAGCTACTATTGATTTGTGGCAGTTGATGCTCTTGTTTCTCATCCAATAGGAAGATTACCACACAATTGATTGCAAGGAAAGTCCACATGTAAAAACATATAAACGAGAAGTAGATACGGTAGCAATCTTCGTTGGTCCCAACTCAAGTAGGAAGGATACTTCCTATTAAGGTGAGATTCAGATTTGATACAGCAGATATAGGAGATTCTTTACATCAGCATTCATCTGTATATTAAAGGTAAAGTTCCACAATGTGGTGAGTGAGCAGGTCTGAAAGTATGTGATCAGGGCTCTGAGACTGTAGACAGTTTTCACCCCTGAGTGCTGCAGAGTAACCCTGATACTGTACAGTAGGTGCCCAGAACAAGATGCCGTCTGATTTCAAGGACACAAAGGATCCCAAGGTACTTGTTGAAGAGGAGGAATATTATTAACCCTGGTGGCTTGGCCTCCCATTCCTTCGTACTTCAGAGGCATAACCATCAAACTATTACATTAGAACATTTCTTTGAATTTGAAAGCTAATTTGACTTGGGGAAATTGTTCAGAATAAGGTCAAAACAATGGCACAACAATGGCGGAAATGGGGCATTTTAAAAATATCTAGACAGGGAGAAAAGTTTGGCAACACAAACTGTACTTTTTTTCTAGGGCAGTGTACACCAGCATGACGAGACACTTGTAAAAAAGGAACAAGCACACTTAACTCTTGAAAAAAGCTAAATGAGAGATGATATTGAAATTCACAACTTCTTCAACGTCTTTATAATTAAGCTTAAAAGTTGCATTGTATGGTCAGCTTTGAAAAATACAATAAAATGTTTGTGAATGTTACTGTTTTTCTTCTGCCTTACCCAAAGCTCTCTTGAGTGAAAAATACATAAAAACAGGTGACATACTGTACAGTATACAACAATTCATACGTTTAGCAATACAAGTTTATTTAAACTGAAAAATACTTTAAAATCAGATCTGCAATAGTAATTGACTTCGGTAATCCTTTTTTTACAACAGCTACAAAATCCCCCCAAATGTCTTTGGGACATACATTTTATCTCACCGAAGTCTTTTACCCCCTAGACCCCATAGATTAAACTCTGCTACTGTTAGTGGATATAGTGATTGCGATAGAGTGAACCTGCACAAACTCTGTCAGAGTAGTGTGTCTTTCCACTTGTCTTTGCAGTATAGGACATGGCAGTATGACAATATTCTGTCTGCCATCCTCAGTGACACAAGACTCAGGAGCTCCACTATAATTAACCCTGGCTGGTCTCCAGCCCAGGTAGAACAGGCGAGAGGGGCCAGGGACTGCCAGCGTGTCTGGCAGACGCCATCAATTCCCAGAGCTTGGAGTTGAACCTGCACGGGAGACACGTTGACACTCTCTACCACATGCCTACACAGTGGACTCAGCAGAGCACTCCAGCCAACAAACCCATCTGTGGAACTCATTATTAGATCATCACTAAATGACTCAAGCAGGTCCCTCTATTCTCTCTGCCTATACAGAAATCGGTTACGTTTAATGTAGCTTAAACACAGCATCCTCGTCCGATAAGTACACTGACTCACGTATAGTATCAACTTCATACTGAGAAAGGTGGCATAGGTCAGGTTCCCTGTCATTGGCAGATCATGCTGTTTGGCAGATCATGCTGTTTGGCAGATCATGCTGTTAAAAGTATCAACATAATGTAACTTAATCCAAAAACACTGCCTTTAATAAATGTGCCTCAGAGTTTCTTTAAAGAGTTCTGACATTGTAGATATCATCTTAGCTGTCCAGGGATAAAGGGAATCCATAAGCCCCTCATTGTCTACAGTTTGACCAAGTGCTTGGCACATAAAACCCACACACCTTCTGCCAAAAACTGCTGGCTCGCACACAAGTCTGCAAATATATTTTCTTTCCCAGCTCTGAAAAATGATTTGAGTATAGATGGTCAGACGACATGCAGAGATTATAATTTTTTTATCTGATACAAAAGTTTTGTGGAATCCTAAAAGATAATGGATACAATTTATCCTTCCATATTCCTGCTCCTGGCAAAAATAAAACCACTTGTTTTATACACATTGTATTTTTCTCAGGTACACATTTGACTACACGTCAATTAACATAAATATTATGATTTAACACTGAACCTTTTTTATGAAAAGAGACAGTATTACAGTATATTTTGTATTTAAAAAGCAAGTGTCACATGAAAAATTTAACTGCAAATGAAACACTGAGGATATAACCCTTTTTTATAATTGTTGTTGTATAAATTGTTGACAGATTCATTGCTCTTTCTGCCTAAGGAAACTTTGCACCAGCACAATTACCCAGCCTAACTCTCCCTCTTCAGTGTTGCTTCCAAGTGATTCATGAAGTTCTTACGTACAACTAAATGAAACAAGTAGATACTCCATATCCTACATTACAACCCTTGCTAATGTATGTTTTCTGCTTCCATCTCTGTCATTAGCACTACAAATATACATAGCTGCTTGCTAAATAATAGTGCCAAGCTCCATGTCCTCCTTTGTGATTGTATAAAACAAATCACTCGTCATCTGAAGATCTGAAGTAATTCAATGCAATATACCACAGGTGTATTGACAATATATTACAAACGCCTAAACTAAATGAATTACTTTTTATTGTAGGGGTACATTACATGACCGTAATGTCTCTAAAAACTTCAGGAAGTCAAAAAAACGAATGGACTAATTAGCCTCAAAATGACCCCTGGAGCCCCTTCAAGGATTTTGGTCCTACTCTTATCTCCCCATTTGAATTCCAAGGGCTTTCTTTCCAAAGAACCTACAGTACAAGCAGCTACAAAGAGTATAAGAGGATTTTAATTAATGAGAAGAAAAATATTCAGCTAATCCATACTGACCTTTCACCTTCATTGCAATTTAAAGTTCATGGCCATTTTAAATTCATTTTCTATAAGCTTGAATGTCTAAAGACATACAAGAAATAAAGAGAAGGTGAGATTTGTTACTGAATTCCTGAAGGACTGTTCCAGCAATGCAATTCGAGCTCTGTGACTTTCTGTGCTCTGGGCCTTTAAAGCAAAGACACACATTTTCTAAATCTGACACTGACATCTGCAATTTCTTCACCAGCAAGTTCACATTGTAATCAGACTAGTAGTCTGTTCTCCCTGTTTTGAACTCTTTTAGTAAGAGATGCTAAATGCATATAACCTGTTTCAGCTGTCATTAAATGTGCTTCTGTTCTACTTCCCGTAATTGATCACTGCGGTTTGAGTTTAGAAATAACAAGAGATGATACAGAGCATTTTGTTCTTAAGTGAATGCTTAGTGACATAAGTCATATAATACATCATTAAACCCAGACTGTTGTTAAGGGTCAAACTGAATCAAAATGTACTACCAGAGTTTAAACCACCTACAGTAGCACTCTCCGAGTCAGCTGGGCACAAAATACCCTTCTGTTCCCTCTGTCACCTCCTGGTACCTTCACGCTATGTGGACGGATCTTGGAGGGAGGGGGAGGCAGAGGGAGGCAAGGGAGAGAGAGGAACCAGGGGGTGAGACCGAGGAGGATGCATAAATTAGCCAAACCACTTAGGTGATTTCAACTAAAATTAGCAGGCCTGCCTGTGGGCTCCATCAATTCTCAACTTCCTCAAACTCTGACATGCATGGGGGAACTTTCTCCCTGCGGCCCCTGTGTCTAGGAGCCCCTCTCCTTCCTTACCCTCGTATCATCCTTGTTCCCGCCACGCTCCGGCATGCAGAGATCCAATCAGGGTTCCCCTTTACAAATCCGATACATCCACCATGGACCTGTTCTTTATAACACATCCTAAAAGATTCCCCCTGGTTTACACCTATGGAATGACAGCACCATACAGAGTTCATGACTTTGACCTCTACAACAATGTTTAGAATGAGGGAATATACTCATATATTCTTTGTACTATACATTAAAGTTTTCTATTGTCTCGGTTTACTAAGAGATGAAGAGTTACTGAACATAGCTAAAACAATTAAACTATTTAATTAGTGAAAAAAACTTGTTTTATGTGGTGTGTTATGGTTTGTCAAAAGAAATTTTATTAAAAAGACCACCACAACGCTTGCTTTACTGAGTTACTGAATTAGCTGTGGTTATGTGAGTTGGTGTGCCAAAGGCAGAATATGACAAATAATATTGGGAATAGTTTTGGGGGGATTTTGAATACAAGTGCAGACTAAACCAGAACTAGCCACGCCCATAATTACATGGAAATATTGAGATAAGTGCTCAGGACTTACTACACACAGCATTATTCTCATAATTTCAGGCTCTAACAGGTATCAATAGTTTTTGTTGACACACAATGAGCAAATACACAATATTTCGATAGGCACATTGGATATACATTTCAATGGGTACCTGTGATGATTATCACAGAGGGTTCCTGTTACTATGTCGACGGATAATGTAACTATTACTTGCTCTATTAATTTAACTGATTGGATTAAAAAGATCTCTAGCCTTGTGTGAGACTAACATGCAATTTCCTCTCTAATCGAATGACTTATGGGGCAACATTTATCTACACCTGGTCCCACCTGGCACCCTTTTTTTACCCTTACCAAATGCCCAAACCGTCAGGTGGCCAACCTGCCATGAACAATCAAATGCACATTTTATGGTTAGCGAGTATAAACTTTATCTCTGGACAGCGACAAATATGGTTAAAATAATTCCTATACAGTAACTATTTATGGTCAACTGTACACTACTGTATTCAGACAACCGAATGACTCCATTAATCAGAAAGGTAAGTATAAGTAATCTGCACATAAAATCTATCTATGGACAGAACAAAATCACTGGTGTCAATGACAAATGTTAAATATCATATTTTGAAAATAAATATATTGATTGTTCTGTGTAATGTTTCAACAATGTTTCAACGGTATGTGTTTGTGAAATCAAGCAACACTAACTTTCATGTTTATTCTATCCTGGTTAAATTGCTTACAAAATACTGCAGGAGGAACACTGTATTTTGTTGCTAACCAGACAGTGGCTAATCAGTGAACAGACAGCAAACGTACACAGATCATGCGCACACAGACATGCACACACATACACACAAATACAAACGCACACATGCATATAGAGCCTTACTGTAGAACAAAACAAAGCAACCTATAAAAAGATGGCGCACTGACTCAGTAATCAGAGATGCAAACATGCATAAAAAAGTGACTGTTCATATTTGCTGCCTGAGCGCCTACCCAGACCCACAGACAGATGAAGACATTTCATAGAACGATATAGCACAGCTAGCCAAGCAGACTAAATTGACCTATTCCTTAATCGCTTTTAATGAAGACAATGTGAGCCTTGAGTGCCGTTGAGACCTCCAGCACTAGTGCAACCCGTGCACCAACACTCACAGACTGCAACACAAATTAAACACAGCAGAGATGGTGAATTACAATTCTAAATAGAGAATTCCAAATCACCTCTTCCAATGCCTACCTTACCCCCAGCAGACATTCTCTAATTTGTCCAATTACTGGGACTAGTGTTCCAATTAAAATGTCATATCCAAAGGAATTTAATTTGAGATGAAAACTGCCAAGCATTGCTGACTGGTAGAAGATGAGTATTATCACAAAAACCTTACAGCTTTTTTCATCTTTCCTTTCGCTAGGAAATTATGTTCTGAATTTTAAAAACAGCTACAGTGGTGTTCTACAAATAAAAACATATATATGAAAGGGAGGTACATGTATATTTTAAATAGTTAACCTATCAAATGAAATCAAAATATGATAAGACAAAATATATTTGCAAAAGTGGTCGTAAACATGCTCAACAAGTCCCTTAACATGTCAACAAAAATCTATCCTACACAATGCTGTGCGCGTTTGTTCGTGCCCTTATGGGGCTGCATATTTAGAGATGATTTGCTAGTGTGTCCATTCATCCTCAGTCCCGTGCAATGATGAGAGCCTGTGTTTTGTCAGCTCCAGCCGTGAGCCAGCCTTGGGATACCACTGAGACAGAGGGGTCAACTTAAATTAAAACCTTTTGATCACACCACTGTACAACATCACAGTTGGCCGCCTCTTTCTTGCCATTATGCAACCACTAACATCTGTTACTTTTCGCAGTCTTCATGTTCGGCCTAAGAGCTCCAATGTTATGCAATAGGTTAGCGCAAGAGATTAAATCAGCATCAAAAATAAGATGGGCAGCACACAGCCAGTACCTGCCTGGCTGAAACAGACTAACTATATATTGTGTGAATGCCCAACTTTTTCAATGATCCATAAATACAAGATCCACGTACATACATTTGCTTTTTCATCATGCATGTTGAACTAACTTTGGTTCAGTACTTTAAGCGTGTAAAATGAAATCATTTTGTCTCAACCTCCACTTTCTATTGGGCCAGAACTGTTGAAAATGTATGCAGACAAATGTTCTCGTCTCTTTGGGGAATGACCAGCGGAGGACATTTCTCAGGGAATATGCGAACATTCTTTATGCCGCATAACATTTCAAGCAAACCTATTGTTTGGAGCTGACAAGGTGCTCCATGGAAGCAGATCGGCTGTTACATCAAATTCGCCATTATGACCTCCGCCCTAGTTTCAAGAGTGAAAAAAGAGAGCAAGTGGGAGAGTGAGAGAGAATGAAGAAAAGAGAAGTTAGAGAAAGGGGACTTCCAAGGACATCTCCAACTTTCTAATGGAGTCTCCAGAAGCAGGAATGGGGCTGGTAACGAGGAGGGCAGGAGGAACAGCATCTCCCTCTGGAGGCAGTGACCCCATCCCTTTCTGACTTCCACTGAGGCTGGAGGCCAAGGGCAGCAAGACATCAGGCTGCTCTACACTGTTGGACAGGCTGGATGGGTCATCTCCCATCATGGACCATCTTCACAAAATAAGCATTCATTGTAATACATAAAATTTGCACAGCATATGAGATGGAAATTTGACTTAAATTAAATCAATAAATATATAGAGTAGGCTATGTATATATAAATATATATTCTTATTTTTTCTCAGTTCCAGCCTAACTAGCTGCATAAAGACGAGCTACAGTGACAATGCCTTCTCCATATGTCTATGGGCATCATCAAAAACTATTTTTGCTCTTTATTGGTAAATCATCAACTTCCATATGAAAGTAAAACAAATGACAGACGTTCGAGCCCCTTGGCGGACCGTCGAGTGGGCAGGACAGCAAAGCCAGGCGGCCTGACGAATGCTCAGCCAAGCCAAGCTGGAATGGAAGTCAAAGACACTCCTCCTCAAACAAGCCCACCGGCTTTCAAAGAAGCAGCCATTAGTGAGTCCTCATCAAGCAGAAGTAGGGGCCTGTTTGTTATCCCAGTGGGCCGGGGAGAGCGGCTGGCCACAATACGTCTGTGGGAGGAGGAGGAGGACTACAGAGATGAGCCCTGGACCCAGTGGTGTCTCTAAGCACAGTCAAGCCGCACAGCCTAGGCACACTCAATTCCCAGCCCAACTGTCACTGCTGGCACTGGGTTCAGCCCCTTCAAGCACATAATCTGTGCTCGTATGGCTGTTAAGCACCACACCTCCCAGTCCCTCACTCAGCCCTTGCCATGATATTGTCTCTCTGTGCTGCCTCCTCTCTATCATCAAGCCACAAAAGGTTACGGCACGTTTAGCTTGCTCCGACAAGCTGCATCTTGGTAAACAACATGACACCTTTACAGTGTGGACTGAGTTCAGGATACCTCACATGCTGTATCTCACTCATTAACATTTTAATTGAGCAGTGAAACAAGATCTCGTAAAACGCAAACCCAGTGCATTTCTCCCGGTGCTGAGAGTGTGTAAGTGTACAGTACGCTAGTGGGGGAGCAGGTGAGCAAGACCAGTGCGGTGCAGAGTGAGACTCCCGCCAACCAGAGGATTGCTACATTAATCTCAGTGAAAACAGAGGGGTCCGAGGCAGCCCTCTGCCATGCCAAAATCACCCATTGACGCTCATCTCTCCCAATGACAGAGCGATGAAGTCACATGAGTTCAGGTGAGCGAAAAATGGCAGCCTGCTTGATGCCCAGCCGGCTACTTTAATTGGGTAAAACAAAGTAATTTGATAGCAGCGTGGGGGGCACGAGGGGGTAAATGATGGGACAGAAGGTCACTGCTTCTCTTTTACTCTGTTGTGTGCCATCCACCAACACTCCCAGCATGCTCTACAGTTAATATTGAGATCTATTATACAGCAGTCTTTCACCATCTGCTTCTCACATGGTGAACTTGTGCTAGACTTCATAACATTGAATAAATAAAGTATCTTGGAATTTTCTGCGCACTCTGCATCAATACTAGTGCCATTATAATAAAGGACTCTTAAATTAAAAAAAAACTAGTTCCAAGGAATCAATTGCAAAATGGCCTTCTATGTAGTACATTTCTCTGTAGTGCTTTCTGTATACACAGCAGCAAGGAATAAAGTCTAGAAATAAACATCACCCTTTCCTTGGCCTGGTTGTCTAAAAAAACTACCTAGAACAGCTTTATCTCAAACATAACTGTCTTGTTCAATCTAAAATGGTGAGGTGATACAGTGTGTATATCACCTGTAGCCTCTTTAGGTCCATCTCAAACCTCCACCAGTGGATATTTTTAGCTTTTCAGGTAAAATGACAATTGAGTGGCTTTCAAGGCAAGCCTTCCAAGAAATGTCAGGGTCAGAAAACAAGAGTGGTGGATCCTTTGGTCAAGGCTGGATGGTGCATCATCAAACTGTGAAGATAACGCTGCTGTGAGATAAATCAGAGCAGGGCCCTAGCTGTACACACAGAGGCCCCAGCACTAAGTCTCGCTATAATCTCTGCCTCTGCAAAATCCCATACAGCAAATTATCTCTGTTTGCTTTATGATACCTTTTCCTGAAAAAAATTGTGTCGAAATGCCATTCATACCAAAAGGTCAGGAATTAAGAGTAGCTTCTTTCTTTCAAAAGACTTTAAGATGGGAGAAGGTAAGACTGGCAATTACTTACACATTCCCCTTGAATGTCACCCGTTTGTTCTCAGGACCACAGTTCCTTAAACAAATAACAAACAAAGAATATTTACCTGTGTTATCTGTGAGTGTACTGTAGTTGTGTGAGCACATGGGGGCGCATGTCAGTATGTGCGAGTGTGTGTTCTGATGCATGATACAACTCAACAAATGACCCTCTAGCCTGTGTGGGTTTTCTCCCAGGTGTGTCTGATGCATGGATCACGAGGAGCCGAGCGCCCAGGGCTGTGTTGGCACAGCCGCTCTGGGATCAGCACTCAATGTGGCCCTGCATTTGCATTGAGTGGAGGAACGGTTCACCTCCTCAACACACTCCACTCTGCATCAGAGGTCCAGTGGAAGAGCATGCTAGACTAACCCCCTGCGGGCAGAATCAGGTGTTATCTGTCTGACTGGGGACACCACCATCAATCTCTCCTGTCCACTCCTGCCTGGAATCAGATCAGCACAGGAAATGCAATGCGTCTGTGCTAATCAAGAGGACCAGATACACAGTGAAGCAGGGAAGAGCTATAGCATTTGCAATTCAATTAGACAATAATGTCAATATGTTTGCTATTCAATTTACCTGACTGAAATGTTCATGCACTCACTTTTCAATTGTTGAATCAATTGTGATATCAGAGATGTTGGGGAACTTGATATCCCAACAGATAACTTTCCCTAAATGAACCATCTCTTCCTTATATATTCACATGCTTTCATCACCACTGCTGGATTGTCAAGCAAAACCATTAGAAGATAACATGGTAAGTTCCAGGTACCAGGTATGATAATTATGGTAAGTCCATCTGTAAAATGTTTAAGCCTATCACAGTACACTGCAGACTCAGTAAATAAACTACCATTTGTACAGAAAACATGAGTGATGTTAGTGCTGTAATAGCACTGCCATTATAGCTAAATGTACAGTACATTACACATGCATCCTGTACATATTGAAGTAACCTTTCTGTCTTTCTGGTGGAACAAATCCTGTATGTTTTTTTGCCCCTGTGCCACTCGGAGACAGGGAGAAAACAAAAAAGAGAAAGAGGAAGGAAAGGAGAAATAAAGTAAGAGGGAGATGGTGAGGAGAAAACATGCAAGAGAGAAACCTATGTTGACACCTTGTCTAACTGATAATCTTATCGTTGAGTGATGGCTTGAGTTTGAAAGGCACTTTGTCCAATTAGGACTGTGCAGCAAATTTCCACCTGTCCCTGACAAAGATGAAGTGGCTCTTTCAGAAGACACTGTGGCGCGAAGCCAGGTAAGAGAGTCCAGACATTGCTTCTGGAGCAAGCAGCAATTAATGAGCATTGCAAGCAAAGCTTGTTTAATGCAGGATGACACAAAATGAATTAAAAATCCTTCTTTATTTTACTATTTTATCAATCAAGTAAATGATCTAAACAAACAACCACTATCTAAACATTTAAGTGAATTATTCAAAAGATTTCACTGAGTTCAATGTGTCTATAATGATAACTTCACCAATTCTACTAGACTTTCAGACAGACAAATGAAATCAACTTAGCTTGACAGACCCAATGCAAAGATAACCCACAATCAGCAATCAACACTTCCTGAGCAATCCCTTAAATAAAGATTTCCTTTCCTACACACAAACTTCCATCTGTCAGTATGTTCACGGTCAACCAGCATGATGATACTAAGCCTCAGAATTCCACTCCAAAATCTGAACATAAATGAGAAGCCTTATTGGTATGCCAAGAATGATCTGTTATCTGTACAACCCCATCCTCAACATTGACTGAAGACTTCCAACATCCTATTTTGGTGGATCTATTTCCGTCTGTCACTTAAAAATAGGCTTTTAATAACCCGACATGGTGTTAATTATTGCTCTTTAAGTACGACATTAGGAAAATAAAGTAGCAAATGCTGATCAATAACACATCTAAACTAATGTCTTTAGATGTGAACATGATTGGTGTTCCATGGATCGTACAAGACTAAGTCTTAGTGTCTGCCACAGTTCAGCTCAGCAGTTTTGACACATATTCATCAAGCTCTGTCTTGCACCTCGTACAGCAATCAATCCATATGCACAACAATCAAATATTCATTAGTAGCTTATTCATATTCAAATTCTGTTTTAGGGAGATAACAAAGGGATAAAATGATCGTTGTTGAAAATATGAACCAGAAAAAATGGTTTAAAATGTATTTCTTAGCATAAGTTCAGTATAAGAATCAGTTCTTCTCAACACTGTTTATCCACAGCCAATGAAATAAAATATTTGTGAAAGTTTAAACAACTGCTGTTGTTTTGTAGGGACCACCAACACAGACATTTACATTTAGTCATTTAGCAGACGCTCTTATCCAGAGCGACTTACAGTAAGTACAGGGACATTCCCCCGAGGCAAGTAGGGTGAAGTGCCTTGCCAAAGGACACAACGTAATTTTGCACAGCCAGGAATCGAACCAGCAACCTTCTGATTACTAGCCCGATTCCCTAACCGCTCAGCCACCTGACTCCCAGACAAAGCTTTCAAGGTTTAAAATTCATAAAGGATATGTCCAGGCTCACAGATCTACAGTACACTGTTTATGAAATCAAGTGCACACAATGTTTAATGTTGCATTTACTGCACTATGAAGAAAGTCTGAAGGTCAGTAAGGACCCCTGTCCTTGAACAATATGCCCCTAACTACTGATACATTTAAATAAGATCTAGCTAATAGTTTCCCATCCAATGTGATTCAACATGATTAATACTTGTGGGTATTGTTTAACCACTCCAGTTCATTGGCCTTCGGTAATTGGCAAAAAAGCTAAAGAGATGGGCTCCAAATATATTAATAATTAGTTGATTCTGCACTCTAAAAGATTCTGTCCAACCTCACAAGATTTTAATCAAACACTGAAAATAGTAGCTGATTGTAATCGGCACTCAAAAGTCACCAGGGGTGTTTGAAGAATCTGTCAAGCCTGAGAGCAGAGCTAATTCGATTAAGTGGCTGCAATACCTGGAGGGAATGGGATCTGTATCACTCACTTTCTTATTTATGAGATTAGGTCTTGCTTGTTACTCAATATAAATAATCAACCCGGAAGAAATTACACTTATTTTCAAGTTGTGTCATCTTTTTGTTTAAAAAAGTTTTTTTTTGTTTATTTTAGGTAAAAGAAAAATAAGCAGGATATTCCATTCTTATGTATCTACTATGACTTCTATTACACTAATTGAGTTATACTGTAGGAAAGAGTAAAGTTAGACAAAATCTTACAAGTTTTGCTGTTTTAAAGCATATCAAAACAAATAATAGCCAACACTTAACCTGTACATATACTGTTTTTATTAATATATGACTCTCAATCTACTGCAGAAAAAGAGACTACAATATACAAAGATGCAACTAAACTGGTCTGTTGGGACAAAGAAGATGTCAAGTCAAGTTGCTGAAATGACCTACTTTTTGATGCCCCTTTGAATTTCCATAGTTGCTTTTAAAACCATATTTAACATCTTGTAAAGGGACATTTGAGGAGGAAAAGCAATGACAATATTGCACAATATCCACATCAATTAGAAGAGACAGTTGGACCAGTGGGGAAAAACATGATTCTCCTCCCAGCCTCAGAAGTGTGTTCTACATGTTCTACAGGTGACAGAACATCATACACATTTTCCATTCTTTTTGACTGACCTCAGTCATCCCACACTCTAAACACATTCCATAAAAACATGTCCACCATGAGAACTGTTTCACCTGGAGTATAGTAAGCACTCAGAATAACAACAGTTAAGTGTCTCTTGGGTGTACTGTTGAAATACCATGGATTTGACCATGGATTTTACACTGTTACCTCTAGCTGTTTCTCTACTGTAATAACAGTAATGTCTGGGAGGGGCTCTATGCTCTACACATACAGTATCAGCGTTCTGCTTTTGAAAAAGGGATTTATGTTAGGTTTTGGTTGCAGCATGACCTGCCTGTAAGACTTACCCACACAATAAATGATTGCGGTAGAATCTTCAAGCAACAAAAATAACTTGCAGATGAAAAAATAAAGATACTGATCAATGTCACCTTTCTTTCACTTCATTTTGTTGAGTGTTTAGAGTATGTATATCTGCTAAAGTTCTTTACATATCCTCAAGGGTATTGGAACTGCTACAGGCCTGGCCCTGGATATGACATAAGAATTCCTTTGAATGATCCTTAGACCCTTTACACCACCTTCCCCCACATGGCCTCCACCAAGGGACCCACTTCACAGCTCAGTACTGGCTGACTCTTGTCAGACTACAACTTTACAGCAATGCTACTTACTCTGGGTCACAGTGTACCACATTAAATTTAGACTCCTTTAACACCCTCCAATAATGCATCTAGAGTATTCCGTTCATTACTATTCAGGCTTTTTTTTTGCAACCAACTTCTGTAAATGGGCCATGGATCTGAGCTGTCATTCACCACTGGAGATCTTGCATCAAAATCTGGTTCTTGTCACTAGCACTGACTTCCGTGCCAGCCCCAGTTGAGCCACTGGTGACTCTAAAACTCTCAAATGAATGGCCCCAGAAGGATAAACTTTGAGTAGTCCATAAATATGTTTAATCAATACAGTCAATTGGGTCAAACACAAACTTATCTCCATAAACTTTAGGACAAACAAACTTTTAAGTGACGTGTTTTTCTGAATGTAGTTTTTCTTTCTTAAAACATTTAACTGAGGTCTGTGAGCTTTGCATTTACAATACAACTCGTTTGTGTTTTTTGATAATAATGGGGTCCAATGGGGTCCATTTTTCTAAGAGCATTCCTGAGTGAAGGTAATAGGAGGGAATGTCTGGTACGCGTGGTGGTGTTCTGTACAAATAACAGTAGGTTGAGGACCGGAGGAACCACAGCAGTCCCAATGTAGTCTGAACTGTAGGAATCCTCCTACAAATCTCTATTGACAGCAACATGCCACATAAAACAGCATAGTAGACACTCGCTATCCTATTGGCTAAACAAATATTACTTGAATCTGACAAACAAACTTTGCTTAACACAAACTCTTTGAATGATCTGTTGTAAATTAACTTTATAGGGAAGAGAAGGGAAGGTAAGGTAAAGTGAGGTGAGACAGAGGTTTAAACTACATCTAGTAAATCCGATATGCCTGAATCAACCAGCAAACCCATTTTTAGATGGCAGTTTTTGCCGGTGGCTATTTGAACAATAGACTCCTTACTGATTTAATGACCTTGATAAGGCTAGTGTGAACCTGGTTGTTTTATAGTGGGCCTTAGACTAAAGCTAACACAAAGCATTGCAACAAATGACAGGTTTTAACAAGAGATATTGTTACATACTGTATCACCACTAAGTATTCAAATCAAGGAGGGACAGACCCCATTATTATGTCATGGGCTGTCTGCCAAGAAGTAAGAGACCCAAACACATTGCTCTCCAGGATCTACCTTGGCTGTCTGGATGGCAGGCAGGCGTCTGGCTACCTGCTGCTTGGTCCTCCTCAGCGAGCAGGGAAGTCTAATCCCTGGTATTTGAGAATGTCACAGCCTCACTAATGTTGCTGTCCAGTGGAGTAGTGTGAGCACCATGCCAGCTCAGGGCTTTCTGAGGCTTTGTGTAAAACCTTGTTTGGAGGCCTATGCTTCCCTGCGCCCCATCCGTCTTCTGTCAGAGCAGCCTAAACACATGCTGCCACTCCGGCTCCAAGTACAGCTGATGGACTCTTGTAGTAAAAGTCAACTTAGGTGTTCAGTAAAGGGATGGTTGTGTGCTGAAAGGTGTTTTCAGACCCATTATATGTAGCAGTAGAAATTATGAGCAATAGGAAGCATGCTGTGATGAATTAAGATGAGAGCAGGCTGTTAAGTGTTGTACTGACAGACTCACTCCTCAGACAGGTCAGACCACTACTTTTAAGAACAGTAATATTGACAGACTATTGAATGGGAATAGAAACGGAAGGGTGGACAGTGTAGGAAAAACAACAATTTTGTCAGCTACATGTTCAATCCTGCCATCTCAGGCCCATTTTGTGAAAAATGAATCATCCACACACTATGTTTACAAACAGCACATGATCGCCATTCATTTTGCACAGCAACAGACTAACAATTATTACCTTTGTCCCTCAATAACATAGTTTTTTGAGGTCTCAAAATTTTGATGATGAACACACACACACCAGCAAATGTGCATGGTTCAGGGCTGAGCACCAAAGCTCTCATCACATCTGCAGATTCAGAGCTTACATATGTAATTCTGAGGCTTCAACCAAGCTTCTGCAGCCGAGGCTGTCAACTTACATAACTATCTATTAATATTATAAATAAAGGGTATTAGTGTTCAGGGTTAAAGCAGTAAATGTTCTACATAAGGAATGAGATGTAGATAGATGTCTGAATGTGGCACTGTAATCCTGAAAATGCCTTACTGTACATGTGTGTCATGAATTGCTTAGCCACATTCTGTTGTTGTTTCACTTTATTCCAATCCTGCAATAGATTGGTGGTGCATATTAGAATGGACAATAAGTGTGTATTATTGTACACAGAAAGAGAACTATCACAGAGCATTCATGTTTTTATTAACATGCTAAAAAGGCTCATTTTGTTTGTCAGATCTGATCAAATGTAGAGTTTTTACCAGTGTAGCCTACAGTTAAGTGAACTTCACAGCAGACTCTCAACCTACAAAAAACAACAATACTTTAATAACATCACATCCTTTTTATATTTATATAACAGTACTACTGTTTTACTTTTTTTTTTTATTGAGGAATAAGTATTTAGAAAAAAACCGGGGGAGAAAAGTTTTACAGCAGGCACAGATTCCTTGAAGCATTCTTTAAAGTTGTGTCTCACTTTTTTTCGCCCATTCAGCGTTACATAACAGCAAGGCGTCCTTTTTCCTGTATTTCTCTTCTAGACACACTTTAACTATGCATAAATGGGTGGGGGTGAATGTGGGTCAGCAGGTTAGCAGTGTCTCGAAACCAGACTTCTTTAAAAAGAACACCCTGAGAGCTTTGGACTGCAAAAATGCCTTTGTAACTTCCTTTGCCTCTTATTACATAACCGAGCTTTGGTAGGAACCTACCAAGTTGTTAGAAAAGTGAAACAATCCCGTTATGCCACAAACTGTAAAGTGATTCGGTCATTGATACACACTGTAAACTGTACATGTTTTGATCACAGTATCACGTATCTTGTCTTAAATGGGATATTTGAAGAACTCGCTTACAATTGAAAATATAATGATTTTCGTTCTCTCCCTCACTCTGGCGCGCCTCTGTTTATGGCTAAACCTGTTACATAACCCGCTTACATTCCACATTCACCATATAAGACTCTAAATATAGGATTCCTTTACTAGAGAGTCTTTCACAAGAAACCATTGAATAATTGTTATGTCTGAAATGTAATTTTTAGTCATTGATGGATTGCATACAGAAGTATTACACTGGAAATGTTTTCATTGAACTTGGAAGAGCTGTTTGAATGGAAGCTGTCTGTAGGGGGTGTGGCTAACCTCTGCTGTATTGTACAACATGAACGGTAATCATGTGGTAAAATGAATTACACGAGACCAGTAGACTTAACTGAAATAAATAACCAAAATGTCTGTATTTAGTGATGTGCCTTTTATGTGTCTGACCTGGCGCGCGTTACATGGCAAGCCGGTCTACAGTACGTCTTCACGTGAGAAAACGAAATACAAATACATTCAGGGGAGTAAATGATAGTGGACCAAATACAATAATAAAATATAATAGCATTCGATATCGGTCTGTTCAATGCAGTTTCTAAAAGTTCATCATGGTAGTAGGTTACCATATTCACAAACGTGTAGCGACATACGCTGCAGGCTTAATAAGTGCATGTGTACGGTAATCAGCAACTAATAACTTGGTAGCGGACTTCTGGTGGATTGTGAGCTACGGTCACTTACAGCCAACAGATTATTATCTGTAATGACTGAGGATATCAACATTTGCTAAATCTGTCAGTTGTGCTCGAACGGCAAAGCATTAAGGCAACACATTTGCCACAGTGAAATAAATACAAAACTGTTATGATAAGAAAGACAGACATATAGCCCTATGTTAGTCAATAATAACATAATCTGCAATTTTTTTGAGGGTAGCTTTGATTGGAGAGCCACACGAAGTCTTCCAGGCAATGAATCCGTTTTGAAGTTTGAACCATTCGGTGATCAATCAATATTTTTCATGTAATGAGAACGGTCAGCTGCTTACCTCTATTGGTGCTTGAACAGGTCTGCCTTCGAATGGGAACTGGATGGTCCGCTTTTCGGAGCGTCTCCAGGTTTACCGGGGTTTCCCTGACCGGGGTAGCCGGCTCTGAAGCGCTGTTGCCCGGGTCGCTTGCTGGATCTGGAGGAGACTCCATGTTGAATTTCAGATTTACTGCTAAACTATCGGTAGTATTTTAGACTAAATCTGAAAGATTTGTGAGCTCCGAGACTTCGTCAGCTATCTATTTTACAGTAGAACTCAGAAATGAGATATGCGAGTGTGTCTTGAGGTGTGTGTGTAGGTTTGATTGTCCACTGGTAGCGCTAGAGAGATCTCCAGTCATAGGCTACAACCAAAAAGGGAGAGGTTGACAATAGCCGATTAATAGATGTACAGGCTACAGCTCCCAGAGTTGATTTTTCCATGACTTAGTGCAAGTGGCCACTGACTTTGTGTTTGCGAAATGTATTTGTGTAAATCTGTTTTTAAATAGAAAAAGCCTATGGTTTATTCAAGATTGGACTTGATAGTCTCTAGGTTTAGCACTCCAAATTTGAGGCAGTTAACCTGAAACAACCGGATATAAAATTATTTATTTGATGTGGTGAACTAGCCCAGAAAACCAATTTAGAAACCAAACCAATTGATTGTCTTTTTAGAACTTTTTTAATCATCAACCATCATGAACCTCGTCATATAGATTCAGTGGTAGAAGCTATGCATGCGTGCATAATTTCTAGCAATAGAATCATTCATGAACCATTGGAATTTCTGTCCAATTTACAATAGTGTCTCATGTGTGCTAAGATACATACTGTATGAATATGCAGATAAATATGTAGGCTGTTTATGACTTATCTCTATGAGGAAGTTCTCTACATGTATCACAATATTAATATTAGTGATATTATCTTGTTCATTTGGCTGGTTGGCTATTACAATAACTACTAGAGAGGGTACAATTTCTGGGGAAATTGTAGGGTGTGCTTGCTTGCGTCGGTTGCACAGGGGTCCGTTTTTGAATGACATTTTTACAACTGATATTTCTGTATATTTTATATAAAAATGCATACTTATTATTTATAAAGATTACATAGATTTAAAAGCTTTTTTTTTTTGCTGCTAATTTACAACTGAAAATACGAGTGAAGTGTAGAATGAAATAGATGTCTTCTCATTTCCCCTGCAAGAGGCAGCCTCATCGTTGAATCAAAACGAATACATTTGGCAGAGCGGTGTAAAAATTGACCTAATCTCTATGACTTAAACGTCCTTTTAAGTTTTTCCCTTCTCGTGATATTTTATGGAATTTAGTCTACTCATATTGCATTCATTCATGAATAAAGAACCCCCTTTGAAGATTATTCTACGACGTTACCGGCAGTAGAAGATGGAATCGCGATTCAAACAGTACCATCTGCTAACTGAAAATATGCCCCCAAAAACGTAAATAAGCTTGACATTTATTTAGTGGAAAATCGCTTTCATAAAAAGCTCAGTGGTAGCGATCATTGTCAGTAACAACGCCAAGTGCGATATAGCCCTGTGTGGAGAAGCTGCCCCGGTCGTTCGTCTTGGTAGCGATTGCGTTGGTTGAATTGGATTTAACGTTCAGTTGTACGGTTTAGGCTGAAATTAATTATTTTCATGAACAGATTGACAAAGTTTAGGCTGTGGCAATGAAGTTCAGGTTAGTAGTTAGATAGACTTTTGATTTAAGTAAGGGGAGTGCCGAACATGTTCTGTCGCCGTTTGACTTCCTACAGCTGTGTAGATGTTTTTGTAGTGTCTCGCGTAGGCTACAGCGTTGCAGTGATACACTGGATTGAAACCACAGGTAATGATAATTTCACTCACAAATCGTTTACTTGTAATTTAATGTCATAATAAATCCTACAACGAAAATGTATATGTGAGGAATGTTTATTTTAACGATTGAAAACAGATAATTAACGCTACATCATAGACCACTGTAGTATGTGTTGCCCGGGCAACACAGGCTAATGTCATGATGCTAATACTTCAGTGAAATAGTAGACTACTGTTTCCGAAAGTAGATGTACTTCCTTAATAATATCAGCTTATACTGTACATTACACATCACAATTGTGTGTCATATCACAAAGTAAAATGAGTAAATAGTTATCACCCTGGCCTCTTTGCTTGTGGCGTTTCTGCAGCTGCCTTGCAGTAAAGCTATAGTTAGCCTAGCTATCCCCCAAGTTAACAGATGCGAAACTTCAGCCTAAACCATGCAACGGAACGTAAATTCCAATACAAGCAACTCAATCGCTACCAAGACGAAACTTTTGACACCTACGTTGTCTATGTAGGCCAAATATTGACTGAGTTTTAGGGGGGCGAAAATAAACAATAAATAAATATATATGTGAGAGAACAAACGTTGTGCTCTCGCCGAGCACACCCAATAATATATATGTGAGAGAACAAAGGTTGTGCCCTTGCCGAAGGCAAAGCAAACCCAAATATTGTCGATTAGATTTGTTGTTGCTGTTTTTGTGGATACCATTAGTAATATTTATTATTATTTGGTTATTGGTTCTATGCATCTTTTCAGGTGACATAAACTGCTTATATCTGGCGCCAGTGTACGACTGCAGAAAGCTTTCCATTCATAGCTCCGGCCTCCATGCTTGTGCTGTTTGTAGTGCGATTATAAACACCATGCCTTCTGCATGTGATCAGCGCTGAGCCTTGCAGGCGGAACCACGCCCCTTTAAAAGAGCTGCACGTGGACTTTGATATGCTACTATTCTTCAGATCTCTCCAGACTAAATAGACCAGGTATATTACCCACAAATTGTTAAACTAATGACATAATCACCACAACTATACTACAACTGCTACTGCTTATACAAATAATAGCAGTTAGAATTGAAAATAAATCAAATCAAATAAAAACAGTCAATAATTATTGGTCTTGTAGGATCATTACTTGTATTATTATTAGTAATGGTAGAAGTAGCAGGAATTTGTATTAGTAGTATTGTTTATTATTTTAGAATAGGTTATAGAAGGTAGGGAATGTTATTAAGATAGAACATAAATAGGTTATAGCCACAGCATTGCCACCAAGCCGGCTAAGCGAGGTTGATCACCGGTCACAATAACATGGCCTTCAGTCCACCCCAGAAAAAGACCTGAGGACTGGTTCCAGTGACTGGTAAAGTGAGTAAGGTCTCACTCTTGTGTTTGTGCATTAACATGGTGATAGTTTCCTTCCTGAAATTTTAGAGCTCATAGGCAGAAAGAGGGTGGACCATGTAAAGACAAGATGGTCGAACAGCGCACACAGTAGTATAAATGTCAGTGGAAGAAAACACCTGTATAGAAAATATTCTCCAGTGTAGATTTTACGTAAACATGTGTGTTTATATCAAATTGCATGTAAATTTATTATTATTATTATTATTGTATTACACATAATTTAATCTATAACTAAATGCACATGAAGTATAGTTTAATACCCCAATGCCCCAAGACAACAGGAGAGCTGTAGAGAATAGAATTTAAGTACATTGTCTTGAAAGGTGGCCAAATCCTTTCGTACCAATGAACTTTACCTGAATGAACCTTCTTTCTCAATGTATCCCTAACCTCGAAGGTAAATCTATCCCTCTCTCTCTCGTTCTCTCTCTGTCTCTGTCTGTCTCTTTGTCATTTATTCTGTCTTTATCACGCTTACACAGAAACATACACACACACTCCCCTTCGAGCCATGTCCTGCATTTAAACTGAGATGATACAAGGACACGTTTTATGCAGCTGGTTTAATTTCTGAGTGATAATGAATTATGCCACTGTCACAGACTGGAGCAGGGAAGAATGTGAGGTGGGCAGCTCTACATGCCTGGCTGTGTTTAAAAATGATTGATTAAGCTGACACCAGCTCAGGGGTGCTCCACCGCTCCATTCTTCTCCCTCATTATGTAAGGCTATATTTCAAATCAGATGAGCACAGGAGGAAGACTCGGGAGACAGACAGGACACCCTTCAGATAAAAAGTTTATCAGACAACAGCCACCAAGATGGGAGGGAGTCAGGTGGCTGAGCGGTGAGGGAATCGGGCTAGTAATCCGAAGGTTGCCAGTTCGATTTCGATTCAATGTCCCTGTACTTACTGTAAGTTGCTCTGGATAAGAGCGTCTGCTAAATGTAAGATAAATAAATTTTCCTTCTTTAATCCTGAGACTTGGAAGGAACTAGTTTCGGGAAAAAAAGTGTAATCTTACCACAAATAACAGGACATCCTGAACTGTCATGACACTATACAGGAAGAGCAATACAATACAGTCCAGTCCAGTGAGTACCAAATATTAGGATTGAGACAATACTGTATTGGACAGTAAGAGCACCGATATTTCACAGTCCTGATGTTTTGTCCTGGGTGGACATCCTGACATCTCTTTGTTGTGTTACAAATCGGACATCAGAATGAGAGTCCACTGAACACAGCTGCACAACAAATGGTTTCCCTGCTGATTATGTAGCAAAGAGAGCCGGAGTCTAAATGAAAGGGACATATTAATGACTTTTCATTTATTCATGTGAGGGAAATGAAGAGGCAAGGCAACTGTTGCACAACAGTTGACAGAATAAAGATCCAACATGGGGGGATGATTGTATTTCTGATTTCTGTCTGACAGATGGTGGTATCAGGAGAGAAGCAGAGTGACATATCAGTGGCAGTTCAAAGCAATAAATAATGCGATGTATGGCTGTGTAGCCTGGTGTGTACAGGGCACACACAGACCCATACAGAAAGTACAGTGGGTCTGTGGGCAGTTGTGCAGTTTTTGATACATGAGTCAGTATGGTTATTTAAGATACAGATGCAGGTGTCCGGAAATACAGTATTGGGATATTATTGTCTTGGCCTGTTTGTGCTGCCTGAGTCTAATATCAAGGGCACTATTAAACGGTTTTTCAGACAGAATACTGTAAATCTCAAGTCAAATTGATAAATAGCACCACCTAGTAGCATAGCAAGTTATTGTACTGTAATAAGGTTTGGGCTTTTACTTAAAAACATTACATTAAGACACTATTATCTAGAAATGAACTGCTGTCCTAATTTGATTTTAAAAGATTGATGTATGTCAGTGTGACTGTGATACAACAACATACCCGGCAACACCAGTTTTTCAGATGAATAAAATCCTCTGTAGTACAGTAGCCTACTGTAGATTTCCTTTTGTCAGGTTATGGCAAACTCTTTCCTGTCAAAGCTACAGTTGACTCATGGCATGTGTATAGAGTTCATATAACTAGGGACTGGAGTGATTTTCTCAGTAAAAAATCAGGAGGTGAAAAATGTGGTGGTTATTTGTACCTGACAGAAGTTAAGAGCGTCTCTCCCTAAGGCCCCTGTCTCCCTGTTGACCGCAAGGCTGCCTTCTCCGCCAGCACCAGCTCACCTTGTGAGATCACACTTCCCCACTGGCTGATGAGATGGCCTACTATCCCATAACCCATTGCTTCTGTGTGTCAGGTTGTGTTCTCTCAATGTACTCAGTCTCATGCATTTGATTGTAATAGAGGCCTGTGTCATAAAACTCTGTCCATCTATACTGCATTCTCATCGCGCTAATGGGCTGCTTTATAAATTAATGTTGTCATTGCTCAGTGGTCATCTTGTTATCTACGTCCTACCTCAGTGGTGTCTCAGTGTCATGTGATAAGACACTGGAGTGTAAAAAAGTACATTGGAATGTCATAATCATACAATTACAGCGATGAATTTGAAAATCATATTTCCTAATTTACTGAACGTTGAGATACAGTGGGTATACATTCATACACATCACACAACTGCAGATATTGTCTACAGTAGGGACTGACCATAGTGAAGTCAAATATGGAGGCTTATTGTACTGATGTATAAAAGCTCAATATATGGTTGCCCATTGACATGTAACCATAGACTGTATGATGTGAACAAGAAAGCAGAGCTTTTCCTGCTAACTTGCCTACCCAACACTATCTGATAAATCTAAGCCAGGAATCAGATAGAAATGTGCGGTCTCTGATGTTGTGGGGTGTTGCTAATTTAGCCTTTAGCTCCATGGTACTGTAAATCACAACACGCAGGAAGACAAATGTCAGAACACATGTTGCAAGAGTCTGTCTTTGAGCAGAAGATTCCTTTAATTGGGTGTGCAGGGACTGAGTCCAATCCCTAGCACCCTCATCTTTCTCCTTATTCCTCCTCTCTCTCTCTCTCTCTCTCTCTCTCTCTCTCTCTCTCTCTCTCTCTCTCTCTCTCTCTCCCTCTCTCTCTCTCTTTCCCTCTCTCTCCCTACATGTTAACAAAAGGCTGAGAGATGAAAAAGACAGCATCAACCCATCCCTGCTCTATGCCATTATAGAACAGAGACACTGGGGGTAAAGAGGTGTTATGCTGAACTTCAAGGAGTGCTTTATATAACTCTCTTTTTTAGTCTCCATGTTTTATGTTTATTTTACTTCTCCCTCCTGTCCTGACGTCTGATTGACACGGCTTCCTGTCATAACAACTATTAGTCACTGAAACAGCTAATACGGAATCCACTGATACCTTCTGGAAATATTTTTCTGAGTTTAGGAAAAGAAATTGAGAAACTGAACCATTCTCTCCATTGTCTTCTCACCAGACCTGGGATACTAACCCGTCACCTACGTACGGCTGTCACATCCTGTTAATGTCAGTGGAGGGAATAGAGATCATAAAGAATAGATATTCAAAGGCCTAAAAACAAAGAGTCTCCACAAAGCCTTCCTTGTTCTAGAAGTTGAAATGTCCATGGAGTAAAAACTAGCAGGCTGAAACTGAACTGTTGGTACAGATTGTGTGTGGAGTGTTTAGTAATCCAATTTGTCAGTGAAGATTTTGTATTGATGATATAGTATCATCACCACAATAGCTTGAACAAACAATGCAGACAGCAAATTAATAATTCACTTTCAAACTTTTGCACATCTACTGTTTAGAGAATTGTATGAACTGTTGTCCAGTCAATCGTTCCATCTCCCCAGAGCCTGTGACCTGTGTCTTACATCTCTGTTTGTTTATGCCTAGCCATGTCTGTCAGTGGCAAACAGCAGGCCCTGAGCAGCACAGCCACACACACACACACACACACTAATGAGTTAGCTAGACAAACTTGCAGTAGACAAAGACAGACTGAATTCTATTCAGTATCTCAGCCCCGTTCAGGCCTCTCTCAAAAACATACAAACCTCATTCCTGGTCCTACAGTATCAGTCATCTCATATGTGTATCCCTCTATGTTGAGTCCACATTTCTATTATTACAATAAGTTATATAAATGCTGCAAGACATTCTGACCACAATATGACAGTACATTTTACAGTGCAACACCAATTATGTACAGATTCTTGATAATGGTACTTGATTACTCTGGAAAATTGTATTTCATAACACGGGCAGGTATTCAAGAACTTGATGCATATATAACTTATATAAAATAGATTGTTACTGTGTTATATGCTTGTACATGAATCAATAAGTACATGGACCAATAAGCCCCCAAGCGCTATAAGGAGTGACTGTCAGTTGTCAGAATAAGTGAGAAAAGAGAAGCATTGTGGAACTGATGGAATGTTCTTATGAAGCTTTATGCTTTAATGCTGGTATTGTACTGTATGTGTAAATAAATGATTTGTGAGGGATCTGTTTAGGCCTTTTGAAAACTTTTAAAATCATAATTAATCCTTCATGAAATACGTTTTTTTCAGTGTAACCGAAAGTAGTATTGAGAGATATTTTGAAAATGCTTGGGCCATGAAAAGATGGTTTGAAATTCATTCAGACCAAAATAGACACCCGTACTGAAAATTACAGAGAAGCAAAAGCTGAGGCTGGAGTTTTCCCCAAGGTTCTTTAAAGCCTGAATTGTTTCCAGTATGTGTATCTCTTTAACAACAAAACAAGTCACTTCTCTCTTTCCTCTGTGTGTTTTTTCTTTCACTCTCTCCCAGCCAGACCCCATGGTGAGCAGCAGGCACCTTTTATTGATCAACACAAAGTCTCAAATAAATGAGTCCAGAATGAGAGCTATGCTCCAGGGAATTCAGGGGAGTCTAGGTTCTATGGTCCCCCATCCATTTGAATCACTCTCCTAATGAAGAGGCTTCTCTCTGCTGGACATCCATAACTCACTGTGCCAGAGATACCTCCACCAGCTCAATCAAATCATTCTTAAACAGCAGCCTCCCTCTTCACTACTGTGATACCCTTTTCAAAATAAACAATGCACCCTGTAAAGGAGTTGAATTTTTTTTATAGATGTGAATAGTAAACCTAAAATAGTACAATTTGAAATAAATTGGCAAAATTTGGGGCTTTCAAGATTAGTTTCAGTTTTGAGACAAATGTATTTGGCTTCTTGTCATGATGCACCAATTACTGTATATGCTTTTCCCTTAATTTAGTGTGCAATAGATTATTTACATTTGCTACCAATGTTTCTAACATAAACTTTCTTCATAGACTTACCTTGCTATTGGGTGGCATCTGATTACACACCAGCAAATTCAATTTGTCTGGAAAAACAGTCAAAATATCAACGAAAGACATCTGAAGTGGGGGCAACTTGGTGTTTAAGGCTGCAATTATATTATAATGATATTAGCCAATAATCATTTCATACATACAACTGTGAACATAATTAAATAATTGTGCATGGACCAATCAATAAAGCAATTATATTTTGGTGGTATGGGATTTGAGTGCTGCATTTCTAGCATGAGCTCATGAAGCCATTTATTACACCTATGCAAACTGCAATTTCTCAAGTATAATTCATGACAACCTCCACACTCATTCAGCATGATATCCAAAACATTTCCTAAAAGCATTTCTAGTTAACAATACCTCACTGCAAAAACTATACATCTGAGTGTGATAATCTTGTTTTTAGATTTTAAATATAATTTGACTTGTTTCTGGTATAAATGGCTTACATATTGAATTAATTTAAGTAAACAACACATTACTTAAAGAAATCTTATTAAGTGAAAATATCTTACTGTTCTGGCAGTGAAATATACTTGTTTTAAGCATAAGCAAGCTGAAAACGAATACTTTTGCACTTAAATAAGATTGGAAATTTTTGCAGTACTGTTCTTTTGAATAGTTTCACAAAGTTTTTAAATGGCTACAAGTGCTACCAAATTCAGTTATCTAAAGTTAAATGGGGATGACAAACCATTTAAAATACATCACATTTTATGTATGGTACCAGCACATAGCTGGTAACCATAGCTAACTGTTAATTCCATATACCGTATCTACAAGCCAATACATCCCAACCAATAAAACTGACAAATCTGGGCTTTCGGAGGGCGAAAGCTTCACACAGCATGATAGGATGTAATCTATTTCTCTGATCCTTTTTCACCCTCCAAGTATGTTAAAAGTTATTGAAACTCCAGAACTTTGTGAACTACTGTTTCATACACACACTCATATTTTACATTTAGTGACGCCCAGAATCTTTCTCCAGCATCTGCTCCTCTCACTGTGTGGAAGGGGAAAAATCCATCACCTTCCCCCAGGGTTTGCATAAGCCTCTCAGAGAGGGGAGTTGCGGCTGTTGGGCTATTTGTTGCCACGTCCTGGGATTCACCCTGTCCTCTCAGATTTGATATCTGAATGCTCCACAGCTCAGTCTGGTGTGGGTGTCCTGGCCAGGGCTGAGACTCCAGCCCCATGGATAGACCTTGGGTGGCAGTATAAGGCTTTACACTTACATCCAACGCTGGTCTACAACACTACAAAACCCTTTGGAGGAATGTGACATGATAATACAAACACAGCTGTGATGGTATACATTACAGTGATATTTGACATTGATGTCAACACTCAAGTATGTTGCACGATACTATCCATCCAACACAAGACAGAATCCCTTAGATGGATACTACAGTAAATGAGTCCAATTAATTTTTTTGTATCCAAAACATCCCCTGTAGTGTGGGATCTTTTTAAACTTCAGAGAAACGTGCACATGACTGGGGTCTCCAGGGATCTTCTCTCAACTGGAACACATTAAGTTCTCTGTGATTAACAGCTTGCTCAGAGACCCTATGGTGAACTCTGATGTTTGATCTTTCATTTGTGGTGTAACACATGGGGCACTCTTTGTGTGTGTTGTTGTAGCCTGTGGGCACTGTGTGCTCTGTGAGCAGGGGCACCAGGCCAAGTGGACAGAGACGAGGCTCTCATCTCTACAGCTGGCCTGACCCTCTCACACACCCACATGGGGGAGTGCATGACCCAGGCCAGCACAGCCATTTAGACACACACTTTTGGATGCTCTTGTCAGATTCCTAGAAGAGATAACAGAAAACAATGACATTGTTTCCAGAAAAAGCAAGATAGTGGACTGTGCAATAAGATTTTATACGAGAACTTCACTATCCATTTTCATCTGGAAAGATAACTCTTGAGACCAAAAATCTGATATCTTTTTTTGTGATGTGAACTGTATTTTGAAATCCGAGAGCAGATAATGACCACAGGCTGATGAATGTCTTCTTACAGCAGACCTCTCCCTGTTGAAAGGGTTCCTTATTATCGATCAAACTAAACAAGCTGATGGGATGGAGTCAAAGTCACCTTGATATAATTCTGGCAATCAATCATTTGGAGAGCGCTCTTAGTCATGGTTGGCAGTGCCATTAGCATCAGCCTGGCATTGTTTGGGAAGAGCTCCGTGGAGGGTATTCCGTGATTAACACAATGAAGAACTTCACATCTCTCTGCATTGTTTAGATTTCTGCTCTGTTAACCTCTGTTAGTGATTTGATATCTGACCAAAGTCTCTGTAAACATTGATTAGTTTGTGTGTTTGTACCTGCTTGTAAGTAACAGAGTATGTCTACTCTACATGTATACCTTTTTGCCTTTTCTTGTCAACCAGTTTCACCAGAATGGGCTGATCTACCATGGAAAACTTGTCAAGAATGAAGGTCTAAGAAGCTCACAGACTGCCTAAGCTTTCTCCACTAAGTCCTACATAACAATAGCCACAGTTCAAGTAGCTGACATAATGTGTTCTTTCTTATTTTCAACAACTTAAAAAATGTCTGTCCTGTCTCTCGCCCCCACAATCACAACATATTTTATGTGCAAGCAAATATAAATCCATAGGACATGCAGTTTATGCACAACTCATCCCAATGTGCATATATACTATTGCTGGTCTCTTGTAGTAGGCACAACTGTACCTGAACAGCATTACTTGAAGTATTGTTCTCTGGTCATGGTCATTAACTACGACACACACCTGTACTAGGGCTTTTGTGGTTCTCCTGCCAGGGTTTACCACACTAACATGAGGAAAGAACTCGCCAAAAACCTGGTATGAGATCAGGGTGCAACACACACTTGCCCTTTGGTCGCGTTTGGGTGACACTCGACGCGTTAGGTTTTCCTGAAGTTTTTATGCAGTTGATAGACATATGGCTCGGCCTGGTGTTACGTAACCCCAGCCCTCAACATCTGCCTAAAGGCCCAGGCATGCAGACCTTGCCAGCCTCCATATGAATCCAACACCATTGGAGCTCTGTCATTCATGGCTTTTTAATGTAGCCATTGTTCCTTGCCTTGTTCTACTTATCAGACATGAATGTGTACAAATACGCTGCAATAATAACCTGCGGTGGTCCACCTACTGGCTCAGCTGAGGAAGAAGGCAGGCTGGTGGCTGGGAGAGAGAGCTGTGGCTGGCTGGACCTACACCTTGTTGACAGGAGGGCCCAGCGCACAGAGCAAGTTGGGAGTTATTGGAAAATAAATCATAAATCATCTCACCTCAGTGACAGAGAGAGGCCCTCGCAGAGCCTGTCTTCTCCTGTGTGGCTGACTTGTGCTCCTCTGATTGCTAGCTCCTACTTTAATGCACATGCTAATATTCCTCTAACGAGTATGCATGCAGCACACCAAGGGTGTATCATTATGGAACCAGAGAGAGAAAGGAGCTATGAGTCCCTGTAGCACGAATAACATTTTGACCTTTCTTACCTTGAGTGCTGCTGTTTTCTCTGGAAGCCTGCTCCTTTCAGTCCCTTGAGGCACCTTGACTTACAAGGTAGATGGTTCTTTCTCTGAGGTGATTTGGCTGACTACCTCTCTCTCCAAGAGACTGTGAAAGAAATGTATTGAAGGATTCCGAACATGTTGGGTGGTATCCTTGCTAAAGCCCTGACAGGGTGTCGTAAACACAGAGTGCAAATGGTGAAAACCCAACAAACACATCTCTGTGCAAAGGCTGTGAAACCGGGCTGTTGATCGAGCCTTTGGTAAATATTGAGAAGAGGGGTTGTTCCGGTAACATGGTCTGCAGATTCATCTGTGAAGAGAAGAGTACAAAGATGAGCACCCATGAGGATTCCGGGAGAGATGGTTAGTGTTTGATCAGCCATCAGGTGTCAGCAGTGTTTCGGCTGTTAAAAACACAGGAGAGGCTGCCGCTCTTGTTTGTGCCGAGCACATTTCTTCAAAGAGCCTCCACAGCTCTGTAGCTCCTCATTTAAATGGGAGAGTTTCTCTCTGCTGCTCTTGGTGCTGCAGCTCCTGTTGACACGGGACATTTTCTCCGCAAAAACACGTTACCGTTGTCTTTATCCCTCAGTGTGTAGATTGGGAGGGTGATTAATGACCACTTCTGAGACTCTATCAAAGCATGAGAGGTGCTCGGCAAATCCATCCTAATTACTACACAGTGTTACAAACATGTGATAGGGATAATATCTTAGACATGCTGAGAGCAATGCCTTGTTCTTTCATTTCACCTAGCACTCGATAAGTGCTCCACTCAGGTACAACACAACTATGTTCGCACTGAATTTTAACCAGTGCTTTTAATGTGATGTATTATGCTATCTTTGTGCTTGCAATGTAATGAATGTACATGCATTTCCAGGATCTATGTGTAGAGGTGCCCTCACACCCCAACACAAGCAAGCTGCAATAAACAGCTTTAAGTTAAGTATTATAAAGTAAGTAAAGGAATAAGAGAAAGAATGAAAATGCATTCCGGCGTACTACGAGATGGTAAATGTTAGCGCCTGCTGCATCGCACTCCATATCACTTCGCCCCATATGAAAAATACTTTGCTATTTTGGAACTCCCTGGCAGCCATAGTGGATCACCACAGACCCAGAGCTCATTTATCTTTTGTCAGAGATGAAGCCAAACTAACGCCATCTCCTGAAGCCGCTAAAGAATGAGGAGGGACGTAGGGAGGGTAAAAATAAACCTGGAGCCCAGGTAACTACACAGACAAGTCACTCCACAAGTAATGGGTGGCTTTTGAAAGTGGAACTCTGTTTGAAACTGTCTGGTTGGGAAATTATGCTGTTTAGTTCCACAGCAACTCGATCTGGGCTTTGGTCGTCTCTTGTGCGCATTCATTGTGAAGAGAAAACCCGGATACAGTTTTTGATGGACTAAAATGTCTGTATCAAATGCTTTCGAAAGAGCTTCACCAATGGCACTCTGAATACACTGCACAGTGAAAACATGGACAAGAGGTTATTATAGCAATATTAATGTTTGAACACAATTTGCTTAACAATAGTAAATATGACATGCAATGATGCAAAATATTTATACAGAAAATTCAGTAAAAGCAAAGGACTCGTTTAGGATACTATTCACATCAAGGTTTCACATCGTGGGCTCTGGATCACTATGCTCCCTCTGCATCAGAACCATGCACAACCATGCCAAGGATATCCCTTCTGGCTCTGCAGATCACTCCATGATCTAACAGGCCTGCCATGTGATAAGGAGCAGTCATAGAAAGACACATCTCTGTGACAGTGCAACAATTTCAGGTCAGACTTGCGTCTCCTCAAAATGAATGCTCGGTGGATCGTGAGAGGAGTGTGGCCTGACAGAGCTCAGGTATCTTACCTCAGTGACTCTGGCTGAAGGCGTCGGGCTGATACTACAGCAGGCAGGCGAGTGCCACACTGATATGCGACTGCGTGGGCACTGTTGCAGAACACCAAGCCTGCTGTGTCTGGCTTCTCATCTGCCTCTCCCCCTGCCTCTGTCTCCACACTCCAGAGAATGACCCAGCTAGGGGCCACTTCCCCCAGGGACTGGAGAGGGGGATAAACACACCGTCTCCATGCACAGCCAGTGGGACTGTCAATGGGGAAACACACCATGACTTAGATTGGTACTGCTGTGATTGCCTCTCCATGCCTGGTGTGGCCTGATGATGGCTCATCTCTGGCCCCAAGATGAGAACCTGATGAAATGTCAGGAGTCAAACAGCATCAAATTAGAAATCGACAGACAAGGGCTGCATATAGGGAACATTACACCTATAGTGTTGGTCTGTGGATATCACCTCACATGATACTGGGATATGTGTGCTTGTATTTTACTGCACTGTAACTGAACCCAACTGGACAATACTACATCTGAACACAAAATGCTGCTTTCTGTTTCAGCAATAGAACCAATTGTATTATCAAAATGTATTATGTATCAGCGATCAAGATCAAGATGAAAAAAGGAATCCAGTTGGAAATAAATCTAATCACATCCTCAGTATCTCCTGGCATGTCTTTTTAATCAAGCTACAAAAAAGACATTTTCTGTGTTGTAGGTCCTGGCCGGCCAGCACTCGAAGACATGTTAAGTTTATCTCCAGCAAATAGATCAGCAGTGTATTAATATGTTTCCCCTGTAATGATCTCCATTCCCATTGCACTGGGCCCATTTTGAGTTATTTGCTGCTGGGCATGGCTTCTTGATAGAATCAGAATTCCAATTTGACTGTGCCGCTTAGCAGCCTTAATTTGAAGGCAAGGCTGTCTGTAGTCCTGGATAGTCCATTCTGTGTGCAGGCTCCCTTACCATGCTTTTTTGTACAGTGTACTAAAAAACTGACAATTCTGGATGAGGTTTTAGGAGGAAAGCTTTTAGCTTCAATTATATTGTCTGTGCATTAATATGAATGCACAATGTTACTTTAGTTGTTTTTATTTTAAAGATTTTATAGTTAATTAATTAAATGAGACATCAGGTTTATAAATTGTCTTTGTGTTTATTGTTTAATTGAAGGGAAATACGGCAATACTGATACTAATGATACTGACTGATACTATTCACATTTGATGTTTCTTAAAGCACTTGCAATGATTCTTATTAATATTCATATAGTGGTAGAGTTAACATTATTATTAGTAGTGGTAAAGTGTTGTGGTATTGCTCTAGTAGTTGTTGCTGTGATTATATAATTTCACATTCATCACTATTATGTGTTTCAATCAATGTGTTAGTGTTCAGTATAAAGAAATTCTATGACACAGTACACTCACGCTGCAATAACCAGAACATATCAATAATACAACATTAGCACTCAGAAAACAGGCACAGAGAGGGCTGTAATTGAGTTCTTAATTAGCCGAGTTTGTCAGGAGGCAAAGTGGCTCATCAGGCCACTAACAACTATGTGACCAGTGGGTCCTTGAAAAGGCCTTTGAACAATCATTCTCAAACACTTGATAACAAGCTGGAAAAGGCTTGGTGGGAGGTCGAATTAAAATTAATATGCAAGAAAACTACCTTGTTTAAAAACCCTTTCACAATCACAAAAACAGTCATACAGTATACATGTGGTTTACTGTAACACCAGAGCCCTTAATTTCTGGATAGAGGACTGCTGCACCCTCACAATTATTGGTTCAGTATAGCAAGTCTTCAATGTCTATCTGTTCCATTGATTGTGTTTGTTATCTAATCACAGTTTCAATGTGACATGAGAGTGTGTGCACGTGTGTGAGAGAGAAAGACATATATATATACAGAGAGAGAGAGAGAGAGAGAGAGAGAGAGAGAGAGAGAGAGAGAGAGAGAGAGAGAGAGATGAAGTGATGTACTGTAGATGGATACCCAGTCAGCTGGCACTCAGATCCAGCTGGGGTACGTGGAGGCACTGGATGCCTAATGAGGCTCTCTCACCCCAGAGAGTTCCCCACACTCCACCCCCAGTTCCCCAGATAGAGGGAGGGACTCTCCATGCCTATCACATGCCTGGCTTCTTCAACAAACAGCAGGGAGCTGATACAAACACAATCAATGTGTAAAATGTCCCCTGTGTCAGAGTCTGTTCACTTACCGTCACTGATCACAGTTGATCACAGGCAACCCCAATGTAATCCTAATCCGCTGTATTTTCTACACATCTATCATGTAATAATGATGTTTTTTAATGTCAACACAGCTTAATTCAGGTCACACATTGAATACACTGTTCAAGAGCATCTGAAACACTTTTCTTAAGCAGTAAAAAAAAATCATGGATTGTCCAGGTAACACTTTATAATAAGTCAACGCTTTTTGGCATTTACAAAGTGTTAACTAATAGTTAGTTAATCCTTTATAAAACATTTTGAAACATTAACAATACATTATTAAATAGTTAATAAGCTTATTATTAAACACTATGTTGATCATTAATAAACACTTTTAAAAATTATGCATTTTATTCATAATACAATTCATAAGGTGTTTGATAACTGCATTATCATACTTTATACACAGCTTGTTAATATAGTTGCAAACCAGTAGTTTAAAAGGTGTTAATGGTACATGAGCTGGTATAGAAAGCATTAGCAAATGGTGAACAAACCATTTACATTGCCTTTATAAAGCATGAGTAAATAACTAATAACATATTTACTTATGTCTTTAATTAATGTATGCCAAGTCGAATACAGGATGTACACTATGCTTTGCAGATATCTTAACAACTATTTTATAAAGACTTACTAATGATGCAACTTCTGATTAGTAATGCAAGTTATAAAGCATTTACTAACTGTTAGTTAAGGCTTTTGCGTGACCTAATCTAAAGTGTGAACTATTTATGCCTTATTAAGCATTTATAGAAAGACTATAGGCCTATAGATGTTGTGTTTTTGTTTTTTAGAAGAAATAGCTGTTAATTTATTTACCTGGGTAATAAAATAGTATTTTATTTCCATTAATAAGCAATACAGTAGAATTGGTATAAAAGTTGGTTACCCGAAGCTGTATTTTATTTTCCAAAAATGGCTGTAATAAACTTCAAATGTTTAGCTACTCCTCGACAGGTCTGCAAACGCCTTTGAAAGCAGAGATTTGTTAAAACGTTTGTTAACCGAGATCGTAGGTCGAGGTTTACAAACAAATCGTTTTAACAAATTTAGGCGACAAAGCGTTTGCTGACCTGTCGAAGAGTAAACATTTGGTTTCTTATATACTACAACAATACGTGGGAAGATCCCAAATCAAACACGGCGAATCTGGAGCAGACGCCATCTTGTCAGAGCAATCAGCTGCACTTGTACTGGTGACGTCACTACATCTCCAAGGCAACATATCAACAACTCTTTTGAGAACGTCTTCTGAACCAATAAGAACAGCATATTAGTTCAATTGCAACAACAGTACGAGCGTTCTGATTGGCTAATGGGTAGTCATGCCAGCCGCGTATATCTATGCGCGTATTGACCTCATCTGCGGTCTGATACGTATTCTTATTGCCCTCCGCTGATGTCATCTTCAAAATGAGCGAGATCGAGGAGTTTTACTATCCAGATGACAATGAAGACATCAACAGCGACGAGGACATTCTTAACTTTCTAAAAGAGCACAGAGTGTGAACACAGAGAGAAACGACAAGCGCTAGGCAGATTGCTAGGTTTGGTTGCTCAGATTTCAGATTGGTTGCTAGGTGCTAACACCTGAAACACACCGTGAGAAGACGAGTAGAGCTGAACAAAACTACATGTTTTAAATGAAAAGAGCTAAAAATGCCATATAATAAACAACTTACTAACCTCGACCGTTCAGTCATGCCGGGAAATATCAAACTGAGGTTTTAACGTATCGACCGCTGTCACTCTCGGCTAGTAGAGCTAAGTAGTTAGTAAGACACATGCCTGTCATTACTTCAATAAAATAGTAATTTTGTGTTTCACATTGTGTTGTGTCTGTTTCCTTTTGAGAAACGTATGTTCAGCCTTTGTGAATGTGAGGTTCGAGAATGGACAAGAATACCTTAATAAATAACTTATAAATGTTTAATAAGGCAGAGATAGTTCACACTTTAGATTAGGTCACGCAAAAGCCTTAACTAACAGTTAGTAAATGCTTTATAACTTGCATTACTAATCACAAGTTGCATCATTAGTAAGTGTTTATAAAATAGTTGTTACGATACCTTTGTGAATGTGAGGTTTGAGAATGGACAAGAATACCTTAATAAATAACACAAAAGCCTTAACTAACAGTTAGTAAATGCTTTATAACTTGCATTACTCATCACAAGTTGCATCATTAGTAAGTGTTTATAAAATAGTTGTTAAGACATCTGCTAAGTAGTAGTGTACATCATGTATTCGACTTGGCGTACATTAATTAAAGACATAAGTTAATATGTTGTTAGTTATTTACTCATGCTTTGTAAAGGTAATGTAAATGGTTTGTTGACCATTTGCTAATGCTTTCTATACCAGCTCATGTACCATTAACAGATTATAAACTACTGGTTTGCAACTATATTAACAAGCTGTCTATAAAGTATGGTAATGCAGTTATCAAACACCTTATGAATTGTATTATGAATCAAATCCATAATGTTTAACAGTGTTTATTAATGATTAACATAGCATTTAATAATAAGCTTATTAACTGTTTAATAATGTATTGTTAATGTTTCAAAATGTTTTATAAAGGGTTAACTACCTATTAGTTAACACTTTGTAAATGCCAAAAAGCGTTGACTTATTATAAAGTGTTACCATTGTCCACAGTGCCTGTCTAGCTTTCTTAGTCTTGTAAAACCCCAACCTAATGGCCTTAGCTTTGTGAGGCCAGTGCTGTGGCTCAGCCTCTGTTGGAGAATAGTCCCCAGACAGTTGTAAATTCCAATAAAAGCTTCACGCCAAAGTGAGCGTGAGTGAGTTATTCTGTTAAAGGGGGAGGTCGGCACAACTCCAGTGAGCCCTCTTTCCATTACCAAGCTGCTCCCCAGTGCCTAATGGCCACGACCCTCTCCGCTGGGTAAATGTTTACCCTACCATAAGAAATACGGAGACTGGCCACAAACAGGAATACAGAGGCCAGCATGGGCAGTGAGATAATGAGGTACTATTACCCAAACCTCCCTGGGTTGAATAGAGCCAATGCTCATTATATGTGAGACGATGGGGAGGAGAGACTAATGTGGTCAGGCAGGAGCAGCTCTACTCTTCCACAGAGAGGCTGCCTTCATGCAAGCATAAAAAAGAGACAGGGAATAAAGACTCAACAGTGAAAATATTTGAACAGTCTATTCAAACACCTTGTGGATTGCAAGGAAGGCAGACGGCCAGAGAGCAGTTGTTGAGAATGGGCAATGAGGAGATGGCGAAGACACTCAGGCAGTTCACTGGGTTTTTGTCATGGCCTGCCAACGTGGCTTTGATTTACTGAGGGACCTATTGATAATTAATTGTATCATCTGTTTCCTCTCCCCATTCTCGCCAAGAAAAGTGAACCCAAACTCTTCATCAGAGGCCTGGGTACAATTCATATCATTATGGAGGATGATTGGACTGGAGCTGGCTGGATGTTCATGTCAACAGATGGCACACATACACTTTCACTCAAAACCCGAACGAGAAAACTGACTCAAGAAAAAAAGTTGCCAAGGTATGGAGCGAACAATTAATATTCCTCTTGTGAGTACACTTCTGTGGATCTCAGTGCTTATCTAATCATATAGGCTAGAAGTTGGGTTATTTCCTCAGGCCTAATATTCCATCCTGTAGCTGACACAGCAAACACTCTTTTTGATTCTACCTGTTGTTAATTCAGCTTGTCAAGTATGGTTCATCACAGGTTTGTCTATTGTCCACGGTAATGGGTGTTCATGACTTGAACACTTTCTGTCTGACTGCATCTTCAAATAATCACAGCTCCCTCGCGCGTCAACTGTGTGGGTGATGTCTGAGGCAGTCTACATGGTTGTATATTGGAACATACTTTTACCTCAATAATTCATTATCTTGGAGGGATGCTGAATAATTGAACTGAACTTGGAGGCTTTTCAGCTCAGTGGAGCTTTGCATGGGGCTGATGGATCTCAGGGATTCTCTGCACATTACAGTGAGAAAGGGGAAACATAGTGCTAAGCTGTGTTTCTGTTTTCACTGCTCACTCATTGATCAATTATTCAGCGATACCCTCTGACTATGACCTGGGTTCTGAGAAACGCCTCAGTCTTCCCAGCCAGAGACGGGTCTGTGACAGTGTCTGCTTTTCTCATTGTACTGCGTTTAATGCTCCATCCAGCGTGCTCTCATAGCTCGTAAAACACACTTGAACTTTCCAAGAGACATCCTTTTTAGCTGGCCTGGTGTATCTATCGGTTAAGATATTGCTGTTACTGTCTTTCATCTGGTAAATGAGCCCTCATGTTCCAGCAGCATGAATGAGACAGCATATCAAATGATGAGCAGCGTGGTCACTGCAGGGCAGCACTGTTGTTCTCTTGCCTCTCTGTAATGTTGGGAGGTTGGGTGGTTGGGAGTCTGGAGAAGGGTAGTGAGGATAAGGGCAGAGGGAGGGGGGAGGGCTGGTCCTAACTCTGTCTTCGAGTGCTGGGGGGTCTCTTCATCTGAGCATGGCTTCATCACACTGGCCCACTCATGAGCAGTGAGCCCTTTTAATCAAAGGCATTATTCTACAGCAAAAAGCTAGCCTCTCTGGTCCCTTACTGTGAGGGTCTAATTAACACAAAGGAAAATACTGCCGCTGCACTGAGGCGCTGGAAACAGGAGGCCTCCATCAATGTGCCTGGAGAACACACACACTCACACTGAGCAACATTAACACCATCTGTATTTAAAACGAAGGTGGATGAACTGCAAATAATGTGAGAATGATCGTAACAACTATTATTGGCAATTCGGCCACCGTATATAATCTTTACTAGTTGCAAATATAGCAGGTCATGTATGCATTATTGATGATCCGATAAAGCTTGTTTTTTGTGTGTAAAGTGCTGCTTTGTGGGATCACCATTTTATTTAAGAAGATGGTGTAAAATATTTTATCCAAGTGTGGCAAGAGTCGCTTTGTTATTTAGAATCAGCCCACAGGATTTACTTTGCATTGTTCAAATATCAAATGAAGTCAGCTGTGATGTACTTATTGAGGCCAAAAGACATCCTTTAGAATGGGAATCAAAATAGCCTGATATACAACCATTTAGAGGTCAAGCTGGGTTTTGTCTGATATGATTTATGATACAGTAGCTCACCTACAGCTGTAGGGGAGAGTACATGTCATACAACATTGCTTTGTTAGAAAAACACAGTTTGATACCGTTTGATAGATGGATTTGAAGTTGCCCGGGCTTCCTGACACAAGCTGAGCATGTTTTAGACAGAGGTGTTTAATCTTCATCCTGAATTGTAGGCTCCTCACGTCCCCTGAGTTCCTTGTTTTCCTGTATTGATTAAAATCTGCCCTATCCACCTTCCTGGTGTAAGAACTCCTTCAAAGAAGGCTCAGTGGGATTATTCAGTGAAGAAAAACTCACTCCAGTCTTTGCTCTGGTGGTTGCTGTAGCTTGTTCACTGAATCAAATATGTTGGCGAGCCCTGTTGAGTAAAACATTGCTTATTTCATGTATAACCCTTCATTGACTCCTGATCGACTCAGTCGAATAGTAGGTCATGACCTTTCTATGGCATGAACATCTTTTTTTGTTGCATTTTCTTGTACCCTAAATTGTATTCTAATGCAGAGCAAAGGACACGCGTAGAGTCAGGGGATTACTGTGAAAATGAGCCCTGACCTATCTATAAACACAGACTGTCTGAGGACTGGGTACCCTCCCTCTTATCTGAAGCTGAGGAAATAATTTTAAAACACATGCACAGGTCTGTGTCTGTGGGTATGTTGTACAAAGGTATGATGGCAACAACCACTTAATTTGTGATTAGGGCTTTATTCAGGGGTGTGTTTATTCTCTTAGGAATTCATTATATCCAGAGGCTCCTTCATTTTTTCTTTCCTGCAACTCATTCCCCCTGTGAGGTGATTTAATGCTATTCTCTAGGTGATAAAGAACTGAAGAGCATGACCACAAATACACTGAATACATTAGCTCTTTTCTCCCACTCACCCAAGGAAGGTTATTCTTCCATGCTAATTACCCAATGCTACACATTTTTCAGATATGTTTTATTCCATTGACATCAAATATTTTATGTTATTATATGCCAGGTGTCTCAACACTTATGCTGAATATGATTCTTTTTACTAAATAAAGTGTGTGTGTGTATATTTATAAACTATAAGAAAAAAAAAAAAATACATTTAAAATCTGGATGACATTCTGGCATGTCACCTTATGTATAATGTTGGAGATTAATTCTGTAACTCACACATATTACTACTGTTGATCTGCAATGAGAGCTGTCATACAGTAGAGCCGGTGTTTGAGTCCTACTTTGTCTTTAGGCTAGGTTTGCAGACTGCCGAAGGCTACAGTAGGCCATCTGTGGCAAAGGAGGGGACAACTGTTGCTGACTAAATTAGCCAGCTCCATCATCCTGATGCATCAGTGGAGGACCTGAGCTCTCTGTGACCTTTCTCTCCCCCACAACCAAGCCCTCTCCTCCACTAATATAGATGCAAACTCAAGTAGGTCAAGCACCAGGTATAAATCTTCCTTGGCAAGGCGCAGCGGCATTTGCCAGCCATGCACCACAGGCTGGCGTGACGGACTGTGAGAGGAGGTGTGTCTGAGGCTGGAGGCGGCTATGCCGTAGCCCCTGCCAGTGGGCTGGGACCAGCTTGCTCCCGGCCGAAGGGCTCGCCTCCCGCATGGTCACCAGTTGGCTGCAGCAGTGTGTTTCTGAGAGATGATATTTGTTATCAAAATAGGGCTGACTGTGCATTTACAACACTGTAGAGAAAGGACTGTTGGAATGGGTTTACTGAAGACAACTACAGAAGTTGAAAGATAACTTGCAGTACAGGCCAGTCATGTCCCTGAAGATGGCAGAATAATTCTACATATTAATAAGATCAATATCAAGGGCAACTCATCACCATTTTTAGATCTGTGTTTAATGAATCACCCTATGTCAGTGACACTTCTATAAAGTATATTGTGAGTTTTATTAAGAGATTTGACCTTTGTAGTTTTACTACAGCCAGACTTTAATGCAGAAATAATCAACATTGAAAGCATGCAGTAAAGATTTTTTGTAAAAGACAAGCATTCCAGTTGTGAAATAAATCGGAATCGTGATCACTTACAAGATTTTATGTTTGACACAGGTTAAATACTAGTCTTGTCAAAGCCCAAAGCATTTGGAGAGCTGTCTTCACCTACAGTAAAAGCATTTCTTAACCAGTGGCAGGTTTGAGTGTTTACTATGGTGGCATGTGCCTCAAATACTGTTACAATTTCGAACAAAATTACTCTTTGTTGCAATCAATCTATCAATGGACAGCATACCTGAAATAACGAATTCACATGTAAAATAAGCAATTACTCAACTCCCTCTCTCTCTTTCACTATTCAGATTTCTTGCCTCAAACTGTCTCGCTCATTTTTCTCTCTTTTCAAAAAGAAGCATTGACACAAATAAACAGTGTCTGGGAGAGTACAATCATCTAGGCTCTAGAGGTTGAGGAGAGTAAGCCAGGGTGGCTGTGCTTACACCATATAAAAAATGAAGGTTAGTATTGAGTTGGTAGCCCTGGAGCTGCAGGCAGGGGTGATAAATCCACCTGTATGAGAGCTTGTATCAGACAGGCCCAGGCCACTGGCAGATAAATCGGCCGGTCCATGCCCTGACTGGAAGAGACAGCCCAGTGGGCTTTCCCGCCGCTGAGAGTTATATTTCCAGCCTTGTCCCTTGCAGGTTGGAGCACAGCTTCAGGACACGAGTGAGCTAAATGGAACGTTAATGCACTAAGTTTCCCATCAGAAATTTCCATAATTCATTTCCACGCATTTCCTTGAGAGCACACTGCAGGGCTTTAAGGGGAGGGGCTGGGAATCTAAATGTACTGGCTCTATGAAAAGGGACTTCTGATCAACAGCTATATGTAGTTGTAGCCTAATGGTGGGAATCTATCACCATACCTTAGAGTCAGGTTCTTAGGTTAAACAGGTTCCTTTGTCTCATGTTTAATGTGCTTTTTGCAGCATGGTGAAAATATTCCTTGTCTTGTCTGTCCCCGTCTTTCGATTTTCTGCGCTTACGTGCAAGAAAATCTGTTATTCTTTAAGCTTGTGCATTTAAAAGAAATACATTCTTTTAGCCAATTCATTTGCATGAATAAATAAGCCATATTCACCTCTTTTATTTCCCGCTTGAATCTATGTTAAAAGATTTGGGCATGTTGGAGAGTGCCTTCTCAATTCTCTTTGTATTCTTGGTTAAATGATTCCCTCCTGTTTATTTTCTTATTTCTTTTTTGGACTTTTGTTCTTCAGAAAATAGTGTAGGTCTCTTTTGGTTTGCAGGGCCCAGCGGATACTTTTGATCTGTTCTTCAGACCAAGGGCTGTTTGTATCAGTTATTATCTTAAATACAAGCCTGGATATACCACCAACCTCCAACAAAGCATATCATATTTTGTATGTAGTTGGGTGCGAAGAATGTTCATTTTCTCTGCACTTGATTTGTTTTCTTAAATGTACAATGACAACAATGTATTGTTTCATGCTATATTGCATTGTCTGAAAAGAAGCATAATCCTAACATGCACCCCATGATTTATAAGATTGTAGAAAAACTCTGGAGTAATAGACATTAATGGGTGTTTGCAGTTAATCTGGGTTTGAGAACAAATAGTTTGAACCGAGTGTTTAGAATACAGAAATAGTCTGGACACCAGGTGCTCCTAAAGATGTAGAACATTATTCCCTGCAGTGTGATGAATTGGTTGACTAAAGGGAGTGTTCATCCAAAAACCAGTACAGTGTGCATTCTATGAAACTTGCACCTGACTAAGTTTAGGAGGTGAGACATGTTCTCAATCAGTCTAATCATTCTTTCATGGCAATCACAGTTGCTGTCTTTACCACATTACAAGCACAGATCTTAGTTTGAAACCTTGTTGTTCTCTAATATTGTGTAACGTTAAACTGTATGGTGTAATTACAGGAAAATTACATTTTATTAAATTAATTAATTAGTAATTTAAATTACTAAACATTTTGAAATTATTCATTTAAATGATATATCACTTTGAAACTCAGGATGTCATTTATGATAAATAGCGATTTTGACTAGGATAGTCCTTTGTCTACAACAAGGAAATTCAGTTATTATTCTTTTTGCTGTGCCGGTAAGGACCAGAGAAAAAAATAAAAATTGTTCTCCAAGGGAGATTTTGCCCAAGGTAAGACACAGGTGGATGAAGCCCGGAGCAGGGTCACAGTAAAGATTTATACTATGTACGGAGTAAAGAACAGAAGAAAAATGGCCGTTCATGTAGCGTCTCAGTGAAGCGAGCAAAACAGCTGTTCACAGAGTGAAGAAGTGGTCAGGTAAGACAGGCCTGGAAATAATAATCACAGGCCCATCTGCTGACCTGGGACTGCATGGCCCCAGGGCTCTCAACACAAGCCCTCCGTATGGAGCAGAGCACAGCCCCAACCCCAGGAAGCCTCTCCGCGCCTGCGCCCCTGCCTGTGCCAGGCTGCTGACACGGCCACATGCTCCCACTCTGTGGCTGCAGTCTCTCTAATCCTACTGAATACACTGTGCTGGCTATCTATATCTATACTGCCATGGAACCCCATGATAGTACACTGCTGTCTCTCCAGTAAGGACAAGGTGGATGAAACAAAAAAGAATACAAATAGAAACTTTTGCTGTGAGTTTACGAAGCCATGAATGATCATGGGAAGGCCACAATGGGACTTCAGTTGCTGATTTATAAGTAAAGCTGATAACTTGTTGTTTAAGGATTCATTTTGAATATATCGATTTGTCAGGTTTGTATACGGTGTCTCTGTAAAAAGTAAAACAATCAGAAACAGGAGCTCAAGGGCCCATCTCCTCAGCTGTCAAAACTGTTTAATTCAATCATTTATTTAATGCTTAATAGCAGCATAAGATGGTATTTTTATGTAATGTGGGATTAAAACACATTTATCATATTAGTCTGCATATCAGTGATTTCCTGCCTGTGCATCTTTAATAGTTTCTCCTGGAACAAATCAATATGGTGCTGTAATTGACCGATGAGGAGAATGAGAAGAGTGAAACTCCTAATAAGAATTAAGGAGGGAGCAAGAAAACAGGGTGAGCTGAGTCCACAAATGATGAAATGGACAGCATCTTCAAAGTTACTTAACCCTGACTCCAGTTTCTATTTCTGACAGATTCCTATCAATTTTCCTGGCAACTAGTCACCATAACTACAAGAAGACTAGTTTGTCTCCCTTAGCAAGACTGCTCCTTTAGAGAAGACTTATCAGTGAAACAACTATAGAATACCACTGTTGGTTGACCTCCAAGTACAGCTGGACAGTTCAAAATGTTACAGCACGTCAGATGAATATACCGTGGAGACAATTTGTTTATGATTTTAAGTATTAGGTTATATGGGGAGTATGCAGGTACAAAATACAGTACAAATCAGTGTACAGAACAGTACCACATTTACTGTAAAAAAAAGTTTGTTTCTAGTACACACCAACACATCAACACACCCAAAATGTTATCAACTCAATACTTCATGTCATGCATTCAAAGCACTTAGTACAAAAAGGCAACTTAAATGTATTAGAAAGAAAGTGTTTAATAGATTAGCATCACCACAGCACATTATTGCTGACACCCTGAAATGATTTGTTTTATGTGTGCTGGGTCTTGAAGTTTAGAAGCAGGCTGTCAGTGATGATAGAATAGAATTGATGCAAATGGTAAAGGCTGAGAAAACAACAACTTTGCTGAGGTTCCTACTTTTGTGTGAAATAGAGGGGGGAAACTTCAAACAGCAAAGGCAATTTTAATTGTATCGATTCAGCCATACAAATGTATAACAATTCTCTCAAAAAGAGTGCAAGTCAGCACTGTCTCTGTCTCCTTAGCCGAGGGGTGCTAGTTTATTTTGTAAGACCCTCAACCACATAGACAACACACAGTCACATAGGAGAGAGCTTAGTTTCGACTGATACAACACAATACTTGAAAATTCTTAGGGAGGCAAAGTAAACATTGTTCAAAACCCTGCTTAAATATGATCAGCACTGCAAAATGCAAACAGAAAGATAGATAATGTGACTTCTGTGCTCGCAATTTTATGACATATTACAGGAGCAATGGGGCTTTGAAGATGTCGAGATATATTAATTTTTATGGCTGATTTGCAGTTAAATCTGCCATCATTTTCTTGCCATTTTGTTTATTTTCTAAACTACTGAAACATTCCTTATGGTGGATCTGTCACAAAGTACTGTAAGACTGCATATCCAACAATATCTGGCTAAAAGTACCTGCAATTCTGCTGACATGCAGGGCAATAAAATGCTTCTTTCAGCTTTTGCAATGATCACTATTTTTCCAATGTGAATGTTGTCAAAGAGTCAGGTGGCTGAGTGGTGAGGGAATCGGGCTAGTAATCCGAAGGTTGCCAGTTCGATTCCCGGTCATGCCAACTGACGTTGTGTCCTTGGGCAAGGCACTTCACCCTACTTGCCTCGGGGAGATGTCCCTGTACTTACTGTAAGTCTCTCTGGATAAGAGCGTCTGCTAAATGACTAAATGTAATGATCCATTATGACAATAAATAAAGTAAAAGAAAAAAACAGAAATTTACAAAAAATTCTGAAAAGCTTTACAGACTAAAACCATATTTACTTCCTGCTGAACATAAAGTAATATAAGCCTTATAAGATTTGTAATGAAAATGTTTGTTTTTTCCTCATGTGATTTGTCAAATGTATCATGGTGAATTTTATTTTACCACAAGATGGAATTGCATTTGTTGGTTCAGCCATTCATACAACTCATTCAGACCATGCTGGCACACAGCCTCTGTTGAGGTATACATCATACCCATGTGAACATTCCTTTAGACACAGATGCACATTTCCAATCTGTGCTCCTCTTCTGAGATTATTAGGAATTATTGTGTGAGTTTGTGTGTGTGAGTGTGTGTTGTGTATGTGTGTGTTTACAGTCCACCAGGACACATAATGTTCACATGTGCAACAGATGACAAACCTAGTCTGATGGGAATGGTCATTTTCCAGGTAGGGTTGGGCCCAGACTGAGGAATGAGCTTTGTGTGACTGTCAGGGGACGTTACCAGATGACACACATATCTCCCAGCCGATGATGATGATCACATTTGATACACAGATGACATTCTTTTCCCTGCTGTGACCACACAGGCTCATTCCTCTAACATGACATCCTAGCCTGTATGGGTGTTATTCATGTCACATCTATCATTCTAATGGAGACATAGTAAAACCTCAGAATTATTGAACAGCGACACACTGTCGTTTTCGTTCGACCAAAAGTTATTGTGATTCTGACCAACTATAGATACAAATGTAGTAGACCACTCAGTCAAATAAGTTATTTATTTTATTCCAGTGAGCGAGAATTTTGTGAACAGTACAAATATATTATGCAATTACACACATGCCCAAAGATTAAATTGACCCATCCATTAAATCTAAATGTCCATGAGTTTTTCTCACTTTTCCCCATCTGCTTATACAGATTTTTTTTTATTATAACACACAATGGTAACAAATGACCCTATGGTCAACATGTATTAACAGCAACAGGAACAGTTTCTGTGGCAACTCACCACAAAACAGAATGTTTAATGCTGCAGACAGCCTCCCCCAACAGTCCATTCAAGGGCAGCATGGATAATCTAAAGATTCTTCCGGTATCTTTAGATGTATGGAAGAAGTCTGATCAACTCTGATGAGGCTACTGGCTTGCATAAAACAGAGCAGCGGGCCATATTCCTTCACATAGCTTAAACCATGGCCTCTGAAAGCACTGCTAATTGCATCTGGGATTTGGTTCTCCAATTCCACTGTGCATTGCACGCGGCCGTGGAGAGTGGGGGTGAATTAGCGTCTGGCGGGGTGAAGCTTCTGCTTGCTGAAGCCTTGACAGTACTTTGTTCTGAATGATTGTTCTCCAGACAGCTGACGGAGGTGCAGGGCTCACACAGGGTTGTTTGAAAGCCCAAAAGGACATGAGGCTACATCATCAAAGTCCAGCAAGCCTTCCATGTGTCATGGTGAGATTAAACTCTTCCAGAGAGGGCAACGCCTCTGATCACTCCATTCAATCGATGGGATTTGAATAAAGGAATAAAAGATCAGGCGTTGTGTATTTTAGGATTAAGGCATGTTGGAGCTCTACCAGTGACAGACGCCATCAATCACAAGTTCCCTCCACTAGTTAGCTAAAGTTGATATTAGCCTAAATAGGACACATCTGTTTGTTGCTGCAGACTCTGACTTTAATTAATTCTCAAGTTGTTTTATTTTTAGGCAGTGATTTTTATTTGTTGCTGCAGTGTACATGTGTGCATAATGTAAATTGCAGCATTCCTTTGCTCACAGTAAGGGGATAGCACTGCAGTACTGTGAACGGGACACAGAAGAACACACAAGAACACTCAAGAACACACACACAGTTCTTACACACACACACACATAAAAGTATGTGGCGCTCTAGTCTGTCTCAGCCTGATTTTCATCCCAGTGTACAACATCATTCCTTCATCTCTCACAGTCTGTATTGGATATTAGTTTCTTCTCTCCACTTTTCAAAAGAGAATGAGTTTACTCCCTTGGAGCTGAGTTCAAGGGCAGGTCAGTGTAACCCATGGAGACAAGCTCTCGCCAAGACCTTGGTTTCAGACAGAGGAAACAGCCTAGGACATTTTCATGCCTGGGTTGAGCTTGGACCCAACCCCAACCTTGTACCGTGACTCTCCCAGATCAGGAAGTGGTGCTGATCCACTTGGACTGTCCTTGCTTCCCCAACCTCTGAGGTTCTGCCACACCAGCACTAATGGCTCTGCCTTCCCTCCATCACCAGCAGATCAGAACTGCAGCAGTTGCTCGTGTTCTGGCGCAACGGCTCACCTGATGATCTGAATCCCAAAGATGTGATTTCCATCCTGGCTGCTCTCTGATACCTTCATACCCCTATCCTGGCCCCTGTCGCCCACCATGTCCCACAGTGGGGCATAATTAGTAAAAGCCCCAGTCTCGCCATGCACTCCTATTATTAGCCTAATGTTTAAAGCCCCATTCCTGGTCAGATGGTCAATGCTGGAGGGCAATGTGTCACACTGCATGGGCACAAAAGGTAGCCAAACAATGCCTATCGAGGACAGGTGCCACTGCAGTCCTACCATTTGGCTACAGTACACCATTGTGGTTGACAGTGCACACTGATAGATGAATTGCTAGTGGTTCAGAGCCACCATTCTTCCCATCATCCCCGATGGACAGACAGGGTATCTGCTCTCTTCAGCCCATGCGAGCTGTCAGGACAGCTGTTCGACTAGAAGAACATTGTGCCCTTGAATGACTCTGACTCATGTTTCCAACAGCTCAATGATTGAAATAGAAGGTAAATAAGACACATCAAAGAGAGACAGAGGGAGGAAATCTGCGGCATCATTATGTTGGGCCTCTATTTGCGGGCCGTACGAAGCTCCACAGACATGTCCTTGGACAAATTGGAGGGTTCCCAGATTGATGTTTTTGGCGATGAGGGCTTCACAGAAAGATACAGAATTTGATTGGTGTTTATCCCCTTCATCGTGTCTTCATTGTACTCGAGCACATCTTGTCTTCTATTGTGCATGGCAAGAACTTCAAATTGTTTTACTTATTCTACTCAATTCACATAGTTTTTTTCTGCTTCCTGTAACTGACAGAGGAAAACATGGAATATCGTATTACTAACTTCAACTTCAAATCTAATAGAAATATGTCAATTTGGTCAGAATTCATGGGAAGTCCATTTTTGTCTATAGCCATTTATGTTGCTGTATTCAACAGTAACTTCATTACTATTCTGAGGTTTGTTGGTTGTTTTTATGATCTGGTTTTGGCACTGACTGTGGATAGGTTCAACCCTTTTGGATTGGGAGGCAGGGGAGGAGGAGGCCTCTTCTGGTCGGGTTAGGCCCCCTGCAGCAGCTTTGTTCCTGGGTAGGAGCAGCAGAGCCCAGCCTCTTTACTCACAGCCGGCTGGAGCAGGAGGTCGATGCGCACCTGAACCCTCCACAGCACCGTGGGGCTGCAGGGCCCAGCACAGCACCGAACACCTGACCTGCTCTGACCCCTCCTCAACACGTGGCTCCTGGGAACCTACCCCCTCAGCTCAGGGACCACTACCAGACTCTCTGTTAACACACAAACTGTACTGGTCCTTCAACACCTCAATAACAGAGAGAATAATCCACAAAAGATACATATACAGTAGGTACACAAAAGAACACATTATGCACATGGGAACAGAACCATGCCCAAATAGACACACACCTACTCCCTTATGCACAAGTCCTCTACTACACACACACACACACACACACACACACACACATACACACTGACACGTATAAATGCACAACATCTGAGCCGGACATTTTTTATCTCATCTCATCTCTATTTTATCGTTTCATGTGAATCCAGGTAGAAAAGGAAAGCTGTAAATTGGTCAATATCTCCATCTTGTGGACATTTCTAATGCTTTGTGGATGGAAAGGGCCTGCAGTGAGGGAAGCACTCACCATGTGGATGGACTCTGGGTCAGCTGAGGCCGGAGAAACGTTAAGTTCTCTTGTACTCAGTGGTGCATCTATTGTTGTCACTGAGACTGGATTATGAATCATGAGGAGATACATGCACTTAAACATAGTTCTGGGAATGTTGGGTGATATGATAACACTGAAGTGAATGAAAATCACAACATGAAAAAGTGTTGTAAACAAGATACTTTCATGTGTGAAGTCGTTTGTCCACACAAGCAGCCTCTCAGGGTCAAAGAGGAGGTGGGATAACTTTATCATGAATGTCACTTTGTTTTCGGTTGGTTAGTCAGGCGCCCCTCTTGGATTGGCTTCTCGGATGACGGCGCAGGTGAGCCCCACAGAGAACCCCCCCCTCTCCCTGCTGTGGCCCTCCTACTACAACAGCCCTACTTTTTAATATGCAACATCTGTGCCGGGAGAGAGCCTTCCAAAATGGCTGCTCCTTGGAGGATGACGGTAGAGTCTGCTTAAACTTAGGGCTGGGGCATTTGGTACTGCAAGGTTCTGCACAGATGTTAGCATTCACAATGTCACTTTGTCCTCGGCTACAATGCCCCGGGAGCTCTGTTTTGTGGGGGTCTGTGTTTTATACACACACTTACCAATGAGATCGCTTCATCTCCATTTCTCATTGGAATAACACCCGTGCACGTGGCTTGTTCTGCCTAGGCTGGCCCTGCCTCTGATCAGAAATTGACTGGGTGACTCAATTTTGTTGTTCAATTGTACAGTACAGGAATCTTTCAAGCTGCTATTGATTATTTCGTTGGGGTATTCACTGTGGATATTGTTGACAGGTTCCTTTCAGTGTATTCAAGAGATACTTCACTAAAAACTGTGACATTTTGTAAAAAGACGTTTACAGATATGAAGAGAATAGTAATGTCATAGCCACAGACAAGGAAGTCTTTGCATCCCTTCCTGTTTCATTTGTAAAGAAGGATGAGCTCACAATCATGAGTTGTACTTGTACTATCCCATCATGAAACCTTCCAAAAAGGAAAGCCATAACCTAAAGGTTGCTTGTCATCTGGATTATTCCACTGCTTCTTAAATGACACTCTGGACAGGGATACAGTGAATGAGAGAGGAAAAGAAAGGAGGAGAGAGAAAAGGAGAAAGAGAGATGAGAAAGATGAATTTAGGGAGCTTAATGCATCGCTTACAAAAAGAAGACGTTCATATTTAATGGTCATCATTAAGGCTGGGTTTGAGCACAGAAGACGCTTCTGCTATTTTCCTAAACCCCTTGAGCCAAGTCCTTGTGACAGCCCTCCACTGCATCCCGGCAAATTATCCGCTTGAGCTAAGACGAACAAAAACAGCCCAGTGCGGGGGAAGCGAGGCCCAGCCACAGCGCCTGTCTTCTGATGAGGAGACACGTCACTTTGCATCAACTGCATCCCTCCATCCCTCAATCCCTACCACAGCTCTGGTGGATGAGAGCAGGACCACACCACAGAGAGAGGTGAGCCTCCAGTAGCCACTGTCCAACACTGTTTGGTGCAAAGGACAGAAATTAGGAGAATCCTACTGTAGGAGGCTAGAAATACGCAACAAAGCCAATGGAAGCATTTATTTCGGTGAGATAAAGTACTTTCTCGCTAAACCCCATTAGACTGGTGGTCTGCCTTGGTCCCAAGTGTTTACTATAGAGGATGCCCAGTGAGTAACCTGGATTTACCATGCAAATGTGTTTTGTTCCATTGAGAACATTGCACATGCGTAGGAGAAAAAGAGAGAGAAAATTATATGCACACAGAAGAATAGATTTGCATACATGTACCGTACACGTTGAAAATACTGGTACTCCTTCTGATGTTAAAGTAAATCCTAAAGGAGTGTATGTTTATATGTCTGTGTGGGTGTATGTGAGTATAGTTCAACCATCTAAGGAAACCTATCCACAAATAACACTTGACTACTTTGAGGAGAAAGACTCAGCCGGCCTCTAACAGAGTGCCAGTGCTCTCTCTGGTGGTCACAGCTGAAAACGCAGGAGTTGCATTTATTACCGACAATCTGAATCTGTTGGCTGTGCACTTCTAGTTTTTCAAGCTGTTCATAAAGTATTGTTGCTTCTGGCCTCTTTCTCAAGGATATGCACTGACGCTCAAGGAGACTTGAAAAATTGAGTCCCACCAAAATAAACCTGTCTTCCAAGATGCATGTGCTCCAAGTCCAAATTGGCCTATTTAAAGCCATATACATAGACAGTCTTTGAATAATATTGACTTGCATAGCACACTGAGGTCGAGGACAGGGAGGTAGTCAGTGTGCGTTGGCCCATCGTGAGACAGAGAGTGATGCAGAGTTAAACAGGTGCCAACAGGTGTGACACAAAGTTTCTTCCATTTTCATGAGCTTATATTTTGGTGGAAATCTATCAAATTTGATTGTGGGTGTGGAGAAAGTAAAGGACAGATATTAATAGTAGAGGTAATAGCATATTGTGCAAGAGGACTCTTCTTTACGTGGTAGGTGGTCACCATTCAGAGCTTGTTGAAGAAACATTACTAAATGCACAAAGCCTCTAGAGTTGGCTACATGCCAACACCTTGAGAACATTGTAGATGATAATGAAGTCTCTTTCTGTCAGTATAATTCAAACAGATTACTCTGTAATAGTAATTGATTACGATTACTAATTACAATAGTAATCAGGAGATTACTATTGATTAACACACTTTCTTTTTCCCACATGGCATGATAGAGGAGGCCTCACTGTCTATTGACTGTCCATCCGAAAAGTATTCACAGCACATCACTTTTTTCACATTTTGGCATGTTTCAGCCTAATTCCCAAATTGATTCAATTCATTTTTTACTCAAAGTTCTACACATAAAACCTCATAATGACAAAGTGAAAAAAGTTTGTTTAGGATTTTTTATAATTTGCAAAAATTAAGAACGAAAATATAACATGTACATAAGTATTCACAGCCTTTGCTCAATACTTTGTTACAGCACCTTTAGCAGTTACAGCCTCAAGTCTTTTTGAGTATGATGCTACAAACTTGCCACACTTATTTTTTAGCAGTTTCTCCCATTCTTCTTTGCAGGATCTCTCAAGCACCATCAGGTTGGATGGGGCGCGTCGGTGCACAGCCATTTTCAGATCTCTTCAGAGATGTTCAATTGGGCTGGGTTTTCATCAAGGATGTCTCTGTACATTGCTGCATTCATCTTTCCCTCTCCCAGTTCCTGCAGCTGAAAAACAGCATGATGCTGCCACCAGCATGCTTCACTGTAGGGATGGTATTGGCCAGGTGATGAGCGTTGCCTGGTTTCCTCCAGACATGACCCTTGGCATTCAAGCCACAGAGTTCAATCTTTGTTTCATGAACATTTTGAATCTCATGGTCTTAGAGTCATTCAGGTGCCTTTTGGCAAACTCCAGGCGGGCTATAATGTGCCTTTTACTGAGGAGTGGCTTCCGTCTGCCAACCATACAGGCCTGATTGGTGGAGTCAGTGCCGGTCCCAGCACATTTGGCGCCCTAGGCCTTTGGCAAGGACATATGACGTGGCGCGGTTGGCGCCCTCTGCTGGTAGTGCGGGAGCGTTAATTAATGGATGTACTTGGGAAATTGCCGCCCCCCTCTTCATGCCGCCCTAGGCGGCTGCCTATGTCGCCTGTAGGAAGGACCAGCACTGGGTGGAGTCCTGCAGAGATGGTTGTCCTTCTGGAAGGTTCTCCTCTCTTCACTGAGCAACGCTGGAGCTCTGTCAGAGTGACCATCGGGTTCTTGGTCACCTCCCTGACTAAGGCCCTTCCCCCCCGATTGCTCAGTTTGGCCCTGCAGCCAACTCTCGGAAGAGTCCTGGTGGCTCCAAACTTCTTCTATTACGGATGATGGAGGCCAGTATGCTGATTGGGACCTTCAATGCTGCAGAAATCTTTCTGTACCCTTCACCAGATCTGTGCCTCTATACAATCCTGTATTGGAGGTCTACAGACAATTCCTTGGACTTCATGGATTGGTTTGTGCTCTGACATGCACTGTTAACTGTGGGACCTTATCTAGACAGGTGTGTGCCTTTCTAGGGGGAGTCAGGTGGCTGAGCGGTTAGGGAATTGGGCTAGTAATCTGAAGGTTGCCAGTTCGATTCCTGGCTGTGTCAAATGACGTTGTGTCCTTGGGCAAGGCACTTCACCCTACTTGCCTCGGGGGGAATGTCCCTGTACTTACTGTAAGTCACTCTGGATAAGGGCGGCTGCTAAATGATTAAATGTAAATGTAAATGTTCTGTATCATGTTCAATCGACTGAATTTACCACAGGTGGACTCCAATCAAGTTGTAGAAACATCTCAAGGATGATAAGTGGAAACAGGATGCACATGAGGTACATTTTGAGTGTCATGGCAAAGGCTGTGAATACTTATGTACATGTGATATTTTTGTTAGAATAGAATAGATTTCCCAAAATGTCCAAAAATATTTTTTCTTGTTATTGTGCATACACATTATACACATTATTGTGTGTAGAATGTTGAGGAAATTGCATTTGATCAATTTTAGAATAGGGCTGTAACATAACAACATGTGGAAAAAGGGAAGCGCTGTGAATACTTTCCAGATACACTGTGTACTATTCTTATGTTGCTGATGAGCATGCTATAATTTGGATATGCCAAATATGAATGGAGTCAGGTGGCTGAGCGGTTAGGGAATTGGGCTAGTAATCCAAAGGTTGCTGTTTCGGTTCTCAGCCGTGCCATTGACGTTGTGTCAATGGCACGAAGTGCCTTGGGCAAGGCACTTCACCCTACTTGCCTCGGGGAGAATGTCCCTGTTCTACTGTAAGTCGCTCTGGATAAGAGCGTCTGCTAAATGTAAATGAATATATTAGGTGTCAAGATTAAAGCAAAAGAATAACATTTTAAGATCCAGAATATGATTAACAAAAACATTTACATTGCGTCAATAATCAATTAAAACAGCATTGTCATCTGATCTATTTTTACAAAACCCTCCAGATTGTAAAATAACACCTTCCGAATATAAACAACTTCCAAATACAAAATACAAATGTTCCACTACTATTCTCTCAAAACTAAATTAAATTCATCTACAGTATAAAGTGCCTTGACCTCATCCAATTTAATGGGTGAAAGGAGTCATTCGTTGATTACGTGAGAAATAATACTCGCTTAGTTTGCATCCTAACAGTGGCTGGAGACATGGAAGATCCATTTGAAATAGAATGATGCCATGGCATTATCAGAGGAAAGTGTGGTTGCAGACTCTTGGCTTAGAAGGCTTTCAAGAGATGTTTTTCACGACTGAATCAGATTTTCTTAAATAATTAAACTGCTTCATTTCCATCTTGTGGCAGTAAATGGGCACTTTATTAAACACACATATAGTACATGCACAGTGTCTGCAAGTGGTCTGTCTAAATCTGAGATTTCTTGCTGTAAATCTCTTTCTGTACACCCGAGCACTCTATCAATATTCATGTGATTTGTGCCGGAAGGCATTTGTGTCTCCTAAAAATAGCGTGGGGATAGAAAGAATCTCACACAGTGTCTCCTAACATTCATGAGCACCGTCCCTGTGATTGGTAGTAAACAAATGTCTCTTTACCGAGATCCTACAAATGCTGTTGAGTAAACACTTGTAAATAATTGCTGGGGGTCAGTTTGCAATGACATTTAGGATAAACCGCATGAATCAACATCATATTTTCATACACAAATTAGAATAACTAATACCACCATCAGAAAACATTATTTGCGCATGTACTGTACATGTGTGTGCCTGTGTGTGAATCATAAAGATAATTCATGATTCCTACTACATATGTTTATGTCTAAATGTCTCATCTCTAAGCCAGTTTTGATAAGGTTTCTACTTTCCTTCTGTACTGAATGCTGAAGTGTTTGGTAGTCTCCAACTGCAGTGACTTGTGTGATCTACAGTATGTCTATAGTGGGCTAATTCACAAAGCCTCGCATGCTTAAAGATCTTCACCTTAATTGGAAAGTTCACAAAGTACAGAAGATAGTTTGCTTTAACAAAACACTCTTTTGGACCAGCACCCATCAAGGTGTCCAATAGAGGGCAGCATCCACCAAGTTGCTCAATAACAGAAACTCCAATCTTCAGCAACTAGAGACCACAGAAAATTATATCTTCGTAAACATACTATTAATGGGGAGGGGAGTCAGATGGCTGAGCGGTGAGGGAGTCGGGCTAGTAATCTGAAGGTTTCCAGTTCGATTCCCAGCCGTGCCAAATGACGTTGTGTCCTTGGGCAAGGCACTTCACCCTACTTGCCTCGGGGGGAATGTCCCTGTACTTACTGTAAGTCGCTCTGGATAAGAGCGGCTGCTAAATGACTAAAATGCAAAATGCAAATGGCATGACATGAATTCATAAAATGAAATGTAACATTAGTCAAATATGGTCACACCCAATTCCTGTCCAAGTCCTGTACGGTTTTGTAGAAAAACCCCTGTCGAGCCAGGCTGCCATCTCTTCATGGTTCAGTTGGACAAAAAAACACCAACAAGTTTCCACGGAGACATACATTCTCACACTAATGATGCATCCGGTCAGCCAAAGGTGAGAGGTGCAGCAGCAGGTCATTTCCGACTCGCTGGTGTGCCTGAGGCTACACTTTCATCTGCATGTGCCTCTGGAGTGAATAATGGAAATGGAAAGTCTGACAGCAGTAATGTGGTGACAGAGCAAGAAGGTGTTGAGAGCAGCAAGGGCTCAGCACCACATGCAAAACCTGAATTGGCACTAAATACTGCTGTATGTTGCTTTTACTCTGTGTTCATGGTGGCCCCATGGTGTCACAATCATTCCAAACCACTTTTCATAAAAAAAACATGAGCCATACTGCCTTGCTCAATGGCATCACACTTTTACTTTACTTTTACTTTATTTCATTTGAATGAAGCAAATGGGTCAACCACATGACTGTTTTGTAATACCAAATAAAGAATAATTTAGGCACAAATGGGGTAGTGCTGTACATTGCAAATCCATTCCAATAAGCAGTCTCACTTACAAAGCAACAAAGCACTGTGGGAGGATTTCCATTGCCATAGAGCTGTTCATTCTAAGGAGCTCTGCTTCTGACAGCGTGTGTGGCAATGAGAAAAACCCTGCTGCACATGTTGTCATTTACCCTGGTGAGCGGTTGGGATGTGGAGAAGTATGGCAACACTGAGATATCCATGTGTGTATGTTCCCCCCCCCCCCCCCCCCCCCCCATGCACAGATACACAGGCAGGATGTCAGCCTCTCAGACTCCAAAGGAAGGTGTGGAGGGCCCTTATGACGTACAAGCAGCCTCCACATACAGATCCAGGCTTTACAGAGCACCTGCCTAGCCATGAGAGCCCCTCTGACTTTGAGGAACAAAACCACATCTACAATTATACGCAGCACAGGCATATTACTCATTCATGCATCCACACAAAAACTTGACATTCACACTACTCACATGTATACACGTGTGTGTTGTCGCACAGCCACAAACATGTGCAGTGCCATGATATTTGAGCTGCCTGGCCTTTGCGAACTACATCTTTGTGTCACACAATACAGGGAATCAGCTGGGAAACCCAACATATTCAAATAGTACTCAAACTCTAGTCACATAGGCACAACAAACCAATTTATTTGTAAGTGAATGAGGTTTTGATAAGGGAGACACAACTCGTTTGACAAAGCGTAGCCAGACCATGGGATGTTCTGCATTGCTAATCAAGAACAGTGATCCTTTACTTCAGTGTGACAGTAGGAAAGAGCAGCATGGATGATGAAATTAATAATTGTATCACTTCAAACATTGTTCAACACAGTCAGTCTTCACGAAAGCTTTATACCATGTCAGTTTGTAGACTGAACATGTTGGACTGATAGTCCAGTGGCAGTTGAAGATAGTTATGAGCAGGCTGTGGAATAATGAGCTGGTTAGAGAGCTGAATTAGTTTTTCCTCGCAAATGCAAATGGATCCATAACTTCTCCATTTATTTCCGATTTACAAGGGTGTTATCAAAGGGCGAAGACCAAAACACCTCTGCATGCATTGGATAGAATTGGATGGATTCAACCAATAAGAACAACAAATTGTCAACTTGTTTGCTTATGAAACTGCCTCAATGGCGCTCCACTACAGTATACAGTCATCGTATTAAGTCCGCCCCATATCAGATAAGCGGTTATGACTGGCCTAATCAGATACTGATCAGAGGGAGATCTGTTTCAATGGGAGGGTGGCCAGACCCATCTCCCAGAGCGAATAAGATATGAGCTGTCACATTTGTCAGGTTTCCGAACTAGTACTGAATCAGGTTAGAGCCAAAACCTGCAGGAAAGAAACTTTCTGTATACTACTGTACATCATCTCTTTATTTTATCATTTAAGGGGTAGTACTCATCTTTAGACAAGGACTACAGCAGCCTCCATTAAAGGAAGGATAGGTTATGCATTCAGGAGTTCCTATGTTCAGCTATAGCATATTTACAGTGAACAGTAGTGCAAGTCAGACAGGATCTTTTCATGCCGCCCTCAAGCCCATTGCCGAGGGAAGACAATGGTACCACACTGCTCTGACGCATCATCATTCAAGTTGAATGACAAAAAACCACAAGGCTTTCTGAATGGAAAATATCATGTGACAGGCATACTTGATATACTTGATATGTAGACATAACATCAGATGTCTGGTCTCCTTGACCTTTCAAGTGCTACACATTGTGTTGACAATCTACTGACAAATAAAAATGTGTATTCAAGCAGCAATTCATGTCTGGTTTTATACAATTGCCCAGAAACCTAGAATTTATCTTGATACTGAGAGGACCTTTAATTGCTATTTTCTTTTTAACATTAATAATGTTCAATGCTGTCAACGTAATGAATAATTGCTCTAAAGGCCTCTAAAGGCCTCTTGCTCTTAGTGATCCCTTCAAAACAAATTTCCATAGTAATGCTTTCACAGTGATGACACTGTTGTTGAGGGACACAGCAACCTCTGTCTCCCACACCTGTGTCAAAAAGAAAATACTTTCCCACCTACACATCAGGAACACAAGGAATCTGAAAAGGGAGGTAGGATATTGTCTCCTCTTGGCCTTTAGAGAGACATAGCTGGTGAGTTGAGATTAGTATTCCTCCACAGGAGGTCTTTGTGTTGACTACGCCTCTCAGGATAATTATCATGGCATCCCCACACATCCAGCCCCACCTGCAACAAAAGACTATGTGGGTAGAAAGATGGTCCATAAGGGTCCTTTATTATTCATTGGGTTGCCAGCTGTATTGGAAATACCTTTCAGTACAAACTGTGTACCCTTTAGTACTAAATCTGTTTAGTACTAAATCTGTCAGTATTTTTTAGAATTGAGGTCTGTTTGGTATGAAACCAGTGTAGATTTCTGTTTTGCACTGTTATAGCCACACGCAGAATAAACCATGTCAGAAGCTCAGAATCATTCAAATCATGCATGTTAGCATGAGCTGGCTCTAAGGATAATGCAACACACAGGGTATGTGATGTTCATGTTAAGATGCCTCTAAACTGCTTTTGCTACCTCTGTTCAAGCACCCACATAAAAAGTATACAGTTTCACAATGCTAGTCCCAGTCATGACCTATTAGTAATAGTCAAGAAGTACGTATGTTAGGTCAGATAGAAAATAATCTCAAAAGGACTGTTGATAAACCAGGCATTAAAGAGAGCATGAAACAAAGCTGACCTATGCTACAGTCCAAACTGTGAAAAGTTGTAAAACATGACACTGTAATGTATCTAGCCGGTATCAGTGGGTTGCCCTGTAAACAAAGGCAAACGCAAACACACATCCATCACCCAGTTAGCATGTTTACTCAGCATGAGTAACGTGACCTACAGGCTGTGAGCCATTTTATCATCTTATGTTGATCACACGTGATATTTGAAGCCCTTTTGTAAATCATAAGACATGTTTAAACATGAATTTAAATTACGATTAGCTGCCTAGATAAACCACTGCACACTGTATTTATAGAGACTGTACGGTTGTGACAGATTTCAGTTCAGCATTATCAACTTAAGAATGTGAGAAATTATGTGTGTTCATTCATCTACTGTATCTAATTATCAATCAACCAATCCATCAATCAATCAATCAAATTTATCAATGAAATCTATCTATCTCTCTATTTATGATTTGGAGTGTATTTATGGAAGGTGAAAAGTATATGGTGACAAATGTACCTACACTTTGAACCTCCGAAATGTGGTTCTACATCACAGGAATATAATTTAGTTGTCCCTTTGCTTGCTTTTTTGTAGTCAATCCTCAATCACTCTAACATAGGATACCAAAATAGTGTCAGTGTCATTGAATAACAATGATGTACTGTTGCATGATAAATATTTCAAGGCCGGCTCCATTCAAAGTGTACATATCAAAATTCTCAACTCACAATGCTGTACATGTATGGCATAATTGCATTGTGCTCACTGCCAGAGTATATCATTGCCATCAGATGCAGGAAAACTCAATATTGCAATGTAAACATACAGTTTGATTTATAAAGTGACTCTTTAAGTCTAGCCAGCCATGTAGTACAGTAGCATGTGATTATGGGAGCTTTCAAAGGGCACAATTTCCTGACAACAACATAATAGAGGTCTTTTTTATTAGCATGGATAGTTTAAGGTTATGTAATAGCCTAGCTAAAGTTGGTGGTAGTAGTGATGTGGGTGTGTGTGTGTAGTGGGGGGGGGGGGGCAACTGCTTCTATTTTAAAGTGAAAAGAGACTATAAAGGTGTTGAGTTATGGTAAATAAAAGTGTTGAGTTATGGTAAATACACTGCATTTATATGCACATTTTAGCAGCACACCCGAAGCGCTTCACAGTTGCCTCTCATTCGTCCTTTCGCACACATGCTCACACACACACTCACACACACACACACACACACAACAGCCCTGATAGGCACTAGCCTGCCCATCAGGAGCAATTTGGGGTTCAGTGTCTTGCTCAAGGACACTTCAACACATGGCCAGGAGTTGGGGATCAAACCACCAACCTTGCGATAAGTGGACGACCATCTCTACCCCCTGAGCCACGGCCACACTATGATTGCAAAAGTCTTGAGTGACAAACTTAAATGTGTTCTGCATTTCTTTCAATAACTGAACTCAAGGACAAAAGCTTTCTGCATAAATGAGAGGTCATCAAAGTAACTCTAGAAGACAATCTCTGCTCGCCAGCCAGTTAATGTTAAGGTCATAAAAGTACTATGTGTGTTATTGTTGTTATATATTGCATACATAAAAAACATATAATAATGATTATAATGTAAGTCCTTCAAAAACATTGTGGTCAATAGCCAAGAAGAAAGAGATTGTGAATAGTTGAGGATTTCACATATGTATCATTTGTAATGTACTCCATTTCAAAGTCAAGGACAAACTTTGCAACATTCACAGAGAACTAGTACATCAGTAGAGGAGGGGTGATGTGATGGGTTCCTTTGTGGTTTGGAGGTTGCTGCTGTAAGTGGATCACAGTAAGTGGGACGGTTGGTATGACACAGGCACTGGGAGACCTAGATGTGTCTTGCTGCCTCTGCCTCTCAAGAAACTTGATAAAGTACTGGCTCACAGGTAACAAGCAGCACATACTGTTACATAGTTGATAAGGGTAACTATACTTTCCGGAATTGTCTTCAAAGACCAATGTGTTTTCACGTGTAGTGTTTTTAGAAAGAACCAAAAGTGGGCCAATAGAAATAGGACTCCCACTGACACTGACTCACACTGCCCTGGTCATTAAAACTTCAAGGTACATCTCTTTCTGGTTCACCTCAGCTGTGATGAGGTCTTGGGTAGGTGAAAACCTATTACGTAAGATAAGGTTTGCATGAGAGGTGTCTAAGTTTGTGTGTAGCATTCACGTGTGCATATTCATATGTGCCTGAAAAGAAATTAAGCTACAGCAATTTGACTGACTAATATTGTCTAAAAGGTTTGTTCTACCAATCTATCAAATTATTCTAGTATGGTGTAATAAAACTTATTTATCCTAAAGTGTGTAATCATTTGAGAGATTGTAGTGGGGTGTAGGAACAGCAATACCACATCAAATATTTAATCTACATGTTTTTTTTTACCTCTCAAACTTAATACATCTGGATCACTGTCAGGTAATACACAATGATATTTAAAAGTCCTCAGCATATCTTACAAATTACACTGTAAGGCCGATAGTTGGTTTGCTTTGTAAAGGATCTACGTAGTAAGATAAAAGGCTTTGTCTTTAGTTTGGGACAAGGTTTATGAAACAGAATGTGTAGATTAGCAACTACTGCCGTATTAGTCATAAGTATTACTTTCAATTTAATAATAAATTCACAATTTGTTTATTGTTCACATTGGATTAGAATTTCTTATTCATTTAGGCAATTTGCATGTGTTTTGGCACATGCGTGAAAAAGAGAAAGAACAATTGTCTACAATTGGGCACAATAACTACATGCACATGAATGCTGATCAAAACTGATTAGTTGATTTAGTGACATTGTCATACTCTTCACAAGTTCTAAACATTCTTTCATCGTGTGAGCCATCACATTCAAAATAAAAATCTGTCAGACATACATGTATATTCCATAAACATGGAACTATGACATAGAATGTTTGTGATGTCATTTTTGGAAACAGTCTTAATATTCTTTAAACTATAAGTGCAATTGTCAAAACAGTTTAATGGACATCGCAACTCTAAATGGTTGTTTCTCAAAAGGTAGTTTCTCACCCAAAACATTTAAATCGTGCTTCAAAACCTAGTCATTGCATCAGTGAATTAGCCAGTGCAACCAAAATGAAAAGTTATTTTGTCATTGTGTGAGCCCAACTGGTCAAAATATTTAGATGTTTTTTCACCATGGAAGTCAACCATGGAAATGTTTGTTGTAAACAAATTACACTTTTTTATAGTATTGTAACATTCAATAATTTTTATATATTTTCTTGTTTAACAAGAAATTCATGAACATATGCATAAGTATTATTTATAACAGTTATGTAGGTAGGGAATGTAAATGTATTTCAGCAGATTTTCTATCAGTCAGTTTAATTTGTTTGAGAATAGAGATTTGGGGTATTTAGATGCAAGCGAGAATCAAACAGACAGGAACAGGCACCACCAAAATACCGAATAAAAGGATCTCACACATGAAAGGCCGGATCTCTATGGTTTCCCTTGGAGCTGAACCCCGTTGCCATGGGAGCTACAGGAACTGAGAAAAAAACTGGGAAACTCGCAGCCATTGTCTTTGCCCCAGTATGCAGTTCAGTGATTTATTTTGTCCTGTCTAACAGCATACAGATACAATAATGATCCAATTGTTCCTCCTCATGCTTTTTGCATTGGAATAAAAATACTTATGCGGTAAGCATAAACATGTTTCTTACAATGTAATACAAAATGAATCAAAACTGTAGTCTGAGCTAATCACAGACCTCCTCTCCTGTCTTTTTGACATGCTGTGCGACCCCTGCCTGGTCTCTGATGTCACTGTCTCAACAGTGTTATCTGTCCACCAGACCACCAGAACATCACCTGATTTACCACTAAAACACGTCACAGCTCTTTCATTACACAGACTGTTTGCCCTTTGCTTAATGGCTATTAAGAAAATATTGCATAACATCCAGTATGACAATTAGCATGGCCAGCAGCAGGCATCTGCTGTCTGGTGTGAACACACAGCTCTGTGACTGACCTCAAAACACACAAGAGGATAGCATCTATGGTCTAATGTTACACATATCATTTGAAATGATGATGAAATTAAGGGTTTAATTTGCATGTAATATTTTATACACAAGATAACGGATTCAAGTGATTTAATACTTTAATATTGTCAAGCCTGTATGGTGAAGCTTGACAATGTCAAGATAGGGAAGATAGGGAAAACAGATACATTCAATCAGAACATTTGCAGCAAAGTACTGAGCAGTTTTGACATACAACATGTGGCTGTTATGTACAGAGTAGGTCACGTTGCCATCACCTCATCAACACAGGGCAGGTGCACATCCACTACGTGCAGGTCCAACACACTTCTTACATCCTCCCTGACCATACATTAGACCACACACTAGACTGTGTTTTGCCCCTGCTCACAGAGTGAGTTCTCATTCTAATGCCTGAATCCATTCTATAATTATTTTCATAATCTATGCTATTATATCCAAGATATAAGATTAAGGCAGCATGGAGTGTTATATTAGGCTAAATAAAGTCTTGTTTCTATGAATTACTCAAATAAGTTCTGCAACAGTGGAGTCAATAAACAGAATTACATTTTATTTTTGTCCATCTGCTGTGTGTTATCAAGTCATAAAGCAGAGACTGGAACTTCCTGCTCCACAGACATGCAGGCCCAAGAAATCATGAACCATTCAGCTTCAGCTTTGTTCTGTTTTGTATTCCTTTCTAGAAACTCTCCTGCAATCTTGTATTGTGTTGTTTGCGTTTGTGTGTGTGCATATATGTGTGTGTATTCAATGATGTGGCACTGTCTTTGATAGCCATTCTGCACAAATGACTATTTCAGCTCACATGACATGACGTGGGGTCTTGACACAGCGTACATATTAATATCTTGGGTAATTGTTTCCAATGACCAGCCCTGGATCTGGCCACACTAACAGCAGCTTGACTGTACCATCAACACAAGATTGTCATGGCACTGACCTAGCTTCAACATAAGGCAGACTGTTACATCAGAATGAAATCCCTTTGGACAATTTGTTTTGGGTTCTTAAATATCAAATTTCATTGGATGTTGAAATGTTATAACCTCACACATTTAGTGCAAGGTGAACATACTATATTAGTTGTTCTCAACAATAAAGACCGACAAAAGACATAAACAAAAAGGACGGTTCAGACACAGATTCAGCATTTGCCTGTTTTGGCTGCATAAAGACTGACTAGGGGTTGGAATTGCAGCTTAATTATAATGATGTGTACTAAACATTTAATGAACATAGAGTGTGATGTATACAAAATGAAGTTTGGCCCAGGTGTGGGTTTTGCTGGTACATTTAGTTGAGATTCCATTTGAGCCATCAATATAAACAGTCTGCTCTGACTGGAACTAAGCTGTTCCCACAGCAATCACAGTCCCTTTTTACTACCTTCCAATAATGAGCCCCTCCACCTGACGTCATGGTCCAGTGTCTGTTGCAATTTTAAATGTCAATGCATCATCCTCTCATTCTTTTTTAAGTTCAGAGGGAATTGGAATTGGAACCATGTCACTGTCGTCACTAATCAGAATTCCAGAACCATGTACCCTATTGAAAAGGAAATAACACATTAGTCAACGTTTCTTGTGTTAATCTTTACACTTACCAAACTGTACAGTTACTGTGTAGTGGGAATTTGTTTTACAGTGAAAGAATATTTACATATTACCTGACAAAACAGCATGTTGCGATAAGCAGACTGTAAACAGTAAAGGGGAAATTTCTGGGTGTGTTTTGGCTTAGAAACAGGCTCTTTAACCTCATACTAATGTACGAGGTGGGCTTTCCTCCTTGGCTTATTTTGTGAAACCACTGACAATCAAACTGGATCTGTAGCAAAGCATGGCAGTTCAGACAAGAATTGGGAGTGCTGTTTCTAATATTTACATTTATTTAATAATATTTCCAAGTGCAGCTTTAAGGGGACCATAAAGGGATCCTACAGGTACATTCAAGTCTAAGCACATTACGTGTTGTCCTTTTGTTGTTTTCCTTCTTTTTTTGTACCAGCAGAAATAGAACATTTAACTATAACAAAGTTAATAGCAAACAATGAACGTGCAAGACATGAAATACATTTTGCCATTCAATCCTGGCCTCAATTTACAACACATACTGTCCATCTAGTAAAGTATTGGTTTGCCATTGTTTGCAATGTTCTGTCGTTTGCTATTGATTATACTGTTTCTTTGTCTGCCAGCATATCAGAGAAACTGTTCTCACAACAGAAGGGTTGCTAAGCAGCTTTAGCATGGAATACGCCAACATGGTGCCAGACACTTTGACAATGTCAGGTTGTAATTTTCCCCCAGTTTGCTGTAACAGAAAGATGTGCTTTGGAGGGTGGGTTCCCAACGTGTTTGCTGGTCAGTGAATTAAATAAAAGCCTTCCACACTCTGGCTTATTCAATACAACTTTCTTTCTGTACATTGTCAGTACTTAGACCTTAGACGTCCAGGCTTCTTTTGCTGGTTCAGGAACGGTTACAGTGTCATTACAATTCAATTTAACTGATTCTTTGAACATGGGTAGTTGATCAGTGCCTGTCCAGCCTAGGGAATCACCGGTAATTTCCGTCTATTATGAGGCATTTCTCAGCTGAGTCAACAATGAATACTAAGGTGTCAAATACTATCTGTCTCCTCACATTATGGAAACCAAGGCTGCCTCTTGTGTATTGTTAAATGCAGGTTAGAGGGATATTGACGGGGTGGGTGATTGTGTCACACATGGAGTTCCTCCAATGCATCAGCCTCATTGCTGAGACTCAACAATGAACAATGACAAGGGGGTTTGCGGATGTTTGGTTTGTAAACTAATATAAAATTCGAATGAATAGCAGCTGACTAATGCTTTCAGCAGGCTTTTCTCGAATAGACAATCCTGACTCACAGAGCGTAGGTATGGAGTTATACCTCCTTACCTGACGTTGCCAGTCCTATACTGGAATATTGTGGAGCCCTAAGAAGCACATAGTCAATCATTAACTGAGAGAAGCGGATGCTTTTAATACCTGATCTTTATAGTTGAACAGCATGATTTGGATGAGGTCTGCTTAAGGAGCTGCAGCCCTCCCCAGGGCAAGCATCTACTTATTCAGTACCTATACATGAGAGTACATAGTACACTTGTGGAGTAGGAGAGCACCTGTTTACTTGTGTTCTCTGTTCCTCTTGTGTGTTCCTGATGAGTTGTCTGAGCTTAAGTTAAAAGAACTGTATTGTATCAGTACAATGCATTGTAAAAAAGAATGGAAATATAGTGATACAAGTAATATGTGTAATATATTGGATGGAATATATAGTTATATCTAGTTGCTCTGAGACATATCCCTTGCACAATAATGTACAATTTATCCCATGCCTCAAAACTCTGATTCATTCTAGAGAAATCAGATTATTTTGAGACTGTTATGGCTGTAAAAGCCTGAAGGTTCATAATTAGACACAATATGGCCAGTGCTGAAGGGCAACTTGAGATCAATGTGTCTTTGCCCCTGGAAAATTACCACTTTCATTGAGTTGTGTTACCCTGAATATATCACTACCAAAATGGAGAGACCATCTCCGTTTAAAGGATGCGTGGCATTTTCTGTCCACTGAGTGCATACTCAACTGCGTCTGGATGAGATGTTGTTTTTCATTTTTGTAAAGCTAGGCAAGAATATTTTTTTAGGGACTATATACAGTACATCCTGTCAAAACTAGTACTGTAATTAGCCAAGTTTGATATTCAGATAGTTTATAAGATGAAAATCTCCCCCAAGGCCTATGGAAACTGGTATTTTAATCATTGCAAAGGTCAGGAAACATCAGGCTTAGAGGAAACAAGAGAAGGTGAGTCTCTCACATCAGCTCAAACTGAGACAGCACCCAATCTGGAGTTATTACTAATCAGTCTGAGGGCTGTAGTGTATTTCTCAACAAGGGTGAATAAGTAAGCAGCCTACTGATTGTTAGAAACTCAACAAATGCATTATAAGTTGTGTTTAGGGTGAATGACGCAGTCAAACAGTCATATATCCCACCAATCTGTATCATATTGCATCAAGATGAGGATGGACTGTTTCATCTGAAATGTGATAATTTCTTATCTGATAATGTTAGTCTGACATGAGAATTAGACAAGGAAACGTGTTTTTTTTTCATAATTTATTTGATAGAAAATCTCACGTTACAGTATAAAAAATAAATGACAAAACATTTCTCCAGACTTGAGAGGTAGGGATAATCAAACCTATAAAGTTATAATGCTAGTGAGGGGAAGTTCACAGTCCCCTAAGACATAGTCTCTCTTCATGGTGGACATTTTGTTGACCACTTTAAAGCGAAGCGACCTTTGACAGAGGTCCTCTTCAGCAATAGCATCAAAGAAAAAGTCCTCGTTGAAGATGGGGTTGCGGCTCTTCCGAATGACCGTGCTTCGCTGCTTCTGGACCTTTCCAGGAACCAGGGAGAGACTGATGCTGCAGTTGATACTCTTTGGCTCCACACAGAGAGCATACAGGCCCTCGGCACTGATCAGCCGAATCCGTAGTCGTTGGTTATCAGGACAATACTCAGCAGAGAGACGCATAATTCCATCTTTCCCAATGGGCACCAGGCTCTCCTTCATCATCCTGTCCCTGTGCAGCACCAGGTCCATAGGGAGGATCTTGGGGGGTGCAAGGCCAAAGCTCCTGGGAAGGCCCTCCACCAGTCCCTCTGATGCCCTTCTCATGACGTTTGGGCTGTTGTCTGTGGAGCTTCCCTCGTCTGTGGATAGGGAGTTGTTCCTTGACACTATGGCCTTCTTCATGTTCCGGGATAGCAGCCTTTCATGGCTCAGAGTTTTGAAGAGTGAAGACTTGGGCAGAGACCTGGGTAGTAGAGGGGAACTGAAAGGTGAAGACTCAGCAGAAGAGGTGGTGTCACTGTCAGTGGTGCCCTGTCTGTTTAGGGTGTATCCTCTTGGAGACAGTCTTGCAGTCAGAGTGTTCAGACTAAAGGATGAAGGGGAGGAAGAGGGGGAAGAACAGGAGAAGGTGGAGGGAGACAGTCTGGAACATGTGTTAGATCTGCTCCTGGGCAGAAGCAGGGGAACACCACAGGATCCAGGGTCATTGTGGAACAGGGACTCCTTCCTCCGGGTATGGGGGCTTTCCAGAAGAGTGCAGAAGCCATAGCAGGTCTGGGTTTTGACCATGTGGGGCAGAGAGAGGGCCGCCTGGCTCTGGGGGTCTGCGTTGGTAGTCTCCTCATCGCTGCAGTTGTTGTCATAGGGGCCCTCGTCCACACTCTCTACTTGGATAATGTGTGGACTGAGGAGCTCACGTGCTGGAACGTGTCTCCTGGGACTTCCCCTCTCACAGGGGGACACCCGGATAATGGGGGCGGGACGGCTGTGCTCCCCAGCCTTGGCCTCAGGCAGGGATGGGATCTTAGGAGGGATGCAGAACTCTGGGATGGTGTCAGGGGTGATGATGTTTGGCCACAGAGAGATCTTCTTGCTTTTGTCAGTTTTGTCTCCAAACATGATGTCACCAATTCTCAAGCTGTATTCTGTCGAAGGAGGAAGCAGGTTCGTTTTTTCCACCGATATACGGATCTTCTCAACCACCCACATGAGTTCTCAGAGAGGGGGAATTAACCTGTGGAAATCAGAAAAAACTATTTGTAAGATAAATTACATTCTCGCAACCAAGGGGATTTCAAATTAAACTTGGAGAAAAGTAATATGACAAGGATGTTATTTTGAAGTGTGAAAACAATTATTTTAAAACACATTGAGTCAAGTAGTGAAGCATTGTAGTGAAGCTTACCTTGTATGAATGACATCCAGGTGTTTTGGACTCAGAGCTGGATATGGTAACGTGGTCAAGGTCTTGTGAGCAATTTCAAAGGATCTCTAAGTAGCAAACTCAGACTCTCTTCTTCTCAAGACCATAATAAATGTCGGCAGCAGTAAGGGCTGCAGGCTGTTTAAATAGGGCCGGTGGTAGAAGGGGAGGAGACCAGGAAAACTCACACCCCCACTCTGGGCCTACACGATCCTCCCTCTCTGCTTAGACACTTGTTCCCATGGAGATACTCAAGCCACAACAGAGCACTTTGCGCCCACCCACATTTCTGCCACACACCAGTCAGGAGGTAGAGGCCACAGAGATAAGAACAGTGTGAGAGTGAACATGTGTTTGACAAAAGGAAAGGCTGTTAATTAGCATGTTTGATTTTCCGTTTATGTAGATGAGAGGAGGAATGTAACCTTGGTCAGTCTACATGAGATAAGATTAGGATTTGGGTCATTCTATATAAAGCAGTTAAAAGCTAGAACACTTAAAGTGAGAGTACTGTTGAGAAACTTGGAAACATTTTGTGCAAGACTGTATTTACTGAAATGTCTGTCAACTAAATGAATAGCACTGCACCCTTAATTAGATGAAAGAAATAACACTGACTATTTGCTTGACTTAAAGTTGACGTCAATGCCCATTCTCCAAGTTTAGTCATTGCCAAAGGTTATGTTGCTCTCTGTGTTTGCTAAAACTTCTGTTAAGGTGTGAATAATGTCCTTTTTATAGTGTCTTATAAATATTAACTATTAGCTAAAAAATTACCAAATGAAAATAAACATCACAAGAGACTATAAAGCCATTCGTCCTGTACAGAATTTTTGTTTTGTTTCACATTATTTGATGAATTTTCCTGAAATTCAACTTAAGAACCAAGCAGCTTATATTGGCTGGTCAAAACTACACTGAATTAAACAGTTCTACACGGTTAGACTCATCAGACTAAGACCTGTCTGAACTCGAGTCACTGCTACCCTCTTGTGGTAGCAAGTAAGTGATTTCATTCTATTTACAGTAAGACTAAAACCATACTACAAAAACACACTTTAAATTATTCAGATTGATTTGTACTGAAATATACAGCTACTTTTGAAAGTAAAACATTAAACATATGATTCTGATCAAAGCTGTTCTTCAGAAGTCTCGTTCGGAGCATCCTGGTGTAGAAGATATCAATATGGGGATCTTGTTTTTCTTTATTCTCTTTCTTTCTCTGTCTGTCTCTGGGTATCTCATCAAAACAGCCTAAGTGGGACATGTTCCCTGTGCAACCACGTCATTCAACAGGTGGTAAAATGATACCTAATGGTTTCTGAGAAAAAATCTAAAGGCTTTTAAAGGAGCCTTCTCAGAACCGTTGTTCTTGTTCCTAATGGTCTAGAGACTAATAGCTGTTTTAATTGGTGCACATGTCATACACCTTCACATTTCATACCGTGGAAGACAAGTAGAAATTAAGTCTGAACTTAATAATCACACATGCCAGTGCTTCCATGTACCTGCATGTACCGCCTACTGTTTACATACAATATAGAATGGTTAGCTTTTCGTTAGAGGCGATGACTGGAGTAGTGTTCATGTTAAGTGATATGCGTGTCACAAATTACACCTATGACACAAGGTAGAGTACGAGTTTGTGATTTATCTTCAAAATCAACAGGTTTGAACTCTACCTGTAATCAGTCAACCCAAACTGAGAGTCACTATGATGAAAAACCCACACACTCCTCTTCAAAGAGTGTGTGGGCAGATTGGTTATAACCATAATGTTCCTTATCTACTACACCCAACAGAGGGCAGTAGTTAGCCAAATAAAAGGCAACATCATAGCTTTATTCGCTGATCAAAAATAAATGACTAAATGTAAATTATCATTTACAATAATATTCCAAAACCAATGATTTACATAATTATATTATTACATTTAATTGTTTTTTCTTAAATAAACCACTATTATTTTCACGAAAGTTTATAAAATGTTAGAACAATAAACCTTTCCTACCATAGCCTACTACTACATGCATGCTGTTGAGGCAGGCTGTAAAAAAAAGGTGCCATATGCCAAGTGCATAGACCGTACAAGTTGTTTCTCTAGCGGTGCCATAAGTACTGTTGACAAATTAAAGCCTAGCTGAAGGTAACAAGACTAAGAGAAGACTCTCATCTACATCACATTGACATAACATAGACTATTGTTAGTTGTTTTATAAGGGTTGAAAGGTTCATACATATTTTCTTTGCCTTTTGATGTGGGCATGGAGCCTGCATGTTAAACAAAGGTCTCATATTTGTGTGTCTTGTCAGACAGGTTAGATTGAACTTAAATGATGTTCTACCTGCCATGCTGAACAGATAAGTGTGTTTAATTTGCCTCAATGGCCTGAGCTGTAGTGTAGCCACACAGGTCAAAACACTTTCTTGTAGGCCTATCCAATAAGTTGTTTTACTGTATAAAGCCATACATCTTTGAATGTTTCAAATAAAAACATTTCATAAATATTACGAAATTTGTGTAACGTACAATGTGTGGCACTAAACAGCTTGCCCTTTCCCAAAGAAATCCACATTTACAACATGTAAATTCGGAATTTCATTAACACCGGTGATTTCAGCCTCCATAAATCCACTCACGCACGCCCACTCAACATTGCATTTATGTCCCTTGTAACCAAACCTTATTTGCAACTTAGCCAATATCAACGTGAAAGACAGTAAAGAGCGAAGGGAATAGTGTGTTGAACTGTCTTCTTATAACTATAGAAACTATAGAACTATAGAAAATGTAAATGCAAAATATAGGATACAGATGCTCGAGTTAATCTATGTAGCCTACATGTGGGCTAGATAGTGTGACGCGTTTCCTCTTTTCTGCGCATAGAAATCTTTTTTTTCCTGTCTAGTATACTAGTCTCTAAACGAGGAGGGGCTTGATACCGTGGAGGCTGGACCGCTGCTGTGTGTACATCCTAGCCAGTTCGCATGCATTAACGAGTGACAGATTTCAGGTAGGATTTCATTTTCTTTTTGTCATTACAAGGTATTTTTAAACACTACTGTTTACAGTGAGTATCATTTGTAATTTTAAGGGCAGCGGAATTGTCCTACTTTACTCAATTGGGGCTTTGAATTGGCAGTGCTAATGGATTTAAAATAATTAAAGCCCAGATCTCTTTAGGCATTCTGCGATATATGCACGATACTCCCTGTTTGTGGATTATGCTCGTTCTAATGATAAGAAGCCATTTGTTTTTTAATGTTTGTTTTCGTTCAATTAGCTATGAATGATCATTTTCATTATAGGCTATCCACATTAACGCGCGCTATTCCTGGTGACTGATTCAAATCTGCACCTGACATCAACGATGATCAATGACTTATTTAACAATTTATATAGCTACAATTACCTCTTTGAGCTTCCTTAACCGATTTCAATGTGCGTTGGGATAGGAAATGTATCCTCATTGCAAGACTATTGCTCTTGAAATTAACTTGCTAGACGACCCGTGGCTCAGTTATCTGAGCTTGTGGAAAGACAGTCGCTCGATCCACGTTACGGCCGGCGTATCTGGCAGAATGTGACTGGTCTTGTATTGGCAAAATCCCACTAAAGCCGAAAAAACACCATGACCAAAATCCTTGCATCCTCAAGCAAGAAAATATTTGTCCTCAAGTGAATAAGCCGCAAAAAATATATAGTAGGCTATAGGCTTTACGCAAGGAAATACAAGGCTTTTCAGTCAAGGTCTTTCCAAACATATTCCACGCATGCCTAGAATTTACCATTGCGTGATCTCTTGACATTGAGAACGTAAGAGACTGAGAGCCTTGGGAAAAAATTATGCAGCATCACGTTATTTGAATTGAACTGACCTATCAATTTAACATGGGACAGGGACTAAATTTCACTTGGATTGGTCTGTAGTGATGAAGTCAATAAGGTGAAGTGTGGAAGAGTTAATGTAGTGGGAGTGGATGTGATCCCTACAAAGCATACTTTTTAGGACACTCCCCGACTAATGAATTGGGATGCTTTCATTTGATCCCAAGAAAGTTATTGTAAGACATATTTGTCCCATCAAATCTAATAGACACTTCATGAGATCCTCTACTGCCCACTCTGCATGAATGTTGGGTCAGATGACAAGCGATGTCTCCTTATTCCTTTTAGTGAGTCAGCTTTCCTTGTACTAAGGAGGAGCAGAAACAAGAGGCTTTAATAATATATGTCTGTCACTGCTGGTGACAGGACAGTGAGAGACTTCCTCAGTATCAGATTGACATGTGATGTGCCAAGAAAGAGTCATGTTGAGACAGTGGTTTGAAAGGGTTTGTGGTATCTAAATAGCTCTTCCTGTAGAAAGTATTTGTGTCAGATTGGACTGCGTACATGTTATATTAAATGTAGGTATGATACTAATAACATGTTATAAATGGTCCATACTCTTACAGTTTTCAATACAAAATGCTATTCATAGTTTTCAGTCACGTGACATCCGCAGTGACCTGGAGGGCAGAAAGCTGCTGGCAATGGCGGCTCACACCTTTGAGACGCAGCAAAAGCCGGAAAATTTACCTTCCCACGTTTCTTTGGATCACCTCTTAGCTAAAGAAAAAGAAAGATATGGACACAAACTGCAAGTGTTGGGCACTTGCGATACAGCACCCGCTGTCGTATTTCTGCCACTAAAAACAGCAAGGTTTTTATATATGTGATGACTAGGCTATGTGATATAGCCTAATTACTGTAAACTAGTTAACCCCTCTCTCTCTTAAACAACTGCTAACTATTCAAACGGAAAGTCAACTTTTCTTTAAATTTTTACTTACAATCTCCTCCTCTGTGGGTTTTCTTTATCGGACGAAATTCTAAAGAAACACAGCCCAGGCTTGTCTCCTCTTCGATTACTGCATCCGATAGAACAACAACTATCTTTCATTTTGGCAACACAAAAGGATTAGACTCAAAGAAAATGTATGACTTTATAATGGGTGGCGGGCAGCGGAAAGTCTTTTTTACCCTCCAAGGGGGCGTGCCCCTTGGAACGTGACGTCACGTGAAAACTATGACTAGAGCAAAGTCATAATACTGTTATATTATTATCAAATTCAAATACAAGTTTCACATGCTAACGTGTAGTCTAGTGTGGCCATCCTCCAAATCTCATAAAATCTCCCATAGTGAGGTAACCTCTAGAAAGACTAGCTCAGATGTAAAGTAGCACAGTTTATCAGACGTAGGCCTACCTAATGTATTATGGAAGAAAACAGGATTGTTTGAAGAAATCCGAGACCTTCATTCACTGTACTGGTGCACAGTGCCGTGATGCAATTGGTGATTAAGATGTCAGTGAAACACACAAATACAGATGACTTGAACTATAGATAGTGCACAGTGCCTGTGATAAAATTTGTGGCACACACACAGATTCCTGGAATAATATATAGCGCACAGTGCCCGCGATGAAGTTGGTGACACACACAGATTTAGATAGATAGTGCCATGCCTGTGATGCAGCTGGTGATGACAGTTCCTCTCAGTTGCTTTGGTACATATATTTCTCAGATCACAATTGAAATTCCTTGTCATCTCTGAAGTAGTTGTTTAACCTCCACATCATCTATTCTAGTCACTTAGGCACTTCTTAAAAGTAATTTCTCATTATTTAAAATGGTAAATGGACTGCATTTATATAGTTTTTATACCTTAACGGCACCCAAAGCCCTTTACAATTTTGCCTCTCATTCACCCATTCATACTCACACATACCGACGGCGGCGAGCTGCCATGCAAGGCACCGCTCTGCCCACTTGGGGTTCAGAGTCTTGCTCAAGGATACTTCGGCACATGGCCTGGGAGGAGTCGGGGACCGAACAGCCAACCTTGCGATTAACAGACAACCCTCTCTACCCTCTAAGCCACAGCCGCCCCATTACACAAATTGCCAATGCTCTAGTACATTCATGCAAATGATTATATAGCCTCCATTTGTCTGCTGTTTCCTGTTATCAATTGCTTATGTTATGTTGATCAAAATGTATTATATTGATTCTCTGTTAAAATGTCTTACCACCACAAACATGTAGACATTTAATTCATAACAGAAGTCATTACATGTGTAGTTGGTGTAGATCAGGTAAACTCACTCCTCAGGTATGTATACAGGCCACCTGCGCCAGTATGGCGCGAGCTTTTCATTGGCATAGCTGGTAGTAGTCATGCTTGGGATGTCGGAGGTGGCAGGTTCGATCCCAGGTGTGGGTGAACGTAGGCCGAGTGTACCTCCGATGGGGGCGCAGCTACGTCTGTTACACATGCACAAAAGGTTGAGCCAATTGTAATAATTGTGGGCCTAATTCACCACACAGCACTTACATTTAGACATTTACATTTAGTCATTTAGCAGACACTCTTATCCAGAGCGACTTACAGTAAGTACAGGGACATTCCCCCGAGGCAAGTAGGGTGAAGTGCCTGGCCCAAGGACACAATGTCATTTTGACACTGCGGAACTGGCAACCTTCAGGTTACTAGCCCGATTCCCTAACCGCTCAACCACCTGACTCACTTGCATGTACAGTTCCGCCCAAGGGGTATATGCTATGTTTACATTAACGTTTGTATTTTTTCCTTTGTGCTATGCAATGCTGTAAAATAGTCTTGCATTTTCTGTATTGCATTTGCATAAATAGATAAGACACGACAACTGACCGAGGAGACTACATTTGTACGAACATTGTTCCTGTCGTATGCCCGTTTGTGGATCACTATATCCATGCCTCAAGAATCTGACCAAAGAGGCTAAAGTGGTAGGAATAGTGCCTGTGTCTGTGATGCAGCTGGAGTTTATAGGGCTTTATATTTGAGCTGTAAAGTCAACCCATCAGCCTGTAGCCATGAGAAAGGTTCAACCGGCGGAGAACAATGCGGAAAAAAACCTTTTGCAAATTAGCAATTTTAAAACACCACCAAGTGATCGTGATACCCTTCGTAATAAAGTTAGGAACCGAAGAAGGAAGAGGAATCAAAATGCAAAAATGCTAAATTTGGAACTGGTTCTAAAACGGTTCTCGATACCCAACCGATCTGGTAGGGCACCCTAGAGGGCACTGCATCACGTTTTTTCAACAGATAAGACACGCTACAAGGGAGTTTATAACGTTTTCTTGCACACTGGGCCACCGTACAGGACCCTTTATCATGTTTAATCTACCATAGGGGTATCCAAGAGCGCACTTTTGCTAGTGTGGGGGCACCAGGGATATAGCGATCCACAAACTGGCATGACAGGAACAATGTTCGTACAAATTTTGTCTCCTCGGTCAGTTGTCGTGTCTTATTTATGCGAATGTGATACAGAAAATACAAGACTATTTTCCAGCATTGCATAGCACAAAGGAAAAAATACAAACATTAATGTAAACATAGAAAACACCCCTTAGGCAGAACTGTATATACAAGCTCTGTATGGAGACTACAATTATGACAACTGGCTCAACCGTTGTGCATGTAATGACTTCTGTTATGAACTAAATGTCTAGATGTTTGTGGTGGTAAGACAATTTAACAGAGAAACAATATAATACATTTTGATCAACATAACATAAGCAATTGATAACCTAGGAAACAGCAGACAAATGAAGGCTACATACCGGTAATCATTTGCATGAATGTACCACAGCATTGGCAATTTGTTTAAAATAAATGAGAAATTGCTTTTAAGATGTGCATAAGTGACTAAAATAGATGATGTGGAGGTTGAACAAGTAGCCTACTTCAGAGATGACAGAGAATTTAATTGTGATCTGAGAAATATAGCTACCAAAGCAACTGAGAAGAACTGTCATCATGGACACTGCACTATCTATAATTCCAGAAATCTGGGTGTGTTTCACCAACATCATCGTGGGCTCTGTGCCCTATCAATAAATAATACACTGACCGAACACACATACACACACATATACACACAGATTCCTGGCATTATTAGAGAGATAGAGAGATAACAGTCACAGCATACTCAAACATATCTTCAACATGACTACAGTATGTCTGGTCTGATATTCAAATCAGACATCAATAGTCAATGTTTTCATCTCCAAGATATACTACTGCTTACTTCGTCTTTTTGGATATACTGTTGTATGGCATAGTATTTAAACGCACATTATCTACGTTTACCTCGTACTGTAATGGATCCTTTCATCCTACAGTAATTAAAGTCAAGTGTTCCTTAATGGTTTGTCTTTGCCCGATCATAAGCCTGCCATTTAGGAGGCCATTACCAAAATGACTAAGGATTATGTGAAGCCATCAAGGCCTCTGCTAACACTAGTTCCCTCCATGCATCCATCCAATGCCCTTTTAATGTATAATATTCATATTTATCAACTGCAGGTTATTCATTTTTGTTATTTACTCAAATTGAGTTTCCACACATAATCTAATAAAACTTGTATTTGAATTTGCTTTATCTGGTTTATTCAGTGATGAATTCAAGAGCAATTACATTTTTTCTAATTATGTAAGGTATTTGAAGGCATGTTTTTAAATAAATAGGTGCCAATGGATGTCATCTCAACATTTAATTTAGTTGCTGTTGTTTGTGTTACATTTACATTTAGTCATTTAGCAGACGCTCTTATCCAGAGCGACTTACAGTAAGTACAGGGACATTCCCCCGAGGCAAGTAGGGTGAAGTGCCTTGCCCAAGGACACAACGTCAGTTGGCATTGCCGGGAATCGAACTGGCAACCTTCGGATTACTAGCCCGATTCCCTCACCGCTCAGCCACCTGACTCCAGGTGTTAAACTTACCCTGTGGCTGAGGCTTCAGTTGTGGACGTGTCATGTCAGTTTCAAGACAGATATAGTGTGATGATAATGCGGTTAGACATTTCAGGGAGAGAATGTTTTTGTGGCTTTTATAAAATTGGCAAAAGAGACTGCAAACTAAACAAAGCACATATTGCACTGACAAGAATGGCCAACAAGACAGATTCATTAAAGCCAACCTATCATTCATAATCCACAAAGGTGTGTTTCTGCCAATCTGTAGCCTATATGTGCGTTTGTTTTCAGTCTGTGTGTGTAGAGAAAGACAGAAGGTCAGTGTTTCACACCACTTAATTTGAAAGTGTTCTTTCTCTCAGCTGTTTCAATTTCTCTGCCACCATTACAACATTCCTGGACGGAACTCCCCAGGAAAACATTTAGGGGAAGCAAGGATTAGGGAGACATCGGAGAGTGTTGTTGTTGAACCATATTAATGCATGAGTGTGTGGGAGTTGGAAACTTGAACACACCCTCTTCTTTCGCACTGACCCTGCCGTTGTGTTCCCTGTTTTCAACTTCTATGTGTTGCTCAGTGCTGTCTGTGTGATCTCAGCCTCCTAGGGCTGCCCTCCACCAGCTGCTAGGGAACAAGAGAGAGAGACACTTCCTGCCCATTTCTATATGACACAGAATAGATGGAAAGTACTATAGTATAGAATATTAGTAATACACAGATTAAATCTATAGATTTGTGTGTGTGTGTGTTTGAGTGTATGTGTGTGACATCTATTGTGGTCGTACATTCATGCTGTCAAGAGGTGAGCTGAATTTGTGTCTTGGGAGGAATGGGCATGACAGGTCTCATCGTCGATGGGACAATTCACTCCTCAGTTCTCCTCATGTACTTTTTACACTGCTCCCCCCACTTCCCCTCTTTCACACTGCCAGATCTTTCCAAGGGAAATTCTAGTGGGGTCAGAACAAAAAACAAGACGGATAGACTAATCCTCTGATATCACCCACTCACTTCATGACCTAGTCCTGGACAACTACTCCACTTTCACTCTGTTTATCATTCAAACACACAACAGGAATGGTCACCATGTGTACATGCAAAAATATGAACTACACTTAATAACATTCCAATTTCAACTATTTTTTATTTTAAGGAAGACTGAGCTTTTGCTGGTCTTACGAACGGTGTGCATGAAGAAAATTAGGATGATAACGATGACAGTATCAGTGTTTACTCAATATGTTTTGGCCCGCCCTGCCAAAACGACCTCCCGCCCGCTAAAAGAATGACCAAAAATATATATAATTATCCTATTGCTGTATAATCTTTTTTTTACGGACGCGCGAGAAAAATCTGTTCACACACACAGGCAATTTGCTTCTTGCTCGTCGCCTCAAAAGTTCAATTCATTTGCGAATTAACTTTGCGCAACGTTTCCCTTGTTATTTACACCTGATCGCCTGTAGATCAACTGGCAGCGACAGAATTCGCGTGAATTTGCCTATTCGCTCCTCGCGACCGGCTCCGTGTGGTGCTGGGAATAGCATTTACTTCCTTGCATATAGGCCTACTGTGCCAACTGTGTTATGATAGCCAGTTTAGTTTTGACTGGCAACATACTGGCATTGCTCGTCACAAATACAAATGCCCTAATAAACGCATAGAATAGGGTTCGCTTCTCTTGCTAGGCTCCCTGTTCGCGCTGCCTTGCGTCGCCTGTCACGTGACTTCCATTGAAAATGAATGGGAGGCAAAATGTATGTCTACCGCCCCCCCTAGAAAAAACATATGGTAAACACTGCAGTACTGATGACGTCTTGTGTTGGTGATGTAACAACTTATAACACAACCATGGCACAGTCAGAAGTAGGTTAGTAGACTCCAGTGTGGTGCAGCTCAGGTCAGGCCAATGGCGCATAATGCCAGCCTCCTCATCTGTGGGTCAAGCGAGATGCCAGTATGAGCCAGCATAATGGGGCATCACTTCAGTTAGGTTACCTACACAGGTCTGGTATGAGTCTTTAAGGTTAAGGTGTTGTCATGGCTACATTATTTACCTCAAGGCTTTTCATTCAAGTAAAAATGAACACAATGAAGGGATATTTGGAAGGATTTAACTTTGCCTTGGAAATTTCTTCAGTTGGGGATGACTGAATTTGTTTTCCTGTATGCACTTCTTGTGGTGACGATCTAATTGATCATTGAGGAGTACTAGTTTATAGTCCTTCTACAGTTTATGGTTTCTTATAGAAGAAAGGGATAAACATCTCTGTTTTCTGTTATGGAAAAGGGCAGGAATGTCTTGGAAAATGCTTCCCCTGAGGGGAATTGATTATCTGTGGCAAGGATCATGAGTCTATTCAGCTGCAGTTAAAAAGGGGAACAGTTGAGAAGAGCAACCGCTGCTCCTCAGGCTTTGAAATATTTGTTCCCAGTTCTGACCATCTAAATACCATGGAGTGTGTAGCTGTAGCCACATAATCAATGCAGCAAATGTACTGCAAGACGAGTGTCTAGTGTTTCGCTCATCTTCTGACCTACTCTACACTCGGCTAAACTGTTCTAAAGTAACAGTTACAGTAAATAGAGTTACTAGGTGATCATGGTTCCCAGGCTCTTAGGGAGGGTTATGTATGAACTTTATTACACATCAGAGCTCTCAGTGGGCATGGGGCATTGATGGCTGCTCGTTGTGCCAGGTGAATGATGGTAACCTGTTGCAACCTGCCAGGTTCTTTTTTCCCTGGGTAGTGGACCATTGTTACAGCAGAATGCCCTCACTCCTATGCTAAAATTTATCAATAGGGCTATATTTATCATCTTCACAGGAATGAAAAGGACAGTCCCTCCCTGGCTGCAGTACAGTATATTCACAGCGTGAGTCTATCAAGGGGTTCAGATGAGACGTAAGACATGAACGAATACAGTGTTGTCTTACAGTTGCGTTTACACAATAAAGCTACATGCTGGACTGTGCTGTTGAGACACTAGGGATTTGACCAAGTAATTTCTAGGCTGTGGTTAGCTAGGAGAATAGGCAGTAGACTCTGGTGATACAGTAAACTATTGTCTTTCCCCCCTCATCAGCATTCTAGGAGGGGTCTTGACCTCAAAGGTCAGGGTGTGGAGGCTGCAGGCTAAGCTGCTCACCATCGATCTGGTGTCCTGCTATCAAATTCTGCTGCGCAGAAGAGTTCCAGTAAAGGTGCTTTTCCTTTTAATGCACCATTTCCTCATTATTTATACTCATTACAATGATTCATCTACATGATTGACATACTGTGATGAAATTGGCCTTGGGCTATCATCCCTACTGCAACAGCTGCAAGGTCCAGAACATGAACCCAGACTTCCTGGTGATGAGGGCAAAGGATAAGTGGAGTAGTCACAGTTATTGGAGGGAAATGGACAAATACATGCAGAAAATCATCTTGTAGTTCAACTACACTATTGATCTTTTTTTATGGGGGATTGACAAGCCAGTAGTTGTTGTCCAGGTCAGCTGAGGTCTTGTTCCTCCAGGCCCTGGTGTTTGGCAGCTGACTGCATGGTGGACACATCCCTCCTCTTTCAAAAGCAGCAGGGAAATTACTGCTGTCCTCTGCTAAGATGATCTCTCTCTCTGTCTCTCTCCTCTCTCTACAGCAGATTGCTGATCCAGCGAGAACAACTCCCTCTCTCTCTCTCTCCCCTCTATCTCTCTCTGCCTGTCTCTATTTATCTCTCCAGATCCCAGTGCCTCATCTCTCTCCCCCCCTCTATCTGTCTCTTTCTATTGTACTGTTTGTCTCTCTCCTTTGGCCAGCGGACAGTCCACCACCCTCCCTCATTTTGTCTCTCCCCCTTTCTCTTCCCCTCGTCCTCTGGCTGAACGGCTACGGCGTCAGCACCTTGACTCGAAGCGTGGGCCGCTTTGGCACACTCTAAACGATTTAACTTTTGGGAAGGAAATGCATTTGGCTGCTGGACGCAGAGTGAGTGTGTGTGCTACTTTAGCCCTGTGTATTCAGCTCATCAGCAGTAACCTTGTCTTAAGGGCAGCTGAGTACTCAGGTTACCCTCAATGGTGATATCTTGGATTACATTGGTCGTTTCCAGAAGTGACTAATGACATGGACTCTCAAACCCATGTAGTGATTTCACATGATGGGAAACTATATACAGCACACACTGATACCAGTTACTTAATTGTTGTAATATGTGGGCTACCATGCACATACAAAGTCAGATACTGCGTAATTCTTAACTAATTCACTGTCGCTCAGTGTTTTTGCCCCGTCAGCTGATATAAACCAGACATATTTCCTCTTCCTCCTCTGCTTGTGCTCAGTTGGCTTGTAACTGCTTATGTTTTTGAACCTGAACGTACTGTGTGGCCCACTCTTCCTGACAGAGGGCATGCATAGCCCCTCCATCCCAGAGAGCATGTTGTCTGATGCAAAAGGATGCCCTTGGCAGCCAGGCTACACTCGATGTGCACCATGTGTGCTGTTGTCAAATGATGACAGCAGGGTTCTTAGATAGAGTAGGAACAAACCCCCCATGGTTGATTTAATCCATCTGTATTACTGATCACTCCATTCTCACAGTCTGGTCCCATACTAGTAGGAGTAGCATGGGGCTCTGGGAATCTGTTGTGTTGCTTGTGCTGTTGCTGAAGCCCTGGTCAAAATCGGTAGGGATTTTGCTCGCATATCTGGCATTTTACTGTAATCAGAGAACATCTGCGGTTTTAAGAAATTGTTTTTAGGCAGTGCTTTTAGTACTGTAGCTACTGTGCATGCACAACATCTTTCCTTTGACCTTGAGTGTCTTTTGGGTTGCTGGTAAGCAATGGCCACCTATCATGTTACTGTATACTTGAGACGCTTCAAGACCTTCTGTTCTCTTGTTCTGCTGCAGTTATTGTAATGAAAAATTGATTGGTCACTCACATTTTACCTTAATGCTTAATAGTATTAACGTAAAGTCACATCAGGGGCTCTATGTTCTCAAATGTACGATATCCAATACAAGCATTTGATGTGCTTTTCCCTGTGAGAACCACTCTTATCATAATGTTAAGAATAAGATTTCTGTGCCATTCAGCACGGACGCTGTTCTCTGGAATGAGATCAAATCCGACGTGTTCTAGGCAGTGACCTCTGGAGTGTATCTAACCTCCTCCACTCTGCACCATGAACATCCTCCAATTACATATCCCCTTCCTCAATTTCCACTCCAATCATGTCTGCTCATACTGTATGGCCCTCTTTGATCCTCTTTAGGAGACAGGCTGCTCTGTACTGGGTTCAGTATTGATAGGAGGAAGCAGTGGCAGGACTTGGAGCTTTTTCCACATGTGCTGAGAGAGGACAATTCAACAGAAACAGCACAGCTAACATGGGAATGACCATTTACCAAATTCCCAAATTGCTCTATCCGGTAGAGAAATATTTTTAGTATAAGAATGCATGGTGTGCCCCTCAATCATGTGTGTAGAAGGGTTTACATGTTCACCAAGGACTCCGACGGTATTTTGGCAGGATCTGTAGTGGTGTAAAATGTATGATGGATCATGCTATTTCAATTTTCATGAATTCTGATGGCAACCATTTTTCATTAATTTTTTTCATCACTGCACGCATTCAATCATGGTTGGGAATTAATCATTAGTCACATAAATCCCCATTCTGTTGCTCTCCCCCACACACTCATACATGAGACTTGCACGCATGAACATTTATGTTCACTGTCGCATCAATTATAATCTAAAATATATACTAAACATAAAGAGACATTTATCTCACGAAATGCTCTATTTAGCAACTTTAAACAGGGTTATATCTATCCTATCATTGCATGCCGCGAATGTGCTCCATTATTCTACAAACAGCATCACTTTGGCATGGAGTGACAGTGACTGCACTCTCTGTCACTGGTGTGGTCACCTATGCCAACACTGTGTAATGAGCATTTTACTCCTTTACCTAGAAAAGCTTCAAATACTCCTTCAGCAGGTGCTCGGCGAGCAGTGTGTGCTAAGAATGCCTTTGGGGTTCCTGCTCGTACTGTAGCTATATCCAAAAGAGAATATCTAATGTACTACTGACACCATTTGGCACATACAGAAGGATCACACTTGGAATCTATTAATAGAAAAACAAGTGGAATGTAAAAGTGTTTTTTCTGGTCCTCGTGGAGCAGTACCCAAATGGAAACGCTGTGTGTGAGTTTAAAACGATATTGTGTTAACTTCCTACGACCTTTACCATATGCTGTGGATGCTGCCTGGCAGCTGCACAGCCAAGAAGGACCAGTCTTCAGTTTCCACAGACGTGAGATGGACCCTCAGCCACTGGCAGGTGGGTGCTAGGTGATGGGCCACACACAGTGGACAGGCTATACTTGCTCTACTCTGGAGATGGCCCGTTTCCAGAGCAAGACCAGCAGAGCGAGCTGGTGTCATGTGACAAGGCCAGGTGTGTGCCAACTGGGGGTTCAAAGGTCATTCACCAGCACTAATGACCATGGCTGGTGGATATGTCTATACAGAAGACCCCTAGCTGCTAGGGCCAGGCTGTATTCAGGTCTGCATGTTTAGCTACATTTGCATCAACTATCAATGTTCACTGCATGCTTCATAATCCACTCCATCTAAAAGGCTAGTGCCACATGTGGGATTATTGATGGCATTATTCTATGACTGTCAGGATCTCTGGCATTTATTTCTGTTCTCCTGACTTGTGTGAGTAGCTCAACCCAGGGAACATGAGCTATATTTACAGTTTGATTTGATTTGTCTGGGCCTGGGAAGAGGCTTTCGTAAATGATGGGCGCATCGAGGGAGGCAGTGTGGTGCTGTATGAATCCCCTGCAGAGAGGTGGGACAAAGAGGCAGCCAAAAGGTTTCTTCTCTGAAAGGGGAGGCTGTATTCTCTGTGAGAGACTGAGAGAATGAGAGAGAGAGCCAGGAGGCACCAGGGTGAGAGAGTCAGAGAGAAACAGAGAAAGAGAGCCAGGCTGTCACGTGAACGACGCTCTGAGGAAGACCGTATAAGGTGGCTGGGTTGTCTTGTCATGTGGCAGCTCATTCTAGGCTGTAAAGGCCATAGCACGCAATCCCTTCACATTCAAACCTCACAGTGAATTTAGTTTAAGCTGAGGTTGTCAGGGTGGAGAAAAGAGAGGAGAGATTGTATTTATCACCGGGGGTCACAGTGTCGAGATTTGAGTGTAATGCAACGCACCTAGGGCCATGTCACATGGTGCTATCCTCTCTGTATACTGGATCTGCACAGCCAGTTTAGTCCAATCAGATAGAAATGTCGGATTCCCGTTCACAGCTCCTCTATAGTGCAGAACAGAGGGGCTAACTGAATTACAACCACCCCCCACCTCCCCAGCCGCCACTTTCTCCCTTGGGAAGGCACGACTAATCATTCGGAATCTCTGTTTTCCAGGAAGGGGGTGGCGGAGAGGGGAGTGGTGGTTTCGAGTGGGGTAGCAATGAAAGTAGGCGGGTTTCCCCTATAAGCAGAGTGAGGCTCTGGGGCTGTGGTGGTTTAATTTTCCAAAGAAAGATCTCCATGACTGGGATTAGATGTCGTGGCTCCAGAAGGCTTCTGACCTACTGACCTCTATAGGCTGGCTGGCCACAGCTGCTGTCCAGATGTTCCTGCACATCCACACGCTGCTAACGAAGGAAGATATGTTGTTCCGAAACAGACAAACAATGAATGCTGAGATACAACTCTCCAACAGCACATTCTAGCCCCCGACTATGTAACAGAGGAGATACGCCAGAGCGCTGCTGCCCGATTTGTCTGGAGGTTTTGTCGCATCAGACCATTTGTTTGATTATTTGGTCTTTTTGCGTGGGGAGATTGTATTAATATTGCTAATAAGCTGATGGGTCCTGCTTTACCCCCTGTGATGCTGCCAAAAACCAACAGCTATGCCCTCACGTTTAAGGGGACACATGAGACTGTGTTGAGGACCCCAGCACGGCTCAGCAACCTGCTCAACCTGAGAGGGTCAAACTGTTGTTGGCAAAAGGTTGTCCAAGTTAAACACTTGCGTGCGTTGTTAAGGGACACCCGGTCTCTGATGGCTGTGTGATAAATCTGATTAACTGCTACATCTGTAGCGTCCATGCTAATATAGTAATGCACAGCCACCGGGAAGAGAAACAGCATTGATTTCATTTCCTGCCTCTTTGTGAACCTCGGGGGTTATGAGGGGGAAGATTACATGAGAGTGTCATATCTAAATGGAGAGATTAAAGCATTTTAGACTGTGGGGGGATACGGCTGTGTGCTCTGCCTCACAAATAGATGTACAAGCTTGAACTGTGGTTCCCCGCCTTGCTCGCCTGCAACAGACCTCTGGAGCACATCCTCCTTGTTAGCTCTGGTTGGAAGTGTGGCATGGCAGGCTTCTCTGTGCTGCTGTCCTCTGACTGTGAAGGCAATCTGGTTGTGTATTGGAGCTGTATGTCCCTCTGCCTGGCCTCCTGGCTAGTACAACTTTAGTAGCTGAGAAGCAGACTTTGAGTTAATTTACTATGGCTTGGTGTTGGTGGTTCATCCAACTTTAATGCTTCTCTGTCTAAGTGCTTTAAATATACTAGCTAGCTGCCTATTATAAACACCAGTCTATACAGTCATTTTTAAGGTGGTTGCACTCTAATCAAAATGTAGATTACCTTGTTGTGGTTTGTAAATACATTCATGGCTTCAAAGCTGTATGTTTTCTATACCCCAGAGAATATATATATATATATAATAGTGGGTATAGATTTTATTTTTCTATTTTATTCTATTTTAATCTAGATTAATCTCACTGTAATCTTGGCGTTCATTAATCTAGATTAAAATGGCTCATTTGAATTCCGCCGAAGGCATTCAGAATATGTGTGCTACCCAAATAATGACTAAAAGTAAGTCTTTGAGAACGGGCTTCTCAAGACAGCTGGCGCATAGACCTGGGGCCGGTTGCACAAAGCACCTTAAGTTTTTTCCTTAAGTATGACACTTAAGGGTAGATTTCTCCTTAGCTAAGGGATTTACTTAAGGGGGTTGCACAGAATCCCTTAAATGGTTTCCTTAGCTAAGGTGAAACGTTAAGGGATTTACTACATTAAACGTGATTTCACAGCAGTAAAATTCGACCGTTTCCACGGTGACCGCGTCTGTTCAGTTTTATCGTTAGTCACCTTACAAGAGCTACAGTAGAGCTAAAAATTGAAAAAAAAGGGCAAGAAAACCGAATTGGTCAGAGGAGGAAAAGATTGTCCTTCTACAGGAATATAGCAAACTGTCCCAAAAATTTTTTTTACTGAAAAGTAAATTCGATCCGCACATAACAGCCCACAAAAAACTACGAATGTGGGAGGAAATAGCAACCAACATAAACTCACGAAGTTTGATCAAATGGTCAATTTCAGAAATTCAAAAAAAATATGATAACTTAACTGTAATGTCCAAAAAAGAGATCACGCATTTCAGGAGGGAGTCCAACAAAACTGGTGAGATCAACTTTACTTGTAGGTGTAGCTTACTGTAGTTGCTACACAGTAACGTTTTGTAACATTTACTGTTACAGTAGCTAGTCGAGGTAGACTAGCCGACCCGTAAATAGCCTTCATGTTTAGACTGCAGCAGCACAGTAGCCTATACAGAGTGCTATAAAACAACTACATTGACATAAAATAAATTTTGTTTGGAATACATTTTCAGGTGGTGGTCCACCTCCAAAACCACTTTCAGATGAGGCAGTGATGGTAGCAAATATCATTGGTATCGACTCAACTGTAAACGGTCGGACAATTCGTAAATTGACTGCCGGTCAAATCTATAATTTAAGATCAATTGCTCATCATTAAGTGTATCCATTGGGTTTTCGCGGTCGCGGAACACTTCTTGGGATAGGCCTACGTTCATTTATATCCATAAACTCGGCCATGTTGCGGATTAAAAATGAACTAGAGGTACCTTAAATTTTCTTCCTTAGTTTGGTTGCTAAGGTCTTTCGTGCAACGCTTAATTAAAGTTCGTTAATTAACGAACTTTAAGGGATTCCTTAAGTATAAGACGAAGTTAAGGAGAAAACCTTAAATACTTAAGGGAACATTTAAGGAAACCTTAAGGAAAATACTTAAGGGTGCTTTGTGCAACCGATTACATTTTAAGGAAACCTTAACTCTGACTTTAAGGAAAATCTTAACTTAAGGTGCTTTGTGCAACCGGCCCCTGAGCTCATCTCCTGTTTCCAAAATGCATCACAAACTGCTTGAGAAAGCTGTTCTACTATGATAATTAGTGATGAAAATAAATTATGTTCAATAAGATGTACTTTTGTTTATTAACTGTTTATTAGATTAGCTATCTTGGCTGATAGAGCTGTGCTGACGGGCTTGCCTCGGTTGCACTCAAACATGGTAGTTTGACGACGACTCTTCTCCTGCGCTACATCAGTGCCCGGCATCTTCCGCATTAGCTAAGGGATGCTTTGCGTTTATGTGGTATTTGAGACTGGAAGAACTCCTACAGTAAACTAATTCCGCATAGCACAAGGTGCAAACAACCTTAGTATTGTCGAGGTTTCCATTGGGAAGCTTCTTAAATACATTTTCCCTGAAGCAAACCAGGCGGCTTCATAGCTGCATCCATGTTAGCACGTCACGTTTGATGTGATAATTTCATACACAAGGCATAAACACACATGTTCGAAGACTCGTTCTCGCCCCCTACAGTGCAATTTGGTTAGGTATACATCCGCGCTAAAATAGCAAGGTGAAAGTCATCATAGCTTGCGTAGTATAGACCCAGCTCTCAACCCAACTTTGAGAATAGATTACGGCGATATTTATTTTTTTTATCGCCGATAAGAGTCGCAGCGCGTTAACGCCGATAACGGCCCACCACTAATATATATATGTATATACTTAAAGTAGACTTGTATAGTAGATGTAGGCTACAAACATACTTACAGATATTAAAGTTTTCATTAGGTATGCAAATACAAATACAAATCTTTTCATATAAGTACACTTGGACAGCAAGATAAATATACTCAAAATGTATTAAGCTCTCATGTAATACAATTAACTTAACCCTCGTGCTGCCTTCGGGTCACATGACCCAAAGGTTCATAACGAACCATCGTTGTGTTTACCCAATTTTACCCAATACAAAACCAAATAAAAATAATTTTCTTTTAACCTTCGCAATGTGGGGGGTCTGAGACAGCCCAACGGTTAAAAGAAAATGCTTCACTTTGTTTTTGTATGCGGTAAAGTTGTCGCAATACGACGGTGGGTCACAATGACTGATGGGTCAGAACGACCCGAAGATAACACAAGGGTTAAGAGACTTAAGATTTAAGTATGCTCTTTTTCTCTAAATAGAGCCCCCCCCCCCCTCCCCATCTCTACCAGAAATGACCATTGGACAGTCTCTCGCTCGCTCGAAATACAAAATCCCCGATTTCCTTGAGATTGTATAGCATTTGCGGGCGTCAGGGAGCCGCTATTGAAATGCGGGAGACTTCCGGACCTTCCGTGAGACTTGGGATGTCTGTTAATAGACTAGATCTGAACATTGAATGGATTTCACCTTGAGGTTACAGTATGATCAGGTCTTGTGATAAGTGTGGTAAGATGCTTTTTTTAGACATAGAGACATACTGTGTACATTATATGAATATTCATATTGTCTCTTGATTTGTGATGTTTTACTCGGGGTTGTGCATCGTCCAACACATGCATACAGTTGCTTCTCACATGTTCTTCTACATTCTGCAGATGGTTATTTTAAAGTTAATCTATATAATTCTGACATTAGTCATTATGTGCTGTCTTCACATCATATACTTTGTCAGTATTAGTCATGATGAAAAGTAGCAATAACTGTGAATTGTTGGGATTGGTGTAAACAATTAAACATACTCACACAAAAAGTGTAAATGATAAACATACTCTCATTAAGCCTAAAACGCATATGTATGGACCCAATTAACTAATGAGATGTGTGTGTCAGCATTATGAATTGTGCAATTGTGGCAAAACTCATTTAGGCAATTAGTGAGTAGCTACAGCAAAATGCTGAGCTCTTAAAACTGAGACTCAATGATTGAGAGAGGCGTATGGAAACATAATGTACCGGTACTCTAAAATAACCTCTGGTATTGCTGTGTTGACTTTGACAACACAGAGGGTTGCAAATCAACGTCTACTTTATTATCTGATCCATGAGTTCAGTAGGTCACTCTGACAATGTAGTGGCTTCAACAATATCAAATTGGGTTAAGGTATTGGTTTTGTGCCTAATTTTCCTTTAATGCTTTTTGTTAGTAAATGCCTTTTTGGGATTACCATAAACTGTCCCTGGTTGTGTGTTTCTCTTAAGCGATGCAAGGTGCAACTGTATTCTGAGTTCCTTGGTTGCCACAACCACTACATAGTACTTTGGAGTATTAAGTCCTTGTCAGGATGATAGAAATGTAGGGGGCAACAGGAAGGGAATATGCACATATGCATGTGTTATTAGATGTAGTACTCATGCAGGGGTGTATTTGTCTTCATTTTGCAGAGTGCATTGAAGTTCACCATTGTGGATTCCACAGCGCAGCAAAGAGTATAGACGTTCACTGTCTCTATCCTGGAGTTGGAAGCTGTTTGTTCTAATGGCACCTGGCTCCCCAAGCCCACCGCTGTACCCATTGAACTAAATGAGCAAGCACTGTAATAGTCAACCACACAGCAACAGCAGCAGTGACAAAGACCTGGCCAAACAGCTCATAAAAGGCTCTATATCATCACGTTATAAAAGCGGATAACTGTAGTGCACTATGGTTAGGGATAGAGAAAGGTAGTGCTGACTATATGATTCTCGATTGTTTACTCTCTCTGGAAGCAAGATAGAGCTCCAACCCAGTCGACAATTGCTCAGAGGGGCAGACAGATTGTATATTGATACGACAAAATGGCATATGGCAACTGCTTCTGGCTGGATGGTACTGAATGATGGAGAGCATATAGTACAGTAGCAGACTGAGGTGTAGGAAAATGTGTGAGGTGCAAAATGTACATTTGCTATGCTACGTTGCTTGCCACAATTACAACTGAGGCCTTAGAAAATTAGGCTTTAAAGGGAGATAATAATGTTCACGTATTAGATATGGCCTGTGTAAGTTCTAGTCTGTAACAACATCACCCCAGTCTATAACAATCCCATTGGACTGTCACCATAGACAAGGGTTTTGGTTTAGGGTTAAGGCCAGTAGCGGAGATAGCGTGGGTGCTTGGGTGCGGCCGCCCCAGGGCCCCGTGCCAATAAGGGGCCCCTCAAACACCACTGATCTTGCATCATTTACTTACATTTTGACAGTTTAACCTTCAAATGCATAATGCAACCCTTCTGTCTGCTTCTTTCTCAAATTGCTTTTTCGTTTTTTCCAGAAATTAGACAATATTTATCCAGGGAGTACAGTTAGACAGTGGCAGCGCCATAGATATAGCCTAGCACTTAAGAGAATAGTTACAAAAATGTAAATCGGGCGCATTAAAAAGAAAAGAACGAGATAGTAGGAGAAGTGTGGTAGCATCGTGTGCTCCTCTCACATCATACTTCTCATCATCTGATTGAGCGCACTTGGCCTGTTCAGCACCATCGTTGTCAATCAGCTGTCGTTGTCTGTGGTGTTGAAACATTTTTACTTGACTGGCAAAACTTTTTGTGTTCGTAAATACAAATTTGTCCAAAAATGTGGCTTTTCTTTGTGTTTTATTTGACATACTTGTCTCAACAAGTGACACGTTATAACATGTGCATTCATCAGATATTTAACCGTTTTATTTTTTTACGGTTTTAATTTTAAAATGACTTGGTAGCAGAAGGCCCCGTGATGAAGCACTGTACTGAGAGTCTAGCTCCGCCCCTGGTTAAGGCTGCAGGTCTTTTTGTCCTTGATCATTCAGGCTCTAAAGAGTGGGGACCCCATATAGCAGAGGGATCCTTTTCATCACACAGGATCTCATGTCACTTACGTAGCTGTCACTAAGGGGAGCTTGGCTAATGTCCCCAGCAAGCAGCAGCACAGAAAGGAATCTATTTGTACTTGAGTGCCATTTGTTCTCTGTGTCTCTGAAATCCATTCAACACTGCTGTATTGGCAAACAGACAGTTGTCAAATCCTAAAAAGGACTGTTTTCAAATGTAAGTGCCGTATTTTTTGGAAAACAAGCCGCATTTTCTATAACCTGCACCCCACCAGAATGGGACTTTTGTGTTTATAAATCGGTTTTTAACACACACTGAAATACGCCGCGCTTGATATGGGAACAATGATAGAGCTACCAAGCAATGCACGAGTAGGCTAGGCGATCTTACAGCATGCAGTAACACAGTTCGGTTGTGGATATGTCCATGCGTGGCAAAATCCATTGTTATGTCTACAAAATAATTTTAGATATGGTATAAGTTTAGCTAGCTTGCAAATCCTGAGGATAGCCTACCGAAGTTGAATTAGCCAATGTTGTTAGCGATGCTAGCTAATGTTGGTTTGCTAGCTGTAGGCCTATATAACATTTCACTGGGTCTTGCAGCTGTTTGATTTACTGAAATTATTATGAAATGTTATGTTCTACTAGCAATTTGCCTACTTTAGCAAGTCACTGTATTTCCAATCCCTGATAGTGTAACTGAGACCACACAGTAAATAATTCCTCTTTCAATTCCTCTTTCAATAAGCCCCCGTTCCAGTGTTGAGCAACTAAATTAGCTGCATGGTCTGTGATCTTGGGACAACACTTTTTTGTTCTGAAACCGGGCTACGCCGCTTTGAAATATAAACTTCACATCATCTCGGCTAAACCCTCCATCTCCCACGATCTCTCAATCACCCTGGGATCTGCGACGGTGACCCCTTCATCCTCTGCCAGGAACCTTGGGGTTACCATGGACGACGAGCTCTCCCTCACGGCCCACATTGCTGCGGTCTCCCGGTCATGTAGATTCACCCTCTACAACATCCGGAAGATCAGGAGATACCTGTCTGAGCACTCCACCCAGCTGCTAGTCCAAGCACTTGTCCTCTCCAAGTTGGACTATTGCAACTCGCTGCTCGCTGGTCTCCCAGCATGTGCAACCCGCCCTCTTCAGAGGATTCAGAACGCAGCGGCCCGCCTGGTCTACAATCTACCCAGACGCTCCCATGTTACCCCGCTCCTCATCTCTCTCCACTGGCTACCTATCATGGCCCGTATCAGATTCAAGACCCTGGTATTGACCTTCCAAGCAGTGAACGGGACTGCACCCGTCTACATCAAGTCTCTCCTGCAGCCTTACACCCCCACCCGTCACCTACGGTCTTCTTCAGACAACCGCCTGGTGGTCCCACCGCTCAAGACCGCCCGGTCCCAACACAAGCTCTTCTCCTGTCTGGCCCCCCAGTGGTGGAATCAACTCCCCACCTCCATCAGAGACACTGTCTCTCCACCTTCAAGAAAAGGCTCAAGACGCACTTGTTCCGGGAGTACAACGGTACTTAGGAATGTTTCGCTTGACCCGATGTTAGTTTCCTCAAGGATCACAATGACTCTTGCTCAGAGACTTGTTGCTCTTGTGGTTAGTGGTAACTGATTTAAATTTTTTGTACTCGCTGTGATATATTGTTTTTATTATTGTTGCTTGTTTTTTCCACAGGTACACTTGCACGTATAGCGGTTCATGTTGTTTAATTGTAACTTGTTTAGCTACATGCTCTTATGGTTCTTCCCTTTGGCACTTACTTTGGTTGTTCACAATGTGTGCTTCATGTTTTGGCTACTCGCAATGTTTTGTGGCTATCTTGTTGTTATGATCAGTGACCTATGCACTTTGTAAAGCTCTCTCTTGGAAGTCGCTTTGGATAAAAGTGTCTGCTAAATGAATAAATGTAAACCGTAAAACCACAAAAAAACTGTAAAATCGGGGTACAAGCCGCGGTTTTATTCAGGGTTCCCACGCTTGCCTTGAAAAATAATTCCATGTATACCTCCTGATTTTCCAGGTACCATATTAAGTGATGATCTATATGCCTGGGACACACTGCCTGCGATCGGCTGCGATCTGCTGCGACGCGCCTGGAAGCGCCTCCTTTTTTCTTTCAGCGCCCATGTTATCAAATGGGACCGACCACACTGGCTGCAAAGCGCCGCGATTGCCTGCGATCGCCTGCGATCTGCAGCGATCGTTTCGGCAGCTGGTCGATTTTTTTGGCGAGACGCTTGCGAAATCGGCTGCAGCATGATGAAATACACCATATTAGTTGATATATTTGAATAAAAAAACATGTTATTAAGATTTTACTCCATTAATTGTAGACTACGGTGAACTTTTGTAAAGTTGTAGACTTTATAATTACACAATGTTGGTAACGAACGTCCTTTACATGTGGTTACCCTGATGAAAACGAATGAAAATAAACGGATTGATCCAATGAGCTAGCATGCCCGTAGTTGTTTTGTTTGTTTGAGAGAAACGAGTTGTCACGCGTTTCACACAACACACGAGTGCAGACATAGCCTACCGAGAGAGAACCCCCAAGTCGATTTCTAAAATCAGCATAAAATGAATTCTCGAAGTTGAAAAGCACAGGGAGTTGTTGTATGACCCCCAGCAACAATTTTACCAATGCCATGTTTATACCATGTCAGCGTAAAGGAAAGCTCAGAGTAGCTGAAAGGCTTGGTGACCGGCGCGGAGAAATGCGCGTCTGGTGTGAACAGCTTTTGCTCAGTCGTAGCCGATCGTTCGCCTTTTGTTAGTTACTGCATCCATTCAGCGACGAAGTGTAGTACCAGTACCAACCATTTCCGTTTTGAGTTAATGTAATGTGTTTTTGAGTTAATGTAGTGTCGTTTCCCATTTGGGGGAGCGTACCTTTGTATTGGGGGGAGGTGAGCACGTCATCCTATTTGGGGGAAGTTGATTCGTATTTGGGGGGAGTGTTTTCATTTGGGGGATGCACTCATATTAGTGAGTGTGATTTGCACTTCAGGGCCACCGTAGGGCAGAGCCAGGCTACGGTTTAGGCTGAACAAAAGTTTTTGTGGCAAAAAGTGCCTTGTGTCAACAAAGGGTACTCAGTGCCAACGTCACAACGTCAGCACACGTTCGCAACGACGCATGGATACAACGTGCATAGATGTGCTGTTGCACAGCGAGTATCGTGGTGTACTAGCAGCATAATACATGTACATTTAAGCAAATCTTGCATGTACAGTAAGTAGTGTCACATTAAAGATTGTATTTAAACTCAAGCATGTGTTGTGCGTCGCTGGCTTCAGTGCCACAGCCTAAACTTTATGTCAAAAGAAATGATTCTCATTTCCCGGGCGCTTTCAAACAATCCCCTCACTCAGTGATGTTTGGCTAGCCACCACAACTAGCTTGCTCGTAGAAACTTACAGCCATATTCCAAAATGGATTAAATTAATTTTTCCTCAAAATTCTACATTCTACTTTTTGGGGCAAATCTATTAAAAAGTTAAAACGTAAGATTCACATTTACATAAGTATTTATAGCCTTTGCCATGACACTCAACATTGAGCACAGGTACATCCTGTTTCCACTGATCATCCTTGAGATGTTTGTACAACTTGATTGGAGTCCACTTGTGGTAAGTTCAGTTGAATGGACATGATTTGGAAAGGCACACACCTGTCTATATAAGGTCCAACAGTTGACAGTGCATGTCAGAGCACAAAAAAAGCCATGGAAGTCCAAGGAATTGTCTGTAGGCCTCTGAGACTGGATTGTATTGAGGCACAGATCTGGGGAAGGGTACAGAAAGATATCTGCGGCATTGAAGGTCCCAATGAGCATAGTGGCCTCCATCATCCGTAAATGCAAGAAGTTTTGAGCCACCAGGATTCCAAACTCCAAACTGAGTAATTGGGGGTGAAGGGCCTTGGGGGTTCTGGGTCAGGGAGGTGACCAGAACCCAATGGTCACTCTGACAGAGCTCCAGCTTTGCTCTGTGAAGAAAGGAGAACCTTCCAGAAGGACAACCATCTCTGCAGCACTCCACTCCAGATTTAAGCCACTCCTCAGTAAAAGGCACATGACAGCCCGTCTGGAGTTTGCCAAAATGCACCTGAAGGACTCTAAGACCATGAGAAACAAAATTCACTGGTCTGATGAAACAAAGATTTAACTCTTTGGCCTGAATGCCAAGGGTCATGTCTGGAGGAAACATGGCACTGCTCATCACCTTACATTGACCTTACACCACCTTACATTTACATGAATGTTCCTATACAGTAAGTACAGGGACATTCCCCCCAAGGCAAGTAGGGTAAAGTGCCTTGCCCAAGGACACAACATCTTTGACACAGCCGAGAATTGAACCGGCAACCTTCTTATTAATAGCCCGATTCCCTAACCGCTCAGCCATCTGACCCCCACCTGGTCAATACCTTCCCTACTCTGAAGCATGGTGGTGGCAGCATCATGCTGTGGGGATATTTTTCAGCAGCAGAAACTGGGAGATTAGTCATGATCGAGGGAAAGATGAATGCAGCAATGTACAGAGACATCCTTGGATTCTCTAGAGCACTCTGGACCTCAGACTGGGACGAAGGTTCATCTTCCAACAGGACAACTACCCTTAGCACACAGCCAAGATAACAAAGGAATCGCTTCGGGACAACTCTGTTCTTGAGTGGCCCAGCCAGAGCCCAGACTTGAACCCGATTGGAGAGATCTGAAAATGGCTGTGCACTGATGCTCCCCATCCAACCTAATGGAGCTAGAGAGGTCCTGCAAAGAAAAATGGGAGAAACTGCCCAAAAAGTAGGTGCGCCAAGCTTGTAGCATCATTTTCAAAAAGACTTGAGGCTGTAATTGCTGCCAAAGGTGCTTCAACAAAGTATTGAGCAAAGGCTGTGAATACTTATGTACATGTTGTTATTTTCATCCTTAATTTTTGCAAATCTCTAAAATATGCTTTTTAAAATATCTCAAAAAATACATTTTTCCTTTTGTCATTATGGGGTATTTTGTGTCGAATTTAGGAACATGGAATCAATTTTTGAATAAGGCTGTAACATAACAGTGAAGCGCTGTGAATACTTTCCGGATGCACTGTATCTGTGGAAATACTCACCTCTGTTAGCGTAATTTTCTCTCAACTGATATCTCGTCTTCGTGTCCTCTGAGTGTTGTTGACACAGAGTGTCAACACAAAGTGTTATTGTCTTTTTCTCTATCTGGCAAAAGCACTGCATGTATTAGTTGAGACAGTTCTGGGGGTTGGGTTCAAAATGAATATTGTATAGTCTACATGCAACATCTACTACTATTTATGCTGAGGACATTAAGTTAATTGTCCAACCATAAATACTTTTCCATACAAGCATTACAGTACAGGACTATTCAAAGGAACAGCTTGCATGTATTACTGCTAGTGGATTCTCATCCATGGACATTGAGCCTTGCAGTTCTGGGGGAGTCTGATGAGGCGCTTTCATCTGCCGTCTAGAGTCACTGAGTGAGTAATGGAGTGAGGAGGGAGGCCTGTTTGTCTGTATCCTCCGTGTCTTTGGTGCTGTGCATTTAGAGGACTCTAAGCTCATTACTCTAATCAGGTTAAAGAGAGGGGTACTGGGGAGCACTTGGCCTCCAGCATGTTTCCTCCAGCACCTCCCACAACTACCACCCCCTCAGTGAAGAAAGGAGAGCACAAGGCAAACACAAGGCTTTACCCAAGCCACAGCGAGTCCATGCAGTCCCCGCGACGCCGCACTCCTAATGATGAGCTCCGACTGCCTCCGTTTGCATGGCACACACACTGGGCTATTGAGCTGCACCCATGCTGCCATAAAGACCGACTTGTAATTGTGCTGCCATCCCCCCCAACCCCCCCTGAGTCTGAGGGAGGGGTGTGTGTGGGGTGGGAATGCCCCCCACTCCCACCCCACACACACCCCTCCCTCAGGCTCAGATACATTCTGCCGCAAGTATGCAATTGTTTTCTAACAGTTTCCACTTCCCCTGGCTGACTGACATGTTGGGTAAATACCAAACGCTGCTCGCTGTAATGATGTCCTTCTGCACAGATAGCATTGATGATTTCGAAAAATTTAAGTTATTATCCTAATGTTATTACTAAATGTCAAATGGGAGAATAGAGAAAGTCAAAAGTGCAGTCCATGCTGTTGGCTATGTTGTGTTCCATCCTAGTGTAATCTACAAAAATTATCCTTTAATATATTACTGAATTTGAGTGTTTATAGAGGGCTTCCATTTCAGTGTTTTATGGTTGTTTCAGCTGTAGGGGAAATCTGAATCTGCTGTGTCAGTGATCTCATAGTGTTAACTTGTCAATTGTGCATATTGCCTTCCTGTTGCTTACTGGTCCATTGTTTCTTTCCAGTTGTGAAAGGTGCTCAGCCGCTCAGGTGGCTGAGCGGTGAGGGAATCGGGCTAGTAATCCGAAGGTTGCCAGTTCGATTCCCGGTCATGCCAACTGATGTTGTGTCAAGGCACTTCACCCTACTTGCCTTGGGGGAATGTCCCTGTACTTACTGTAAGTCGCTCTGGATAAGAGCGTCTGCTAAATGACTAAATGTAATGTAAATGTAAAGTGAGGCCTTGGATTTTTTCTCTTAAGAAATCAATGCAGAAGAATCAAACACTTAAAAGGTTAAAGGGAACAGTGCATTCACTTGTCAAACAGCAGAAACAGTAGTTATCTGTGACGTTGGTGTTTAGCGATTAGCAGGTGAAATCAACTCTCTTTTCAAGTATCAGTCATGGAACTCAGAGCCCCTTGTCGGCCATAACAATGGCTGGGTGCTGTCAATAGCACGGAGCACCAAAAGGCCCCTCAGATCTTTCTATTTACTGGAGCTGACAGAAGCCACCTGACCAAGGAATTTGCCCTAAACTGGGGTTGCCATGGCAACCCCCAGATGTAAAGCATGAAATATTGTGCCTCTGAGTGTCTTCATCTAAGCATGGTGGCATTCTCTATGTACCATAGTAGTTCATCCTGAATAACTCATACACTGTAGCTCTGTTGGTCTGTCAGTCCAGCCATAAAGACTGCCCTGTAGGAACATCCTTTTCCCTGACTGTCCTCATCACTCTTCCCAGAGAGCTTATTGGCCATTCAGTTAGAGAAGCATCTACTGTACAGTAATCACCAGCCACGGCTTTCCTCAGATCACCTTGAGTGGGTGTGTTGCTCAATGACTATGGGATGGGAACGATTGTGGGGAAGGGTGTGTTGACTTGATCAGAAGTTTAAGTGTTTGTTTTCGTTAATCAGAAACACTTGGTCAACATAGCCTGTGTATGTACGGTACTGCGGGAAGGGGAAAGCGCAGTCAAGTACTGTAGATTGAGACCTTTGCTATAAAGTAAGGTGGGTCTTCTGGTAGACATTTAAAAGGTCCTTCACATCTGTTCTTTCTGCAGATTGTAGATAAATGATGAGAGCTGGAGCAAGGTATGCTATTTTCAGCTGTCCAGATGTGATGTGGGGATTGGTACAGTGTATATCTGTGGTAGAACATTTCATCTGCCAATCAAGAGGTCACAAATTCAAATCCCACGATTACGTTGCTTTGGATAAAAGCATTCGATAAATTAATACATTGCGTTGCACCACTGCTGTAGATGCTCTTTGAGATTAATGAATGAAGGAAGTTGTACTATCCTCTTAGAGGCCAACATCCTTTCATTCAAGTGGTGGGCATAGAATTTTTTTTTTAATCTAGATTAATCTCGAACGTCGAAGGCATTCAGAATATGTGTGCTACCCAAATAATGACTAAAAGTTGAGAACGGGTTTCTCAAGCCAGGTGGCGCATTAGACCAGGAGCTCATCTCCTGTTTCCAAAATGCATCACAAACTGCTTGAGAAAGCTGTTCTACTATGATAATTGGAGATGAAAATAAATTATGTTCAATAAGATGTACTTGTGTTTATTAACTGTTTATTAGATTAGTTAGCTTGGCTGATAGAGCTGTGCTGACGGGCTTGCCTCGGTTGCACTCAACATCGTAGTTTGACGACGACTCTTCACCTGCGCTACACGGCATCTTCCGCATTAGCTAAGGGATGCTTTGCGTTTAGGTGGTATTTGAGACTGGAAGAACTCGTACAGTAAACGAATTCCGCATAGCACAAGGTGCAAACAACCTTAGTCCTGTCGAGGTTTCCATTGGGAAACTTCTTAAATACATTTTCCCTGAAGCAAACCAGGCGGCTTCATTGCTGCATCCATGTTAGTGTAACAGACGTGGTCTTGCAAGCTCCGTCAGAGGTATCGGGCAAATCGTCCAGCACTGGGTTCGAACTTACCACCTCTGGCTTCCCAAGCGCCACCACTACCAACTACGCCAACGAAAAGCTAGCTATTCGTTGACGCGGGTGGCCTATTACATACCTGAGGAGTGAGTTTCACCGATACACATCGGCTACATTAGCACGTCACGTTTGGTGTGATAATTTCATACACAAGGCATACACACAGGTTCGAAGACTCGTTCTCGCCCCCTACAGTGCAATTCGGCTAGGTATACATCCGCGCTAAAATAGCAAGGTGAAAGTCATCATAGCTTGCGTAGTACAGATCCAGCTCCCAACCCAACTTTGAGAATAGATTAATGGTGATATTTTTTTTTATCGCCGATAAGAGTCGCAGCGCGTTAACGCGCGTCAACGCCGATAACGGCCCACCACTATTTCATTCCTTTGTCTTCTCTCATCTCTAACAGCCTTCTGGTGGTGTTGTGTTACACCAGTAACACACAGACACCATAAGACACAGACAATTCTTTATATTCCAACAGCTTTTAGCAAAGAACCAATCTTCTCAAATGTGTTTTCATTTCAAACAAGGCTTTAGTCGTGGCAGTGCTGAAAGGGTGGGACTGCAGATGCATGTCTGTTTATATTCTTCCATCTTCACGAGGGGATTGAAATATAGGACACAATCCTGTCAACCAGAACAGTGTAAATCATCTGTGTCTTTTTGCAGCGAATGTTAAGAAAGATCTCTGAGTTTGTCTTTCAGGCATTCAACACATTGTATCGTTTAGGACAACTTTCTGAAGTGATGCAAAAGCTGTTGTTTACACTTTTTTTCCAGCAAATAATTCTCTACTGGCTAAGAGGAAAACGAGTTTCACAAAAACAGTGTTTGTTGGAATACTGAGTTTTCGTTTGACTTGGCCTACCGCGGTTTGCCTTTAAATTTTAGTGTTCACTGTCGATGTTGACCATTCATTAATCATTTGAAGAGGGAACATACAGTGTTGTGCTGCCTGCCTAATTGAGTGTGTGGAAAGGAGTCTTGCCCGAGTGCTTTATCTGCACGGCTGTCTCGTTCAGTTTGTTGTAGTTACATTGGCTTCACAGTGAACAATGGAAAGTTCTGCTTGGTTTTCAACCCAGTCAATTTTGTGAGATGGTAATTGGCCCACAGCAGTTATCACCTGTAGTAAGGTCTGAGCTCAATGAACAGTAATGCAGCTAGATACAAAGAAACTACCTGAATATCAGGATTTATCTTCACGAGTACAAAAATAACAGACAATCCTGGTTCTTGTAGTGAACATTTCTGTATAGTTACAACACTGTGCAGCTTCACTGAAGCAAAACAAATTCAGATAGCAGGTTTACACAAAGGGAGGTGTATTCATTTTTCAGACACAGTCTGTCTCTATCCTATTTTTCCTTCCCACCCTTCCTCCCCAATGCTTCCCCAGGAGACTGGCGGGTGAACCTATAATGTCTGAAGTCATCCACAGTAAAGTCCTCATCTGAAAAAGCTCTCATAGTTGAGAGAGCTCTGTGACCTTGTTCACCTGACATTTGGAGGCTGACTGTACAGTGGCTAAAACTGTAAAAGCACACTGGCGAGTATGTTTATGAACCTGGCCTTGTGGGCAGTGGTAGCCAAGAGGCAAGGCTAAATGGAGTGGAAATGCCTGCTCCTGCTGTCCAGCCATATATGTCCAAGGAAAGGTAACACAGCCGTCAAGGCAACTGTGGGCAGAATCAGTGACATGGAAACAATGGGCCAACAACATGCCCTCTCCCTGAACCGCTCTCATCTAACAATAACAAGGTTTCGGTCAGCTGGGATGGTTTTTTAACGGATCATACAACGTTTTACAATGCAGTGCCATCTGCACTGCATTCAAATGGACTCCTACAATCACATGCATGTGTAACAGGGAGAAGGGGGGTGAGCAGCAATGAATATCTGCAGCATTAGTGTGATTGATTTTTTCTCCCCGTATGGCTGGGGATGGTACGGGCCTACTCTCCGAAAGCCTCCCGCTCTATCAGACTTTGGATCTCAGCCAGTGTGAATATGTTCTGTTCCACTGCTCTTGATATAGTCATCAGTATGCTAGTGGTAGTAGACAGCAGATACTCAGGGACCTCCCCTGCCTTGGCTGGCCTCTGAGGTTTTACTCTGAGTGGCTGTGAGCTGGAGAGGCAGGCTGGGCCTGAGATTGCAGCCACCTGATTTAGCAGACATGACACTCTTAGGGCAGGATTTATTTCTGGGAGGCAGAGATCTGAGCATGCTCTCTGCGTAAATAAAGATACTCCCCACACAGCCTCTTAGACAGGACAAACCAGAAACTTCTCTTCCATAGCAATCTTACTATCTTGATCTTTATGTTAAGCCCACGTATCAAGACCACCTCAGGCTTATATAGTTTGACTCCATTGTTCACTTATAAAATACCCTTTCTAGGTATATGAGTCATTGCGTGTTCCTGTGCCCAGTCAGATTGCTCCTGTTGTACAGTGTTTGTTTTGTTTAGACATTCCCCAAGGCCAGAGGGAGCCTTGTCCGCCCAACAATGTTTGCATGGTTTTCATACTGGTCCTACTTAGGTGTGTTACAGAGAGAAAATGAGAGGGAACTTCCCTACTCTCCCCTTTGGAAATCAGCATTACACTAATTTAATACGCCCACTTGAATCTGCTCAGAGGGAAGGCATATTTTCTCTGCAGCGTTTTCTTTGTTTTTTTATGTCAGTGAGTTCATTGACCCAGATGTTTGTTTCTGTAACCCCATCATAGCATGATCTCCCCTAATTACTTTTGCTTTGCATCTCTGAACTCATTACATGCCCCTTTTCCCTTTTTCTTCTATCTGATAATAGAAAAGTACTTCAAATACATCCTGTGTCATAGCATAGGGCCACAATGGCACACACCATGCAGACTGAGCTAGGATAGAGAGGAACAAGATCGCCTTAATTGAGTCTGCTTTTGTTTTTAGAAGAAATTGCCAAATCATGCCTGGAACAACACTGTCCTTGATTTGATTTCTCAGAAGGCTCTTGTTGTCTCCAATCTTATTTATATTTACATTTAGTCATTTAGCAGACGCTGTTATCCAGAGCGACTTACAGTAAGTACAGGGACATTCTCCCCAAGGCAAGTAGGGTGAAGTGCCTTGCCCAAGGACACAACGTCAATTGACACGGCTGGGAATCAAACCTGCAACCTTCAGATTACTAGTCCGATTCCCTAACCGCTCAGCCACCTGACTCCCTATTATTATTATTTGGCTAGAGTGGTGTAGATGTGGGCATCTTGTAGATTAATAACAAAGCCACATATATAGTTTTTTATCAAGAAACCGGCTCTCAAGATATCTAACTGGGTTCTGGGTGACAGGGCAGAGTCTCCAACAGACTCTTTTGCAGACAGTGACCCTGCGGAGCATGTGAAGATGGTCTGCTGCAGATATCTACTGGATTACTGCCCAACACACCTCTCAGAGTAACACCATCCAGATCAAATTTGCGGTCACCATGTCCAGAGGTTAAGAATTGTTAGATTTTATATAGTTGCCGTCTTTCAGCAAGTCGTTTTTGGCAATATTTGTGAGGAGCATGACCTCATCCTGCAGTGTGGGCTGAGCTGAAAGAGAACGCTGAACTCTTGACTCCAGCCATGTTCACGGAGCCCCAAACAGCTCCATATTTACTTAGCCACACACTCATCTGACAGCAACACCAGATGCCGGGGATCCCAGAAACACATTACAAGACAGTCATATTAATCCTTAATCCAGGATCATACAAAACATGACTGGTGAAGCAGTGGCTCGACCATTGTGTGGTTAGTCCAGCTAACAAATTGTGTTCAGGTAAGGTGTTTTTTGTCTTTGAGAACATATACATAGTCTTCTAGTGTGCCTGAGAGGCGGAGTTGGACAGGAATGGACTTCCAGTACAAGCCGTAGCGACCCTATCCTGCGTGGGTGGCCAGCCTCTGACTGGCTGCAGCTGCTGGGTGGAGCTGTGCTCTCATTCCCCCTCCTCTTGGAACTCCTCTGCCTCTCTGTGTTCCAATGATTCCTCATCTCTCCAATGAAGGTTGAGAGGATTTGTATAAGAGGCCTTCTGTACACAGCTGTACTCCCTCTAAACTGCATCTATCCCTTAAACACTTTATAATTAGTTGGACAAATATAATAATTAGCTCCAATGAATGTAATGTAAGTGAAGCGTGACGTTGTTTGAACCACTTTGCAGTACATAATAATGATAGAGGATTTACTGTGTTTTACAAATCCCTCAGCTATGTTAACGTCACAAGTGAGGAATAAACGTTTGGTGTAAATGCATGTACCAGTAGTAGAATCACCATTTTTCCACTACTCAATGGGTGAGTGAATTTGCCTTAAATGCTGTGTGAGATACTGGAGGAGTCTATTTATTCCAGGCATCTCTGTGGATCCTTGTAAAGCAGTGCTCGAGGACGCTCTACTTTACTGGATATTTTTAGATAAAGCGGAGCTTCTTTTTCTTCTTCCCTGTGACAAGGGCATGATGCATGATTTCTAAACCTTCAAATTACATTAAAGGAAAAAACCCAGTGAGGCATCCACCAGATACAAGTGTGTAATCACACCTGCTCAAAGCAAAAAATATTCCCAACATATTGCCCGTTTCTTTTAAACCAACCTTCTTAACAAATGTTTTTAATCGACTGTAACCAGGCAGGTAATTCAAACAGATTGTTATTTATCTTAACCCAGGAAGGGGCAAAATTGGATTCCAACAACTGTTAAGAAAGGGTCCTTTAACCCAGTTTTGATGACAAGGGCTATGATGTTGATATTTTTGAACAGAGCCTTGTGAGACTCCCATGGTGGTCTGTAATGAACATGCCAAACCCAGAACCTCCTCAAGGTTGGGTTTTAGGAGTGGGTCATTCAAACACAAAAGTAAGGAAATAAGAGTAAAGGGATCTGATTGATGGCAAATTATGAAGGTTGTGTTAATTTTAGTTCAAGGCTTGCTAACAGTGTTCTAAGAAAGAAAATCAGTTGATCAAGGAAATCTTGGATTGAAAAGAATAGGCGCTGCATAGCTTGGGTGTTGGTTAAAGCCTGTCTTGTGGAAAATAAAAAAGTAAAAGAAAATGTTAATGCTCCTACAGTACATGGTGACACTTGATTTATATACACGTTTCATAGATGTGTTTGTACAGTGTGAACAGTGCTGTATGTGTGATCACATGGGCAGCATGAACAGATAACATACCGTGCCAATTCTGCTCACTGGAAATTCATCTACGATTTTTTTTAATGGCAGTTCATAAACATTGCACATTTTGAAGTGCCTCCCCTGTGTTGTTATGGATGTATGATATGCGTGGTGAGGATGATCTGACAGGTGATGAATATCTTACCACGTTTGCGAGTCAGAACCTTAGGTTGTTAAGTAGATAGGGTAATAATTTGTTACATGTTCTCAGAATAAATCAAGTCTGCCTCTTAACTAAAGATGTATTTACGAGGGATGATTAAATCTCTCCTTCTAGCAAGCTGTTCTTAAAAGTTCTGATTTACTGAATTCCAATTAAGAAGAGATACACTCCAACTGATAACTTGAAGGTCATTAAATTCAGAAGCAGCACAGGGGCTGCCGGTCTTAAAACCGAGTGAAAATATCACACACAACCTTGACAAGTCTTCCTAGTTAAGTGTTTTTATATCCTATCTGCTGACTATTGGCATATCTGTTCAGTAGCTACAGCAACTGTGTGTACAGAGTAATGGACAGAGAATAAGCCTGCAAGTTTGAAGTCCCATGTGGTCCCATCACATGGTTGTTTTCACACTATGATCAACAACAGTGCCTTATTGTTTAATATTGCTTGGTATGTGCTGTAATGTTTTTGTGTAGCTTACCACATAGCAATCTATGTGTGTGTGTTCCAGGCACGTGGCTTCCCCCATTCTGTTAAGCAATTGGAAACCTCAAGAGACATGGCTTTTGCCTGCAGCCTATTGACCCTCCTTTTAATCAAATGGGGTTAAAAGTGTGATAGTGAATTCTGTGTCAGTGCAGAATGAAGAGATGAGGTGAAAATGAGACAAGGAAAGATGGAGATCAGCACGTCCTTAGCATACACAGTATTTCCAATTCTCAACCTTGTAGATTATGGCTTAATATTCACCTCACTACTTTTTATATAACACTGTATACGCTACATACAATATAACTATTTGATTAGCATTATAACAACTAGTGCATAGTGATGCAGTCGGAGATTATGTCAGTGAAAGTAAATAGTGCCTGTGACAGTAAAGATAGTAAATAGTGCCCGTGACAAAATTGGTGGCACACACAGATGTCTGGAATTATAGATAGATAGTGCCCGTGCCCGTGATGCAGATGGTGATGACAGTTCTTCTCAGTGGTTTTGGTACCTATATTTCTCAGATCACAACTGAAATTCTCTTGAAGTACTTGTTCAACCTCCACATCATCTATTCTAGTCAAATTGCCAATGCTGTGATAGCCTACATTCATGCAAATTATTATATAGCCTTCATTTCTATGCTGTTTCCTACATTATAAATTGCTTATGTTGTGTTGAGAAAAATGTACTATATTGGTTCTCAGTTAAATTGTTACCACCACAAACATCTAACATTTTAGTTCAGTCATTACATGCACAATGGTTTAGCCAGTTGTCATAATTGTAGGCCTAATTCACCATACAGCGCTTCTACATTTGCAATGTGCTGGCAGTTTTGACATCAGTTTACACATTAATTTATGTAACAATTCACTGATCTATACTGAAAGTATATCCACTTTATATTGTCTTTCTGTTCGCTAGCCAGGAAACCCCTTTGAAAGCAGCGGATTATCGGTTGTAAAAGCGAATTGGCTTCTAAATAACGAAACAGACTTTCCCTATTTTACTTACTTGACTTAGTTTCATTTCATTACGAATGCCTTTGTTAATTGCATTAATTAAATTGCGATAGCCTACTGCACTCCGTTGGATTATAAAAAGGACACCTGCAAAAATATAAACTTTGCAGAGGGCCCGGTTCTCAAGATATTTTTAGGAAACTCGCTGCAGACCAGAGGACCAATCAGAGTGAACTGGCTGGGACATGAAGAGAGCAAGCCAAACTGGCTGCAATTTTTATTTTTTATTATTTGATGTTGAAATGCGTATCCAAAAAACGTTAATCGCGGCACTGCATTCCGTTGAGTTACAAAGAGGACACATACAGAATATGAACTTTGCAGACTGCCCGGTTCTTGAGCTGATAGTGGGAAACTAAACCCATTCAAATTTGTATACCCACACACACACAGATTCCTGGCATTAATAGAGAGATGCTCAAACATCAGAATACAGAAAGTATACAGACTGTTATAGAACACTTTATTTTGAAATAGCAATTTGGTGAACGTGTGACAAGACAACTAGTTCTTTGTCTTGCAATAGCTTGATACAATCTCATTTTCCAGCTCGACATTGACTTCAGTGGACGTAGAGGTGCTATGCTAATACACCTCTGATCCTGGTGGAGCTCTCTGTGTCTATTTACAGATTCTGTTCCTGCACACAGGGCCCACTGTTTGAATTAGAGATATATGAATTTCATGCGCAGACCAGTGTTTTCCTTCCTCTGCTGGGGAGGATGGTTAGAGGATGTTTAAGAGGGGCTATTTGAGATGTCTCGGCTGGCTTAAGAGTGCTGGCTTCCTCTGCGCGTTTGATTTAAACCTTTCACCTTGAAATTCACTAGATGCTTTTGGGGGAGCGAGGGCGGCGAGCAGGAGGAGTTATTGGCATTGCAACTAGAATGAGTAACGGCAGGTTTGTCCTACTGTGCTGTTTCACCGGCACATCTCAGATAAGTCACAGCTGATATTAAACAGTATTTACTTATAGAGGTCAGCAGGCTTCTGTAAGTTCCTCATATGGTCACAGGGTGAATATTTACTGGACTTGTGATGAGACTAGGCTGTGTATTTTCACGTTTTTTCTTTTGTGTGTTTTTTCTTTTGAGCGATGTCTAAAATACAATATGTGAACTACATGTGATTTGTGCATGTAGTTGGATGTCAGTGGATAATGGATGCATTCAAATAAGGATTTGAGGACCCACAGTAGTCATCCTGACTGTGTTGTTGCACCACCAGTCCTTCAAGCAGCTGTAAGGTGTTGTTTATTTAGCCCAACTGGATGACGAGTCCACAGGTTCCCATTCAGATCAGGACCTCCTCCTCCAGCAGCTATGTATTCTCGACCTGTTCTGCACATACTAGCTCATATCTGTTCTGCTCAACCTAGCTCTGCTTTGCTGTACTTTATTGTTCTCTGTTCAGCCTTGCCCTGCCTAGTTCTGCTCTGCTGTACTCTGCTATGCTCTCCTCAACTCAGCTCAGTTCAGCCTTGTTCTGCTCTGCTGTACTCTTCTCTGGTCAGCCTAGCTCTGCTCTGATCTGTCCTGTTCATCTCTTCATTGCCAGTATCTTCACATCGATCCAGCATGAGAAAATATTGCAGGCGGTGGGAAGTGGTTATACCGGTTTTGTTTGTATAAAAAGCCACAAGGCTAAAGAATCCCACATTTCCAGCAGTGGGATGAGGGTGGTGAGAGTAATTCATTCTCTCTGTAGCTTGACATAACTGTGTCTTGGGAACATGCTACGTAGTCTGATGCACACTCACCAGCAGAAGAAGTTCTTCCCCAAGACTCTGTTCCCAGAGTCACTGACAGGTCCAGTCTCCCCCCCCAGGCTTACAAATAGTGCCCCCCCCCCACGCACACACAGGGCTGTATGCTCTGCTTTTTCATTACAGACAATCATCAGAGATGAATCTGTATGGCTCCTGCCACTGCCTCAATTCAATTTGTTTGTGCTTAAACTGGTTGCTCATAGACGTCCTCTGCCCAATTTTCAGATCTACAATGTTTAGAGTAGTGCACAATATATAATCCAATGCCGTTAGCGCTGCTTATGCATCTGGATGGATGGAACACAGGCCTGGTAATGGTGTAGTTAGGCAGGGATGCAGGGAATACATTATTAAGGGGTTTGCAATCAGGTGCAGCTTTAGATACAGGTAAATAAACCCTGCTCATGTCACTAAATGGCCTTGCTGTGTCAATGTGTTTCCTGCGACATGCCTAGCTCCTTTCAGCCCACAGATAGATCCTTTTCTACTTGAAAACAGAGTTAATGTGGAACAAGTTGTATTTGAGAATATGCCAGAGGAGCCCAGTGATAAATGGGTTGTTCTCACGCTGCTGCAAGCTGGAAAGTTATGATTATCCTTCTGGGTTTCATCTTGCGGATCCTCCACTGCGTGCTCTTTGAAGAGTCGGTGGCGATTCTCTTGTGACACTCAAGTGATTTGCTGAATTGCTCGGAGGTAGAAGGCAGCAAACAGAGGCTTTGGTTATCCACACTCTTGGGCCCAACTTTACTCAGAAAGCTCCAAGACACAGCTCATCCTTCACACTCAGTCCTTGTCTGTGTGATTTTGCCCACAGACAAACAGTTGGGTGGGTGTATGTGTTTGTTTGTGTACTTTTGCGTGGACGCATGTGTGCGGCCAGTCAGCTGGACCTCGTGTGGCCTGTCTTGCTGATAGTAGCCAATGAGCATGTTATACATCTGGTGCACAATGGCACGAACCCTGTGCCGTGGTTGTAGAGGAGGGCCCCCACAGGGCCATTACATCGGCCTCTTTGTTCTGGGGCTGTGTCAGGGGAGGCGAGGCTCCTAGGGGGCTGCAAGAGAAGGGGAGCAGCACAGCTCTGATATACTGCTTTCAAAGGGAAGCTCGTTCACAACGACATGATTAGAGAACATTTTCCCCTTCTCTGTGTTTGAGAGGGCTCCCAAGGGGACTGGATAGATGGGGTGATCTCCAGGTTGCAAGAAAACACTCATAGACCCCCAAAATAGTGTTGGATTTGGTGATGTGAGACATACACGTTGAACAATAAATTACCTTTACAGGGAAGGGGGTGTCTTTATAATGGCCCTGGAAACGTATGTTTACCCCATTCATTGTTGTGCCCACAGTTCTAAGGTTGAGCGGTGAGTGAAAATAGGATTCACAACTTAAGCTTCAAACTTCCTTAAAAGGGAAAGCAGGAGGAGTTGGAGAGAACCATTGGGAAGACTTCTTGAAGGCTAGAGGAGAAGACAGCTTTACTTGTTTATCATTGGCCCCACAAACATTACTGTGCCTCAACATCCTCAAAGGGATGATAGTATGTGACATAACTAACGCCCAATAATTTGCCTAATGACAACGATGTACATTGCTTGTGTAGCGTCCTCTATCCTTTTACTAAAGCTGATAGGAGAGAGAAATGTTTGCTTTCTCCTGAAAGGTTACAAAGCTCACCTTGGTTCAGCTCATGCTATGCACAGCATGCTGAGCTTTCTCTTATCATTAACTTTCCAAAAGCAAAACAGCTGGGACACACTGTGGTAACTGATACAGATTCAAATTAATATTCAAAACTTTATCACATAATGATAGGAAATTGGCTTGGATTGTGTGTCTGGGCTCACAAACAGCATAAAAGAGAAACCCATGAAAGACTCACATAAAATTAAAGTACATTAAAACACAAAAGTCCTTAAAATAAATAAGAACAGGTGTGCAAAGCTGCATTAAAAATATGTTTAAAATTGATTTTGCACAGAAAGAGTTTTTGTACGTTCTTTTTCTGACCAGAGGTGCTCTGAAACAGCTGCCTGATGGGATTAGCTGAAAGGGTCGGTGAAGGGGGTGTGAAGGGTCCTTAGCGATGGATCCTTCCATTTTACTGCGTGACTGTAAAGCTCTGAGAGTTGGGCTTGAGTGTTGCCAGTGATTCTGGTTGTATGCTTGATAATTCTTCCCAAGTTTCTTGCTTTTGTCTATGAAGAACTTCAGGGGGTCAGATGGCTGAGCGGTTAGGGAATCGGGTTATTAATCAGAATGTTGCCAGTTCGATTCCCAGCTGTGCAAAATTACGTTGTGTCCTTTGGGCAAGGCACTTCACCCTGCCTCGGGGGAATGTCCCCTGTACTTACTGTAAGTCGCTCTGGATAAGAGTGTCTGCTAAATGACAAAAAAAAGAACTTGCACCAGGATGGAATGTTGAATGTGAGGACTTATTCAATGAGTGATCATTATGTCCTGACTATCCTAGCAAATGCACATGCATTGCTCTCAACACTGGTGTTGTACCAATTGAAATTAATGTGTATGTGTTCAACCTCAAAGCATTGTTGGCACAGTTTAGTTCATAATGTATATGGTTGTGTTGTGTAGGTGTGAAGGTTGGTGACGCCAATTTACCACCAATCAAGATGGTTGCACTGTCACTGAAGATCTGTGTGCGCCAGTGTAATGTGGTGAAGACCATGCAGTTTGAGCCCTCCACGCCCGTTTACGACGCCTGCAGAATCATTCGAGAGAGGGTCCCTGAGGCGCAAACTGGACAAGGTAAGAAGAGACTCAGAGCTGGGAGAGCTTGCTCAGATGAGAGGTGAGCTACATCGGCAGTCACCAATCCTTTCACTCTCTCTTCACTCTCTCAACCTCTCTCTCTCTCTTTTCTCTTGTCTGTATTTCAGCCTCCGACTATGGCCTGTTCCTGTCTGATGATGATCCCAGGAAGGGGATCTGGCTAGAATCTGGGAGGACACTGGATTATTACATGCTGCGGAATGGGGTAAGGACCAATCGGACTCCAGGCTGGAGCCCAGTCAGACCTGTGACCTCTACAGACCTCTCTATCCTCTCAACACCACTGAACGGTTCAAAAGTGGGATATCTACAGTCCTAGCATTGTCCTACAATAATATATTTGTGCCATATTCCTCTCCAAGTCTCCATATCCATGTCAAATTCAAGGTGTCACCTCTCATCTCTCTTCTTCTTCATGATAGGATGTTTTGGAGTACAAGAAGAAGCAGAGGCCCCAGAAGATCAAGATGCTCGATGGGGCCATCAAAACCATTATGGTGGACGACTCGAAAACAGTGGGGGAGCTATTGGTCACCATATGCAGTAGAATAGGTGAGGGACTGAGCAAACTGGAACTAGTCCACCCATCCACTCGCCTTGAATTATTCATACACAATGCTATTTTTAGCCACCGTTACAGGACCAGGCATGTGTACTTCACTTCATATAGCGACAGACTGTGAGGCCCTGTTATGCAATCGCTTATTGTGTACTCAGAGCATATCATTTGCTTGAGCAGGATATTTAATTTTATGTATAGAGCGGGTAAAGCAGGGCTAGTCTTCTCCTGTCCTAGACCTGTTACCGACATTTCAATCACGCTCAGCACTGCACCAAAGCTCCATTGGGGAAGGAGAAGAGGGATGTGTGTGGGGCGGATCTCTTCATTTGGCATTGGTTTGTTAAGGCCCTTTCTGCTTGACCTCTCCTCTCCTCCTCACTTCAGTTTTCGCTGTAGTTTCCTGGCAGCCTGCCAGCTAGGCTGTGCTGGTGTATCTGGGCAGAGAAAGTATAGAAAAACACAGAGAGGGATAGAAAAAGAGTGCTCAACCTTCCTTTTGATGTCCTCCACCCATCCGAGTGTTCCCTGCTCGCTTCTCGTTCCTAGGGATCACCAACTATGAGGAGTATTCGCTGATCCAGGAGCAGGTGGAGGAGAGGAAGGAGGACGGGATGGGCACCCTGAAGAAGGACAGGACCCTGCTGAGAGACGAAAGGAAGATGGAGAAGCTCAAAGCCAAGCTCCACACAGACGACGACTGTAAGTCCACGGAGGAGGACAGGAACATATGAGGACACCTACTGTGACAAACACACACACACCACTCACACAGACACACCCACACGGACACACACATACTTTCCGTAATGCACTGTCATGCCATTAGAACCCGTGCTTCAGAGCTTATGTCCGATTTGTGGTTCTTCATCGAAGTTGTACTAAACAAATATTCTTATCTTACCCTTAGAGCATGAATTTAAAGAAGAAACACCTTATAGCTGTTCAGCACTTCAATACATACAGTACCTCATAGCTCAATTATTCCCATGGCTCCCTTCATATTCTATCTGCCACTCAAACAATCATCGGTCATACAGTTGCAACGTCTGTCTTCAGTTTTATCATCAGCACCGCCACCCCAGCTGTAAAAGTGTGTATTGTGCTGTGTTTAATTGTATATGTAGAAACGTGTGTGTATGTGTTTTACTGTGACAGTGAACTGGCTGGATCACAGCAGGACTTTTCGGGAGCAGGGCGTGGAGGAGAGCGAGACACTGCTCCTCAGACGAAAGTTCTTCTACTCCGACCAGAACGTGGATTCACGTGACCCTGTCCAGCTCAACCTGCTCTATGTTCAGGTCAGCCAGTTTTGTACATTTTTGTGTTACTGTAGGTCTCAGAAAGCTGTAAATTACAGCTGTGATGATTACAGTGTTTCAGTGCTAGTACCTGTCTCTCTTCTGAAGAGTATGTCCTTTAGAACGACTGTACCTTGTATCACATTTATTGTAATGGTGTATTTGGTCTGTGAGAGTCCTTTCCTTTGTATTAGTCAAGTGTGTTGAATGTTTAGTAGTTCCTGGTGGGGTCTAATACCTATTGTGCTAAAATTGGAAGTGCCATTACTCACAGTATAGGGTTGATTTTTAGCCAGTCACTGAATGCCAAAACTGGCTGGCAGATGGACGGACAGACAGAGAGACAGACAAACAGAAAGACAGATAGACAAGTAGGGAGACAATCTGTCTGACTGTGCGGGTGCCCTGTGATGTTTCATTGTTTTCGCTTGGTATGTGTGTCTGTGGCCATGCTGGTTGTGCCTGGTTTGTGTGTTTTGTACAGCGTGTGTGTGTGCGTGCCTGAGTGTGTGTGTGTGTGGAGGGCTGCTGACACGGGGTCTCCCTGGGGGGGTCAGCTGAGCCTGCTATACACCAGGCAGGCTTTGCTCACTGCATGCCCCAGTGCATCCACATTAGCTTCTCCAGGCTGGAGGTGGGGGCAAGCTCCCTACTGACACCTAGGCTCACAGGAGCAAGCAAACACTTCACACATACTGTACTCCCATACACACACAGAGACACACAAACACAAAGGCACAGACACACACATATTCATACATACACAGGTCACAAACTCAAAGAGAGAGAGAAACACCTTCACAGAAAGAGAGTGAGACATTCTCACATACTCACACACTCACAAAAACACTGCGAGAGAACGTGCACGCTCACAATGAAACATATACTTAATACTAGCATAAATGCATCTTCAGTTAACACTCTTTCTACTGGAGCTGTTTATGCACCCATAGATACACCCTAGGTTAACTCTCTTCCCTCCCTCCGCTGCCTGCTCTTCCTTGTCTGTCCTACACTTCCATATCCTTCTCATGCCCTGGCACACAACGCACACACTGCATGCCTCTACCATGTGTAGAGGCATGCGGTTCCGTCCTCTAACCCATATCTCCTCTTGCAAAAAACGTGTGCTCCCTCCTCCTGTTCGCTCTCCTCCTTCCCTTCCAGCCCTCCATCTGCCCATCCCCCTCTATTGCTCCCTGTCCTCCTCTCTCACGCTCGCACGGACATGAATGTCACACAAGCAAATCACAGACACAGTGTCCCCTCATGACGGTCGCTCGGATTCCAGTGACTCACATTCGTGAGGGGCTCAGAGCTGCCAGAGCTAAAGAGAGGGGGCTTTCTGTGGCCGGAACATACCCCAGGCCCCACTCTCACCCCCTGACATCCATGTAGTGCTGCCCTCAAGTGCGTCAACAGATGCACATATACACACACACATTAATGTGTCCCTTTCTTTGAGGACACACTCTACTAAGCAGTTCCCTTTGATCACTAGTTGTGTCCCCCCCCCCCGGAAAATGAGTTAGTAAGTTAAAACTGTGAGTGTGAAATATGATATCATCTCTGGCATTCTGTAGCGACTGCACCCCAGTGATTGGCTCCAATGTTTATTAATGATGTGCAGCTTGCATGAGCTCATCCCCCACTCTTAACGCACACACATACACACACACACTAAGGGGGGTATTCTGGATAAGAGCGTCTGCTAAATGCGTCTGCTAAATGACTAAATGTATTCCGTGCCTTGGTTTATATGCAAAAGGACTCCCTAGCCCCTGCATATGCCTGCGCAATGACATCAAACCTCTGAACGCACGCGAGAAATTTACATACACTTACAACGGACACACAGGTGTTACACATGTCACGTAGTTGTCGCGATGGCGATGTGCAAACATATTTAGAAGACGCGTGCACAGCGCATGCATGTAGTGTACACTACACGTGACACCTACACCACATGAGCACTACGTGTAACTGTTTGATAGATATCTAGGCGTGCATACAACCAGGTGTTATTCTAGGCGTGCATACAACCAGGTGTTATTTGTGCTATGCATACTATGTTTCAGCGCAGCGCAGTAACACCTGGGCACACCTTCCCGCTTAGATGCGTGAGCTCTTTTGGCTACATCAAGGGATTGTTGTATCGAAATTTGTTTTGTGCCAGTAGTTTCCAGTCGCTAACAGGCTTAAACAAACAATAAATGGCCGGACTCGCATCCACCATGTTATTATTGTCTTGCAGTTTTTTAGTTGTGGCCAACTGCAGGTAACCTAGCCTAAATAGGTTATATGTTATTATTACGATATAAGATATGGCCTATTGTGCTCTTTAGTTGGCTGTAGCCCAACACCAGACAAGGAAACCGACTGAGGATCATCCAACTCACTATATTTTCATTTATCCTTTCAACTGGATGAAACTGAAAGCATTTGTAAGATTGAAATGTATGTAATAACAACTTCGGACATTAACATGTATATCATAACAGAGGTACAGTCCCAGGCATGTTAAATGACTGTAGTCTCAGATTCAAGACTCTGGTACTGACCTTCCGAGTGGTGAACGGGACTGCACCCGACTACATCAAGTCTCTCCTCCAGCCTTACACCCCCACCCGCCACCTACGGTCTTCTTCTGACAACCGTCTGGTGGTCCCACCGCTCAAGAGCGCCCGGTCCCAACACAAGCTCTTCTCCTGTCTGGCCCCCCAATGGTGGAATCAACTCCCCACAGTCAGTGTCCATCAGGGACACTGACTGTCTCCCCACCTTCAAGAAAAGGCTCAAGACGCACTTGTTCCGGGAGTACAACGGCACTTAGGAATGCTTGGCTGGACCTTGTGTTAGTTTCCTCCAGGATCACAATGACTCGTATTGAGAGACCTGTTGCTCTTGTTGGTTAGTTGTAACGGTTTCAAATTCTTGTACTCGCTGTGAAATATTTTACTGTTGATTGTTTTTCTACAGGTACACTCTTGCACTCTTGTGGGGAGTTTCATGTTGTTCAATTGTAACTTGTTTAACTGCATGCTCTCATGGTTCTTGCATTTGGCACTTATTTGGTTTTCCACCATGTATGTTTCATGTTTTGGCTGCTCGCAATGTTTGGGGCTATCTCGTTGTTATGATCAGTGACCTATGCTCTTTTGTAAAGCTCTCTCTTGGAAGTCGCTTTGGATAAAAGCGTCTGCTAAATGCATAAATGTAAATGTAATGTAGTCACTGTCAGTTCGGGTTCGAGTCCCGGCTATAGATCTGCATTTTGTGGTCTCAGAACTTGTATGACAATAACATATATTTATTTATATTTTACAACATTACATCCAGTTACATTTTATGAAAATAAAGTGAGTTGGGTAGTTCTCAGTCGCTTTCGTTGTCTGGTTTTAGGCCACTGCCAACTACAGAACACAGCGCAGGCCCTCTTACAACATAATAACATAATTGAAATAGGCTAGGTTACCCACAGTTGGCCCCAACTAAAAGATGCAAGACAACAATAACATGGTGGAAGAGAGTCCAGCCATAGCTTGCTTGTTTAAGGCTGTTCATCGTAGCAATTGGAAACATGTAATAGAACAAAATAAATTTCGAACCAGCGATCCCCCCATAACACACACACACACACACACATAAAGACTCCCTGACTTCTATGTGTCACATCTCACACAGCTAGTTGCCTGTACAATACATATCTCTGTTCACAGACTGTGTTCTGCACTATAAACAGGGGTCTTAATTATTGATTTGCCTGTCAATTGATTGATGAGTCGACTGATCGATCGTTGTATGCATTGGATGAAGGGGCCACTGTCAGCGTTTATTGTGTGACTTCTTGGCTATAGTGTACTCTGGTTCGTGGGTCTTGTCAGACAACACTGGATTGACTGACAGGGCTGGTGGACTGTAGCCCCTGGCTGTGTCAGGCCCTGTGAACTGTCCTGGCCTCTATCCCTCCTCTGAAGTCCTGCTGCTGGTGTTGACAGACTTTCATTAGGCATCCTGACAAAAAAACCCTGTTTCACGGGGGGGAAGGGATCTTTGGGGATATAAGTAAACATGAGTTATCCAACCAACTAGGCAGTGCAGCACACTGAAAGGGTGTGGTTCTGAGAGGAGGAGAGGGTTGCAGAAGTTTCAGTCGAAAGTCCTGTTTGGCCGGCTGATGATGTAATGGGGCATATTAAACAAGGTGAGCTGAGTCTGTGTTGAAAAAGAGGAAATGCTCTGATGGAGGCTTTCTCACTGTCAGGCCTCTCTGTACTGGGAGCCATTAATCTCGCAGCGAGAGAGCGAGAGCGAGAGAGAGCGCGAGAGAGAGAGAGACACACACACAGAGAGACACACACACACACAGAGAGACACACACACACACAGAGAGACACACACACACAGAGAAACACACACAGAAAGACACACACACAGAGAGAGACACACACACAGAGAGAGAGACACACACACACACAGAGAGACACACACACAGAGACACACACACACAGAGAGAGACACACACACAGAAAGACACACACACAGAGAGAGAGACACACACACACAGAGAGAGACACACACACACACAAAGAGACACACACACACACACACAGAGACACACACAGAGACACACAGAGCAAAAACTGATCCCTGGAGAAAACAACAGACGTAGACAGCCACAGCTTTTTCCACTCAGAGCTACTGTACCTAAACGTTTGTGGAACCTATAGGCAGGACTTTGATTGAATAGATGCTGAAATACAACAGATGTCTAGCTGTGGTCTGAGAAGCATCACCGATGAGTGACGCCTCATAAAGACTCATTCAAACGAATCTGTTCTAATTAGCTCATTAATGACACATTGTGGATCAGCTTAAACTGGTTATGCTCTGTTCTGAGAGCTTGGCTCACTGTCTTCCATCCTTTTATGCGATGGATTGCTAGTAAATTATACCGACAGTTCAATTGAAATGGTAAAGATACTCTTTAAATGACATGAACAAGTCTTTTGGCTAATCCTTGTTTAAAAATCGTAAAAGTATGTTAGATATTTCTGTGCATCGATTACACTTATTCTCTTGGCAAGCACTGGTCTCTAGAGCAACCTTCAAAACACTGAATGTAGCGGTGGGTTGTCTCAATATGATTCTCACACATAATTCTCTCTCTCCTCTTTCTCTTTCTTGCTCTCTCTCTTTCTCTCTGTTCCTCTCTCTCTCTCTCTCTCCCCTCCCTATGTTTCTCTCTCCCGTAGGCCAGAGATGACATACTGAATGGCTCCCATCCTGTCTCTTTTGATAAAGCCTGTGAGTTCGCAGGAATCCAGGCACAGATCCAGTTTGGACCCCACGTGGAACATAAACACAAGCCTGGATTCCTGGAGTAAGCTGCTTTGTCGAATAGCTGCAGCAATGCTTTGTCAGATAGCTGCAGGATAAAGTAATGCTATCCACTTCCATCTGTACATTACAATCCCAGTGTTCATCCACCCATCTTGTGTTTATCTATTTGGGGATGATCTTTTGCAATGTTTCTAAGAGTGGGATACTTAAAAAGTGATGTAAGATCTCAACACCCCTGTCAACTGTGTTGGTGGTGGGTCAAAAATTACCTTTTGTTCCTAAGTATGCTAATGGCAGGAGTGCATCATTATTGTAAAGCTGTTGAATGTGTTTCATGTCCACAGCCTGAAAGAGTTTCTACCCAAAGAGTATATCAAGCAGAGAGGGTCAGAGAAGAAAATATTCCAGGTACGTCCAGTTCATTCCAGTTCTGCCCAGTATGTTGTAATTAAAAAGATAATTTTCACTACAGTAGGCCTGAACAATACATTAGCCTACATTTCCTGTTGCACAGAAATCAGCAAGTCCCTAAAAACAGCCTTTGAAAACCCCCAAAATATAGTGATAGAACAGCACTGATCCTTTCATGTTTTTGTTTTTAGGATCACAAGAGCTGTGGTGAAATGGCAGAGATTGAGGCTAAAGTGAAGTATGTGAAGCTTGCAAGGTCCCTGCAAACATATGGGGTGTCCTTCTTCCTTGTGAAGGTAAGCTGTGATAGTGGAAAGGTGTTATTCCATCACAGAGTTATGTACTATGCCCTTAAGAGACCGTAAGTGGAACGTTAACCCCAATAAAAGAAAGCTGACTGGGGGAACACCGAGACAGAAATGACGAGAGAGAGGAAAGAGCGAGAGAAAAGCGAGAGACAGAGAGCGACGAAAAACAGAGCAAAAGATTTTAGGATTTTGAAAATACTGCTGAATAATTGACCGATTTCATCCCAAAACACGTACAGTGTGAGGTAGAAAACCGGTAGAAAAACTACCGGTACATCTCACCTCAGTACAACCTTCCATTTGTTATCTGTCAAGTCTGAAACCCCATCTCAGGGCTTATGGAACAAGTTCTCTTCTATTGAAGGGCTGTGTGTGTGGTGAGGGGGTAAAGGCCAGTTTAAGCACTCTGACAAGACTTCAACCTGTGCTGTGAATTCCAGAGCCAACAGAAGTTCTAAAACCTCACCCATGGTTAAATATTTAAGATACTATCTCAGACAGGGTGCACTACGTCAGATAAGAAAACCTGGTTTTCCACGAAGAACACAAAGCAGACAGCCCCAATTGTATGAATAGCATAACGAAAGACAATGGAATATTTGAATAGGTCTCTATACATAGCTTTCCTGATTATTGAGATAATGTTATCTGCCCTTGGGTGATATGTTTTGAGCTGTACAAGCTACTCTCTGTACAAGCTGCCTTTGTTGTTGTCTCAAAGCTATACTTTCTGACCCTGAACAGGAAACAATAGTCTGAAGACACGGAAGGTATTTTTGACTCCCCCGTCTCCCCTAACCACTAATTTTGCATAGTCTTCAGTGCTCCTGGAGAGCAGCCAAGTGTAGACTCATGCTCTGAAGTGAGGTGTAATGGATTTCCAGTGGGCAGAGATGAGAGCACTTGAGCTTGGCAGAAAGCTGCTGGAAGCATTGATACACTGACAGTGTACTCTTGTAATGCCCCAGCAGCCTGGGAGGTACCAGGAGAATAGGGAGAGGGTGGGGGTGGGTAGTTGTCAGTTAAACAAGCCTGAACTCTGCAGGTTCACTTCCCACCTGCTCTCAGCACTTCCTCTGGGGTTTAGGAGAGTTTGTGTGGCGGTAGCAGCAACACTCCACTGCCAATCCCCTTTATCCACACATACAGAGTCCTGCAGTCATCTGCCTGTGTCCAGCACCTACAATAACACAGTCGTGTTTGTTCCCATCCTCAGGAAAAGATGAAAAGCAAGAATAAGCTAGTCCCTCGGTTGCTCGGCATAACCAAAGAGTCTGTGATGAGGGTGGATGAGAAGACTAAAGACGTGGTCCAGGAGTGGCCCCTGACCACGGTGAAGAGATGGGCTGCTTCTCCCAAGAGCTTCACACTGGTAGGTCCCTCTACCAAAGACTGGTTCACCCTTACAGGCCTCTGCCTCAACCAAACCCATGCAGTCGTGCTCTGGTGGGATTCATTCAGGGAACACCTTTACTCCCTACTTTTTCAGCAACATCAATAATTACAAAGCATTGCTGTCTCAGTCCACAATCTCCATTGTTTTCTTTTCAGTATGAAGTTTAGTTATTTTATCAGTCCGTGTTTACCGTAGATTGCGGTGGAAGGATGTGAAACATTTAGATGTTTTATTAATTTGAGTGCTTTTTCAATTTTGTTTCTCGGTTATTGTCAACAGTGGTGTCCATTTTCCTCTCAGTGTTTTATTAAGCTTTCAACTGGAATGAATACTCCATTTATAGATTAAAAGGGAGACCAATTTTAAAGATACTCAGATGTACATTTGCCAACATTGATTTGAATGAAATATTACAACCCTGTCTCTCGGAGGAAGCCTTTGAAGTGTGGAGTTTTCTATTCTGAAACCGAGGTTGTCTCATATCTAATCAGGTCTTTGAAGAAGTTTGAAATACAGTGTGCAGGATTCACAGTGTTTCTTTTGATTAGCACAAGCAATAATGACAGTGTTGGTTTCAGTCCATGCAAAGCTTTTCTCTCCCACATATATTACCGGTTCTGCGAGTGAAGGAAATGAAGGTCATCCACTAAGAGTTCATTATTACATTATTGACATGGTGAAAAGCTGTCTAAGACATTGCAATAGCTTGGCCATTGCTCAACGTTAATGTTTCACATGGATACAGAACCTTTTAGACCTGTTTGTTTGAGGTGCTAATATTTTAGTATAAGAGTAAGAGTTAGTGTATTGTTGGATTATGTTGATGGAATTTAAGAATCTTTGTATCTCTGTGTATCCTGCAGGATTTCGGAGAGTATCAGGAGAGCTACTACTCGGTTCAGACGACAGAAGGAGAGCAGATCTCCCAGCTCATCGCTGGCTACATTGACATCATCCTCAAAAAGGCGAGTTTTTGCCTACCAGCTTAAGCTAAAACACCTTGTGTAACAAATATGTTACTAATTTATGTTACTTTCCATACGTGCTTTGCATTCTGTGATTCCTGTTAATGACTCCACCACAGAAGCAGAGTAAGGATCGATTTGGGTTAGAGGGAGACGAGGAATCCACCATGCTGGAGGAGTCAGTCTCCCCAAAGAAGTAAGAGTGACTTTATCATACTGTGAACTGTCTGCTCTTTTTTTTATAGGTCCTTTCATTCTGCTGACGAGCCATATTGACGAGCCATACTGTAGCCTAGTTATTCTTTGTGAATGTAAACCTAGGCTTAATTGTGCATGTAATCCCATTTCTGCCTGCACTGCCGTGTGCCCCTGAGAAAAACTGTATTCAAAAATTTCAAATAGCATTATCCATCTGTGAGATAGCTCTCCCTGGTATATTATAAAATTGTATTCCTTAATACTGTACGGTGACTTCAGTATGCGCTCTCCTCTGTGAATATTCCCTATGTTTTCCAGACAAGCTATAGAAAAACCTCAGGGAAAGCAGCTCAACTATAGTTATTGTATTTTACTGGAAAATGTGCAGTGATTAGGAAAACATGCATGCATTTGGTAAAATACAATAACTTAACTAACAGAGTGACTTAGTTCAGTTGCGTTCTGAGTTTTATAAACACCTCAACATAAAATGATCCGTTCAGACTCAACGGTTCTAGCAAAGTCTCTCTGAGGCATGAGGGTCAGAGGATGGTGTTTATAATGAATAGAGAAAAACAAAGACAACATACAGTCAATAGGTGTTTGTTATTATAGGCAGGCGGAAGCTACATCATATAACTGTCAGAACACAGTAGGTTATAGTAGGGACACTTATATATGAATGGATAATAAGACAGTATATATGATCAGATGGTAAGGTAATAGCTGATTTCCTGATTGTGATTTACGTAAACACAGGAAATCCCATTTCTTCCACAAACTGCAGATGTGATTGTACTTGTTAAGACATCCTGTCCTGGGAAGGCTATTTCCTTCAGTTTACTCATTTCATGTACAGTAGCTGGCTAAGCAGCTAAAAATGTTTTAATAAAGATGGACTAGTCTGCCACATAGAGCCTAGAGACAGGTAGTCATTAGGAGCCAGCTTGCCTCTCTTGCAGACAGTAAATGGGCATCAGTTCTGTTTTGTATGCCAATTGATTCCTGTTTTGGTTCTCAGCACAAAACGTAATTGCTGCCCCTCAAAATAAACAGTAGTTAACCAATAGAGTCATTGGCATCTGCCTACTCTACCAGGAAATATGTAATTTTCATGTGTTTGTAACATCCTATCGACACCTACTATCAGACTAAATTGAACATGCTACTGTGACAAACCGCCAAATCTTGACTTTGTAAAAAATACCTTTTGAAAAGGCAATGCAGATCCAAATGGTCATGCAGTCTGTCGGTCTCTGTAGGTCAACCATCCTGCAGCAGCAGTTCAACCGCGTGGGCCGAGTGGAGCACGGTTCGGTGGCCCTCCCAGGGATCATCCGCTCGGGGTCGGTGGGCGGCCCGGACACATTCAACATGGGCACAATGCCCTCCGCCCAGCAGCAGGTCACTATGGGCCAGATGCACAGAGGACACATGCCCCCGCTGGTGAGCATGCCCGCTGGCATCCACACCAAACAGTCAGAGATCACAGCTTGCTTATTCCACAGAGTGTGATACAAAGACACATCATTACAAAAAACACTTAACATAAAGTGTGCTGATCCATCGTTCCCAGTGCGTTGACGAAGTATGTGGTGTGTGTTGTCAGAGTCTGGCCCAGCAGGCTTTAATGGGGACCATCAACAGCAGCATGCAGGCTGTGCAGCAGGCCCAGTCTGACCTGGGATCTGTAGATAAACTGCCTCCGCTAGGCCACGACATGGTGAGTCCTCAGAGCCCTAATCCCCCTTCACATAGCACAGCCAGATAGCCACAGAATGACACGGCTCCAACTGCACTCAGCACTTCCCAAACCCTCCGCTCTCTTTGTAGGCCCTGTTCAAATCCCTCCTGCTCACTGGAGATTAATTCTTCCAACTTTTTGTGTGTATGTGTTTTTTAAAGGAATTTAATACATTCCCTAATCCAAATTATTTTTGGTGTTCCCTAAAAGATGCAAGTTGGGTTTTCCGTTAGAGAGAATGTGCTTAGGCCAGAGCGAGGTTGAGTCATTTATGTTACGTTGGGGTCCATTTGGGTTCTCATGTTTAATGTTTAAGTGGATGCTGCAAATTGACTAAATATAGGATATGAACTTTGAGCATGGTACCGTATTTCTTCGAATAAACGCCGCCCTCGATTAAACGCTGCACCCCCAAAAATCTGAAAACGGTTAATTAATTGGTTGAATTAAAACACAGTATTTATTACACAAGTAAATCACAAGTGTACAATATAGCAAGGTAGCTGACTTTGCCACTTGCAAATTCGCCTTTCATCAACCCCAAGTTCGCGTTCTACAGATCTGTTGCTGCTGGTGAGTGCTTTCTGCACAGCTTTCTGTTTGAAAGCTAAATTGTAAGAACGTTTCGGCATGCTGCTTCAGATTTCTACACAATGTAGACACACACGCGGCTTCAATTTTTTGGCTTTGTGTTTGACCTCCTTGTCTATTCTTTATTTGTCTATGGCGGCACTGCAGCTACAATTCACTAAATCTCTCTTACTAATTAAACGCCGCCCTCGAATAAACGCTGCACCAAAAATGAACATTGTGTAATAAACGCTGCAGCGTTTAATCGAAGAAATACGGTACGTCATAAAAGTTCATATGAGCTGAAAATATGTGTGATACCCACTCCTTCACTCCCTTCCAGGCATCAAGAGTTTGGGTTCAAAACAAAGTGGATGAGTCCAAACATGAAATCCACTCTCAAGTGGATGCCATCACTGCTGGAACTGCCTCTGTGGTCAACCTTACTGCAGGTGAGTGCACAGAACAAACTTATGTCGAAACCATTTTCTCAACCCCCAGCGACAGTATATTTGCGCTGGAATCATAGTTTTTGTTGGGCTAGATCTAGGCAAAGCTGGAGAGGAAATTGCCATGTTCTAAAGAAAACATTCTTAAGTTAAAGCTCGAGTAACCCTGGGATGTAAAATCAATACACACGTTTTCCCAGCGAACATCAAGCACACCGGGAGGCAGACCTCAGATATCCTTTAAATAATGAAGCATTTCCCATTTGCCCTGATAAATATTTCCAGTGATGAATAGTTCCTAAGTGTGTTGTCCTGAAGCTGAACTGCCTGGTATTGCCCCTCTGCTCACCCTCCTGGGTGGCACGGTGCCAGACAGGTCCCTGACAGCCTGTTGCAGGATTTTAATATTTCCCAGCCATCTGTTGGATGGCACTGACAACTCCTCTAACTGTACCATCTTGTGCAAAAACAATTCTAAACAAATGAGGATAACATACTCACTGTGTGAGCTTATTCCTGCACAACTGTTTCAGGGCAGTTATTTTTACAGTATGTATGTTAACGTATGGTGGAGGTTGCAGTCTGGGCTGTTGTCTTCAGCAAAACATACAAGAAAGGGTTAACAGCGTTGTCCGTTCCCCCGCCACCCCGGTCATTTCCAGGCGACCCCACAGAGACAGATTACACGGCCGTGGGGTGTGCCATCACCACCATCTCCTCCAACCTGACGGAGATGTCCAAGGGAGTGAAACTGCTGGCTGCACTGATGGAGAAGGAGGTGGGCAGTGGGCAGAACCTGATGGGCGCCGCCAGGGCACTGGCAGGGGCGGTCACCGACTTGCTCAGGAGTGTGGAGCCCGCGGCTGCTGAGGTGAGAGGAGCTGGCGCTGCTGCAGCCTGACATCTGGAACATTCTATCAACACAGCCATAGACATGCTAGCAAGAGTGAACCTTGCATCTGCTGTTTTCAATGTCATTAAAAAAGTTTGATCATAGTGTCTTTTCATAAAACATTTCTAAAATAAAAAGATCATTAAGGACACATGAGTGACACTGAGAGACTGATTTAATCAGTTGGGGACTTGATTGAGTCAGTGATGTAGCCTCCCACCTGTCTAAGAGCATGCGAGGCCTGTGACTGAGTGAGGGAGCGTGGGTTTTGTTAGTGACCATGGTGATGTCATCCCCAGCCCAGACAGACGGTGTTGACGGCGGCAGGAAGCATCGGCCAGGCCAGCGGGGACCTGCTGCGTCACATGGGGGAGGGCGAGACCGACGAGAGGTTCCAGGTTGGAGTCCACTCCCACCCTGTTCCTATGACACCGCTGCCAAACATGAAGACACACTCAGACGCTCCTACCCCCTCGTTTAAAAGCAGCGCACTATTCTGTCATGCAACCAGGCCTGCCTTTCACCACATACTCGTGTAATGAGCCGTGAGAATACCCCACACAGAGTCTGACAACATGTCTTCTGTTTGTGTTTTCTGCATGTCCATGATAGGCAATACTGTACAGTCATGGGCGAAAATCCCAGGGGAAAATACAATTTGTCCCCCTCAATATGTCACTGTGAACATAACTAAATCATTTATATCTTAATAATATGCATTGAAGGAACTTGTGCTGATTATAGACACGTAATAAACCTTTGAAAGTTTAGTAAAACGTTCCCCTCAATGTTATATGTGTTTAAAGTCAATAACATATTCCAAAGGCTGCTCTTTGGTCCAAGTAATCACCTATAGTGTGCTCTTCTGGGTTCAGTGATGGAAGCTTGTGCATGTTGTTCCAGGACATCCTCATGAATCTGGCTAAGGCAGTGGCCAATGCAGCTGCCATGTTGGTCCTCAAGGCCAAGAACGTGGCACAGGTGGCAGAGGACACAGTGCTGCAGAACCGGGTGATCGCAGCTGCCACCCAATGTGCCCTGTCCACCTCCCAGCTGGTGGCGTGCACCAAGGTACCCACACATAGCCACACCCTGTCACCCAGCCAAGGGCCCCAGATGAGAGTAGACGCAAAAAATCGAAAAGCTTAATGATAGCTGCTTATAAGCCCTCTTCATCACCAATCCAGTGTACACACAGATGAGTTGCTGGGATGCCACAGTGTGCCTCATTAGACAAAGTTGAGGGGATTGCTATTTGTATTTTTTTATTGTTAAATGCTAAAGTGTAATTATTTTGATACTTTGGTCTATTTATTGCTTTATCTCTTTACTTCATTTGCACTTACTCTATATAAATGTTTTCATCTATTATGTTTTTGACTGTATGTTTTTTTATTCCATGTGGAACTCAGTGTTGTTGTTTTTGTCACACTACTTTGCTTTATCTTGGCTAGATTGCAGTTGAGAACTTATTCTCAACTGGCCTACCTGGTTAAATACAGGGGAAATAAATAAGATAAGATAATAAGACAAGCTCTGTGGTTTGGATTTCACAGCAGCCCCCTCCAAGCATCTGTGATTAAGTTGTTTTCCAAGCCTGTTCCTGTGTCTGCGACCCGTGCAGGTGGTGAGCCCCACCATCAGCTCTCCTGTGTGCCAGGAGCAGCTGGTGGAGGCTGGGAAGCTGGTGGACCGCTCCGTAGAAGCCTGTGTCCAGGCCTGCCTGTCGGCCACAGACGATGGCGAGGTCCTCAAGCAGGTGAGCGCAGCGGCCGGCGTGGTGGGCCAGGCCCTCAGCGACCTGCTGCAGCATGTCCGCCACTACGCCAGCTGCGGCGAGCCCATTGGCCGCTACGACCAGGCCACCGACACCATCATGACCGTCACGGAGAGCATCTTCACCTCCATGGGAGATGCTGGTGAGCTCCGGGGGAGGAGGGGGGAGGTGGGGAGAGGAAGAAGTAAAGAGGTCAGTGGAGGATGGGATTAGGAGGGGAGGGGTGAAGAAGAGAGGAGGGAGGGAAGGAGAGGAATTCAAATTATTTTGACTGACATTGTGGTAATGATTGCCAGTCAGTTTGGAGTCCATCAAATGGAATCACATTGATTTGGCTGGCTATTACCAGAGACATGACAAATATAAATGATTGCTCGAGTCAGAAGCAGTTCTTGCCTCTGTTTCTCGTCTTTGATATCCTGAAGGCGTTCAAAGGGGTTGTTACCATTGGTTTTGACTGAGGGACCTAAGATGTTGTCAGGTTATGGTTTATATTAACTGACCTTCAAGACATTGTTGAAACATTTTCAAAGACTGAAGTATTTGTTATGGTTCAGCCATGAGGCTGAAGAATTTCTGAGCTAGGCCAATCCTCTAGGGGTTGAAGAAAACATGTCATCTAAAACCACTACAGAGCTTCAAATCTGCTTTCAATCAGTGTCTGAGAGTCTTTGAAATGTAAAAGAAAACACATGACCTGAGCACTCTAGCAAGGTTGAACACGCCAGTAAATCCTCAATGTTTCTGCAGAACAACCTAGTAACTGGTATTAAATGTATGTTTGACCCTCCCTATTTTTATGATAAGTGAGCATTTTTGGGGATTTCTGGGGTAAGACTGGAGACTATAATGTCATTCTCATGTCTCTGAGCCTCTTTTCAATAGTTATTTCTAGCTGGAGGTGGGTGTTTGGGAGTCATAGCTTTTTATAGTATGAGCGTAGGGGGAGACCTAGCACCATATAGACTATTCATATTTCTGGGTCTTTCCACAGGCTTTATTTGATTTTAATGCGAGTCTAAGAGAGAATTGTTCTCTTGAAACATGAAGCTGATTTGGCTCTTAGCCAGAGTAGAGAACACATAATCATACTGTGTGATATCAGAAGGTGAAAAAGAAGCAGGACGAGGGGTATGCAATGTAACGTCGACGTTACCACGTCTCTCTGCTGTTAGCCTAGGAGATGGTATTGATGGGGGGGCCATGGTTTTCCTCTTTCTCTGTTTTCATTTTCTGTCTCTGATTCTCTCTCTCTCACCTTTGCTCTCTCTCTCTGTCTCTCTCTCTGTCTCTGTGTAGGTGAGATGGTGCGCCAGGCAAGGGTCTTGGCCCAGGCAACTTCTGACCTGGTCAACGCCATGAGATCAGACGCTGAGGCAGAAGTGGACATGGACAACTCCAAGAAGCTGTTGGCCGCCGCCAAGCTGCTGGCTGATGCCACAGCCAGGATGGTGGAGGCTGCCAAGGTACAGGGATGGACTCTGTGTCTCTTATAGCAGCTGGGGTGCAGATACAGAACATTCAGCACAGGATGGTATTTTGGTCTTTGTGTTTCAGAAGACACAGGGGGTTCTGTGGTTGCTGTTAGATTGGACTACTGCTCAGATTCTGTACTGTGGCTCCTATTAAAGCTGAAATAATTTCAGGCCTCCCCAGGGGTAGTTAATAAGCCCTGGGCCACAGAGACAAGTATAGATGAACACGATATTATCAATGTGAAATGCTCAGGCAAGTGAAACCATGCTTATGGCTTATTAGATGCCTTTGATCTGTGACACATTAATCACGATATCGCTGCCATCACTAAGAGGAAATGAGAGTCTTGTGCTGACGGTTTCCTTGGAAACTGTAAAAAAGCAGACCATGCTTAATGCCATTTTGCATATAATGTACAGTCTGTGTTTGGGAAATGTTTAGAGAAATATTCAATGCCAAGGCAGAGCTGTGATTATCATTAAAGTGGGATTTGCGTGTGTGTGCGTCTGTGTGCATGCGTGTGTGTGCTCAGGGGGCAGCAGCCTACCCTGAGAATGAGGACCAACAGCAGAGACTGAGGGAGGCGGCCGAGGGACTGAGGGTGGCAACCAACGCTGCCGCCCAGAACGCCATCAAAAAGAAGCTGGTCAACAGGCTGGAGGTGGGCCGCTAGCAACACGCACTCACCTCAGTAACGCTACCTTACAACAGCACTGTTGCCACCCACACCTGGCTATAATTTATAACCCACCAAAAGGCACTTCTCCATCCAATATAAAATGACTCCATTAGATAAAAGTATAGTGTATTGTATCGGAAAATATAAAGTTGTGCTCCAAGGCATTGTGAAATGCATATCAAAATGCCCAAATCATTTTGCATTAATTTGCACAAATAAGGGGCAATTTTGCATATTTTTGATTTATTCTCCCGTGGCAGCATTAGGGGGAGGTGAATCACATTAGTGATGTGAATGAGTTCATGTGAGGGTAAAGATCTGTGTTTAGCCCGCCAGCATCAACGAGCCTCCCCTGACTAGACGCTAACTGCTCTGGAGCTCCCAGCTCTCAGTCAGCCTGAGCACACAGCACACAACCCCAGGCCAGAATCAGACTGCTATCACATGGCATATCTCTATCCCTCCCTGTTGCTTGGTCATGGTGATGGTTCCTTTCCACAGAAAATATAGAGAGATATTTGTATTAAGACTAATTTAGATTGAATCATGGTTGATACTGTGTATCTTGACTCCACCTGCACATTCAAAGCTCCTTAATCCACCCTTCGTATGGTCTGAAGACAGGGCTATATCGTTCATCAATCCCCCAGGATTCGGGTAATTTCGGATCCATTCTTGACCTGAACATTACCTGCATAGAATTTCTTCTGAGTGTACTATGTGTCAGAAATATTAATCTATCAAGCATTGCACAGTCAGTCGGTGAACAAGTTTAAGAAAGCTTTATTGCTTGCGGCCGGCCCACAAGGAGACAAAACATCACACGCCATTTTGCTTCAAAGTTTGTCTAGCTCCCCAGTCTTCAGGTAAGACCATTTATTGGTGAGAAGTCCCCTCCCCTGCATATCAGCTGTCAATATGATCGATCCCAGAGACAGAGTGCACATGCATGTGGAAACTTACAAAGTTCTCTGACCCTAGGCTTGACCATACGATTCACTCAACACAGATAAGGTTAAACACATTTATTGCACCTCTAGTATGATAATGGTCAACCTAGGTCCGTTTGTTTACGTAGGCCTAGTGTCATCTATAGGTCATGTGGGGAGGGGGTTCTCCACTGAAGGAATGCTAAACACCAGTATTTTCTGAATATAACGTTACAGTCTAAATTTCTCCGACACTATGTACTGTACAAAGCATACAGTGTTGTCTTGCAGTTGCACCAAAGAGGTGGTAGGGTGAGTGAAAGAGAAAGAGAGAGAGTGGGAGCGGACGGTTTTCTTGCTGCTTTTCTTTTCTTGTGAGATGTGCCAGAACTCTGCAGTCTTGTTTGTATTCTCCAGGACAAAGATGTCATTGTTGTTCTGTTTCTTTTTTTCATTCCTATATCCCTCCCCTCCACCCCGCCACCCACAATACATGGAATGTCTTCTCTCTCCACTTCCTATCTCACCCTTGCTTCAAAGGGAGTCAGGTGGCTGAGCGGTTAGGGAATCGGGCTATTAATCTGAAGGTTGCCAGTTCGATTCCCGGCCATGCAAAATGACGTTGTGTCCTTGGGCAAGGCACTTCACCCTACTTGCCTAGGGGTAATGTCCCTGTACTTCCTGTAAGTCGCTCTGGATAAGAGCGTCTGCTAAATGTTAAGCAAATCACCCCTCAGTGACTTTTATGACTGTATTGTTAGCTAAACTTACAATTCATCAACCGTCAGACATACAAGTTAAAACAATGCTAAAAGGGAGCTCATTACTAAAATGAAAGTATGACACATCATTTTTTTCTTGGGAGATTTGTGAAGAACCCTTTGACAAAGATGTTTGTGGCCTCTTGCAAAGATAAAATCAAGTCATGTTGAGGAGGAGTTTAAGTTGCTGTGACTTTTAGCCATGTTAAAGATCTCAGTGATGTCTAATGAATCTTGTGGCTGTGTGTGGAACAGATTGCTGCTAAGCAGGCTGCTGCTGCTGCCACCCAGACTATAGCAGCTGCTCAGAATGCTGCAGCCTCCAACAAGAACACGGCTTCGCACCAGCAACTAGTGCACAGCTGCAAGGTACTCACACTGACAACAAGATACCTCTAGGGTCAGATTCTAATATCCACCCATGTACTGTTATATCACTAGATAGCAAAATTGTGATGGGCAGTTTTAATGACTTTCACCTAGCTTCAAATTCATATCTGTGTTGTGTCCCATATGTGATCTATGGAAATGTGCATGTGTGCAGGCGGTGGCAGATCACATCCCCCAGCTGGTCCAGGGGATGCGGAGCAGCCAGGCTGAGCCGGAGGAGCTCAGTGCCCAGCTCACACTCATCATGGCCAGCCAGAGCTTCCTGCAGGTACTGGAGCCCCTCTCTCTCCCACACGCACATCATATTCCACCTCACTGTCGAAAGGTCATTTGTGTCTTCGAGATATGTAAATTTCTCAAGCGGCCGAGCTTTACATCAAGCCATTCTTATACATTTCAATTTAGTTTATGTAATATAACCGCCCCAGTAATGCTGTTGCTGTTATTTTCTTCCTCCAAGCCTGGCAGTAAGATGGTGACGTCTGCTAAGTCAGCAGTTCCAACAGTGACGGACCAGGCTGCAGCCATGCAGCTTGGCCAGTGTGCTAAGAACCTGGCTACCTGCCTGGCAGAGCTCAGGACTGCCACCCAGAAGGTGCCTACTGAACGCTCAGCCACAGACCAAACTCAGCCTTCTCACTGTCCTGGAGATATATACAAAGCAACACTGACAATGCCACACTTCCCAATTGTCTTGTGTGGACAATGGGATTGATTAATCGTTTATGAGAAGTTTGTGATGACTGCTTGTGCCCCTGTGTTGCTGCAGGCCCATGAAGCATGTGGACCTCTGGAGATCGACTCCGCCCTCAGAGCCGTCCAGACCCTCAGGAGCGAGCTGCAGGATGCCAAAATGGCCGCCATTGACAGCCAGCTCAAACCTCTACCTGGGGAATCGGTCAGTGAACGACAGCGTCCAAAACACCAACTGGATTGAGATAAGACGGGGTGGAGATGTTTTATAGTTTGTGTGTCAATCCACCAGCTGGAGAAGTGTGCCCAGGATCTGGGCAGTACATCCAAGGCTGTGGGCTCCTCCATGGCCCAGCTGCTGACCTGCGCAGCCCAGGGCAATGAGCACTACACAGGTAGGGCCCTGGGGAACTACAGGAACCACATCCTGTTTACTCACACTGTAAATCTGTCTCAACCAGCAGAGTGGTCACTTGTTATTAGACTTTTTATTTAGTCTTGTTAGAAGGCTTGATTTTCAAGAAGAGTAATGGCAAAAAAAAAAAAAATTGCTGCAAAGGGAACCATATAAAGCTGTTGAAGTGGCAAACAAGATTGAGTAGGTAGCAGACACTCTGACGAGCATAAAGAGATATCCAAGTGTAATTAAATTCCTGATTTAGTGGCGGTGTTATCACTATTGCCTAGCAGAAAAGAAAGACCCCGTAGGTCTTGTATGGCCTGCCATTTTTTGCCCTCAATTCCAGCTCAATTTGTGCTCGTTCGGGAACCGATGAAGACAGATTTGAATAGTGTATTCTAACAATGAGTTCTCCTAGATTGAGCACACACTCTCAGGCCCAGGGTGCTAGTCTCTCCTCATTAATCTTATTTTCAAGAGATTTAACATTCCTTCAGCAATTGGCTCTACTTGGCTGGATAATGCAATTTGATGCAATTTGATGCTTTCGCTCTCAGTTTTGTGTAGAATAAGTAAAGGCCAAATTCCACATGGGGCCGTATTTGACTTTAAAACTAATTTGTTTTAACAATTGGGGTGGTTTATATTTGCCCCAAAATGATAGTGGTCTAGTTGAACTCTATGCAATTATTCCACAATTATACATATTAAACCTGCTAAACATGCTCACCTTAAAGTTTTTCACAGATAATGACATTTAAATGTTGTAGAATTTGGCTAGGAAAGACATTATTCAATTTCTATGCAAAGGCATTACATAGCAGTTGAAAACATGATACAATAAGTCTAGAGGAGGAATGATGACGAGAATCCCCTCTTCACCTCCCCATCTTCTCTCCATGGTAACCGGCTGCATGTGTAGGCGTAGCTGCCAGGGAGACAGCCCAGGCCTTAAGGACGCTGGCCCAGGCAGCTCGAGGTGTGGCCGCCAGCACCAAGGAGCCCCAGGCTGCCGCGGCCATGCTGGATTCTGCCCAGTACGTCATGGAGGGCTCTGCTATGCTGATCCACGAGGCCCACCAGGCCCTGGTCCACCCTGGGGACGCAGAGAGCCAGCAGAGACTGGCACAGGTCAGGACAGTTCCTACTGATGTCTAAGCCTGGTCATGCTCACATCAGGTGGCTCTCCCTGATCCTTCACTCTCCTCTGCTCCCTGACTGATATGTATAAAAACTCCTCTCCATGACAATGACCCCCCTCCTCAGAGTTGCTGTGTTCTCTCCTCTGTTTCTTGCATTTTCTCTCACAAGAGCTCCGCCATCAGATGCTCGGCAGTGCCCTCTGGGAGATAAACATGTTGGTTGGCAAATGCCTGGGACAGTGGCATAAATTAGTGACATGGATTGTTGTGCTTCGCTTCAGTGCTGATTTGCATTTAAGCTGTATTATACTCAGAATTGTATAGCTGTGTTCTGGGTCCATGGGGCCTTGGTAGGATAAGTGTTGGGTTGGGCTGAGCAGGGCTGTGCTGTGCTGTGTTCCAGGTGGCCAAGGCTGTGTCCCACTCTCTGAATAACTGTGTGAACTGCCTGCCTGGCCAGAAGGATGTGGACATGGCCCTCAGGAGCATCGGAGAAGCCAGCAAGAAGCTCTTGGTGGATACAGTGAGTCTTACACTCAACTTGGACTTTGAAACATGGGAAACATATCAATAATCTCGACAGTCTTTACACAAATTATTTGGTAATTTGTACCCATTCATGATTTAATCGTAAACGTTCCTACAAATACGAATCTGATCTGCGGAAATCTAAAGAAACATACAGACTACAGCTGTGTAACATGTGTCTCCACTCTCGACAGCTCCCTCCCTGCAGTAAGACCTTCCAGGAGGCCCAGACCGGCCTGAACCACACAGCAGCTGAGCTCAACCACTCCGCTGGGGACGTGGTCCATTCCTCCAGAGGCACCAGCAGCCAGCTGGCCGTAGCCTCCGGAAAGTTCAGTGAGGACTTTGACGAGTTCCTGGACGCTGGGATAGAGATGGCAGGACACACCCAGGTGGGTTCCGTCGTCCATCGACAGAGCTCCATAGTCACTTGATGGTGATTCCCCCAGTAAAGAGTGTTTGCTTGTTATACTGTTCCACCAAAGGGGGGATATTTGGATTTGGAACGCCTATGAGGTACTGTAATCAAACTTTGAGTGCTTTCACATTTTTCTGTCACTTTAGCACTTAAACTATTTTGACTCGTTTGATAACTAGATCTTTTCATCTAAATCACTTAGTCACAGGGCTGTCCCGAGAGCTCCAACACAATCAAATGTAATGAGATATTTGATGATGTTCTTGTTCTGGTTATTTTGCCCATTAATTTTGCAGTGATCGTCAGGGAGTGGAGTTGATGTAGCTTGACGGTGCGGCCTTAATCAGGTTTAATGGAGGAAGCAAGGGTATTGTTTTAGTGAGGTAGGGTGGGGGCCACGGTTCACAAATACTCCAATCATGTTTCATAGCGCTCTGCTTAGTGTAAGGATGCCAATTGTGCTTAATACAGAAACTGTTCACCTAGACCGATACAGCATACACAGAGAAAAAAAACTGTATACTAACCATTTGGCAATATAAAAAAAGAAACCAAATGTGTGTCTTGACTTTTCAGCGGAAAGAGGACCAGATCCAAGTTATTGGTAATCTGAAGAACATCTCCATGGCATCCAGCAAGCTGCTGCTGGCGGCCAAGTCCCTCTCAGTGGACCCTGGAGCAGCCAATGCCAAGAACCTCCTGGCTGTAGCAGCGAGGTAAGACCATTCACAATGGACCGGCACAACTGAGAACACATCTTTCTGCAAATAGAAAATTACAGTATTTCTGCCTTAGACAGTCAGTTCAATGCAAATAACATGTTTGAATATGTATAGTAACTGTGTCCCCCTTATATGTATAGTACAGTATAATATGGCGAACTTGTGATGCTATGAAATATCTTTCACTGCCATGGCCATTCTCTTTCTGTTGTCATGCTGCTAAAGCAGAAAGTGAAAAAGAGAGAGAAAAAGGAGGAAGAGAAATGGAGGAGAGTGTAGAATCCCCCCTGGTGGAGGTTGGCAGGCAGCTTGCTCCACTGGGGTTCAGGCCTGACTGACTTCCCTCTGTCTAATTAGAGAGATGGAAGCAGCAGCTAGGGCTTGTCTCTGCTCACAGAGGCTGAACACAAGCCCAACACGGCCTCAACGTGTCTGTGCTGTGTGTTCAATTGTTTCTGGGACTGAGGTTCTGATAAAAGTGTGCATAATGAACTGTGTGTGTCTGTGTACATGCAGAGGGGAAATGTTGGATGTTTAAAGCCTGTGCATCTGCCCTTGTGTATTCAGAGCAGTGACGGAGAGCATTAACCAGCTGATTACGCTGTGTACCCAGCAAGCACCAGGGCAGAATGAGTGTGACAACGCTCTGAGGGAACTTGAGGTAGTTTTTTACTGTACCAACTGAACTTTGTATAACCCTACAGGCTTGTTGACGTTCTTGTTTACTACAGGCAACAGAAAATGTTGTTTTTCATTACTCCAACTCATATAGTTCATTGCGAAAACAATGTTTTATCATGACATGATCATGAGTGTTCATTAACAGATCATTTAGATGCATAGTGTTCAGGGCTCAGTGTTCAGTATTGACAGAAAGTATGCCCAGCAGTCCTCTGTCTCCATGGAAAATAATGACCTATTCTTCTACTTCCTCTGAGTCACTCAGCCCACAGTCTTCACGTGGACTGACATTTATTACCTTTCCTCTTCTGTGCCTTGTTGTGGAGAGAGCAGCATGCTCATTTATTGACAAGCACAATCCACATTCCGAACTCCCACAAGCGATTGTGTAACAAGAGTAGTTATTAATGACTAAATGTAAAAAATGACTAAATGTAATGTGTAGTCACTTAAATGTCTAACTTAAAAACAACACAAGTTTCCACATTTTAAAAACAAGACTTAAAAAATGTTTTCTGTAACTTAACAGTTGCTGGTTGTGAGGAGAGGGAGGTTTCTTCAGTAATGTGTACTTCTTGATGGCATTCCTGTCCCTCCCTGTCTCCTTCTGGGACTAGGCTGTCAGGGGGCTGCTGGACAACCCCAATGAACCAGTCAGTGAGCTATCCTACTTTGACTGCATTGAGAGTGTCATGGAAAACTCCAAGGTACAATACAGCTCCCTTAAAGGATCTCATGCACCATACATTTTAATGTCACAAATACAAAGTGTAATACACAACCCAAGGTCTAAATCTCTCCCTGGTTTCCTGCTTGTGCAGGTCCTAGGAGAGTCCATGGCAGGGATTTCCCAGCACTGTAAGACTGGCGACGTGCTGTCGTTCGGCCAGTGTGTGGGTGTGGCGTCCAAGGCTCTGTGTGGGCTCACAGAGGCTGCTGGACAGGTAAGATCTCAGCCTAGAACCGTGACTCACTGGACCTCCTTCTCTCTCTGCACAGGCCTGGCTGACACCCAACCAGTGCTCCTCCAACTGTCCTTCACAGCTCATTTTTAATCTACAGCCATGGCCAAAAGTATTGGCAGTGACATTAAAGTTTGCTGCTTCAGTTATGATATTGATTCACACTGTTTCTAGATAAAATAATAATAATAAAAAAGCTTAATTGACAACAACAAAAAAGATTTCAACCCACATTTCACAGATGTTTGGGTCCTGGTAAAAAATGAGCAGCTAACATCATTTAACTAATCATATCAGCCCATGGGAAAGTGTGAAGGATTTCAATATTCAGGTAAAATCACTATCATTCTGATTGATTGGATTAAAAGAGCAGACTGATAAAAGGAGGGACTTATATTTAATGTTTTTGCCAATAAAATCTTTTAGAACTCATGAAATGATTATTATTGTTTTCCAGTATACCATAGAAACAAGTAAAAAATATAATCTACAAATACTGAAGCAGAAAACCACACAAAACTAAATTTATGTCACTGACAATACTTTTGGCCATGGCTGCAGTGCTCCCCAGGGGAGAAACAAAACATAAACAATAAACTCTCTCCCTGCCTTAGGCCTCCTACATGGTGGGTGTGTCTGATCCAAATAGCCAGTCGGGTCATGAGGGGCTGGTGGACCCTATCCAGTTTGCGCGTGCCAACCAGGCAATCCAGATGGCCTGTCAGAACCTTGTGGACCCAGCTAGTAGTCCCTCACAGGTGAGAAAGCCCATCTGTGACTGCTGACGGACTACAAGGCCTTTCCCTGGCATATGGAGACTGTTACTCTGGTAACACATTTGTGACTCAAATCAAATGGCCCGATAAGTTTTAGCATCAGCCGACTATGGAACATAGTTAGACATGCTCTCTCAGAGGAATGTCTCCTTGTAATGCTGTCTCTTTCTCTCGTTTGGTTGTTTGTTAGGTTCTCTCTGCAGCCACAATTGTAGCAAAGCATACCTCAGCCCTCTGCAATGCATGCCGCCTGGCCTCGTCCAAAACATCCAACCCTGTGGCCAGAAGGCAGTTTGTCCAGTCAGCTAAAGAGGTTGCCAACACCACTGCCAACCTCGTCAAAACTATCAAAGTGAGTTTTCTGGCAATGGAATTTCTATCCTGTTTGCCCTTAGCAAGAATATATTTGCAGCAGGGGCTCCTTTTACTGTTTCTATTGAAAATAGTATTTGTTGTGCAGCTGATATGTGGCTCTGTTGTAGCAGTATTGTGGCCTCAAGGACTTGTCCTGTTGTTTTATTGCAGGCCTTAGATGGGGATTTTTCAGAGGAGAACAGAAACAGGTGTCGTGTTGCCACCAGTCCTCTCCTGGGGGCTGTAGACAATCTCTCCACGTTTGCCTCCAACCCTGAGTTTGCCAGTATTCCTGCCCAGATTAGCAATGAGGTAAGCATTTGCTTTTTCTGAAATTCTCTTGCATTGGGATGAGATTGGGAGTCTATTTTGGAATTGTATAGATTCGTAAATTCAGCTTTTCTTGTCATTCGGTCTAAATATTTATATCCCCTAGAAAAATGTTGCACATTTGGAATAGGCTGAAAGCTACATCTACATTGAAAACATACCATGATTACCGTATTTTCCGGACTATAAATCACACTTTTTTTTCATAGTTTGGCTGGTCCTGCGACTTATAGTCAGGTGCGACTTATACATCAAAATATATGTAATTTAACATGTTTTTAAATGTGAATTCATACTGACTGACATGAACCAACGAGTTCAACATATTCAGTGATGTGGAATGAGATCGGGAGCTTGGTGAACTAGCTTACCTGTAACTTGCTTGTTGGCGCTAGCTTGTTATGATAATTTAGCCTATTCAGCTTCCAAGGTATGTTCTTTATGCTATTGTGTAGCTGAATAACTGTGAATGTTGTTCTGTGTGCTATCGTGTAGTTGAATAACTTGCCTTTCGAGATTAAATGTCTGTTCTTGGTCTTGGATTTTGTGAAATACATTTCTAAATAAATACGATTTATAGTCCAGTACGACTTGTATATGTTTTTTTCCTCTTCGTGACGTATTTTTTGACTGATGCGATTTATACTCTGGAGCGATTTAGTCCGAAAAATACGGTACATTGGCGTCTACTGCTTTCAATCCCCCTGAAATAGGCATGGTACAGAGCGGTTTCTGTTAGCTGGAGGAATTGGTCAGCACTGAAATTGTTCTTTCTTTTAGTCAGGAAAAGACTCCAGATGGAATTGATTTTACTTCCTACAAAAAAAGAATCCTTACACAGCTCTAAAAGCTTTATGACTCTAATCTGTTGGAGGGCAGTGTTTAACTGCACTCTCTCTCAGCACAGCTGCTCTAATCTTGAGCTTGTTAATCTAATTGTCGAGGGAAGCTTTGGCTATGATCAGAAAGACTGAAGGTGTTTCTTTGCACGACCACATAAAGCTGGATCTTTAATCCCATCGCTGAGTGCGTGGCTTGGAGGATACCTTTGATCTCCTGGAAGTCAACAGGGAAGGAGAGCTGCGATACCTGTGTAGTGTGTTTGCTCTTAAAGCGCTTCAGGCACAGACATGTACTGTTCCCCATCCTCGCCCCCTTGTTCTCACTCGCTCTCCTCTCCTCCCTTCCTCTCTCCTCCCATCCCTCGTTCCCCAGGGCTCTGCATCCCAGGAGCCAATTGTGCGCTCGGCCCGTTCAATGCTGGACAGCTCTGCCCTCCTCCTGGAGACGGCCCGATCGCTCATCATCAACCCCAAAGACCCCCCCACCTGGTCGGTCCTGGCCGGCCACTCCCGCACAGTGTCAGACTCAATCAAGAGCCTCATCACCTCCATTAGGTGTGTGCCACCCCCATCCACGCCATATACGTAATTATAAACAGGTCTACACCGGATGTTCTGTGGAGTGCAGGGGATAAAAGTGGATCTTCAGCAGAGTAATAAATGATTGTGGTAGTGGATTACATTTCCAACTCCCATTTAGCAGCTGAGGGAGTTCTGTAGGGAAGGAATGAAGACGAGGAGGCAGAAGAGCTCAGAGGCTATGCTAGGCTGCCTCTGCCTGGAATGACAGCAGACACAAAGGTAGTCTAGTGGCCCCCCTGCTGACATGAACAGAAGTGCGTTCCCTCCTCATTATCATTCTACCGTCAAAAACGCACGCAGACACACACACGCCTCAGATCCATCATGTTCTGTATCTGGCATTCCTCTCTAGCCTCCTGCAAATGTGGTATGAATTTCAGATTTCAAATGTCCTGTAAATAAGATTAACTTTTAGTTTCATAATACTTCAAAACGTTGGTACAACTATCTTAGACATCCAGCCAGGTACTGTCTTTCAAGGACAAAATATAATAAAACACAATGTACTACAGTACTCATCATCACACTCTTGGTTGGCAGGGACAAGGCACCAGGACAAAGGCAGTGTGACTACTCCATTGACAACATCAACAAGTGCATCCGGGACATTGAGCAGGCCTCACTAGCAGCTGTGGGTCAGAGCCTTCCCTGTAGAGATGACATCTCCTCTGAGGTACAGTCAGTTCTAATGCTCGAAGCTCTGTCATTGCTTCTGGGATACAAGGTTTCCATTCAGAGCCTTGTCCCATTTCTTTTGTTGTTGTTGTTGCCATTTCCACCAGGCTCTTCAGGGGCAGCTGACATCCTCCGTGCAGGAGATTGGCCATCTCATCGATCCCATCACCACGGCAGCCAGAGGGGAAGCCGCCCAGCTGGGACACAAGGTATTAGTCTGTCTGTTTCCTCTCGCCGCCTCTGCGGGCCTCATCCACTACCAGTTCCCGACTCCAGTTCTCTCCGGAGCAGTCGACTTATTATCCCAGCGTCTCACACCAGGGTCTCTTCCTCTCGCAGGTGACCCAGCTGGCCAGCTACTTTGAGCCTCTCATTGTGGCGTCGGTGGGTCTGGCGTCCAGGCTCCTCGACCAACAGCAGCAAATGACCATCCTGGACCAGACCAAGACCCTGTCAGAGTCTGCCCTGCAGATGCTCTATGCTGCCAAGGAGGGAGGGGGTAACCCGAAGGTACTACCACTCAAACACAACGAGCGTTGGGTAATTGTTATAGCCTGTTGATGTGGAATGTTCTAGCATTCAACGGTCTATTTCTCTCATACAGGATTAACTCACCTATCCAGTTAATTTACCTATGTCAGGGGGAGTGGAAGGAATCACATGCAGAGGATGTCAAAAATAAGAGTTCTTTAATTAGGTCTCCAAGAGAACAAAAACAAGGATTCCATACTGGTAAAAATATCACAAAATATTGAAAGCTCTAGGTTATCCTCAAAAAACAAGTGCAAACAAACTAAATGCTCTGGGATATTCCAAATAATAATCCAGACATGAGAACTGGAGTTCTACTAAACAATCTGACAAAGAGGAACAAACAAGATTTAAATGGAGATTTTTTAAGTAACGAGATCATGAGCAGCCACAGTGACACACACACATACAGAGGGGGAGGGGGAAGGAGGCTGATTAGCCTAGAGCCATGACAACATATATAGGCCCATTTTATATAAGATGTCCTTGAGTGTTTGTAAAGGCATGCCCCAAATAAAAATGGATTATGATGATAATGATGATGATGAGAGTGTTTCCATGTCGTGTTTAAGGCTGATCTGGATATGTGTGTCTGTATACTTAGGCGGCCCACACCCATGATGCTATTGCTGAAGCTGCTCAGCTGATGAGGGAAGCGGTGGATGACATCATGGTGACCTTGAATGAGGCGGCCAGCGAGGGTGGCATGGTGGGGGGCATGGTGGAGTCCATTGCTGAGGCCATGGGCAGGGTGAGCTGTGTATGTGTGTGCGTGCATGTGTGTGTGTGGATTGTGGCCTAGTGTTAGTTGTCCAAGAGAAGTGTCCCTCCAGCTGAGACTCATTAGTCAGATGTGATCGATGAGAAGTGATAGGCCCAATACACCAGCGATGTCAGCTGTCACTGTGCCTCCTCCAGTGATCTGTCTTTGTCTGGGGTGGAACCACTCATAAAGAATAATGCTTATTTCCCATTTGATTTATGTAATCTATCTATACACTTTTATTAAAACAAAGAAACAACGTTTTATGTGTTGATTTACGGTTTGTGAAAAGCCTCAAAAGCTGTGATTTCAGAGTTGTAAGGTAATTTGAGTCTTCACTGAAACTTTGATTGGCAAGCAAGCTGACCTGGAGTTATGAGAACACAGCATCCATTCCTACAGTTCCAACAGCAGATAGAGTCCTATTCATCAACATGATCCTGGGCACAGCTTCACCACTTTAATACTATGGAGTGTCATTCAGAAAATGTGGAAGAAGTAAAACATGTTGAATTTTGTGTATATTACATCATTTGATGTCATGGCAATCAGACTAAATTAATTGGCTTTGTCCTGCTCCAAAATCAAGAAAGCCAGAATGCTTATGTATTGTTGATGGAATGCTGATTAAAATAAGCTATTTGGCCTTGACAGCTTGGAGAAGGAACTCCCCCAGAGCCAGATGGAACCTTTGTAGACTACCAGACCACCATGGTGAAATTCTCCAAGGCCATCGCCATTACTGCACAGGAGATGGTGAGCACACAACACACCTCAATCGCTCCACCTCAAACTCACCTCAGTGTGATTACTGGTCTTTATTTTAATTCCTAATACATTACATTACATATCCATAGGCTTGTTCTGTGACCTTGCATTACGTGTGTTTGTGCCCTGCTCCAGATGACTAAGTCTGTGACGTGTCCAGAAGAGCTTGGTGGACTGGCCTCCCAGGTGACGGTCGACTACGGCCAGCTAGCCCATCAAGGACACCTGGCGGCTGCTACGGCTGAGCCAGAGGAGGTGAGAGGTCGACCCCCCAGCCCTGTCCCTGAACTGCTGAAACAGGGCCCTCGGTCGACATCATGGATTCTTGTTTGTGACATATACATTACCTCAGGGTCCCACCTCAGTCAAGTGGGAAATGTTGGCAACTAAATGGATTAGCATTTGTTTGGGAAGTAAACACATGGATTTGCAGATACACACAACCTAGATGGTGGGTGGGGTCCTTTGATAGGATGTTTTCTGACAGTGAGAGATTCAGCAGGGAGGTTTTCGCGTCTCTCCATCTTCCTGTCCCTCTCTCCACACCCGTGTAGTCTGCGCTCAAAGCTCCCCTAAGAGGAGAAAGGGATGTATGGAAACACAGCCTGATAACCATTGCACACTCTTATCAATACCCTTTACATAACTGGCTGCTGGAAATTCTGGCTACCATGGCAACATCGTACCCCCACAAGCTTAAAAGCCTGTAGTGATGCTCATAATGAAGTACCACCCACCCATGAATCTGTGTGTCAGGAAATTAAAGGTGTAGTGCCATCGGTCGCTCTCCTCCAGCTTCTGAAAGCCAGCATTTTGTCCCTCTGGCTGCTACGAGGCAGACAGTCTACTATGTGGAACGTTTTTGGGGCATGTGGATGGAGAAAATAGATGTTAGCAGGATGGAGCTGTGCGGAGGTGGATTGGCCGGCTACTTGACTGTCTGTCTGTCAGACTCGACAACTCATTGACTGGCCGGGTGACTGTTTTTTCCAGGTGGGCTTCCAAATCAAGACTCGTGTGCAGGAGCTTGGCCACGGCTGTATCTACCTGGTGCAGAAGGCAGGGGCCCTGCAGGTCAGACCCACAGACAGCTTCTCCAAGAGGGAGCTCATCGAGTGCGCCCGTGCCGTCACTGAGAAGGTAGGCCGGTCGACAGGAGACTGTTATAGCACTTGCTGCTCCCTGCTGGGTGTGCATGTGGGCGGGACTCTTTACCCCCCCAACTTCCGCCCCCAGTCCTTTGATGTTTGTGTACGTACAGATAGGAGGAACGTAGGAGTATACATTGTTGAGGTGAAAGGGCAGCCGCTTAAAGTCAGTTCCCAGGGCAAAGGCTTATAATACAGAGTTTTTTAAGATGTACTTGTGAACTGTGTGTGGAAGCTGTAATCCCTGAGTCTATGCGCTGGGGTTTAATAGGAGAACAGTGCACTAATGTGTCAAAACACATAAGTTTGGCTTGCGGCATTGTTGATGCCGCAAGTAGCAGTAGTTACAGCCGAGAATACTTGTTACCGCTAACAACTACATGAGTTCATATTGACACCAACACGTACTGTCAATGGACAGCAGCAAGGACCGATCAGTCACGCGCCTCCTCCATGATCCTAGCAGTAGATACTGGAACTCTGTATTCACATTGATCTCATATTGCCCCTGCCTGATTGGGTTCAGGGCTTATATCAGGCTGGTATAATGTGTGTCTGACTGAATACGGAAGCTGAACCCTCCACCTCATCTGAATACAGCTCCCATGGCAGTTCATTTGTTAGCGAGGGCGGCAGACGTCCAGATCAGGAGCTTGTAGAGATGCAGTCAGACTCTTGGGCTTCATGTACTGTATTTATGCAGAAGTAGTAGGCCTGGGTCTAATTCGTTGTTACACCCCTTTCTCTTTCTCTCTGTCTCTCAAATTTTCTGTTCTCTCTCTCTCTCTCTCATCCCAGTCTCTTCAGCTATGTTACTCTGTTGATGTATGTTTCTCTATCAGTGGGTCTGTCTGTCTTTCTGTATGTCTGCAGGTCTATCTCTCCTGCTGCCTCACCTCCTGTCCTCTTAGCCTATTGCCTTCATACTCTTCCTGCCTGGCATATTAACGTTGAGCTCAGATTTAATGAAAGTTCAGAAATCTGAACTCAAACAAACAGAACATCGGGCCAAGGACTTTTAGAATGTGGTCTGTGTTTGTTCACTAGGTGTGTTATTGTTATGCAAGGTGCTGAGGCAGTGTGTGTGTGTTTCCATCTCCCACACAGGTGTCTATGGTGTTGTCAGCCCTGCAGGCTGGTAACAAGGGCACCCAGGCCTGCATCACGGCAGCCAGCGCCGTGTCCGGCATCATCGCAGACCTGGACACCACCATCATGTTCGCCTCAGCCGGAACACTCGACCCTGACAACGAGGAGTCCTTCGCTGACCACAGGTGAGGCACTCAAGGCAGGCCCCTGCCTCGAAAGTCCCACCGTGTTCAGTTCCATGCCCATCAGATGAGGCGTCTACTGCCCTCAATACATTGTCTAACTGAAGGTCAGGAGAGCTTACCTCGTCCACATAACACTCAAGGCAGCCCCCAACTCTGGAAGTTAGCAGAGCAGGGCAGTATGTAGAATGCACGCGTGTGTGTGTCTGAGGGAGAGTGTGTGGTGTGTCCACAGGGAGAGCATCCTAAAGACAGCCAAGGCTCTGGTGGAGGACACCAAGCTGCTGGTGGCAGGGGCAGCCTCCAGTCAGGAGAGACTGGCCCAGGCCGCCAAGTCCTCCGCGAAGACCATCACCCAGCTCACTGATGTGGTCAAACTGGGGGCCACCAGCATGGGCTCCGATGACCCTGAGACCCAGGTAAGGACACCCAGATGGGCTCAGTCCTGGATGGAACACTGGAAGGTTAATCACATTGTAGCAACCCAGGGGACTTGAAGGCCTGATTCACAATGAAATAGGACTCAGAGACATTTGGCGTTAACATAAATTGTCCTTTAATAACAGATCTCAGGGTAAGGGTAGTGGGACAAACTTTAAATCAGGATTCTTCCCGTCAGTGGTCTGTTGGCCTTCATGGGGTGTGGTCCTGTGGGGGTTAAAAGCAGAACGAGTGGTCAGTCTTTTCCAGACAGTCTCTTTGCTGAACAACGCTCCTCCAGGGTTGTCTCCCTGGTCCTTTGCTTTTCCATGCGGCCTTGGACTGGCTCCCTTTATACCCTCCCCTGATCACCTGATGGGCTGCAGGTGTGACCAGTGCCATGTGCCAAGTGGCTAGCATTTCAACAGGCAGATAGACTCATTCTATCACTTCCCCTAATCTAAGGCCCCGTTTACAGGTAGGAAAAACGCATATATTTTCATGCGGTTTGGCCTTTCATTTACCCGAAAACTGAGGTTTTATCACGGAAAACGATCATTTCTAAAAACTCCGGCCAAAGTGTAGATTTCTGAAAACTCAGTTTTTGTGTTTGCGTGTGCACTAGGTTACTAGCGTAGGACGCAGTGCGTCCTATGTTTACAGTTAGTTGGCTTACTGATCATGGATGCTGTTACGATAGTGCTCATTTATGAGTTAATGCAAACCCTTTTGGCCTGTTTGTATTTACAAACACAACTGATTTTTATATCGAGGAGCAGAGGCGAAGATTTAGAGAATTCTGATTGGTTTGCATGGCTTTATCCTTATCGTTACACTGCCGCCTACAGGTTTGGCATAGTTATGATGGCGCTCGGGGGCGTATTTATGCGGGTTCGTGTAAACAGAAACATTTTTGAAAACGATTGTGTGTACGACGTTATTTTTGAAAACGGAGGGGCAGAAATATTTGTTTGTGTAAATACCCGGCTATGTGTAAACGTGGCCTAAGCCTATGGACCCGTCCTCTGTGCCGGATTGGCTGGTCTGTTTCCCCTGGTTTGCTACAACATATATGTATATGTCTCCAAATTAGGGGAGGTTCTAGACCATTTCAACTGGGGGGGAGGCAAGTTGGGACCACTTGTACCGTTAGAGGGACCTCTTACATTAAACATTGTTGTCATATAGTTTTCTTCACTGCATTGCAAGCATTAACATGCAAAAGACCATGTTTCTAATTATATTTTTTTTACGGTGTGTGGTAGCCTGGTCCTAACCAGACCCTCGTACATGTCATTTGTACAGAGGGTCTGGGATCGCTCCATTGACAAGCATTAACTTCCTTGAAGGCAGGTACTCTGTTGAAGTTTAAAACTATTGGATCTGCCCAGAGCCACTCTGATCTGCCATAACCAATCGCTATCGTTCGCCTTAGCCAACTCCTTCACAATTAGTACTTCCGCTCAATCAAAATTGAACGGAAATACGTAGGAGGGCAGAGCCAGGCTAGGTGTGTGGAGGGGTACGACCCAAACGCAGGAGAAGTAGAACATCAAAACAAGGTTTTTTTCTTGATAATGGGGAAACAGACAGGATACTCACAGTAACAAGGGTAAGGACAAGACAAAGGCTGTGTCTACTACCGTGCACTTGTGCACTTCGAGCACTGACTTTCAGTGCTTAGGGCGCTTACACTGACAGAACCAGCAGAATTCAGTGCACTGAAAGTACCCGGATGACGCACTGCAAACGGTCAAAAAATGCTGTGTACAACAATGGACACTTCTCGCCCTAAACGGGCGCCATATTGGCTACGTAGCGGAAGAGGAGGAGCCCTTTCGGCAGCTTTTCATTTCATTTCTAAAATAATGGCGGACGAAATGACTCGCGAGCAGATCCGCCTTAGATTCGCGGGTGTCACAATCAGATTTGCGTCCGTCACTTCCCACCAAGTGGTTAACTTAAGTGTTCCATTTGAGACAGCACTACTCACCGACGGAGTGCACTACAGATGTAAGTGCACTGTATTGCAGTGCACTGTATTGCAGTGTACTTAGTAAAGTGCGCGGTAGTAGACACAGCCAAAGACTGCACACAAAACAGGAACCTAAATACAAAGAATCAAACAAGACACAGGTAGACACGATAAGACAAACGAGAACTGAAACCACTCCATTCATTTTGAGCACATTCCCACACCCCCCCTCCCCCCTATACCTCCCCTATCTCTCTCCCCTATCTCCCTCCCCCTATCCCTCTCCCCTATCTCTGTCCCCAGGTGGTTCTGATAAATGCGGTGAGGGATGTGGCCAAGGCTTTAGCTGAGCTCATTGGCGCCACCAAGTGTGCTTCAGGCAAGCCAGCAGATGATCCATCCATGTACCAACTGAAGAGCGCTGCCAAGGTAAGGTTTATGGAGCCAGCATAAAGGGCTGGGCCCACACAGATACGTCTCAGAGATATGCAGGGGCAGTCTGTTCTGTCACAGCTTCCCAGCTGGGAGTGTTGCAGTACCACAATCTCTACAGCCCAGAGTAGTGTTCCGTCTCTAACAGGAAATGACACTTCTTATCGCTGTGTTTGAGTTTGGCACTCTTTCTGCCTCCCTATGTGCCATTGTCCCAGTCATTGAGATTGGTATCAGAGTTTGTGTGTGTGTGTTTGTGCGTGCACATGCGTGTATGTGCGCTTGACTGGACAGGCTCCTTATCTGTCAGATGCTCGGGTCAGCAGCTGACTGGTGTTTTCCAAAGCACAGCTAAACCTGTCCTTTCTACTGCCACTCACTGTCCACGTCCCTATACATAGTCACACTCTGTGTACAGTTCACCTGCCATGAGCTGCCATGATCCTGCCTGGAGCCCAGTCATGGCAGGATACCTCACAAGTCCCCCTGCCCTAACCCTCGATGTGAGCGCTGATTGAAGCCCTTTCTGGCTGGGCTCTACTCCCACCATCAAATGCACTCCAGGGTGAGAGCTTCAAAGGCTTTTTTCGGTCCAGCTACCTCCCTCTTTTCACTGAACATGCATTACTCTTCTGTTACACTGCATAAGGCTTTTTTTACTCACTCCTTCAGTGGAGGTAGGACCACCCATGAAACCTGCATATGTTGACAGATTATTCTCATTCCTCCAGACATATGGTGACCACCATTTGGGACACACTTTCAAACCCCTGGTGATAACGTTGCTGAAATATGCTCAGCTCTGCTTGACACAATCTGCCCCCTGATCCAGGGCTGTGTATGGCAGGTGCTAAGCATTAGAACTATGACGACTTACTACCATGTTATACATTGTTGGTAAAACTACAGCAGTTGCACTAGGCGGTCTAGCTAGCCCATCCTGGTATATACTTGTCGGGGTAGATAGCACCATCTTTTGGCCTGTTCTCTCTCTCTGTTTGTCCTTAACACTTCTCATTTTCTATAAATATTATATTACATAAATCTCCCCCTCTCTACCCTCCCCCTCTTCTTCCGTGTGTGTGACAGGTCATGGTGACCAATGTGACGTCGCTGCTGAAGACAGTGAAGGCGGTAGAGGATGAAGCCACTCGCGGGACCAGGGCGCTGGAGGCCACCATCGAGTGTATCAAGCAGGAGTTGACGGTAAGATCCCCAGACAGGCTCAACTGTTCCATCCCTTGTGAGTCGCTGGAGAGGACGCACAGGGCTTTGTAGCTGGTCGCAACTGACTCTAATGCTCTGTCTTAACCGTTTGAGGAGAGGTTTTTACACACTGGTTTTGGTTCAACCCTCATCGCCCTCTCCTGCTCATCCCAAACAAGCCCTGCTGTACTTCTCACTGTCTTATCATGGGGCTGTGGTGCAAGAAATGTGGTGGGGAGGGGGGGGTGGTCAGTGGAGCAGAGGAGAAGTTTTCATCAGCTTGTTTTCCTTGTGATTTGCTGCTAATCCTTATCAGAGTCCCTCCAGGACCACAGCAGGCTTTGCACAGGCATAGGAACACACCAGAGCAAACACAGCACACTTAACTCCCCATTACAGGGGCATCAATAACACTGGGAAACATGTAAACCTCGCTTGTTGATTCTCACAATGGCTATGTTCCCCCACTCTGGCTCCCTCCATTTGGTTCAATGCTGTTTAGTAACGGTTCAGCAGTGGCACAGCCCTGATATCTGTCTGAACGGTCTCACCAAGTCTCCTCCCTTCCCTCCATCCCTTCATCATTCCCTTCCCTCCTCCCTCTTTCCTTTTTTCCCTTCCCCCTTCCCTCCCTCCTCCCTTCCTCCCTTCACCCCCCTCCCTCCCCTTCCTCCACCCCTCTCCCCTCCCTTCCCCCCCCGCACGTTCACAGATGTTCCATTCCAAGGACGTCCCTGACAAGTCCACCACGCCCGAGGAGTTCATCCGAATGACAAAGGGCATCACCACAGCAACGGCCAAGGCGGTTGCGGCGGGAAACTCTGCCCAGCAGGAAGACGTTATCTCCACCGCCAACCTGAGCCGCAAAGCCATCGCCGACATGCTGACCACCTGCAAGGTGCTAATCCTGCCAGAGCGGCAAATCCAGGGCCACAGCACCAGGACAGGGCAGGACAACAGACTGTAGGGCTGCAGGGTGTTACTGGTGCCGGGGCAGAGTAGCTCACTAACCCTGGAATATTACGAGTGTGGAGCCTTAGTTACAAAGTCATCTATTACATCACTGACAGATGGCTCTTGGCATGAGAAGGATAAAGAGTTGATCGATTTTATTTTCGTACTTATACTGCTGTGATATTTACTGATATTACATTTGTCAGATGGCTCCCCAAGGTGCTGTGAAGGATTGAAAGGCGCCAGGCAGAAAGCCTCCTCGGGGCTGAACTTGCCTCCGGTGTTTAACGGACTGTTTTTTTTTGCATGGTCTGTTCTCCCCAGCAAGCAACCAGTCACCCTGAGGTGAGTGAGGAGGTGAGGAACAAGGCTCTGCGCTATGGGTCAGAGTGCACCGCATGTTACCTAGCCCTGCTGGAGGAGGTGCTGCAGGTGAGAGAATACACACAATGATGGTGTTGAATCCAGGGATAAACACATAGTTTGGAGCCATGCTGAGGTGAGAGTGTGTGTGTGTGTCTCCAGGTGCTCTTAAAGCCCACTGTGGAGCAGAAGCAGCAGCTGGCAATACACTCCAAGCGTGTAGCAGGGTGTGTGACAGAGCTGATCCAGACTGCCGAGGCCATGAAGGGTAAGGCCCCTTCACATACAAGGACCTTGCACATACACCCCCCCCCCAACCCCCCCAAACACACAGACACACAGACCTTCATGCAGAGCAGCACATTGTATAGAACACTTCACCAAACAATTCATTTCCAAATGTCTTATTAAATGCATGTTCACAGCTAGAATAATTTGGGGATGCTGATTTATAGTATGTTATGGACTAATCTGCTTTTGAATGGGTAATACCTGTAAGTGAATATGCCACAGAAAACTGTCCAGGACAAAACACTGTTCATGAGAGTCACTTCTGTATATTGATAATGTACCGTAGAGTTATTTTCAGTGTAAATTGGCCAAATGACCATAGTGAAGGTTCCCACATATGCCTGGAATGTTGCCTGAAGGAGTTTTGGACAGCAGTAATATATAGCATTTGGGTGCGAATTGAATTTCAGAGTGTAGTCTGAGACCCACTGGGGCTATCCAGTTCACCTCTCTAATGCCCCTTGTTTTTCTCTTTCTTTTTCTTTCTCTCTGGCCTCAGATGGAAGTAAGTGGGAGATGATTGTGTGTTTTGTTTTTGGAGATCACCTTTCATAGGCACAGGGGGGGGGGGGGTGAGAAGTGTGTGGGGATGGGAGGGGTGGTGGGAGGGGGCGGTGGGGCCCTGGCAGATATCCCTAGGGTTTAACATAATCCACCAAAAACATCTTTCCATCTGCTTCTCCAAGCTGTTTCCCAAAAGCCCCCTTTTATGACCAATTTAAAACCTATAAAGAGTGACAATGATCCATCAAAAGTGCATTTCTTGTTTTCTTTCATTTAACCTTACTTAACTTTGAGGCGTTACAGTCACTACACAGGCAATCCGCCATGTGGATAACTAGCGCAGTAGCGCTGGTGTTCTAATGATCTTGTGGTGTCAGCTGTGATTTTGACAGTGTATTCCATACTATGTTGGCTGCTACAATAATGCAATATGTTACAACTACAATCGGTATGTGCTGTAATATCCGTTCAGTTCTAGGGGTCAGGGGAAAGAATGTAACTGGAGCCTGGTGTGTGCGGGTGTCGTTGTGACTAGTTGAGTGATGTCTCTTCCTGGGTGTGTTCTAGGATCAGACTGGGTGGACCCCGAGGACCCCACCGTGATCGCTGAGACTGAGCTACTGGGAGCTGCTGCCTCCATCGAGGCTGCAGCCAAGAAACTGGAGCAGCTGAAGCCCAGAGCCAAGCCCAAGGTAGGAGTCTTCCTCTCAGCCCTCCCTCCTTCCCTCTTTCCTTGGCCTCACTAATCAAACCTGAGCCTGGAGAACCCACCCAGTGACAGATCAAGGAAACAGGATGTCAATACTGTGTGCTACAGAGGAAGAGTTGCTCTTAGCTTTAGTGACGAGTGGAAAAGTAGAGGGGGGAACACTGAAACTGTACCAGTCATACTGTCAACAGAGAGAGAGAGACTTAGGGAGTGTACCTAATGATTTTTTGAATGTTTTCTCAATGTATGGTCATTGGAAAATTTCATCAAGGGAGTAATCTGGTTTGTTTTTTTAGAGATCATTTTTGAGGCATGTTGCCAGGAGACGCAATTACATAGCCTGGTCTTTAAGCTTATGTTGGAGTGTGTTCAAATTTGTGATGATCTGTCTGCACCCCTAGTTGAGGCAGAGGTCATTCGTCTTGTTGAACCTATTTCCTTCATTTTATTACATTATTCCTTTGTTTTTAGATTGAAGTGAAACAGACTCTTTTTTTAAAGCATTTAATGTGGTATATGAATACTGATAAAATACCATGAGGTTGAAGTGGTGTGTGGAATTTCTTACTGAATTATGTGCAATATTGTTTTGCTGGATAGCAACTTCTCCTTGTTGTGGTCGTCACAGTTTTGATAAACTGGTTGTAATACTGCTCAGACATAGTCCCTCTCTCCAGCTTCAACAAGAACTGAACATGGCTGGAAATCCCCTTTTCTTGATCCTCTGTTAGACATATTGAAGCAAGGCTCACTGCTTGTGAGTGGAATGAAGATGTAGCTTTGCTTCTTTACGCCCCCTAGTGATCTGATGATATGCTGCATCCTGTATGTCTTTAGTTTGTCTCTCCTACCTCAAGACTTTCCTTATTTTACACGTAATAGGCAGGATGATTTCCTAGCAACATGTACTGTTGGACTGTAGCATGATTAAACTAGACTAAAAGCATCTAGTTTAATTGCAGTTCATCATTCGTAGAGCCATGTCCAGTAGTATAGGTCTTCTAGATGTTTCTGTCAATGATCAGAGTCTGTGAATGCCTATCTAATCAAACTCCTCTTGTTCTCCCTCTCCTCCCGCTTCCATCCTTCCCTGTCTCTCAGTCCCCCTGTGCATACCCCTAACCCCATAGAAGAGCCTCTCCCCTTCCCAGCATGCATCACTCTCCTCCTTCCCCCATCTTCTTGAGACGTTGTAGACCTGGAACCCTTCTCTGCAGGCCTCTGTCTGATATGTTTGATATATTAGGTTGTTATTCAGTCCAACTATATATCAAACATATTCCTACAGTGTCCCGCCCTGTCTCCAGCCACGTGTGCCTTGTATGTTGGTGGTGGTGTGGCATGATCTGATCCGTTGTCACTGACTGCTATGTGTGGTTGACTGAGGCGAGGGGTGACGCTGAACCCGATTTAGGTTGACTCTCAATAGGTTGTCATCTGTATGTTGTAAAGGCTGGATGTAGGGCTGCACGATTATGGCCAAAATGATAATCACGATTATTTTGTATTTTTATCTAAAACAAATGTTATTGTCCCATAGGCTAATTATAACTGTTTTCACATCCATATTGTGCTACATTCCTGCTAATGTACAAATATGTGCATCAAAATAAAATAGGTCATATTCACCAAAATTAAGTGCATCTCCTTAAAGAATAAATCAAAATAAATAAAACACTATTTTACATTGTGTAAATATGTTTTAGGAAGCAAAAATAATAATAATTTGATACTATGAACGGAATGACACATTTGAAATATCGCTCAATCACGCAAATTTGATTGTGGGAAGCCAAAATCGTGATTGTGATTAAAATTTGATTAATTGTGCAGCCCTAGCTGGATGGGTCAACAGGCTTTTTTAGCTCAAAGGTCGGCACTTTTTGTGATGATTTTTGGAAGATTCCAACATCATTATTCCTGTAATTGACATGATTCTCCATGATGGTAGTTTGATGTTTGTGTGTATGGTTTCTCCTTCAAGCAAGCAGATGAGACTCTGGACTTTGAGGAACAGATCTTGGAGGCTGCCAAGTCCATCGCCGCTGCCACCAGTGCCCTGGTCAAGTCTGCCTCGGCAGCACAGAGGGAGCTGGTTGCACAGGGCAAGGTTAGTCCAAGTCCTCACACTGTTGCATAATGATGACATCACATTAACAGCTGCACTGTGTCTGGGTGCAGTTCCACTGTAGGGCATCTCTGCTTGTTTCTTGTATAGGTGGGCTCCAATTTGGCCAATGCTGTGGATGATGGCCAGTGGTCCCAGGGTCTTATATCTGCGGTGAGTTACCCTCACTTTTTAGTTTGACAGAAAATGCTAGTGCCGGCTCCCAAGTTGGCGCTGAGAGGTGTCTTGTACATTTACATGTATTCATTTAGCAGTCACTTTTATCCAAGGCCAGGGGCAAAAATCAACTTTGTGTCCCCCTGATATCAACTTTGGGGTGCACAATTACTTAGACATTTTCTCATGAGCAGTTCCTGGGGGGGAAACATCAAAGTTGTGCTGTAACACACAGACTACGTTAAACTTTATATATAATAATCTATAATCGGCACAAGTGCCTTAATTATATATTATTCATATTGGAATTACTTGGTTATGTTTACAGTGATTTATTGGAGGGGACAAATCATAATTTTCCAAGGATTAGGGCAGTTGTGTCAACCCCCATCCCCCGTGTCCAAAGCGACGTACAAAATAGTGCCTTGAGTAAATGCAGCAGATAATCAAGTATTCCCTCCTACAGGCCAGGATGGTGGCTGCAGCCACCAGTAATCTGTGTGAGGCGGCCAACGCCTCCGTTCAGGGCCATGCCAGCGAGGAGAAACTAATTTGCTCTGCAAAGCAGGTGGCAGCCTCCACCGCTCAGCTCCTGGTGGCCTGTAAAGTGAAGGCTGACCAGGATTCGGAATCCATGAGGAGGCTACAGGTGACGACCCTGCTTGACATTGACCCCCACACCAGCCCCGGGGCCTCACCCCTGCCCTATATTCAGTCATGGTATTAATATAGAGGTCTCTCTCCCTCCATCTCTCTCTCCCTGCTGGGAAGGCTGCTGGAAACGCAGTAAAGCGGGCATCAGACAATCTGGTTAAGGCAGCACAGAAGGCAGCTTTCGATAAGGCTGAGGATGACAGTGTGGTGGTCAAGACCAAGTTTGTGGGTGGCATTGCTCAGGTAACATCTCTTTTTTATAAGTGACCTGCCAATGAACATAACTGTTATGGTCTGTAGTGTACCATAAAGAGCCTTAAAAAAAAGGCCTTGCTTTTGTACGCAAACCTTTTCTATTCTAGTCTCTGCATGATTCCAAAATGGTGGTAGGCCCTAGATAAATAGCACTTCAGATGTGTTTCTCAGCTGTGGTTAACCAGGCATCCACAGTGGCCCCAAACATCAAACCCTTCGAAGATGTTTTCGCATTCTTCAGTCCCAGCAAAGTACTTATCCCCATCCTTTTCATGCACAGTCAAATGTAATGTAATTACAGTGGATGAATGTCTACTTACTCAAAGCTTGAGGCGCTTCTCTGCTCCTCAGGATTCTTTGTTTTAATCTGGAGAAACTGACTCCAGTCCCCCTATGGGTGTGCGAGTATGTGTCTACTTTGTACTTGTCGGCATCTGTCAAATTACAAAAGCTTTTCACTAAAGAATAAATAACTATTCACTGCATATTTACATTGAATACATTCAATTTGTCACCACATACAGTTACAGTTGTGGAAATTATAGGTTTTCAAGAACAGGACATAAATAAAGGTTCTTTAAAATATGTCTTAAAAGCTTGAAAATGAAAGAGAAGAGTATATTTTTATGAGTACATTCCTGGTAACAAAAATAATATTCCCTTCCCCTCCTCTCCCTTTTCCTCTTCTCTTCATTCCTCCCCTCCCTCCCCTCTTCTTCCATCCTCTCCTCTGCTTTTATCCCCTCCCTCCCCTCTTCTTCCATCCCCTCTTCTGCTTTCTTCCCCTCCCTTCCCCACTCCTCCTTTCCTTCCTTCATCTCCTTTCCCTTCTTCTCCCCTCCCTACTTCCCTTCCCCCCTTCTCCTCAGATCATTGCCGCTCAGGAGGAGATGTTAAGGAAGGAGAGAGAGCTGGAGGAGGCCCGGAAGAAGCTGGCTCAGATCAGACAGCAGCAGTACAAGTTCCTGCCCACCGAACTCAGGGAGGACGAGAGCTGATTGCTTGAACAGGCAAGAAGTTTACTTTTGACTGGAACCATCAGAGATAGAGGCAGACTTATGTGATTGGCTGCTTCTCTCACATGTAGACAGGATTTAAACAGCACTCCATGTCAGCTTAATGAGAAGGTCTAGTGCCTGTGTTCAAAAGTGTAGCTGTGTGTGTGTGTGTGTGTGTGTGTGTGTGTGTGTGTGTGTGTGTGTGTGTGTGTGTGTGTGTGTGTGTGTGTGTGTGTGTGTGTGTGTGTGTGTGTGTGTGTGTGTGTGTGTGTGTGTGTGTGTACTTGTCTCAGAATGGCATTGACGTTTTACTGTAACTGTTAAAGTTCCAGCTGGTTCTAGATGTCTATGCAGGACATTCTGTGAATATGAAGTCTAAACAGTGTCTTGTACAGATCCTATACTTACAGGATTCATGCAGTTCGCTGTTCTCATAAACATTTTGTTCATCTATACAGTAACTATATACAAATATATGTAATGTTTAATGAGCATTACTGGACCCAATAATTGCTAAAGTTCTGAATGCATAAAATGTTCATATAAAGATATCTGAATGTCATGAAGGCTGTTTTAATTGTGCAAACGTTTACTCTCAAACGGACATAAAAATCCATATTGTAGGTAAGTACCTCAAAAAAACAGTGCTTATTGAATTATGGAAGTTTTTTTCAATGCATCATTTTATCATTGGCTTGCATGCACCATTATAGCTATACATATCAATGAAGCTACTAACCAATAGATTAGTATGCGGAGGCACTTGTGTTATGTTAGTATTAGTATGAGCATCGGGTTAGTTAAAGGGATGTTTTAAGAGTTTTGCTCAACATGAAACCAGTGCCGGTGAATGGTTCTAATCTGAGTGAATGGTAAAGCTACAGTAGTAGCTGATGAGGTGACGTCAGTCAAAGTATATTTTAGAGTAATAGTTCTTAAAGTAATAATTAGCCCGCATGTAAAAAGATTTAACACTGCCTTCCATTTGATGGACTTTCAGCTGATGTCCTTATCTAAACCATCATTTGTCAGGAGTAGTCAGGTGAAAAGTGGTTCTCTTAAATCTGGGGGTCTAACTCCAGGCCCATCTCTTTGCTTGTCAGCCTGTTATTCCAGTAGGCCTCCCTCCCTCAAACACTTTCCAGGCTGCACGAGGAAGCTTTGTTTACATTCTTTGTCGTGTTTGTTCTTCCTTGTCTTTGTGTTTCAATTGCATTCTAATTGACAATGTCCAGATTTTGTTAGGGAGGTCCTCCATACGTGAGCAGCACCTCAAGTCTTGTTAGCATACATGGTGGTGTTTCATTAACAAGGAATACTCCTTCCTCTTAATTTTCATGATGACGATAGCAATACGTGAACATTAAGTCGATAAATCAGACTTCAAAATAATATGCGGAGCCCTACCCCAATAGAAGTCTTTTGAATGCACTGATTGCTGGTACCCTTATGCACTGAGGAGCGCAGGTAATGCCTTCCACGTTCATCCATGTAGGAACACTAAAGAATTTGCTTCTAGCTGTCAGTAAGAGAACGGTTTGTTATTATATTGGTATCATAGGTAAGGTACCAGCTGTATCTCTCAGTGTGTCGACTCCAACACCTCCACCCTCCGTCTCTGGTCTGCATTGTGTACTAGTGCCTTACTTGAGTCTGCTGTGAGAACAGCATAAGGCTGTGTCCGAGCCTTGTCATTCTGGATCAGAACATGTTGCCAGTCTAATTCATCACCTAGTCCTATGCCATGTACTGCCTTGGCTGGTAGCCCATCTGCCTGCCACCCATTACCATATGCTGGTATGTGAAGGGCATCCATGGATACATTAGGTTTAGACTGTCGAGGAAGATTAACACACACTACACTGCATACCATGAGCATGTGGCAGGTTGCTATTGAAGTTAAAAAAAAATATTGGACTTGTGCTGCCTTGAAATTCATTTGACGAGTCATTCAAAAAAACTAGAATGGAAAAGCTTCCTTGTTTCATTGTTAAACCACTATAAATGATGTTTTTACTATCCTGAGATTCATATCGTCTAAGCAATTTAGTATTAACTGGAAAAGGAAACTGACTAGCTCTGTTATTCAAATAAGTGTTGTGCTTTCTTTAACACATTTGTTTCATTATGATTTGAAGCTGTATGTATATTTATCTGGTCACAAAGGTATTTTTTGTATTCACCAAAAATAAAAGTTTGAAACAAGCATTTTTTTTTTTTTTTTTGTGTGCCTATGACTAAATTAACAGAATATAATATTACTATATCAGAGAATAATGAGTCACATTCTTTCCACTAGATGTCCCTGTAATACTGTTCAGTGTGATGATAAGGGCGTTTAAAGAAAAATGTTGCAGTGGAAGGCAGTCATTTCAAAGTGAGTCAGACCAAATATGGCATTATTTCCCTGCTTCTCAGAACAGACCTTGTACTATGCACTGATAAGGTGTTTGAAAGCAGACATACTTTATGCCATAGTTTAAACTGACATATAGGTTGTCTGTTGTTGATAACATTTTAAAAATAAATCAAATCTGTCTCGCGGATTGATGTTCTCTTATTGTAAAAAAAAACAAAGGACATTTTTTTTATCCAGAAACAATGTACTGTTAAGTTCATTATTCAAAACAGATACTCGGTGCATGAACCTACTGTACCTACTTCTCAGGTGACAAATGGTCCGGTTTGAAACTTGTATTTTTACAGTTCAGTGGGCAGACTGGGGTGGTGAGAGGTGGCCAGCACAATATACAAAGGCCGCTGCCTAATGAACACCATATTTGGCGTTTGAGTGTTTGGGTCTCATGTGAGGCCCGGCCACACAGTGGAGGGGGAAACTGAAGCCATGTGTTCAGCAGGGAGTGCCATTCCAGCACACACCAAAGAAAGAAAAGGATGTTGGTTGGTGAACTTTTTCCAAAGGGCTATCAAAAAACCCCAGGGAATATTTTACATAGTACATTATGTACCACAGTACTGTACATCATCATATTGTCATCAACCCCATATTTGCAGTCTCATTAGTAATCCATAGTAATACAGCCTCAATCAAGTTTCCAACAATCAAGAACAACTTGAATACCATCATGGTTCTAATGTGATTGTTTACTTCTTTACAAACACCTTCCCTGCCTGCTTTGCTGACTTTCTTATCTTAGAGCCTAGATCAAGTCTATCAGAGGCCAGGATGGAAGCATAGAGAGGATTGTCTCATAAGAGAGAGTTCCTGTCCACTCACCCTTGTCCTGCTCATTCATGGATGGAGACCAGCTGCACCTTGTGGGCTGTAGGTTTGATGTCTGATCTCTTACATGAGGGTGTATGTCATTAAGTTCTGAGAGGCTCACAGGACATCCTGCATTGGGGGTACCCATAGCAGGGAACCATGACCTCCAGAATGTGTTACATTAACTGTGGAGTAGTTTTATTAGCAGGACTGTGGCTTGTGCCAGGCCTAATCCCCACAGCCTGGCAGCTATTTACTCCTTGATTTGTTCCATGCTCATGTTCACTGGTCTGAAGCCAAGCCATGGCTGAATTGGCTGACGATAGGTCAGCTTTGGACTTTTTTGCACGTAGGTCAAATTTATCAGTGTGCAAATACTTGGGGAGAAAGTGCACAACCACTTAACCCTTAAAATGTGTGGTATGTCAAGAGTTAGCTCTTGTTGATAGTTCCCTGCTTAAATGGGGTAGTTCAGTTATGTTTCACAAATTAAACTTCATTTGATAACAACAACTGGGAACAAGGCGTCTGAGTAAGTCATTTCCTCAAACACGTTTCAGAAAGTTCTGTTATGATGCTGTTAATCATGCACTTTGAATGGCAGGATACATCATTCTGTATTGGTCTGCTGGGTATTGCTTTTACAGTTCTATTACTAGACTAAATAGATGGCAGTAGTTTATAAGACAGCACAAACAGACTACATTGTTGGGAAAGAAGGAAAAACATTGTCTGAATGGGTCCTGTCTGGCTTTCTCGTTTTTTTGTGTCTTTTTTTTGTTTGTCTGGGAAACCAGTCCAAGATAAGTAAGACTGCTGTTGGAAAAGATTCAGCTAGCATCATGCTTTTTTCTCATCTACACTATACTCACAGTGAAGTTGCACTGCCCTGAGCCAGAAGGATCTGTTTTTACTCCACCAACAGTACAAGGAGGGAGAGGAAGCAGGATTTGGAAAAATGTTTCGAAATGTCAAAGAAATTGTATTTTTTGGTTTGGTTTGAGGCCTTTTAAACATGTGGAGGCCCTAGAGATGCAATTCAAGGTTCTATAGGAACTGAGTGAGGGAAAGTGAAGTTTCCATTAAAACAAATGGTCAAAACGTTTTGACAAGAACAAATCTCAAATTCATATAATACATGAGAGAACGAAAACCAGTATTCTTCTACAGTAAGAGGCCATGGAGTCCATGTTTAGTTTCTGGTCTTTTCTGTCGGATGTTTCGTTAACCACAGCCCACAGCTCATGGTAGACTGGTGGTTTATTTGAACTTCATCCCCAAAGTCAAGTTACAGTACAGGCGCAAAAATTAAATAATAAAAAGGCTGTGATATTTTTACAGCTTGTGTGGATTTTTTTTCTTAATCTGGGAGTGTTCCCTCTTTACCTGCCTCCTGTACTGTTCTTGTGTGTATTGATAAGAAGTTATATCTTCCTGGATACAGCAACATGTTAGCCACTCTGCACACTATCAGAGTGAATGAGAACTGTGTTAAAGTGAGCCTTCAGAAGATGAATGACCTTTAAACACATTCTCTCCTCTTGTGTGGACCAAATGGAATCTGTTTTGAGAGGTATTCCTCCTTAAGATAAACCCAGGTGTCAGCAGCTGATGGGTCAGAGAGGGCCTTGAAGAAGAGAGTCTTCTTCTCTGGTACACATGCCTATTTTAGGCCATCAATGAGAGGCTCACTCCCTGGCTTTAACTCACTAAACTTCCATCACATTCCAACACACCGGGAAATGGGTTCTTGCCTTGTCGCCATCCCACAATCTCTTTAACATGCAGATGTTTATTTATGTCCATGCTTGGCACATGTTAAATTAGTTGGTATTTTCTGTTTCACAGGGCTTTGAGATATTAAAGCTTCTTTGGCCAATTGTTTGACCACCTTATATCAATTGCACTCTAGTTGTATATCCTTCCACCCCAGTCCAGCTGCACACATTTAATTGAAGATTTTGTGTGATATTTGAAAGCTTTAGGTTGCTTGTGTCCCGCGTCCCAATGTCCCACGTTTTACCATATTTGTTAGGCTAGCAGAGTTCAAAATAATTTATATCTAGGAGATTTTCTCTTGGGCCCCATATGGAAGTATTATGTCTGGGTTCCTTGTGCTGTCACCTCTGGAGTCTAAGTTCTGACTGCCCGGCTCTCCATGGCCAAGGCTGGGCGTATACTTTACCCAGGGAGTGCAAGGAAGTAGGCTTTCAGCCGTGTCAGCAGTGCCAGTAAGAGTTGAGCTATATTGGGCTAAAGCTGAGACTCCAACCTGAAGCTAATTATGGACACCTTAAAGGAGGTAATGACTATTACACCGCTACAGCTGTTCTCATACAAGTAACAGTATCTGATCTGACCCAAACCAGGCCCCCTTACACTCAGTCCTGCAGCTGGGTGAGCTGCCACTGAGTCTTGAATTGCTTCCTTTTTGTTCTCGTCTCAGACAGTCTCACAACAGCAAGACTACTGTCTGCTACAAACTGTGCTGCGGACTGGAACTGAGTTGCAGTGACCCCTGGGGATGTAAGCTGTCAAGAGTGAAATGTAACACTGGTCCATCCCATCCCCTCTGTCTTAATAAGGATGAGTCCACATTTCTGCACTCAAACGTCCTTGCCTTGCTTTTCTTTCGACTTACTCTGTGGCTTCCCCACCCTGTGTCTAAGCTGAATAAACAGTCACTGCTCAGTAATGAATGCTCAGCAGAACTTTTCTCTTGCCTGGTGCCATTTTTTATGTCAGGATTTTTGAGTTCAGCCAGAGGGATTAACCAGTGTGACTATAATTTGATTTGAAGGAAGGAAGATTGACTTCCCTCTCTATTTTATCTACACTTCATACTGGCCTACAGACCTACAGGTTGTGTGACTCTGGATTGAGGAAACTGGCGAATGCCACTAGACTTCTATTAGACTTTCTTTCATCAACCCTATCCAATATTCCCTTGATGTGAATCATGATATGAGCTCAATAGCCAAGGAAGATAATTAGACCTCATGTGCTGTTATCTCTGACAGGGAAGCCTCGCGGCTAGGAATCACCGGGCGTGTACTTACTCTCGTCCATGCTGTTAGATATTTGTTTTTATGAGTTCTATCTCAACTTCTCTACTTGACTGGGTGCCTGAGACGGACAGGAAAATGGTCCTAGCATCTGAACAAACACAGACAGACGCAAGCAGGGGTTTGGTATGAGCAGGCAGGTACTGTGGAGCTGTGGCTTTACAAGGAGACAATAGTCAGGGGACCAGTCACACTGCACACAGTCTGTTGGCACAGTCATTACAAACCACAGTGTAATGTATCATCACTATACAGCATGTTCCTGTACAAGCTCTTAATGACTGCTTTGCTATAACCAAGCTCTAGTTATTTAGGGTTTTCAGTTCATTCTCATAACTTTGAGTTACCACTCCACTTTTAAATGTAATTTTTTATATTACTTTCTACAACCCAAAAGGGAATTTCCTGTTTTATGTGTGGTTTTACAAAATATCCTAGTTTTCATCTTTAGAGTAGTTGCTACAATTAAACCCACACCATATGTATAGGTTGTAAAAGTTTAAAATATAAGTTACTTAAACTTTGGCCTTTGGGATGATCATATTTCGTATCAAGTAAATACTCAATGGAATGCCCATTCTAAATCGTTGTCTGTCCCAGTACGTTCTCACCATGGCATTCGAGCAATGAAGAAGACCAGTAGCTCAGTTGTAAGTGCATACCAAGCAGGTTTATAGCACCGGAGAATGGAAAAAAATATATATCAAGGACTTAGACCTCACAAAAAGCCTCTCCAGCCTAGCCCTCTCCACACACACAGAGACTACAGTACAACACACTCCATATATGGACAAGTGTATGGAAGATTCTCTCTCTACGTGTAGACACGGAAGGTTTTAGACTTATGTCATTAGGAGCAAGAAATTGCTGGCAAATGTCGTCTTGTCAACAAGATGCATGCAGGGATGAAACTGTTATAGAGACAATAATCATGAGAGGGTCAAAACATTCTGTACAGGAAGCCATCAGAACAAGACCATAGAACACTGTGGGTTTTCAGTGTTCAACTACTCTCCCCTCTATTAGTACTGTGGTTTTCAGCAGCCTCTGATATATTGAGGGTAAATTCCTGGGCAGCCCACAGCCATGATGCTGGTAAGAAATCTCTTATCTGAAGTTAAAAGTTATCCAGGCTGCCAGTAAACATAATTTACTCCACTAGTCCTTTTTGGCGTACCTCTCCGTATGTACAAACAAGCACACTCAAAGTGCAAGAAATAGTGCACTCAAGTTTTAACTATTGTTTTTATTACATTTTAACAGGGCCTCCGTGGATTTAGATGGGTTCTTTGGAAGTTTAATGGTGGGATGAAATCCATATAATTAAACTGAGACTCGTCTTTAGCATTAGGGTTCAAAGGTTGCACCCACCATGACCAAGCAAGGGATCATGGCGGTTCCCCCTCACTGCTTTCCCCCTTGACAGAGCAGCATCAGATATGGCTCACATTCTTGCCTCTGTGTGTCTCCAGCTGTGGAAGAGAAGCACAAACAAACGCTTTGGGAGGAGTTCTTGCTAGCCCACAAGTATTCAGCCATGATGGCTACCACACATAGTTTTCATCTATATTGTGCCCTTCTTGCTTTGCAAATGTAGTGTATGCATGTGAGGTGTATATGTTGTTTTGGGGTTAGATTCAGCAATATTGCTTTACTTTTCACCAGTTAGTTTAAATCAGAATAATAAATAAGATCATTTTTACTGTGACTGGTTCAGCTGTCTCAGCTTGTTCTTCCTTAGTACAGGTTTTAGTAATTCCAAAAACAGGATTTTAGCTTCAACCTGTTAGTTGAATAGCATTGATTAAAATATATATATGTCAATCTAACTACTGTTATTACTGTTGACCTAAACAAGTCATCCTTGTATTTGTGTCGGATTGGTGATACATCAATAAGAAGAACATTTTAGGGGCCCTTCTCTAATCTTATAGACTGACCATGGCAATACTCACCAGTGTGAGGGGTGAAAGAGTCTCTCCATAAGCAGCTGCCTCCTATAGAAAATACCTTGCACAGGTGGAATTCTGTGCAACTTTAATGGGGCACCTGTCGCTGAAACATGTGACCTTCCCACCCCTGGAATTTGACACCTATTGTAGTTCAGCAGGAGCCTAATCAGTGATGAAAGATGGGAATGTGGAATGGAAGACCACAGATTTCCGTCAGATATTCTAGCATTGGCGAATGATTATCAGAAAAATATGCCTGGTGACTGTGAGAGAAGGGTGTCTGAAGTGGTTCTGGTCAGATACATTATCACAATTCCCCAGCTGCTTACGATTATTTTTGAATGTACAGTGTATATTACCTAAGTGCATAGACACTGTCCAAGACTAGATGTCACTCTATGTCTACACTACTCCGAGTGTCAGGACTGTAAGCCAATGGAACATAACTGCAGAGAGACCCCTGTCAGGGCATTAGTTGCACTCAGGTTACATTGCAGCCCTCCAGTACACTGTCTTCCTATTTGCTGTGCTAAGTGAATATGCCCTAGCATGGAGCGTTCTAATTCTTAGGGTGCGGCTTCAGGGATCCACAGGGCTCTATATATATCTGGACAAGTCTGCAGAAATCCTCAGATGATATTTGACAAGGAGGCTTCCAACAAAGTGCTCCTCTGAGACACACACTGATTGAGTGAGCTTTTCACCAAGGCACAGTCCAGCCTGGTCTACTGTTCCTGGCTCTCTCTACAGACTGCTGCACAAGATGTTGTGTGCAACACAACAGAATTTTAGGTCATGATAGAATCCTCTAGCTTCTGTCCCAAGGGTTCCCTTAGATAAACAGGTTCTGACACACATCGGCCTAGATGAGCGGGGTTTCTCCCTTTGCAGCCGCAGAAGGGAACCGGACATTCCATTCACACAGGGGGCCTGGTTACTGTATCAGATCAGCCTACTGATAGAAATCAGGATACTATCTTCATGTGGGACATCTTAAAAAGGCTGATCTGTAATAAAAGTTACTGAAAAATATTATTAATCTATACAAAGGAATTTTAACTTTTAACATCAGTGTTTCATTGTGCTCCATGCTATTATTTCCTGATGTTTCCCATGACTGGATCTGGATCTCATCATCGTCTTGAATTGTGATCATAACCCAACAAAGTAGTATAACTCCATCCCTGAAAAGGAATGCTTGTTTGATAAAAAGTCAAATTTGTTGGTGACCTACAGCCAGACAAATGAAATCCATGTGACTGATCAGGTAGCATTAGGATAGTTTTCCTGGCTTATCTGTGGTGATATCCATCTATGCGAGGCATGTTTTTTTACTGGACTCATATAAAGTCCAACCTAACAGCCAAGCAACAGAAAGTGCAATGCCATAACGTGACAGTGAATGATATGCAAGATATTTGTAGTTAATGCTATAAACGCAGCATTCAATTATATTTGTTAGGGTTTAGGAATAGTATCCATTTCAGTGTTCCCAAAACTCCTTAAATTACAATCAAATTTCTCTGAAGCTTGAGTTTTGAGGAGCTCAGGCATACAGACGTATATTTTCATCCTGGGTTATTTTGAGAAAACACATAATTATATACCTCTTTATAATGTTTTAAAAGTTGAGTTACAAGGAAAGGCAAATGTGTAGTTCTTGAGGCTACATAGAGCCTATAGAAGTTAAGAATAAGTTAACCAAAATAAACTAAATATCAGCCTTCAATATGTATTGCTTAAGAAGCAAATAAATAGTAGGTAATTTATTTACATCTGTAATGTAGCTTTTTGATGCAATATTTACTATTGTTGTAGGACACAGTGCTGTGATGTCTAGACAAAGGAAATACTTTGTGACTATACCTGCATCAAAGCCATACTCATTGGCCCTTTGGCTGTTTATACTATTTCAATATGTGAAAAGAAAACATCATAATAGAGCTATTTTCATTCCCAGAATGCCACTGCAAATCCAGCATGCGACCGCAAACCTCTTGTGACTGCTTCCCAGTAAAAATACTGTAGAGACAATTAGGGGTGCTGTGGATCAGATCATGTTACAAACATGCTTTACAGACAATCTGAACTTTACTATCAGTAATAATGTACTGTATACATTTTCTATTTCTCTGTTTTTTAATACGGTCAAATCCCAGTCTGATGCATATCATTATCTGATCTTTAAAGAAACGTGGCAACAAACTAAAAATATGTTTCGATTTGAATAGTTTGTACGGTAGCATGCAGACTTCACTGCCAAATTATTAATATATGCAGATTTACAAATCAAATGACATCTACTCAGATTGGGTGGATTCAATGTGCAATGTTATTTACAAATAAATGTTAGCGGTGTTCATGGTTGTACCAGTACAGTTTCAGAGCAGCAAGGAAAGACTTACACAAAGAGAACACAACAGTGACTAAATTCTGATTTCAATATTTACATTTATTATATTACCGGGCTGTACAGACAGTGAAAACATTTGCAAAAGTGCAGAAGAGCTGTACCACTAAGGTACCAGCCTTAAAGCTGGTGTTGATAAATTAAAACAAACCACATTTATACAGTGGTAAAGTGAAGGGCATTTACCTATATCGGCCTTCAATATGTGTCTTCCAAGATTAGAATGTTAAGCATCAGTTGCCCGCAAAAAATGATAATTTATGCGATTGTTAGGTTTACTCTGAAATAGTTTTATCTGTGTAATGCCATCACAAAATGTCCTGCCACTCAGAGCTGATGACACATTACACTTTTCAAACCCAACTGTCAGGAAATGACTGGAGACTATATCCTTTCTCCTGAATGACTGGAATTGCAGGAGTCAAGGAACTTTTTAAAGATGGGATCTACAACATAATTAGCGGTCTCATCATACTATAGAATAACCATGTCTTATTTGTGCAAGAAAACAATATGATATCATGAATAAGCTCTGCAAGACATTTACTAACATAATGAACGAGTCAAAGTATTTTAATTACATAGAGTATGTGTCCCGGCTGACACATTTGTTCCAAAACTAGAACCAATTGAACAGTGTGGGAGACATGGTTAATTTTAGGGGTTTGTCTCATCAGAGCTGGCTCCAGACACTTGGCATGGTTTCTTTGGTTCAACTTTACAGACCAAGGCAGGTGCTTGAAGGAGGCTATCCTAAATATACCCTCTTAAGAATCTTTGTGAGGACATGGGGTCGTCTTAAGACTCAAGGCTAAGGCTCTAACTGAAGTACATGTTTCAGAAGGTTTTAAACATCTAAAAAAGAAACACGTCTTATGTAGGTTTTACCTGATGAAAAACATCTTAGTGAGTTAAAGTGGGAAGTATCTCTGCAGTTGCCTTGCAACGTTTGTTCAGTGGTTTCAGTTCTCTCACTTCAAGCGTAACAGTTGCTCCTTTACGATCTACTGTAGATGAGGGTGGACTGCTGAAATACCATCACACTTGGGTGTCCCATTGAAGCTGACCACTCACAGCCAGCTGATACTTAAAGAGTTTGCAGGAGGCCACTGGATACATTCTCAGGGATACATTTCCCTATCTCACACTACTGAGATTGTTAACAATGCCTCGGGGGGGCTGGCTGACTTCAATCTCTCAACGAGAGTACCACTTCTTAGACTGTATACTTGACCTGGCCTGATTCAACACCTCCCTGGAGCACAGTCTCTGGTGAAAGCCAATGCAGAAAGTCTTTATAAATACACAGGTCCCGTTGTATAGATAAGCATACCCTTGATGGGAGAAATATTTAAAATGATTGACTGTACATAAAACATGTATTTTATGAGACATACTATACCTGAAATGTAAAGCCAGCTCATATTAGTGCAATGGTAAAGGAGATCAACACAAGGGTAAGAGGCAAATGTTGAGGCGCACTAATAACATGTTGTTTGAAAACAAGTTGCATTGCAAATAGTATACTTAACAGTATTAGGGCTATAAGCTGCTGTAAGAGGAATTCCATCAGGTACTGTTGCTTGCATTTCCCTCTCCTTCCTTCTCCATCTTCTCGGGAAAGTGTCAATCCAGCTCCCTTTAATACTTGCAAATAGGAAGCCGTCTTAAGGGAGCTGCTCTCTTGCCCCTTAGATCCCATATATAGTCATATCAATGGTCAAATGTCTGAGAGCAGCGAATCGCAGACCAGATCCATAAAAAAAGATTGGGCATGCGGAAGGCCCTCTCCAAAAAGTATTGGATGTCCAAAGGAATTCAGTCGCCCCCCCGTGAAAGTACATATTTGACAGGGCACAGTCAGGAAGAGCTTGCACTCCAGCTTAGCATTCAGTTCGGCACAGACGCTCTTAGCCTCTCCTCTAGGTTTCTTTTGGGACTTTTGGTGCAGCCAAACAAACAATAAGCAGCCATGGATGCCATCAAGAAGAAGATGCAGATGCTCAAGCTCGACAAGGAGAATGCCTTGGACAGAGCTGAGCAGGCTGAGGGAGACAAGAAGGCAGCAGAGGACAAGAGCAAACAGGTCGGCAATTTATATGGAAAATCACTATGATCCATAGGAAAGGCAAATATCAATGGCTCTCTTTGCCGCTTTAAGAGCGAGTAAATGGATCACCTCCTCAAAATGGATCTATTACCCATGCGGATAATTTTGAATAAGGACGTTTAAGTGAATCAAATTTGAGTTTGGGGATATTCTGTAAATCTTCATCTCCTCTGGTTGGATAGACTAATTGGTGACGTACAATTGTGTGAATATTTTAGGCTGTGCCTTAGTTATAATGTGAATATAAAAATATAATGCTAATATATAAAAAATGCTTATATATCCTAGGTCCGTTTATTAACTGTTTGGATGTGTTGATAAACGTAATTCTTAATGTATATGCATGTGTAGTTAGAGGATGACATAAGAGAGTTGGAAAAGAAATTGCGTATTACCGAAGACGAAAGAGATAAAGTGGCTGAAGAATTCCAAACTGCCGAGGAAAAGCTGCTGAGTGCTGAAGAGGTGGCCACGAAGGTATTTTTGTGAATTGCATGACATTTCCTAACTTTTCTCTCTCTCTCTCTTTCCCTGTCTGTCTCTGTCTGCGCTCTTGCGCCGTGTGCGCGTTCACGCCTTCTGTTTCCCGCTACACACCTCTGTGAAACTATCCACAAAAAACACCTCAGCTCGAGGATGATTTGGTAGCTCTGCAGAAGAAACTGAAGGGAACTGAGGATGAATTGGACAAGTACTCTGAGGCTCTTAAAGATGCCCAGGAGAAACTTGAACTGGCTGAGAAGAAAGCCGCCGACGTAAGTAAAAAGGGCATACAAAGTCACTATTCCTGCACTACACCGCTTTTATGCTTCACTTTTCCAATATACTGCCACAGATGTTAATGTGAATATAAAATGACAGTTGAACCCAATTGGTTGACTTATCTGTTCTCTTACATTTTAAAATGATCAAGGTGGAACACACACAGTGGGCCTACATGGCCAATAAAGAGCAATCATTATTTGAAATCACAATGTAAATATAGGTATTAGTATGGTATTGTGGTATTAAACTGTCGTTTTATATTCAATAAAAATAACAAAATGACCACACAAGTGCACAATTAATCAACGTAAAGAACGCAAGTATAGCCTAAGCTATGTCGGCTATTGGGCCCTTATTTGGCCGTTGGCTAATAAGAATTAGAGATTCAAAAGTCCTTATGAGGGGACATTTATGAGTGAAAACCGAGCTTGCTAAATGTGCAGTGTGTGAGCGAAGAGTCACTGTATACTTCTGGATAAATATAGCCTACTTCTTTATATGGTCAAGTAAGAGCTCAGTTCTTGGGCTGTGTCCTGTTTTTTTTTTTTGCAATAGGATGAATCCGTTTTTCAAACTGTCTGTGTTTTCCACTTTTATCTACAAAATTCGATTTCTGGATATAACCCAAAAGTCACGCTCCTACATATTCACTCCAAACTGTTACTTTCATTAATCTAAAGAAACTAACTTCTGAACTTTGTAGACATAGAATTCCACAGACATTGAATACAATTTAGCCTATACAAAGGAGTCTAACGCCAGTCTAGAAAAGCGAAACAGTCTCATTCTTCAATCACTTTAGATTTGGCTATTTGTTCGTTTTATAAATTACTTGGTCAAAAAAACTTTTAATCTGACGATATTTAGTTGAATACATTTCTTATCGACCTAGAAATAACCGACTCGCTCGATTCTCTTTGTATTTTCTAAAAAGGATTTCTGTCCTGTGTACTGCCTATTGTGACCAGTAGAGGATGCTGTCCATCTGCAGAAAAGGCCCAAGGAGCGCTCGCTCATCTTAATAACTAGGCTTGCCCTACAAATAACGCACCATACGTTTTTTTATAGAGCAAGTTTTTATATTTACAAATAAAAACACAAAACCGTAAATAAAAGTAAAGTTGCACTATTTTGAAGCTATTTCGTTTACAAGCAACAGGGCTTGCCTATAAAAGCATTGCTCCTTCCGGTACATGCACTGCAAGTTGTTTTCTGGTGGTGCGTCCTCAGAGAACCAGCACACCGCACATAGTCTCTCTACACATTCCAGGGTATAGTTGCGCCCATGACCATTCCAACTAAAGTATAAAACCGAGGTCTTCGTTAAGCGGTACAATGGCGGGTGTTTCGTCGCTGGAGGCAGTCAGACGAAAAATTAAATCTTTGCAAGGACAGGCAGACAGTGCTGAAGAAAGAGCTGAGAGACTACAGAGAGAGTTGGGCTTGGAAAAGAAAACCCGAGAATCAGTAAGCGTTTTAAAAATAGATGGTTGTGTTCACTCATAATGTAGGTAGACTAATTCGTTATTTTTGAGTTACATGTTATCTTGTGAGACACATGCATACCTAGGTTAAATTAGTGGAGCTTAAAGTGGTAGACTCAACACTGACATTGCGGTAACAGGAAATTATGACACCCCGCTGTGCTGTTTTCTAGCCAGCTTAATGTGAATGCTCAACAGAGATAATGAGCTTTCAGCGTATTTGATTGTTTAGTAGTAGGCTAGACCACAGTAGCCTTGTTTCAGACGAGAGAGCTGAGCCGTCTTTCTCGCCATTCATTTGACATTGATGCTGGTATTATGTTATCCTCATAATTAACACAGAATACTGCTCAATACTAAACTTTATAATTAGAACTAGTTAGGCCTAAAGTAGTTTTAGGTTCAGAGTTGTCACATTGAACATGCGTTGCCACAAGTTATGCAGCGCAACAAGTGCTTGACATTTGTACTCTATCACTTACTTTGTAAATGTAATTTGTCTTGAGATGGAAAAGCGTTTTTGCATATTAAAAACAGTTGAAGACCAGCCTAGTTATTTCAGTTGGTGATACAAGGCAGCAGCCATAGACACAGGAAATACCTCGTCGTGCATAATTAGGCTTCACTATTTGTTTATGAACATTCGTTGATGCAGTCAATTTAAAACCGTATTAGAGTAGGTAGTTTATTCTTAATCAAACATGGGATTATGGGTGGACCACCGATAAATGCATCTCCATGTGACTTGCTAGCTTACTTCCTCTATCGTCATTCAAGTCGAATGCACTTTGACCTGCTCATACTTGAAAGTGTTCATGTACTAAACGTGTAAACAGTGGGTTACCAGGGAAGCAAGGTAACTGTTAAGAATAATCATAAACCTTGTGAAATACTATACCCTTTAATATCAACAGTAAATAGATGACTGCCTTGTTTTAAATCTTAAATATATAAAGGTTTATTTCATTACCTAATCACCCCGATTGTGTGTGTGGCCTTTGACCATGTAATTGTCTCAGGCCGTTCATTACAGCCAGCTCCTTGTAAATGTTCTCTCAGGGGCCTAGTGACAAGGCCAGGTATTTTGCCCCTTGTTAATCTTGTTAGCCTGGGGCAATGCCATTTCACACTGTGTGTGTTTTTGAGGGAGGGAGGGTGTGCTCTCAGACAGAAGGATCCCCTAGGAATACCATGCTTTACCTCCCAACAATTGTACAGTACTAGCAAATATATTCTTTTAAACAGGGCACCTACTCGCCTAAACGAAACACGGCACAGAGACAAATTACTGGCGTTCTTAACGATGTATTGTGTGTCTACATTACAGCATATATTTATTTGTAATGTGTCTATTGCTTCATGAAACGCATATGTACGTATCTCCGTCTCAGTGTTTCCTTCCAGCTCCTCTGACTTGGTTCCTGTGTTCTGCTGTCCCTAGGCTGAGAGCGATGTCGCTTCCCTTAACAGACGCATCCAGCTGGTTGAGGAGGAGTTGGATCGTGCACAGGAGCGTCTGGCTACTGCTCTGACCAAGCTGGAGGAGGCTGAGAAGGCTGCTGACGAGAGCGAGAGGTGGGCGCTTGTGGCACTTGTGTGGGGGGGGACAGCTTTCAGACTAGGGGCCTCACCGACAGTTTCTGACCCGACACAAGCTGTGCCTGCACAGACAAGGAGATCTTTAAATAAACAGGCCATGTGCCTGTTTTCAGTTCTTTGTTTGGTGTATCAACAGCCTTCTGTATGGCCCAGATCTCGGGTAGCACAGTAGTTTTGGTTAGAATAGACACTGTGTAGATGAACTTTATCTATCATGTCATAGCAGCTCAAATAAAATATACATATAACGGATCAATGTAAAATATTAATAATAAAGGCATAGGCTGTCACTGCTACTGCAGTCTCATTCCTCAATGCCACAACAAAGCCATGTGTCCTAGGCTGATGGAAGCTTACCCAGGCTGTTATCTCTTTGACTGGTGACCTGTATTGGGATCTTAGTTTGGGACTCCTGATGTCTTCTGACTTGTTTGTTTCCCCCCCCCACACACACACAGAGGCATGAAGGTTATTGAGAACAGGGCCATGAAGGACGAGGAGAAGATGGAGCTGCAGGAGATCCAGCTGAAGGAGGCCAAGCACATCGCTGAGGAGGCCGACCGCAAATACGAGGAGGCGAGTCTCACAGTTGTTGGCAGGTGGCCAGACACTTGTCTCTACAGTGAAGCCCCCCCACGACCAGCATAGCCAAACATGCTAGTCCCTACCGGCACTGCCACACAGTGACTCAGTCTATGCTGTAAAATGGATGTGCAAACATGTTCTTGTTCTTCTCTTTGACCTACCCCATTCCATAAAGCTTGTGTTTGCATATGTACAGTATGTGTGCACACATGAGTGTGTGTGTGGTAGTAACACCTGTTGTCTGCTGTACCTAAAGGTTGCCCGTAAGCTGGTCATCATTGAGAGTGACCTGGAGCGTACAGAGGAACGTGCTGAGCTCTCAGAAGGGTAAGTCTGTTCCATGCCACACCAAACCACAACTTAATAACCCGCATGGACTGTATTGTATACTAAACATGCTCAACTCTAATACATTAAGGCCTGAAGGCAAAGGTTGAGTTTTGTTCACTCTTCTTGCTGCATGTACATACTGTCAGTTTGCATGTCTTGTGTTTTGAATGGCCTGTCATTCACCATGCCCACTAACAGACGGATACGAAGAGCGGAGGACGAGCTAAGGGTTTTGGAACAGTGCTTTAAATCACTAACCGCCTCCGAAGCAAAGGTACTACAGGCTGACATACTTTGTTAGGTTTACCCTCAGACATGCCTTTCGAGATGTTCATTCATTTCGGTGAATGAAGCTTCTCTTTCCTGCTTGCTCTGCTTGTCTACCTTTTTTACGATTTTTTGTTGTTGTTGTTGTTGTTGTTGCTCTCACGCCTGGGCTATGCTAGACACTTGCATCTCTAACCTGGCAGGAAGTTGCATGAATGACATCTCCAACCAAAAAGTACATTTGAAACATGATCAAATCTGCATGCTCACTAGCATTAATTTGCAAATGAAGTCTTTTTAGACGTCACCTTTGTACTTGTGTCACAGTCCTGCTCTGTTGGGGTGCTTTGGGCTCCCTCTCCTTTAAAATCCTGTAGTTCTTATTTGTTTTGTTTCTTCTCCCTTCTCTTGCTGTTTACCCCTCATGTACCATGTCCGTTTCTTCTTGGTCCCTCTATCCTTCATTTTTTTACCCTTTTGTCCGACCCCATTTTCCTACCCTCTGCACTCTCTCCCCCCCCCCCCCCCCCCCACACACACACACACACACACACATCTAAAACCCCAGCAAATGCTCTGAGCTTGAGGAAGAGTTGAAAACTGTGACCAACAACCTGAAGTCACTGGAGGCCCAGGCTGAGAAGGTAGGTGACCGTCCAGGCCAGAGCATGCTGTCCAGACCTACAGCACCATAGCTGTCGTGTATCAGTAACGGAGGGAGCACGGACAACCATTCCAGCCTATTAGAAGACAGTTATGATTGCATGAATGGACGCTAGACAGAATAAATGTGTATGAAATTATGCTATGTTGCCACAGTTTCACAACAGTCCTAGCAGTCTGTCAAAGGAAAGCCAGCAGACCCATATGTGGGTATACTCTTAAACACTGTCTCTGCTTTTGGTCCACAGTACTCCCAGAAGGAGGACAAGTACGAGGAGGAGATCAAGGTCCTGACAGACAAGCTGAAGGAGGCAAGTTTCACAACGCCTCGTTTGAGGACCCTGGCCAGAGGCCAGTAGGTGCCATGTCAGGATGTGTGAATTGATGACTTCCTGTTACATCGTTTTCTCTCTACCATAGGCTGAGACCCGTGCTGAGTTCGCTGAGAGATCTGTAGCCAAGCTTGAGAAGACCATTGATGATTTGGAAGGTATGATTTTCTTGATGTTCATTTCTCCAATAAACCGTCTGTTTTCTCAAATGAAGATTAAGGTTAGGTGTCAGTCGGTCTCATTCATTGCCAGAGGGAAAGTTATTTTAGAAATCCATCAACCAGAGGGATTGAAGTGCCCTCGATTCTCTTTGCTCAAATGTATTCTTCCTCTAATTTCTGTCACTATGACTTCTTATTTCCTTGATACTGAGGAATCTGTGGTGGCCTAAGTGCATTTCTAGCCTTGCCTCTTTCTGGTGTAACGTTTCCTCCCTGTCTGTTTTCCACCTGTGTGTCTCTTTCTGTACCACATATCTGTCCTGCCATGCTGGGGATCTGGATGCCCCACCCCTTCACATTCACCCCTCCACCCCAACCCCATCCCCCCGCTCCCCACCCCATCCTGTGCACCTGGTCTTGGCCCCAATAGATGAGTTGTATGCCCAGAAACTGAAGTACAAGGCCATCAGCGAGGAGCTGGACCACGCCCTCAACGACATGACCTCCATGTAATTTGTCACCTCTTACCTCTGAGTGTGCCTGTCCCCCTCCTGCATCTTCCCTCCTCCCCACGTTCCAGCCATCACACCCCCTCTGTCTCCTATGTTGTTCTCTGCCTACTGTGTCTCTATGATCCACCTTCTGTTTCTATTCATAAAGACCATATGGTTCACTCGCAGCTAATTGATATACTCACTGAGCATAGTCTTAAAAGGAGACCTACTGTATGTAGTAGTCCTTACCCCTATTCATAGTGGTTTCCTCTCTCACACTTGTTCATGTGGTTGGAAGTACTTTCTGTTTACTGCAGTGTTAAGAATGACTGTCCATACAGTATGAACCTATAGTCTTGTTTTATATGAGCAGAAAACAGCATGGAGATAGAGGACCTCCTATCTTTACATTGAAAATTTACTTTTCATAACCCTTGTATTACTTTTTACTGCAAGCAAAAAGTAATGGATTCATTTTTGTGAGTTCTTGTGATTACAAAATGAAAAAAAATATTAATTTAAATCTTAATATTTTGGCAACCGATAAACTAAGACTGCAAGGTGTTTGTTGAAATTCAGTAGATTGTGTGGAGCATTTCAATGATTTTCAAGAATTTGAGGGCCAATTTGTTCTTCAGTGTTTCTTCTTTGTACCTTTTATCAAGTGTAGCTCATGCTCACTTGTTTACTACTAACAAAGTCTACTTCTCCGCAGAAGAAAGGCCCATGTGTGCTTCTTGAAGTCCCTTTTATGCTCAGTCATAATCCAAGTTTAAATCGAACTTTAAATATGGTTGATCTGGAGAGTTGACTTCTTCTTGGATTTTGTCCCATGCCCCATTGGGCATGCAGAAGTCCAACTTAAGTGTCAGAGATGTATGAGCAGCACCACTTAGATCGAAGCTTTTGGGTCAAGTGCTGCTCCTCATGACTCCTCAAAGGTCTTCATGTGATCAGAGGTTTGGTCCAGATTTTCTTGTGTGTTTTGAGATAGTTGCTCTCGATGTCTCTGTCTCTATTGGACAGTGCATTACATTAGCGCATTGTGGTTTACTGAAGCTTGTCCAGTGTGCCGTGTCTTCAGAGCACTGTGGGATGTTGCACCTGCAGCTGTCCACAAACCTCCCAGTAGCCCTCTGGTTCACTGTACCTCTTCTCTTCTGCACAGATAAATTGTTTACACGTCATCAAAGAAGCCTCCTGCCGTCTGAGCGGCATCTGTCTGCACTCTCCATCCTTTTCTCCATTTCCGTCCCCCTCTCTGTCCTTGCTTTCCTTTACTCCCTGTGTTTTCCCCTTCATGTCAACGTTGTGTATCCCATCTCTTGTACAGAACCTTTGAATCTTTCTGCGTTGTGTAAAAATAAACTTCCTTCCTTCTATGTAAGATGTATCTCCTTTATTCTGTCTTTTCTTTTCTTTGTTTTTCATTTCTGTTTATTTGAATTCAACACAACTAGTTTGAAAACTTAATCAGAAACCATGCACAACTTCAGAACTATTTTAATTAGTCATATAAATAAATGTTTTCATAAAATCACATTTTTACACACTTAAGTCTAGTCTGCATTACTGTTTTAAGGGCACTTAAAACTGTAGTTTCTTCTAATTGTTGTATGGCCAGCATAGAAATGTGTTGTGTGAGTAATTCAGCAGATAGAGTAAGCAGAAGGTTTTTGTCATTGTTGGATAGGGTAGCTGTAGGAAGGAGTGTGAAGAGGGGCAGAAGAGTGTTATATTTTCAACCTCTTCTGTGTGGAAAAAGTTCAAAATGCGAAGGTAGTCATTACTCCATATATGCTCAAGTTGATGGTATGAAGGACTTTATGTTCATTTCTGAAATAAATGGAGATTTGCAACATTATTTGCTTTCCTTGTACCAGTGTTCAAGTGATGGTCAAGTTCCCAAATGTATCAATAATTACACCATAAGTCAGTCAATCATGAGAATTAAGGATTGATTATTACTGCATACCATACAATAAATGTGAATCCCTATATGATGCGGAACATGTCATTTGTGTACTACCTGTACGAGCACTAACGGAATGCTAAACTACTGCACTGTTTCTTCAAAATCTAAACTTAACACATTTCTAGTTGGTTAGGTATAAATAAATGACTAGCAAGAGTTTGCCAATGGAAGGCTTTTGTCATATCTTATTTGGACATATTTGATATTTAATTAACAAAAATGTGTTGTTGTTGTGCATGCATGCATTGTTCTGATGACTGACTGATCCTGTTTTTTGTTGTTGGTGCTTTCTAACTAACAGAGAAACTCTCACATGCTAAAGAAGAGAACCTTGATATGCACCAGATGTTGGACCAGACTCTCATGGAACTGAATAATATGTGAAAGTTTGGTTTCCTCTTCAGTTTTGGCTTTTTGTACTTGCACCTCGCTTGCCATGAACCCCCTTCCATTCCATGCCAATGGTGGAGACCAAACATCCAGATGCTTCTTTCTATTGCACCATACTGCTTTCAGTAAAACTCAACATGGGAGCAAGACTGAAGGGAAGGTACAACATTTCCTTAACAAAGCCCTAAATGAGAAACACTTATTTTGTTATTTTGCTGATGTATACCTGCAATGATGTCAGCATTTTGTAGTCAAGTATAGTCAAATAAATGTGACAAGCGATCAGGGGAAATTGTGCCATTTGTTAAAAAATAAGTTGTTTTGACCTGTGTCTGGTGGATTGAAGGTAAATTTATCTGATGCATACCCATTCCATCCTGATTAAACGTACACCATGCATTTCCAACTAAGACAAAGTGGAAAAATGTTGCACTTATTTCATTGTGATTGTGAGATGTCAGGTTTTTAAAACCATCTATTGACTGGTGCTTCTGTGTTGTCAAGTAGTTTCAAGAAAAGAGTAGGAAATTCATTTATGATTAAAATAGAGTCCAAAACTCATTTTGTTAACTTTTTCATTTGTCTTGTTTGGTGCCAGTATGATACCCTGACTAGAAAGGGATCTGTCTACATGCCCAAGTATATTTATTTTTCTTTTGAGCCTGAAATTCATTACAAATTGTATGCCAACATTATCTTGCTAATGCATTCCTATTTTCTTTTTGGGGAAACCATAGTTCGAAATTTTTTCATCTTGTCTTAAGTATGATTTCCGTCATGTTTGGTTGTGCCTTGTTTTTATTATTTTTATTAAATGTAGATGTAAGTGTATATCATATCTGAAATAAAATGTATATTAAATAAGGATTTTAAATAAAATCGCACAGTTTGAGATTGTATAACTTGTGGCCTATTTTTGTTTCATGCTATTATATGTCTAAACTTAAACAAGTGCAATATTGCACTGTCTATTGAATGCATATAGTTTTAGCCCGTTCAATGTTTTCAAGCTTTCTAGGTTAAAGGCAATGGCTACTCTTGTCCAGTAGGTACTGTAGCAGAAAGTTACCCACAGTTCAGTGTGTTTTACCATAACAAATTGATACTCATCCAGCTTTATTACATTTACTCTGTTCCTTCTGGCAGTCAAAGCCTTAGATTTGCAGAGGTGGGGGAGGGAATGAGTCACGAGTAAATCTGGATCACTGTATCTAGTTTGTGTTTTGTCCTATTTGAATGATCCACATTGCATACTGCTAGCAATTTAGTGTCACCATGTTTGTATACTGAATGCATCATATTCCAGAAACAAGACAGAAGTTGTTAAAGCAAATGTAATGTGATACCTAAAGATCAAAATTCGTTTATAGGAACTGTAGAGTTGACTACGAACGTTTGGGCTGTGCTCTGACGCCAATCTGCACGAAATGAAATGTAAAAAAATTATGCCCTTCAGAGCTATAAACAGCCAGCAGGAGGTTAGCTCTGTCACAAGAGGTTGTGAGGTTGAGGCTGTCAGATGTCAGTAGCATACAGTAACCAATAACAGCCTACGTTATTCATTACATTATAAGGGAGCGAAGAAAGGGGAGAGAATGTGTTAAAAATCACTTTTGTATCACAGTTGTAAATTTTTAAGTGTCTCAACTCGAATGTCGAGTTTTCAGTTTTATTTCAATCAGGTAGCTAGCTGTAGCCTACTGACTCTTAAAATGAAAAGCAGATAGAAATATCGGTTATTGATTAACTTTGTCTGACGGGCAGGAGGCAGGAAACGGATACGATCGTTTGCTGAAAACACACATAAATATGAAACGTTTCCTCACTTTTACAGGTTAGTAGTGAAAAACGCGACATTAGTTGCAATGTCGTGGCTACTTTATTTGCCACTAAAACGCGTTTGTACCAACTGTAAATATCGTCTTCCACCGATCCTACGCAGTTATTCATCTTTGTGGACACCGCAAGCTCTATGCAAAATAAGGCTGTCAAAACAAAGCTTTGTACGGCAGCGAAGACAGTTTTTTGGACCTTCACGTCAATCTGTCACCATTTACAAATCCAGGTTTTGGATCTTTGGAATCGGTACAGGGATAGTCTTAGCGTTGGGTTTGAAATGTCATATTGACTTCAATGAAAGCTCGTGTGAGGATATAATTAATAATGACATTGGTAGGAAGTCTGGGAAATACCTTGCGGCGATTCAAGTAAGCCGGGACCTTGCTAGCCGGATAAAGGTAGGCCAGCAGGTATTTAGAGCATATGTTTTGCTGTGTCTTTGTCACAAAATGATCGCCGTAACTTTTAAAATTTAAAATCTTACACACTTTATTTTCTCTATTGAAGGACTGATATTCTTTGTGTCTATTCCAATATGTAATGATGGTATTCAATGACACATCTGTGTTCTAGAAAGAGTGGTCTGGAGTCGCAGAGGTCCGATAATATCAGCTTTTAATGCAGCAGTTGGAAATCAACAAATACAGAACTCTGGTGTTGTCTACGTTTCCCTACCCGCAACAGAGTTTGGGCTGGTTCACGAAGTCCAACTGGCTATCTGTCCCTCCCCAGCATATATTTATACAGTGCAATTAAAACAGAAAGATGAAAAGAGGGTTGAGCTTGTTCTCTCGTGCGTCAGGGAGTTGTTCTTGCCTACGCGTCCCACCTGCTCAGGTGCCGTCTCCACCCAGTTTCAAGGTTGTTTCTGAAAATGAAGAGATAGAGACACAAAGAACAGGCTGCTTCCCACACCCTGTGTGAGACACCATGTTTAAGCCTGAGCACACTTCTCAGATCATAAGACAGAACTTTAATAAGCACAATATATTCTTTACTATGCCTGACAGGATGAAGTTGGGGCACCAGGACTAGTTGTTGGTGTGTCTGTCGATGGCACACAGGTCTGGTGTGAAGGTAAAGTAGGTGTCGAGGTGGGGTTCATGGTTTATCCAAGGTTCATTGTGGACATATCTAATGCATACGGTTAAGCCATAGCACTTAACTCTTTCTCAGTAAGGCTATAGATAATATGGCTATAGATTAAGTACCTAACATGCCTCGCTAAAGTTTGGATGTTACAGGGCTTGGCTATGCTGACTTGGAGAACCGAGTGCCATGCAGTCCAGAGACAGTGCTGCGGATTGCTAGCATCAGTAAGCCCCTCACAACAGCTGCAGCAGCTCGTCTGTGCGAAGAGGGAAAGCTTGACCTGGATGCTCCAGTCCAGAAGTACGTCCCTGAGTTCCCCCAAAAACAGTTTGAGGGAGAAGATGTAAGTTTTAAAGGAACTTAAATGGCTGTATGCCCTTCATAAGGAAAGCTTCTTTAAAACAGTTTTTTGCTGGTCCTAGTTTATGGTTGTTGTTCGATGTCTGCATCATTATTTTCCTAATTTTCCAGGTCACTATAACTCCAAGGATGATTCTCTCTCACCTGAGTGGCATACGGCACTATGAGAAGGACATCAAGAAAGTGAGAGAGGACAGGGAAAAGGCAAGAGGACTTCTAAAGCAACCAGACAAAGAAGAGAAAAGCACAAAAGAGGACACTAAGACAGAGGCCAGCTGTACCAAGCAGAACCAGAAGAAGAAGAAGGAGTTTGAACAGGAGGAGTACTACCTGAAAGATAGCTTTGACAGTGTTATTCATGCTTTGGATTTATTCAAGTATGATCCTCTCGTTTTCAAACCTGGTAAGGTATGCCCCAAGAACAACTGCAGTCTTATCTCCATGTAATGGACAACCAATGTCTAGAAAAGTTGATGTGCTAAAGTTATGCTGTTGTTGCTTTCAGGCACTACGTTTCTGTACTCAACCCACGCCTTCACCCTCCTCAGTGCTGTGGTGGAGCGGGCTGCAGGCCAGCGCTTCCTGGATCACATGATGAAGATGTTCAGGGAACTGGGCATGCTCAACACAGTACCAGACGAAAACGATCCCATCATCTATAATCGCTCAAGGTAATCAGCCACACATTTTTTCTGTAGCGCTACAGTATCTCACAAAAGTGAGTACACCCCTCACATTTTTGTAAATATTTTCTTATATCTTCCCGTGACAACACGTGACAAAATGACACTTTGCTACAATGCAAAGTAGTGAATGTACAGCTTGTATAGCAGTGTAAATTTGCTGTCCCCTCAAAATAACTCAACACACAGCCATTAATGTCTAAACCGCTGTCAACAAAGGTGTCAACAAAGGTACACCCTTAAGTGAAAATGTCCAAATTGGGCCCAAGTGTCAATATTTTGTGTGGCCACTGGCCACCATTATTTTCTAGCACTGCCTTAATCCTCTTGGGCATGGAGTTCACCAGAGCTTCACAGGTTGCCACTGGAGTCCTCTTCCATGACGACATCACAGAGCTGGTGGATGGACCTTGCGCTCCTCCACCTTCCGTTTGAGGATGCCCCACAGATGCTCAATAGGGTTTAGGTCTGGAGACATGCTTGGCCAGTCCTTCACCTTTACCCTCAGCTTCTTTAGCATGGCCGTGGTCATCTTGGAGGTGTGTTTGGGGTCGTTATCATCAGTGGTGTAGTGGTGGTTGATTATTTATTTACAGGGTCGTCAAGCACCCCCCCCCCCCCCCCCGGTAAGGTTGGCTTGTATCTGCATCATCGTATTTAAAAGAAGGTTAGTAATAGTAGGCTAGCCGTTGTCCCTGTCTTAATGCGATGTTGTGCGGACCAAAACAACATTTACAAACGTGAATTGATCTTACTCTGTACTTGAGGCCTTTTGCGGGCATCTGTGGGAGTGGGAGCACTCGATGGTCTCTTAAAAAATCGCCTGATATCCATGGCTAATTAATCCATTCCGAACAGGTAGACTAATTCACAACGTGTATGTGTGTACTTCGTGGATCCTGATTGGTGTCGCCGCCGCAACGCATTGATTGGAGGGTCACAGACCATACAGCGCAGATGAAATGATTCAGACTACAGCGTTTATATATTAAACAATATGAAATTTAGTCTTTGGTGTTTTAAAATTACACCAAATTTATTTAGGATTATTCCAACGGCAGAATACGAGGCGCAGGGAACTTAGATGTGCGTAAACGCGCATAAACGCTATTTAGAGGTGGATAAACGCAATTTCTGCAATTTAGAGGTGGATAAACGGTATTTCCAAATTTCGGGAGGTGCGTAAACAGGGTTTACGTGCGTTTAGCCCCCACTACATCCCTGGTTATCATGTTGGAATACTGCCCTGCGGCCCAGTCTCCGAAGGGAGGGGATCATGCTCTGCTTCAGTATGTCACAGTACATGTTGGCATTCATGGTTCCCTTAATGAACTGTAGCTCCCCAGTGTCCGCAGCACTCATGCAGCCCCAGACCATGACACTCCCACCACCATGCTTGACTGTAGGCAAGACACACTTGTCTTTGTACTCCTGACCTGGTTTCCGCCACACACGCTTGACACCATCTGAACCAAATAAGTTTATGTTGGTCTCATCAGACCATAGGACATGGTTCCAGTAATCCATGTCCTTAGTCTGCTTGTTTTCAGCAAACTGTTTGCGGGCTTTCTTGTGCATCATCTTTAGAAAAGGCTTCCTTCTGGGACAACAGCCCCGCAGACCAATTTGATGCAGTGTGTGGCGTATGGTCTGAGCACTGACAGGGTGACCCCCCCACCCCTTCAAACTCATGCGTCTATTTCCCAAAGACAACCTCTGGATATGACGCTGAGCATGACCAACTTCTTTGGTCAACCATGGCAAGGCCTGTTCTGAGTGGAACCTGTCCTGTTAAACCGCTGTATGGTCTTGGCCACCGTGCTGCAGCTCAGTTTCAGGGTCTTGGCAATCTTCTTATAACCTAGGCCATCGTAATGTAGAGCAACAATTCTTTTTTTTCAGATCCTCAGACAGTTCTTTGCCAAGAGGTGCCATGTTCTGTGCCAAGCTCCATGATGTCGTCATGGAGGAGTGGAAGAGGACTCCAGTGGCAATAATGGTGGCCACACAAAATATTCACACTTTGGGCCCAATTTGGACATTTTCACTTAGGGGTGTACTCACTTTTGTTGGCAGCGGTTTAGACATTAATGGCTGTGTGTTGTTATTTTGAGGGGACAGCAAATTTATACTGCTATACAAGCTTTACATTCACTACTTTACATTGTAGCAAAGTGTCATTTTGTCAAGGGAAAAGATATAATAATATATTTAAAAAAATGTGAGGGGTGTACTCACTTTTGTGAGATACTGTACATATCACGAACTTGGAATTGCTGCATAGCAAATTGTTTCATGCTAAATATCCACCTTCACATGTTGACCGACTGTGGTGTTGTCATTGCAGGTTTTATCATTTCAGTAAGAAAGGGCGTATTGTGAACTGCCCGTACGTAGACAACTCCTACAAGTGGGCCGGAGGGGGCTTCCTCTCCACTGTGGGCGACCTGCTCATATTTGGAAATGCACTGCTCTACAGCTTCCAGTTGGCCCAGCTAAAGGACACGTCAGGCCTCCTGCCTGGCATCCTGCAGCCCCAAACAGCCACGGCCCTGTGGGCTCCTGTGGAGAAAACCGAGGCGAGCTGGGATAAAGATGGGCTGTACGCTCACGGCTGGCTGGTGGTAGAGAAGCTGCAGAAGTATGGCCTTTGCAGGAGACGTAGGCATTACGTGTCACATACAGGAGGTGCTGTAGGGGCTAGCAGTGTGCTGCTCATCCTGCCCAGTGAGCCCATAAGTGAGATGGCTGAAGGGCAGAGAGCTGCTCTCCCTCAGGGTGTTGTGGTGACAATCATAACTAACATGCAGTCAGTGGGACTCAACAGCACAGCACTGAAGATCGCCCATGAGTTTGACAAAGCCAGAGTTGTATGAGAATGTTGACTATACAGATTCTTACATCCACTGCCAAGTTCTCAGCAAGTCTTTTATCAGACATTTTTCGTTGTGTTTTGATACAGCTTTTATATTTGTCTGCCTATTATGGTGTAATAAAACCCAATGGTCTACATGGTTGTGTCTGTATTAATGGAATTAAATCAGCTCTATCATCTATTACTGTAAATCATACTAGCCCTAATGCCACTAGATGGAGTCAATGTACTAGGTTTCCTCAAAAAGAGACTACTTATTTTTAATGTTAGTTTATTTAGTATTATATAAATTTTCCTTCAGCAAACAGTGTAATTTTCCTCATTAGGAAGTATTAACACTTTACAAGCTCTTCAAGGGCAGAGTAGAGAAACGTTTTTATTTGATCATGCGTAAACACTTTTGTTCAATTCATATGACCAGTGAGACTGTAGCACCATCTAATGGTTGAGATACTAGAAGTACTATGCTAAGAGTGAGCGGAAGTGTATGTACTGTCGTTTTGTGGAGTGATGTTGTTTTTTAAAGGTCCCATGGCATGCTGTTTTTGGATGCTTTTATATAGGCCTTAGTGGTCCCCTAATACAGTATCTGAAGTCTCTTTCCCGAAATTCAGCCTTGGTGCGGAATTACAGCCACTATGAGCAGTCCCACAATGAGCTTTCCTTAGAACATGCCATTTCTGTGTCTGTAGATTTAAATAGTATGAGGAGGAGAGAGGCGGGCTAACTGCCATGTTTTTGTCGTTTGCAAGCCATGATGTCTCCAGGAAAAACCATTTTCTTATTGGCAGGCTAAATTCTCTGGGCAGCAGAGAAAGGGGATGTAACCGTTCCTCTTATGACGACATAAGAGGAACATTTTCATATCGGAGCGTTTGAGCTTTAGTTTTCTCAAAGGCGGAGAAGAATACCCAGGGCTTGGTTTACACCTATCAAAATATCTACCCACTGGGGGACCAAGGGCAGGCTAGGGGAACTCATATTAATGTTAAATAATTTCATTTTGTCCCATGACAATATGAAATTTTGTCATGGGACCTTAACAGAAAAGATACTTATATCTATACTGTAGTTATACAATCGTTACAATAACTGTACTGTACAATGATCAAATCATGGTGCTGGATGAAAGACACTGAATTTTATTAGTCTAATTACTTCTTTATAATTTATTGTGTCATACAGCATACTATGTACATATTTTAGTTTGAATTTGAATTTCATTGAATAGTAGAAAGAAAAATTATTTTACATTTTACACAATCCTAAATAATCCATGCAGAATTGCATTATCTTAGACAAAAAACATTTACTGAAATGTGACTATCTGCGAATCTAAATAAAAAGAAAGAAATATTGCCTAGCCATTTCACTGGGTGTCATTATGTTCCACTTTCTTATCCTCTCCACTATCTCATCAAAGCGTTCTATATCAGTGGCAAAATTCCCTTTGACACAAGACTAACTGACCCAAAGCACAATTTAATCCTGTTGGATTCCAGTTCAATATGTAGCAGATGAATATATAGTAGGGTAAATCAAGTGACCAGTTAATGGGCTGGAGTAAGAGCCTCCTCGGTCCTGTCAGCCCTCTATGACCACACTGTCAGCAGCATCCAGACATAAGTGTTCACACCAGTATCCATGAGTCATTGGGCTGTTCCATGTAGAATGTTCCCAAACATCATGGCATGACAGCAGCAATATCATACTCTGGGTTTCACTCTCCAGTACTGTTCAGTGTTTGGCTGCTGCTGGGGTTTGGTCCTCAGCACCCTCATGGACAAACACACAATATACATACATATATATATCAGGCCCAGTGTTTGCAAAATAAAAATATAGAGTCTAATAGAATGTAAAGATGCAACTTACTTGCATGCATAGTAGATCACAACTGCCAAGATGACTAGAAGGAGGAGGGCAACGATCACCACCGCAGCAATCAACCCTTTCTCTCCTGCATTACCTGATGTGATAAGCAGCTGGAACTGTTCACACCGACTGCCTTTGTAGCTTTCACTGCAGCTGAGAAACACAGTGCTCAACCTTTCAGTATGAGATAGAAGAGGTAGGTTGTACATCCCTGGTGTTCCAGGAAGTTGCATATGTAAGTCTCAAGAGCCCACAGACAAGCATAGCCTGACATTTGTTCATGACAGTTCTGTGAGGTATGAGAAAATGTTGATGTGGTATACAGAAGAGTAACTTACACACACGAGAGTGTGTCCATAGAGGGGAGTTTGTAACATGTTCCCCCATTCATGCAATAGGAGGCTTCGAACTCATTACAGGGGTCTCCGTGATCTACAAAGAGCACAATGGTGGTAGTTATCACAGCAATTTATCAGTAATCAGTCTTTGTGGAAAAAAACAAAAGTAACCAATGGTTTTTGTGTTCATTGTCATAATGTCATGTTTCATACCAACTCAGTAACACACTCCCTCATTAAAAAACAGCAAATTTTGTTTATTTACCTGCCATCATTGGACCGTCTTACAGAATGCCTGTGTTTTATTAGATCACCACCTGATGAGAAATCACATTTTCATCTGTTACAGTTCATCCCAGTTATCTACAAACCAACATAGTGTTAGGCTTCTGCAATAAATACACAAAAGACATGACAATGTACGTAGACAACTTACGATTTTTTGTGGTTAAATACTCGATAGCTTATCATCCAGCCATAAACACAAACAAGGTTTGTTATTTTTCTTTACCAGGTTATGGAATCCTAGCTCCTTGTAGTTTGGTGCAGGTTCCAAAGGTGAGTCAGTATGAGTGCCTGAGGTACTTTCTGACAATTGCTTTTTGTTGAACATCCAAAAGCATGAACATGTAGGCGTGTTTTTTGGAGCTCAAAAATGTTGTGATTGCTGTTTGTCCACATTGTAAATGGCATGTTAAATGTCAGGATTCTTTCTATTGATTTTTACAATGACTTGTATTTTGTAGAATGTGTGAAGTCCATAAATAGGGTCATTTTCAGAAAGTTTCAAAAGACAGGGTATTACTACCATGCAGGAGGTTAACAAAAACTCGTTATAAGTTGGAAATTATGTGTAAATGATTTACAATATGACAAAGTTGACCTTTCAGGATGGCAGTCTTGTGTTGTCACTAAACTGTCCGACTATGGCCAGCAGGCGTGGCATAAAGATCGCCTGTTTGTGTGACTTCAGTCTGACTGTGTATACAAACTTTGGGCTTGGTGAGACAGCAAGGAATCAATGGTATGCTATGAAGGCTTTGGAGTCAACGTCTCAGGTATGAATGGAATCGTGGGAACTTTGCAGCCCTCGTAATGATATGACATGTAACTTCCTCCGAACAAAAATTGCCTGGTAAAAACATAATAGGTTACTTAGAACCATTAACCAGTTCCACGGTTTTTCCACTGTGACATAACCTAGGTTGCTATGTGGTTGAATTATCTTCCATTGGTATTAAATGTAGGGGTAAAAAAAAACATGGTTCTTAGTTATTTTGTGAATGCAATGTTATTTGGTAGATTAATCAGTATGTTACAGATTAAATTCAAATTCACGCGCGTCTGTTCATTAACAGGCCCCTAGAGTGAGGAGATTTAATTTAAAAAATATGTCATTTGGAGATAGCCTACGTGGGGCGGTGGGTACACTACATTTCAAATGTAAAAAAAAAACTGAAAACCTACAAAAATAAATAAAATATTTTAAAAAAAGATTAAAAACATGAATGTATTCTTACAGGTTCACGACCAGTTTCAACCTATTATTTAATATCAGTATAGACATTATGTTATCGCGAGGCAAACTAAGTAGAAGAGGTGAACTGAAGCGCAAATGGTTTTACGTCGACGATTCTGGGGTGGCATAAAGAAGACGTTTGTGGATACTTAGGGACTTGACACAGAAGCCTCCATCACGAATTTAGATTTACCGTGGTTCACATCTAATTTCATGGTCGATTTCAGACAGCACATCTGTAGGTAATGGGATGCTATAGTTTCAGCACCTGGACAGCTCCTTTTCGTGAAGCCTGTATTGGACCCATGGATCGCCTAGCGTGATCGAGGGGGAAGCACCGTGATCAGGCACGAGTTGTGCATTTTGCCGTCCTCCCGTTTCGAATATGTTGTTATCTTGGCAATTGTATGGTCGTAAACACTTGACAGCATCTTGATGAATGATGGTGCTTGCCGTAGAAACTGGGCTTTTTTGTTGTGCCCTGGATTTAAAGCAGCAATACGGGTGCTTGGTCAATGCAAATCTGGAGAGAATCGCAGCCTACACCACACAGCCAGTACCGATCATCCCTCACACTGATCATCGGCGAGGGAGAAATTGCCATCATCATTACGAGGGCGTAGGAGTCACGACCATACTTTCTACAATGTAGAGCGATAAAGGTAGGTTTGATTGTCAGAGAGCAGCATAATGATAACTCAATTTCACACTTTTCGCCTCCATACTTTTGACTTCCCCATCCTCCTTCATTCTCGCATTCTTTAAAACCGTTGTCCTGATGCTCAAAGGACTATTTTATTCCATCATGTAGCAGCGCTATTGCGTTTGCTTGTAAAGCAAAGCTTAATCTATAACAGAGAATCTAGAATAGTATCTCTTTACACCTGATTATGACAACAACAATATATGTTTATGAGCAGATCAAAGAAGTGAGAGCTACAAAGGCCATGTTCATGTTGAAAATAGTTGTGCTGTATCCTATTAAGTACATGTCTCTGAGGATGAATCCTGTTGGTAACCTAAATCTCGGGCTCTAGGCTATTAATAAAAGAAAAAGAGGAACGCAGATAGGTTTGTAAACGAAGTTATGAAAGAGGATGTAGCCTACAATAAATGAAAAGATCGCCGTGATAAATGTTGAAATTAGCATTTAAATAAAGTACACTACCGCAGCTGGAAATTAAAGGGGGACTTGGCCCATGCTGTGCATATACGACGTTGTAGTTGATCATACATTTATGATCATACATATTCTGTGGGACTGTATATCCCAAGACCCACCAGGTCTGTTATTGTGTCAGGATATCTTTACTTTCCTGTTACATTGTCTTCAACTTACTTGACTGATTTAAGACAGATTCACTGCTGACAGAAGTGCACTTCATTGCAATTAGGGTTATGGATACATATTTGTAGGTAGGTGTTTACTCAAGTTAAAATTCATTTTTTGGGGGGAGGGTGGGGGGGATTACAAGTATGCAATATCACAGCAAAGCCCTTGAATGTCCTCAATTGATTTATCTTGGAAATGAATCTGCCGTGTGGTACTATCTTACTCTGGTATGTCACCACTTGTACCATCACAATCAATGTCTGAAGGTTTTCTCTTTGTCTTGTAACACACTGCCTTCGTTCACTCCACACGTTGCTTTGTGAATGAACATTGCCATGCTATGCTTTACAATTGAAGCTTTAGTTGAACGACCTCTAAAGTCATGCAGCTGCCTGAAATATTCAGATTGCCACTGAAAACCTAATCCGATTTTTAGAAGGTGAGGCCTCACCACTGACATTTAGTTTACAGGTGCAAGTCCAGAAATACATGTATCAAAGCATGAGCATCTGTGATTCACCTGTCCTGTACTGCCGCGTGTTTTCCTGCTTTTCACCAACTCAACTATTTGTTCAAACCTTTAATGCTTCAATTACATTTCCACTTCAGTTTTCTCATATCCTAAGAAGAGCTCAGTTACTGCCTATTGTACTTGTGCATGTGATATGAGAGTTTTGAGGTTAGTACAAATTAGTGTTTCAGTGTTTATTATTTTCTCCATAGGTGTGGAATGAAGTCTCTGCCGTGGTGAAATTATTAATCCCAATCTGGGTCATATCTCGTGGAACTTTACTCCAAACAAGACAACAACATGAGCAACCCCCAGTGAGTAAAACATGACATATAAATCATATTCCTGATTTCTAAATATCCATTTCAACCCAAGTATAATGTGGAGTCATGTCTGTTGATTTACTAAACTGGTCGATACTCCAGGAAGATCCATGTGGAAACACACACAGGCTTGTGGATCATGGTCATACTCAGCATGGTGGGATGTGATTATGGGAGCACTACCTGCTTTTTTCCTCATGCCCTCCAGCCAGTGACTTTGAGCCTGGATCAGCAGGGGAGCTGAGTTTGCCTTGAGTCAGCCAGTCTCTAAAAGAGAGCGGCCAGCAAACCCTCCCCAGTCTATGCTGGAATCTCTTTGCATGCAGAAGGGATGTTCACTTGTCATCTTCTCTTATTAATAATTACTCTCTGTGTGGTCCCAAAGACAGGCTGTGAATCTTGATGATAGCCGTGCTTGGGACCAATAGAAGGGGAGTGGGCTGTGGTGCAGCAGGGGAAGTGAATGCAGACTTATTTTAATCAGCTGCATGTCCTGGTTAAAGACACAGGGCACCAATCCCACGGTGCATTGTTGCCAGCATAGTGTAGTATGGCTGCTAAGTGACAAAAATTGGTTGTGTGGGTCATCTGGTTAATGTAAAGCTGTGAATTGATGTGGTTGTTCTTCAGTAACTAACCCTATCCTCATGGAGTGAGAAATGCTTGGAGCTATTTTTTCAATGCTCCAGACTAGATGGCTGTGTAAATCATCTCTCCCTTTTCCCGATGTGTATGTCTGTAATTACCAGTGCTACCAGGAGGAATTTTGAGTTAGGGATGGAGATACAAAAGCTACACAGAAGAGATACACTTTTTTAGATGTATTTTGTCATCGGTATTTTGAACTGAGTTCATATAAGTTGTATAAATATTGCATGTCTTTATTGGGTGTGCTTTGCCTTCGGCAAGGGCACAACCTTTGTTCTCTCACATCTTATTTATTGTTATTTTTGCCCCCCTAAGCATCCGTCAATATTTGGACTACATAGAAAACGTCGGTGTCAAAAGCTTCGTCCTGGTAGCGATTGAGTTGCTTGTATTTTTATTTACGTTCCGTTGCATGGTTTAAATTTAAATTACGTTGGTTAATTTCAGCTTGAACCGTACAACGGAACGTTAAATCGAATTCAACCAACGCAATTGCTACCAAGACGAACAATTGCTACCAAGACTGTGTTCGTCTTGGTAGCAATTGCGTTGGTTGAATTCGATTTAAGGTTCCGTTGTACGGTTTAAACTGAAATTAATTATTTTCATGACAGATTGACAAAGTTTAGGCTGTGGCAATGAAGTTGAGGTTAGTAGTCCGATAGTTTCACCTATTGAAAGACTTTTGATTTAAGTAAGGGGAGTAACTACTGTACTGTACTGTAGTAGTACAATTTACCGGATCAGCTTCTCCACACAGGGCTACATCGCATTTTGCGTTGTTACTGACAATGATCGCTACCAGTGAGCTTTTTATGAATGAGCGATTTTCCACTAAATAAATGTCAAGCTTCTTTACGTTTTTGGGGGCATATTTTCAGTTAGCAGATGGTACTGTACTGTTTGAATTGCGATTCCATCTGAGATAGCTAGAGCTACTGCCGGTAACGTCGTTGTTGGAATAATCTTCAAAGGGGGTTATTTATTAATGAATGAATGCAATATGAGTAGGCTAAATGCCTGACAATATCACGAGAAGGGAAAAACTTAAAAGGACGTTTAAGTCATAGAGATTAGGTAAATTTTTACACCGGTCTGCCAAATGTATTCGTTTTGATTCAACAATGAGGCTGCTCACCATTCCCTCTTGCAGGGGAAATGAGAAGACAAATTTCATTCTACACTTCACTCTTAGTATTTTGAGTTGTAAATGAGCAGAAAAAAAATGCTATGCTATGTAATCTTTATAAATAATAAGTATGCATTTTTATATAAAATATACTGAAATATCATTTGTAAAAATATCATTAAAAAACGGACCCCTCTGCAACCGAGGCAAGCAAGCACACCCTACATTTCCCCCAGAAATTGTACCCTCTATAGTTTAGTTTTACAGTTTTTATGCAGATAGAAGTTGATTAATGTGAACTTCCAATTTGAAGAAAAGAATCGCCTTGCCTTTTTAACAGTCCTTGTATAAAATAATTTTCCACATAAAATAATATTGAATAAACAAACTGTAGGCTCTTAGTGTGGATGGTCTGCAATAGTGTACTTGAAATGACCCCATGACAATAGTGGTTTGTGTCTGCTTTTTTGTGGTGCTCTTTCTCCAGGCCTTATCCCGGCTTGTTTGAACATTTAGTTCCATACAGCACACAAAGAAAAGACTCTACACACCCGGAGGATCTCAGTGTGTTTCAAACAGGTCAGCTAACATTTACTGTAACTCCCTCTGGTCACGTGATCTGCCAGAGAAATGTTATTCTTTCTGTGGAACCATGCCTTTCCTGTCTTGATAAAGATCCACTGATTAACCATACATCATTTAGCTACTATGTTCTATCTAAATTCTTTAGATCTTAAATCCCCCTCAGAGATGCAGATAGCTGTATTACACAGTTTTACATAACATTAGACATGTACTCTATTTTACGACAAATGCATCCAGGGCACAGTCCGTTTTTTATTCAGCTCAGTCAGGCTACAACCAGTGTCAAAATATAACTGAAATTGTCCATTCAAAGGAGCCACCGTATCTCAATTGATTCTGAATGTAGCCTTTCTTTCCTTCGTTGACTTATTGAAAGTGCTTTACATTCAGTGATGTCATGGTGATGGCATGTTCCTTGACTACTCTGTGTGGCAGCTGGCACTGGGGCTCTGACAGATGTTGCTGGGTTGTCTGCAGAGTGGGAAAGATCTCTGTTCTCAGCCATCTTCCCTGGCTGCTAATTGAGGCGTTCATGGCAAGGATGGGAGGGGATGGATTGACAGCCGCACCTGCTTTTCCTCTTTAAATGTGCGTGAGCACGCCCAGTACACGGTACTACGTCTTCTTCACTCTCAACACACACTCCTGGAAACACTGTGAGCACAGTCGCACATAAAATCGCCAAGTCCTCTACACATGACACGTTTCATGTCAAATGTGATACATTTTTATTGAGTACGGCCTTAAAAATGGGGTACGGGGGTGTGTGCAGGCTTGGCTTGTTCCCCCTGAAGTCATTTGGCGCATTGGTCCTGTTATCCTAATGATATCAGAATTAAATGACTGTGAATAGAGGAACGGCCGTCCAGGTGTCCAGGCTTATTGGGTGAGACACTGTGGCAATGTTGTAGATGGCTGGCTAGAAACAGTATGGCGGCAAGCACACAGAATGACAATGATACACACGCTCTCAAAACACCAGCCTGTGCTGAAGCAGCAGTTTGAAATTCCAGGAATAGACAGGACATGGATGACTGTATTGGAGGGACAGTACTGGAAAACATTAAAATGTGGGTGTGCATAATTTTTCACTCTCACTCAAATTTTAAATAGTTGTTTTCTTAGGGAGATGCAGCTCTATAAATGGTGTATGTCAGGTCATGCTTTGGGTTATTTTCCTGTTAAGAAGAAATAGCAGTTTAGCTCTGAAAGGCTTTTCTTCTGTATAATTTCATGTCAGTAGAGTTGAAACGTGAATTTCCAGGAAATGCAGTCAGAAATGTATGACTCTCGTAGGATGGCAGATATGCATTATTTTTGGACAAATGTAACACCCCTGCAAGACTCGTTTGCATAGGATTCAATATTCGGTGCTATAACATTTAATTCAGTTTCACATTCTGTTGAGCGTATCAATATTTGTGATGTTGCAGCCAAAGATCCTCTTCTGAAGTGCACTACGTGTAAGATATGAGTTTCATCTACCAGTGACCTAAGTCTCTGTTGCCTAGATGTTCCTTTACAAAGTTTAGATTAATTTAATCTACTATTTAAAAATGATGCATTTGCTTTCAGACATATTGATGTGACTGGACACCTAACAACAATGGAATGTACTGAACAGTAAATAAGCTACATCCTTGTCGAACTTTATCCTAAATATCTGCATAGCCATTTTAATTTCTCACATACTTTTTATTAAAAAACAAAGCGTTGAGACGTTTTGGTGACTAAAGTCACTGCATTAAAGTGTCCTCCATCAGATGTAATAGGTAGCAGCTGGTGGGCTGCCTTCCCAGGAGAGTATAGTATATGTATACATCTATCGATGAGGCTGGAGTGATTTATAGGTGTGCTGTGTAAAAACAATGGGGCGAAAGCCACGGAGGGCTGTTTGTTGTCTGTGAAGTCAATCCTTGGCAATGATTACATATGAAGAGGAAACAGTTCAAACTAAAAGCACTAATCAAGCTTTTACGTTTTTGGAAAACAACATTTTTACTTGGATATATACAGTAAGAAAGAATACCAGTATTGAAACATCAAAAAAGCCTTAATTTTCACAAAAAGGACTGACAACATTAAATATTCATCAAAGTGAGCTCGATAAACTATCAGCATCAACTTTGGCTCACATTTGTTTAACAGACCATGTTCCATTCAAGGTGAGTTAAAACAACCTCACCTGTTCCGTCAAGCTGAGACAGAGGAGATAGTGGTTCAGTTATTTCATCTCTGCCCACTAAAAGATCAGTTTCCTGTGGTACAAATGACAGTAGATCTTCCCAATCTGTTAATGATTTGATTGGCTCATGTCATTGAAGGGGTGAAGCTGACTGAGGTAAAGATCCTGGTTTGTTGGGTGGTTGAGAAACCATTGATAAGTTGAAGATGAAATAGAAGGGTGTTTGTCCAAATCAACACTCTGGTCCCTGAGTGTCTTATCTTCCTGTCGTGACTCTTCCGTGGGAGGTAGATCTCCCCCAGCCACTGGTGCCCTGTGTTAACCTTTATACTTCCTTTCAACAATTTTGGTTATTGCTTGCCATAATAGCCTGCCAGCCTTTGGGGTTTTGTTGGCTACTCTTGCCTGTATGGTGGTTATAATGCACAGTCACCCCCTCCCATGGCAACCCGCCACTGAACTAGGCTCGACACGTAATGAGACCTGGCTTGGCCTGTGATGGTCTGGAAATGGGATTTTGATGCACCCAGCAGTTTGTGTCTGTCATGACTGATTAGCATCCTTGTAGTGGTCAAAGGGGAGAAGTGCCAAGTCCAGAGATAACATTGGAATGAACAGGCGCCCAATGTTGAGTTTGTGAATATGGGAGCAATCATCCCTGAAGAAGCGGATCCACTGAGCACTCATGTGTGGACTGCATCACAATACGGAGGGATGTGTGTCAACATTACTGAAGGACTTATGTGTTCTGTAGACCGAAGGACACATTGAAAGGGTTGCCTTCATTCTGGGTTACAATAGAATGCTGTCCGACAGTGTGTCTGAAGGGATTCTTGGTAGCTACAGTATGGAGATGAGAACGCAACCTTTGACGAGAGCATGTTAAGTAGGGATTAGTCATAAGTCGCTGAGGAGAAGGACCTGTGTTCATCTGCAGGTCTGACTTTACATTGACATTTTGAGTGACATTAACATTTCACTGGGAGGTGTCCAGTGTGCATATACAGATCAGTGTGCATACAGATATGCACACTGATGAAGTTGTGCTTGTGCTAGGCCTATCTTTGTGTTGGTCCACAATACAAGCCATAATTTACCCTCCTGTATCAGGGAATGCATGTGTGTGTTAATGAATGTATTCCCTTGCTTTTGTCCCCCACACAGAGTCTTTCTTTCATCAAAGCCCAAACGTAGTTGTATTGTAGAGGGAGGACCTCAATTGGGACCAAAGTACTTGTCTTGAGTGAGTGTCAGCTCAGTGATACTGCTAGGCTGTGTTCTGATGCTGGTATTCCTGGTGCTGTGGTGTGTGTCCTCCAGGCCCCCCCCCCAGGCTGGAGCCTCAGAGCTGGAGGTGATCTCCCAGCAGGCGGAGGAGGACAACCAGTGTATGGCCCCCGTCCAGCTGGTCAGCTTCACCTATAGAGACCTGCCCCTGGCCGCCTTGGACATCTCCCTGGCGGGCTCCCAGCTCATCTCCAACCTAGACGAGGAGGACAACAGAGAAGGGTAGGGAGCACTCCCAGTCAGGACCCAGACAGGACTACCATCCCATGGAGCAGCTGTGTATGGGTTCAGCCGTGAACCCGGGCATCCTGGGCATCCGCAGTGAACGTTGTGTGGGACTGAGAAAACAGCTGTTCCTTTAAAGGGGTCTGTCGGAGAAATTTAAGAATGTAATGTTTTATACTGAATAATACTGGTGCTTAGCATTCTTTGTTAGTAGATAAGAGAGCCCCCCTAAACAAACTCAAGGCTTTTCTTATTACCCTGGGGGATGGGTGAGCATTTGTTACTGACTAAGACTACAAGATGTTGGGGGTTTGTTTGTTTGTTTCAAAAAGATACTGTTTGACAAGAGCTAGATGGAGACGTAAGGTCTTGTGACCATTTGCTTGACACCTATGTGGTTGAGCTTTTACGACACCAGAATCAGAGATTTAACTAGGGTTGATGACGTAAACACGCACGCGCGCAAGGTCTATGCAAGGGAACCAATGAAAGAAGAGCCATGGGATATTTGCATGCCTTTGTTTTAGCCAATAACAGTCAAGAGCGGTTCTGTTTAAATAGGTTGCTAGCACAACATGCTAGCAGACAAACTTTGTATTGCGATCAGATTTTGTCTCCTTGCCGGCAAGCATTAAACTATTCTACTTTCTTTGAATCCGACGACTCTGTGCAGTACTTGATAAAGAAATGATCCTAACGGTCATTGACTGATTTTACGGTATTTTTACGGAAGGTATTTCACACTGTTCCTTGAGGTCTCCGAATAGGTTATGTAACATTGGTTGGGCTGAAGATGGCCTGGGTGTTGTTCTATGCACCGTAATGCAACCCTGTGAAATAGCCCTAGAATGAAACAAGAGGTTTTCTCCCTTTTATGGTATGCTCATGAATATTTAGATGAGCTGCGCGCTGATTGGTTGGTTTACAACGAGCGAAGCTGCAGAGCAAAGACACAACATAGCCAAACATGAATTGTAGATTTACATGACAACACAGGTTATTTATTCGAATGAAACAGTCAGGAAAATGAAATAACGTTAAGGCTGATTTATACTTCCCTCTCCGTGCCCTCTCCGAGCCCCTCGGAGAGCTCTACGTGCACCTCCTGATTTTCCTGACTATCCGTCTGTCCGTCCGTCATTTTACGGATACCCCTTGGCTGTGATTGGTCCGTATTAAGAACCGCTTGCGTCAGGGGCGGGGTTGCCGTGATAAACAGGACGAACAGGACGAATCCTTTGACCGCCATTGCTGTAAGTTTTTACAATTCATATTTCAGCTAAACAGTACATGTAAATCAGCATCTGAATTAAAATGTGACGAGAAATGGGCAGTGTAGTTGCTGAAAATGTACGTATTTTATTGATGAAATGGCTAATTTGTACATTTGCTCCGACTTCTCGATAACCTAGGTAAATAAACACTCGACGACGACAAAAAACCGTTGCGCCACCTACTCTTCTGGCGGTGAATTGTTTTCAGCACCCACAGCCTTCGGAGTACTATAAATTCAACCAATCCGTCCGACTCCGTCCATCCGTCTGTCCGTAACGGAGTCGGAGAAGTATAATTCGGCCTTTAGCCCCATTGCCATAAACGAAATCATCACACATTCTACCTATGCTAGATACAGGATACGTTAGCATTGCTAATGACTGTTAACGACAAAATCATACTTACAGCTTGCGGTTGTGATGAGCATACGGTCGGATGTGTATGTACATTTTGGGGCGTGACAAAGGTACAGACAAGAGCCAAAAAAGGTGGAGCCACCGATATGACGTCAATTCGGTGGCTTTTTGGAAACCGACCATTTTACAGCAGCAGTTTCAAATTGTGAGATTTGCATAGGAAAGAAGTGTCAATGGACTTTGAGGTTCACTGTATGTCCATTTTACCCACCGAACTGTCGTTATTCAACTATGACAAGGTAAAATCGGTTTTGCAGTCAATGACCCCTTTAGAAGGTCCTCCTTTTTCACGAGGACTCTTATTTGAGATTTTATCCAAAACGGTCCCCTTTGACAATCCACAATTGTAATTGACCACAATAAGTGCCTGTTATTTATCATGATAACAGATGTTGCATCGAATTACCCCTCACTCACCTCTCACTTTGGCTCAGAATATCTGAGTGTGGCTTCTGTAGTGTCATGCAGTATGCATGAGCTGACATGCCCGTGTGTGTGCGTTCACACAATTGCACTTTAAGATGCAGCAATTTCTCTAAGTTAAAAATAGCCTCTCCCAATGTCTCCGGCAATGTTCATGTCTGGTAGAAAACAAAGTGTGTCGTTAACACTGTATAATTCCTAAAATGTCAGGTACTGGTTGCTGCCTTGTCTTTGTCCATGGGGCCTGCTTGTCCTTGGTGGGGGCTGTTAATGCTCCTCCTTGCAGAATCCCTGTGCTACAGGCAGCAAACTGGACACACCCCGCTCTGAGCACTCCTGTCATCAGTGTAGCTGCCTGTCCACTCAGGAAGCATGACTCACAGGCCTTTGGCAGGCTGGGGTGTTTTGGTCCATGCCCAAGGAGGAGACAAACAGCACAAGCTTAATTATACTATCCACCATCCCGCTATCAAAACCCGCTAAGACTGTCAATTGACCACAACCTATGGGGCACAGCCTGTCCCTGTTTCTCTGTGGGATGAAAAGGGAAGCAGAGGGGTCACGCACACACACGCCACACACACACACTTCACACACACTCAAATCACAGAGGAGCAGACATGGTAATAATCTCTCAGTGTGAATATCTCCTGAGAGCATGGCCATGTGACATTCCAGCCCCATGAGAGGGTAAATAGTGGTGTAGAAAAATCTCAAGGTGTCAACATGTTTCTCTCAGGGATGCTTGAAGTAGGAAGCCAGTCTGTGTAGAGCTCTTTATTTTAGAGAGGGGAAATAACCTTAGCACATTCCCCCTACTGATCATCATCACAAGGACCTGTGTAGCAAGGAGTTCTTAAACATTTTAGATAGGAATTCTTGATTTTCAACCACAGGCATTCCAAACATTCCACCTATGACATCCAAGTTTCACTGTACCTTCATTGTAAGCTTTGGTTAGAAAGGTAGCTACGCACACAACATATCACCAGTTCTGGTTTCCTTCATGAGTCACTCAAGTGGCATCAGAAGAATGGCTCAGACTGATTAGGCTGAATTACTACACGTTATTTAATTTCAATGATACCACCATGCTCACACAGTATATGTACTTTCCTGTCTATTGTTAGCACAATGTTATTCCTATACACAGGCACACCTTCTATAGTTCTATGTATAGCCAGCGTGGGAATAGCTACCAAAGCATGGGGCCTAATGGATTGTTGCAGCAGTGTCAACACTGCTGGGTAATTATGTGAGAGATTGAAATCTGATAATCTTCCTCTGGTGCTCTTGGGTTTTGTTCATCTGAGTTTCTGAGTAAGATTGCAGAATGAGATGACTGACACTTCTCTGAACTCTGACAGAGATATTTGTCTATATCAACAGAGCATGAAAATTAAAGGGATTTATTGGTTGTGGACAATAACATGTGTTACAGCCAGGCTTGAATGAAACCTTTGTTTTATTTGTTGAACAGGAGAAAGTCACTCCAGATGCGTACATGAGAGAGAGAGAATGTGTTGCGGAGGGTTTGGGGGGGCGGGGTGTCAGCGGCAGTGGGTGTGGATGTTCAAACAAAGTACATAGGCAGTACTCGCAGATACAGAGCAGTAATTATTCATAGACTTCTGATTGGACCTTCGTCTTCAGAACATACTAGAGACTGGAAAAGTATGTGGTTGCTTTAAGATCTGTCTGTGCCTCCTGCCACCCCTCTGGTCAGCATATCTACAACATACTACACAACCAGGCCTGGACTGGTAATCTGGCATACCGGGCAAATGCCCGGTGAGCCGACGCACTTGGGGCCGATATAATATATATTTTTTATTATAAATTTAAAATTGGCCAATGACCGGCCCATAAAGCATTTTCCATACTGACACTGGGCTGGCCCAATTACATCTCTTAACAGGCTCCACAACCCCCCCCCCCCTTTGTTTATCGTGTGAGATGCAGTGGCTCCGAGTCGGACCGATTGTGGTGGGCCAGTCTGAGCAAAAAGCCAGGGCCATTTTTTTGTCCCAGTCCAGTCCTGTAACTAACCCTTAACCAACATACCTGGCACTGGGCCAGGTCATTGGGCAGCATGGAGTCTGTGCTGTTCTGAATGAGATTCCATCAGATCCCAGACTAATGGATGGATTTTACACTGTTAAATTATAGCTTCTTGGCATTGGTATAATCTCAACGGTGTAATTTAGCGAGAGTGGCTAAGCCTTGTCACCTCTGCGGGTGAGATGATCTCCCTGCTCTCAGGTCCCACTGAGTGTTCCCCTGCTGCCACACTCTGCACCGCCCCCTGGCCCAGGAAGATCATCTGCTACCCAGGTCTGTTCGTCCCTCGCCCCTGCAGGAGGAACAGCAGCATATGCCACCAATCTCAACGGGCCTGAGTGAGAAATGTGACACTGGGCAGCAGCAACAGATGGTCCATCTGGGTCAACCTGCCACTGGGACTGGAGGAGAAGAGAGGGGGAGCAAGGGACCCTCGTCCCGCCACACTCCCATTCACAAAGTTGTACATTAAAAAGGGAACTGGCTCTATTAGATGAATGTGGCAGCCATGTTGGATTGTGGGGTGGTCTTGACCCGGTATGGTGCTGCTGTGAGAGCAGTGTGGCTAATGTAGTGTAATAGTGGGAAATATGGATGATCTTAAGCATGGCCAGGCCGGCCCACAGTGATTGCATGACTCTAAAGAGTGCTCACTCAGAGTGCTTTACTGGGATCTGCTTATCCTGCAACTGGTCAGAATGAACCTCTACTGATGTCTTTTGTACAATTTACATTGCAATTGTTTGTCATTTTATGTATAATCATACATAAAGTTAAGACAGTCTTCTGAATTAAAACTAACACAAACAGAATATCTAGAAGACGGTGTTTATGTGAGCTTCAAATGAGTGTTGGCAGGTAGAGAATTTGGTGAGTCCCCAGAGTGCTACTCTACCTGTTCTCAGAGGACAGATATATGTAAAAAGCAGAGGTGTCAAGTAACGAAGTACAAATACTTCGTTACCTTACTTAAGTAGAAATTTTGGGTATCTATACTTTACTGAAGTAATTATTTTTCAGCCGACTTTATATTTCTATTCCTTACATTTTCACGCAGTTATCTGTACTTTCTACTCCTTACATGTTAAAAAATAGCCTGGTTACTGGTTCATTCCGGCTTGTCATCGTTCAAAAAAACACACACAAAAAATAATATCCAGAAAAAACGCGCCATCCGGATAGAGTGAATTTGATTGTAGTTGGATGAGAAGTATAAACATATACCATTCCGACACCCTGGTTTACATGATCCATCACCTGCACATGACACACAATCACGTCAAACTCCAGCAAGGAAATAGCAGACGTATGTAGCCTACGAAGATGTCCGTGGCAGAGACTCAAGAGAACTCGAGCAAAATGTCAGAACCAAGCACCAGCGAGGAGGTTGGTAGCTAGGAAGATTAGCCAACCCTTCTACTATGGAAGCGAATCGTGACTAAAATGAAAATGAAAATGCATTTCCAGAAATGCATTTTCATTTTAAGAATGTGGCTGCATTATTTGACTCATAAATGAAATTAGTAATCAATCATCCTATTTGCATTTAAATTTTCTTCTTCAAGAGTGCTCAATCTTTCACTTAATTAAAATGAAAAAGAAATAGACATTTGAGATTTAATTTTCAAAATATGCCCCAGCAAATAGATACCAAAATTCAATTTGAAATGTAAAATTTGAAAATTCAAATGCATTTCCAGAAATGCATTTTCATTTTAAGAACGTGGCTGCAAAATCGTGACCACAATTCAAATTCAAATGCATTTCCAGAAATGCATTTTCATTTTAAGAACGTGGCTGCAAAATCATGACCACAATTCAAATTCAAATGCATTTCCAGAAATGCATTTTCATTTTCAAGAACGTGGCTGCAAAATCGTGACCACAATTCAAATTCAAATGCATTTACAGAAATGCATTTTCATTTTAAGAACGTGGCTGCAAAATCGTGACCACAATTCAAATTCAAATGATTTGCAGAAATGCAAAATGAACGAAAAAGCATTCTGAGCGGCGCAGCAGAGTGACGTCAGTAGCCGCTCTTCTTCAACTCCCTGCTGACCGAGCTACCCATCTTGTTCGGTAGGGGGCGGTGTGCACATCTGCATTGCATTACATTGGAGTCAGGTGGAGTCAGGTGGCTGAGCGGTGAGGGAATCGGGCTAGTAATCCGAAGGTTGCCAGTTCGATTCCCGGTCATGCAAACTGACGTTGTGTCCTTGGGCAAGGCACTTCACCCTACTTGCCTCGGGGGAATGTCCCTGTACTTACTGTAAGTCGCTCTGGATAAGAGCGTCTGCTAAATGACTAAATGTAAATGTAAATGTACATTGCAAATGTAACGGGAAATTGATTGAATTGCCGGGTCAGATGCATATAAATGAAATGTTCCCCTGAGCTGTAACAGTAAAAATGGACACCAGAGACAGCAGACAGTGAGCTCTCCAACTAGGCTACTTCTAACACATTAGCTACCATTTCACCAAAATAACCATCATTCTAAACCGAGTAGCCTAATATCAATTTAGCGGTTTGCACTAACTCATAGCAGAGATACCTCTGGAAAAGATATCTAGTATAATTATAACAAGCACACAGAACTGAGTGATGAACTGCTGGCGGCGGTGTATGGTCCAGGTGCGACCGGAGGATGAACGGCCGGAGGGGCGATGCTCGGTACGGCTCAGCGCTGCAAGAGAAGCTGTGTGTTGGTGAACCCTGTCTGTCTCTGGTCCATGTTAAAACTGTCCGCCGTGAAATGGTCAGTGCAGAGGCGGCTGTTGGAGTTTATCCGAAGCTTTCCATGAGCGTGGCTCTTCACAAAATCTATCCACCTATTTTTCCTTTCATTATCAATAGGGAACTTAAATGGCGTTGCAGCGCAGCTGGAGTTATTGCATCCAGGGAAGATGCAGTTGCGGGTGGTGGGAGACATCCGGAAGCTAACTAGCTAGCTGATGTAGGCTACAATAACAGTACATCAGGAGGAGCCATTCAGTGATCTGACGTAGATAGGGCGAAATGACGTAGATAGGGCATTTTTTGGCTCCGCCCATTAAAACCTGATCTGAAAACGGAAGAGAAACTGTTCTTCGGTTTAACTCCACATTTCAGTGTGACAAAGTTTTAGCGCTTTGCACATGCTTTCAGGAACTAATTTCACACGTATATAATGTACTTAGAAGAAAAACATGGAATTTACTTTACAGGATCTTTAACATTTCAATATAACAAGTCATTATGGCCTTTGGAAAAATGTTTTTTTGGGGGGAGGTGGGGTCGTGCACAGACCCCTGTGCCTAAGCTTTTGTCCTTAATGGCATTTTTTCCCCTTACTACTTTTACTTTGATACTTTAAGTAGTTTTGAAACCAGTACTTTTATACTTTTACTTGAGTAAAATGGTTGAATTGATACTTCAACTTCTACAGAAGTATCAATTCATCAAGTATCAAGAAGTATTTTTAAACCTTAGTGTCTATACTTCTACTTGAGTAATGAATGTGAATACTTTTGACCCCTCTGGTAAAAAGAGGGGGATTTATCAATTTTCTCTCTGGCTCCATTTCAAACACATAGAGGAGCAGTCCTCGCCATCTAATTGGCTCAGCAGCCTGACACCATATGCAACCCAATAGATGACATTTGAGGGCAGGGTTTGAGGGTTTGTTAATATTCACAGACATGCAAAGTGTGAGATTGCTTTTTGGGCTGAGAGCAAGAGAGATCAAGTGCCATGGTGAAAACCCATTTATCAGAAACAGCTTGTCTGCTGCTCTACAGATGTAGGCCCATCCGTCTCCATTTCCCTTGTATTAAAAGTCTATTTCTCTGGCAAAGACCTGCCGGAATCCCTTTTTCCAGTTTACCACACAGTATATCTACTAGAGGTGTAGAAAGAAAAGGGAAATAATATGTTGTCTCTTATCGAAGTTCATTATACTGTGCTAAATACATTTTTGTGTTAAAGTTACATTGTGCACTGACTATGCCATGTTTATCATGCTAATGACAACTAGCTCCATAATATGGAATTTTCTCTCCCTGATATGAAATCAAACAGTAATTTGAATTTTATTGGCTAAATCTCTGTGAGAAAATATTTGCTAATTCCCCAGTGGTAGGTGTGAGTAATGGTGAGCAGATATGGAACCTCTCAAATGTTAAATTGATTGTCTGTGATAACAACGGCAGGAGCCACATTCAGCATATTTAATGCTTAGTTGGTTTTTCCATCTCGGGACTTTGTTCCCATTGGCTGTGATGAGGATTCTGATGACTCAGCACTGATCACATACAGAGAAGGTAGCCTGCTGTTAGACAGACATTTGTCTTGATTTTAAAACAATCGAGCCCAAATCGCATATCCATGCTTTTTGTGAAGACACTGGCTTCCTAGCAAAGATCTGCAGCCATGGTGGATTTGAAAGGAAATCACAGAAGGAACAGACGTCAGGAGAAAAAAAGGCGAGGCGTGCAACCTGTATAGCCAGACAGGGAACAGAGTCCTCCAAAATTCACTGATGTACCCTGCAGCTTCTCAGGTCCCGCATATCCTATCCTGCCCATACCTAGTGAGTGTGGCAGATTGGTGTGAAGTGGTTGGAGTTAACACATGAAGGAACCATGGTGTTATAGATTTATCCGTACAGAGACAAGCAGAATAGCTTGCTCAGCTTTGATGAAACAGTGATTATTGCTGGTTACAATACCCAGCCTAAATCTAGTCTTGGTGTATAACCTTCCATTATCTCTGTCTTGCTTGGTATCATTTTTATTAAGTAGCTCATAGCTGGTAAATTTCTTTCCCAGCCTAGCTCCTCCCAAGGAGGGAACAACAGAATTGGGGGAATCCATATTTCACAGACCTAAGTCACAATTGATTTCCTTGGAATCAACAGTAATGGCATGGCAGCTGCCACTGGTCTGATTACTAATGTGTTGGCGTTTTTCACAGAGCACACTGGCTAGGGTGTAAACGTGCAATTGAGACATAAATCAAGAGCTCCGATCAATTATTCAGAACATTGGCACAGTGCAACTCTTCCATTTATGCCAGCTCATACTTTGACAGTTTGGCTTCAGGAAACTACTCTCAACACTGACTGAGGTGTTCCGGCTGTTAGAATTGTAGCATTTGATGCCATTTACCCCAGTGAGAGTAAAGGATCAATATTAGAGTCAGACTGACATAGTTTGTGCTGTAGCTGTTTCTTTTGGACTGCGTTTTCACTTTTGCAATTTCCTTCTTTCACAACTCAATACCCCATCATTCATTCTGTGGGCTTTTGGGATTTGAGTGTAAGTTCACTGTTACAGCAGTGCTGTGCTCTGCATTTGTACTGGAAGCTCATTGTGTTTTTGTCACACATACACACCCTTTGTTTTAACTGCCAGACAAATCAAGCCTACTAAAAAACGTAATTGTCTTCAATTGTTTTTAGTCTTGGCTCAGTTAAAAGAGACAGGAAATTCAAGAGGACTTCCCTAGATTCGACACCAGCCACCCTAGCTTCTTGTCAGCCTGTAGTGAAGTGACACCTTCTCCTTGCCCATCAGTCTGTCCCCTCTGTCCCATCTACTGTGAGGACTGCCACAGCCAGTATACCCATGTACATTCACATCAACTCCATCCTCTGGCCAGTATTGATCAGTTTAATCCTCTCCCTCTGCTGTGCTGTCAGCCACAGTTCAATCTCCCTTGGCTGTATTACTACTGCAGCCAGCCCTTGAAGTCTTTATAAACCTGTCCACACAACACTGCTTTCCACATCTCTCATTTCCTCCTTGCTCCACACCCATAATAGCTATGTGTGTGTGTGTGATTTTGAGAGAGAGAGAGAATGCTTGAAGTATTGCCTGTTCTATCTGAACGGGCCATGACCTGCTGTGAGTGAGGTTATTTCCCTCTCCCATTCACAGAACTTTACCTCGGATGCAGCTTCACTTCCTCATAAATACTTCAGGTCCTCAGTGCTCAAGGTTTAAAGTGATTTCCCCTAAATTAAGTTTCTGAGCTTCGAGTAATCCATCATGGCCATTTACTCTGCTTCCAGACAAGGTTTTCTTTACTGGGTTTATTAAATTAATATATTTTTCTGCCTAGCTTGAGGGAGCAGTCAGAATGAATTATGAATCCATACAGTATATGCTAAATCCAGCTTTTCACTCGGGAAACCTAACTAAGGTGTCTGATTAGTCTATGTGTCATTTGGGAGGCTGAGGAAGAGCTGTTAGGACTAATGGCCCACTAATAGAGTCAGCTGGTGTGAAACTAGGCATGTAAATTAATAGTTTACTTTGCCCACTGCTCCCAGTGACAGATGCAGTTTGACAATGTTTTCCCAATAAATTAATTACTATCAAGTGGAGGTGATGCAAGTCTTTAGCTAATAAAGCCATTCTATCCTCCACTGCGTATCTCTCACCTCAGGGGTTCTAATCTGTTGGCCCAGTATGGCATGGACTGACTGGCAATGCTGCAGCGGGCAGAGTGTGCCAATTAGCCCCTGGGAGAGCTCATTGACACAGCATGGCCTTGCTCCAGCCCCTCTGCTGACCTTGGCACGTGCAGGACAGGATATCTAGACCTCCACCGGAGGTACAGCTGTAGCTGCAAACTATCTCCTCTCACTGCACTATCTCTCTCTCTCTCTTCCACTCATGCCCTTGCACCCATCTTCTAAATTTCCATCATTTTGGCACAGCACCTTTGCCTTTCAAAGAACAGCCCCTCTGTCTGTTAGCCTGCTCTGTGCTGAAGCAAGTAAGTCAGATCTTTTCCTCTCCTGTCCTTAGACGGTTGACTGGAGGATTTCTTCCGCCGGGAACCGGTGACAGTAAATAGCTGCTTTTTCTGAAGGAACATGTTTTTTGTCAGTGTTGCCCCAAGATAACCAGGAAAAAGAAAAATAATGACTCTGGATCTGTCAGAGGAAGTTTTTAGTTGAATGCAGAGTAGTGACAGGAAAGGAAAGCCCTGTCTGTCTCTTGGAGATTTGTCATTATTTATTGACCATACATCCCCGGGAGCCTGAGCCAGTCACAGTCGCAGATTGGTGGAACACAGAGGCGGAACGGGGGTGGATTTAAGGCAGAGCTGACAGCCCCTTCTGCAGACAGGATGTGCCGAGACAAGGACCTTGCTGACCGGGGAAATACTGCTTTTCCAGCAAATGGAAGTGCATGAGAATGTGAATAGGGATCTATGCAGGACTAACTGTTAAACCAACAGGGGTAATAGCTGGGCTGACACTGTGGTGATGACCAAACATACGGGTTTAAAGAGATCCCATCTTTTCTGTGTCCTGACACTCTCAGAGCAGGTGCTGCAAAGAACAACCTTGTGAGCGTGCAAACGTTGTCAGGGAAATCAGATAAAGGCATCATCATGCTGTTCAGCAATCATGATTTTGGCTGGGGATGAGGGTAGGAGTCTGTGCCCTCCAGATGGTGTGGATGCAGCCTCCACTGTGATGCAGCCTGGAAGAGCTGTGTGATCAGGTCAGCTACCCAGTATGGAGGAGCCAAGGGAACCAGGCTCTCAGCATGCACACACAATTTGGCAGTGGAATGGTGCTTCAGAATGAGAAAGTTTAATACAAAACCTCCAAAGGTTGAGTCGTAGGAACATATTTAGAGATACCTGCTTTGAAAAATGCCTTTTTTGTTTTGTCAGTCATATTCATCCATGTATCCTTTTTAATTCTCAGACTCTCCGTCTCTGTCTCTGTGTCGTGTGATCAGGTCGAACTGGCTGAAGCCGTGCTGTGGGCGGAGAGCTGCCCTGTGGCAGGTGTGTCTGCTCAGTGCAGCCTTCAACTGGTTCCTGGTGGCCTGCGTCCTCCTGGTGGTGCTGCTGCTGGCTCTGGAGCTACTCATCGACATCAAGCTGCTTCAGTGTGAGTCTGTCTGTCTTTCTGTGTCTGTCTGTCTTTCTTTCTTCTGTGTATCTTTATTTCTGTTTTTCTGTCTGTCTTTCTTTCTTGTTGTCTGTCTTTCTTTTGTTCTTTCTTTCTTTCTTTCCGTTTTTCTGTGTCTGTCTGTCTGTCTGTCTGCCCACCCATCTGTCTGTCTTAGTTTTGTCCTTAACCCTTGTGTTATCTTATCAGTCATTGTGACCCACCGTCGTATTGCGACAACTTTACCGCATACAAAAACAAAGTGAAGCATTTTCTTTTAACCGTTGGGCTGTCTCAGACCCCCCACATTGCGAAGGTTAAAATAAAATGATTTTTATTTGTTTTTGTATTGGGTAAAATTGGGTAAACACAACGATGGTTCGTTATGAACCTTTGGGTCATGTGACCCGAAGGCAGCACAAGGGTTAAGTAGGCCAGTCTTATCTCGGCGCTCTGCCGTGTGCTGAAACATGATTACCAGGTATGAAGATGAGGAGATCATGCTGGCGATGTGCCAGTGACTGTGTACTTACCTGCAGTAATGATTAGTGCTGTGCCAGTGGCAGGTCTGGGACCTGATCTCCCTGCAGCTTAGAGAGGAGAATGCTTATTAGTATTCCTGACACAACACAGTGTGTCAGGTGGTCTAGATGCCGGTCAGACCTTATCTGCATTATCAACTGGCAACAGCGATGGTCTCCTCATCTATCACTGGCTGGAAGGTCAGGAGCCATGACTTTTGATGATGTCAGAGCGTTGAGTGAAGGATGCCAGCCTTGTTCAGATGTATCTAAATGAATCTGAGTCCTTTCAAGTCTCATGAGACTGATCGAGGGGAAGGGCCAGTTGGAGGGAAAGTAAGACAAAGGCATGGAAGGAGATTAGTGGACAAAAACATGGAGAGAGGGGCCAAGCTGGTGGATAAATGTAGGGAGGGATGGAGGAAGATGAATGGACTGATATACAGATCACTGAGCGCAGCAAACAAAGACAGATGGTAAGGGAGGTGGCGCGTGAAGAGAAGTGCTTCGGCTGACAGACCGACGCATCACAGAGCGGTCCCACAATCAGGCTGAAGAATAGGAACGCGATTGGACACAGACGTGTGTGTGTGTTTGTGTGTATATGTGTGTGTGTGTTACACACTACACAGTCATCTCTGAAGTGAAGTATGTATTCTCCCCAGTTAACAATGCGTTCCAGTTCGCCAGCATTATCCACTGGATCAGCCTGGTTATCCTGTCTATGTTCTTCACTGAGGTGAGGCATCACTCTCTCTTTCTCACTCTCTCTTCCCCTTTCTCTCCTTCTCTCTCTTTCTCACTCATTCTCTTGAAGTGTAACCACGTTGGCAGGCTCAGTTACAGCTGATGCGGCTGATTATTGATTAGCGCTACATCGTGCACTATGTCTGGGAGGTGAAGGTGAGCTTCAGAGACGCTGTATTCAAATTACAACACTCACCAATCACTGGAAATACTTTTCTCCTTAACACATAGAAGTATGCATTACCTAAAAGGTTCAGTCACTCCTTGGTTCCTAGGATCTCAGTCTGCTATCTTACTTACAGATAACGTGTCACTTCTATTGACTTGCTAGAAAACTGTTGGTCTGTCTTGATGCGTGTTAAGGATCCCCAACACAATCACTTTTTCCAACTTTTTTCAGTTTCACCTCAAAATGTAAATAACATCAGGGCCTTAAGTATAGCCTGCTGTATTTTTCTTACTTCTTATTTGTTGACTGCTTTACCGCTTAGTTTGCCAAGAAGAATTCCAGTTGTCAATAAGGAGTAATCCCACAGGGGTTCTTCAAGGCATGGAGGCTTCTGCTCAGTTACAACCTTCAGTTGCAGGAGGGGGGGGTAGGGGGGGGCATGAAAGATGAAAGGAGAACAGTTGCCTTCTGCAGCCCTAGTTGAGTCAGCAGTATGCATAGGATGCAGTGACTCTAATTGTTTGGTTCAAACTCCCACCGCGGTGGCTGTGAAGTGTGTGAAGATGACGTCCAAGATGAATTTCTTCACACGAATGGACGAAAATGGAATCTCGACTGCAATTCACTTTCGCTGAGGCGCTCATATTTCGAAAGGGTGTTTACAACTAAAGGAACTGTGAATCTAATATACTACATGGCTGCCCAGTTTTACAACTAGCTTACCACTTGTCTCTCTCACTTTCTACAACCCTCCCTCTCTCTTTCTCTCCCTCTCAGACTGTGTTCAGAATTGTGGTGCTGGGGATATGGGATTACATAGAGAACAAGGTGGAGGTAAGCCCCCCTGGGGTCCCATTAGTCCTGTGGTGTGCCCAGTTTCACTGCAATGTCATTCCCTCAATGTCATACTTCAACTCACCAACTCCAAATTTCTGAGTAATGATGGTTTGTGTGTGTATGTCTGTGTCTACATGTGTGTGTGTGCACAGGTCTTTGACGGTGCAGTCATCGTGCTGTCCCTGGCTCCCATGGTGGCGTCCACAGTGGCCAATGGCCCCAGCAGCCCCTGGGACGCCATTGGCCTCATCATCATGCTGCGGATCTGGAGGGTCAAGAGGATCATTGACGGTGAGGCCCAAGGAAAACAGTCCCAATGTCACGTCGTCCACTGTCCACTGCGGATGGTGTCTGTAGTGTCACCTCCATATGACAGCTATAGTGGCAAAATTTGCTTTTTAACAGAAATCTTGCAGTTTGTGCTAATATGTTTTTAAAAATCATATAAAAACATTACACTCATGTACTCATCTACACTTGTTTTACTAAAATCAATAGAGCTCCCCCTTGTGGTAAGTGAATATACAGTACACAAAGGTGGAAAATGATGCACAGAAACAGTTTTCAACACCATGAAGGAGACAACCAACACAATTGTCACCTTGGAAGGGGATCAATACTAAAAAGTCAAGCAGGCAGTTTCCCTTTTACAAGCAGAAATTTGAAAACTAAATTTTTATTTATTTATTTTACAAGAGTTGATGATTGGCTGAGCCATAGTGGGTAAGGAACAATACAAAATTAACAGCATCTAAAAGTTATTACCAGGCCATTTTTATATTGTGGAAAAAGAAATTCCAGACCACTGAGTACACTGCACCACACTATAATATTTAATTAAAAAAACAACAGTTTATTGCTGCACAACTTTGATAGACTATAACAGTGTGTTTGCCAGCCCAGGGGGAGGTCACCAAGATAGTTCAAAGACAAGTATCTAAACTAATTAACAAACAGATACTGCTACATTAGGTTAATTAGTTTTATTAAAAACATAACATACATGCCCCAGCTCTTTCTGTGGAGTAAATTATGTATTTTTTGTGACAACTAAAAAGTATATTTTGAAACGAGGTTGAATATAATGCTGTGCATGCCATGTCAGATCATGTTTTCTCATTTTCAAATGTTTTCCATCTTCCATATGTTGGGTACAATGTTAATGTAAGTAGACTTCAGGGCTCATGTAAAATTGTCAAATTCTAAGTTCTGTTTCTCTATTTCTTCACAAAGGTGGCAATAACAACTTATAATTATGAACAAATAATATGATAAAATAATAATTTTTCAGATTTACTCTCCTTTAATCAGTTCAATAAATATTTATATTTCTTTGGAATTTCATTACACTTTCATCTGGGCTAAGCTAACTGTCCATGATCTTCCCTGCAGCCTACGTACTGCAGGTAAAGATGGAGATGGACCTGGAGATCCAGCAGTATGAGAAGTCCAAAGCAGTGAGAGAGGAGCACCTGGAACGTCTCACCCAGATCTGCCAGGAGCAGGCCGTACGTCCTCTCACCTCTTCCCTACTTTCTCTATGACGCCATTCTGCCTGCCATACAAACATGTAACCAGCAGAGGGTGGCAAGATGTAAAGAAAAGACATTCCTTGCAATCTAGTAAATAGATTGCAAATAGATTGTTAATAGATAAAGACATTAATGTCTTCCAATATCTTTTTCAACATATTTTTTTGGTTAGCTTTCGGTAAGTCACTGGGGGGCTGATTCAAACAAGAAATGTTTCCTTTTAGTTTCCACCCTCTGTAGGGCATGTTTCCTACTGTTAGCAACATGTGTTCAAAAGTCAGCTGTGATGCAATGCTAGGTCTGTCAATACAGTCAAGTGTGCTGTATACATAGTGCTGTACAGCTACTATGTATACAGCTCATATCTTCACATCCTGTAAATCAGTCAAAAGACTGAGAGCAGGAGACTGATCTTCAGCACGATTCCCTACTGAAGAAAAAGCCTTGTATTCTTTATTCTCCTTATGTCACAACACCCCCAACCTTCACACACCCCCACACACTCATCTCAGTTTGAGATCCGTCAGCTGAGGGCCCACCTGGCCCAGCAGGACCTGGACCTGGTAGCGGAGCGGGAGGCGGCCATGCAGATCCACCACGTGTGGGGCAAGCAGAGCAGCAGCTTCCAGGAGGTGACCGGCTTGGGCCCTGGGGGCCCGGAACACCATGGCCAGGCTAAGGCCAGGGAGGCAGGGGCCAATGCAGGCAAGCACACCAACACACACAGTAACTCTAGCAGTGGACAAATTGTCATGTCATTGCCATGGGAATAGAATGCTGCTCTTTGTCATATCAGATCATGTTTTGTCATACAAAGTAGCTGGTTGGCTGCACAGCACAGGAACGTGTGTTCTCTCCACTGATGTACTAGAACAGATACCTATTAAGCCACACCTAGGCCCCATGAGAATGACAGGAAACAGGGAAATAGGGGGCGCCAAACAATCTAACAAAGCAACCTAAATATAGGATAACACAAACATGATCAGAAACAGGTTTGACTTCATTAAGTGCCAAAAGACAGGCTGGATAATTAGGAATGGACAATGCATCACATACTGTCACGGCAAACACTTCCCTTAGAATTCAGATCGAAATTACTCTCCAACACTGCATAGAGAGCCATAAAGCTTTTAGACAGAGGCAGGTCATAACTTACAGGACAGGAACAAAGTGCTGTCAGTGTTTGTGAAGTCAGAACTCAGAGCCCATTATAAAAAAAGAAGACAAAATCATAAATCAGCACACTCCGCTGCCGTATATCTGGGTTTGGAGAGCAGTGTGTCAGACATCCTTTTAACTGGGCCAGCTACTCACATGCTCATGTGTTATTAATCACACAACGATAGTCTCTGTCGCTATGCAGTCTGCTTGATCACCCCTCCTCTTGGGACAGTCGTAATATGAATAGTTAAAGCACAAACCTAAATGAATAGAAGCCGTCTAAGGGTCCTTAGGGACTTGGATGGTATCAGAGAGACTATGACCAAAGTCAGGTCAGAGTAACCTGCCATAGGCCCGTCTCCAAACCACATCAGCTGTACTCTGGTCAGTCAGGTAGTGAGCCCACAATGGACTCTAAATCATTCACAACCTCTTCTCTGTCCCTACATATTGTAGGTCTCTCAAATCTGTACCTCACCACTGAACTACAGTGAGCCTGTTGGCACTGTACCTCAGGTCATGTCTATGCCATGAAGATACACAGTGAGCAAACCAGCTGACTTTAGCAAAAGTGCGATGGTTCTCGTACATACGATGATGCAGTGTCTTATGTTGATAGGTCTTTCAGACCGTATCGTCCAAGATGACATGAACAACTATATCAGCCAATACTACAGTGAGCCAAGCAGTGGTAAGAACAGCAACCCCATGTTCTGACTCTTTATTTCACTAATTCCTCTAGTACCAAGCCCACAATTAAGACCCCGCTGTATGATGTTGTCATTCCAGACATTGGCATCCCAGACCCAGCTAACCGTGTGATCACCACCGCAGCCATCGACGTGCACCTGCCCAACAACCCCAGCCAGCTGGCCTTGTCTCTGGTGAGCGCAGACGCCGTCCCCTCCAGCCGCCTGCAGAGGACGGTGAGCTCTGTGAGCGAGGTCTCCACCATGGCGTCTCACTCTGGGAGCAGCATCAGCGGCCGGCAGGCCAGCCTGAGCAGCCACACACTGGGCTCCACCACTGACTGCAGCTCTACCGTCCGGGAGGCCTCTACCTCCACAGACTACAGCGGCCAGCGCTGCTACCCCCCACCCTACTGCAGCCCCCTGGCCCTGGGGAGCAGCCAGCCTCGGGGAGCGCCGGGCGCTGTGGTGCAGGAGCTGCTCTACTCCCTGTCGGAGGACTCCTGTCTCACCCAAAAGGGCCTGGACCCGGTTAATCTCAAGCTGCCCAGCCCCGCTGGCTCCGTCAAGACGAGCCCAGAGCTGGAGCACAGGCTCAACATCTACAACAAGAGGAACCAGGAGAGGGCTGGGCTCCACACCAAGCCCCTCATCCATCTGCAGAGCAGGGCACCTCTGCTGGAGGAGAAGTGCAGGCTCATGGAGTCAGCAGAATCTGCCGTCCGTTGCCTGCCTGAGACATAGTTGTAGGAGACGTTGTCTCTCGTCATGTCTCAAACATAACAGGAACTTAGTTGGGTAAGCACACAAGCCCACAAGTCTCGTCCGCTGAACTCCTTATTTTGGAGTCACTGGGTTAAAATGTGGATTCTGTGCAACTGCAGCTCCAGAACCAGGAAAAGGTCCACTAGTGGGTAAGCACCAAACTTCTATCAGGAATTGAACATTTCTATGAGTATATGAACAAGTCACCAACTAATAACCAGCAAATGACAATTTGCCTAATCTCCTGAACAGGTTAAAGAAGACAGTTGACTTGACATGGAATGTATGGTACTTGAGGTTTGGCTCCTCTTACACTTTCTAAGGGATTGGACACACTTGACTGACATGGCATCTCACAGGATATCTGGTGTGAATCTAGATCCTCTATTACAAGACAAATGAAATGAAGTGTACATTTGACACAAATGTTCAAATCAGTCTCGAGACTTAAAAGTACAGTCCTTGATAGCACTGCTGCAGAGTTCAAAAGTGTTGAGCTCCATTCAACTTATTTCTTATATTTATCTTTCTATATTATCAATGCTAACATTTGTATTCAACTTCTATGGGGGAAAAGCTCAGTTAAAATATTTTTAAGAGACTGTGTATGAGCAGGATTTTCAGCTACTAAAACTTGAAGGGTTGGTTATTGAGTATGTTGTCAAGTATTAGTCAAAAGGAGAGAAAAAGTATTATAGCATGTACCTTTAAAAGATCTGCTTTAAATCTGTGGCAAATAAATCCTTTGCATTTTATTGTTGACAGGGATTTTTTGTAGAATGATTATGGAAATCACTGAAGAATTAAACAAATTAAAGCAAACTTGGGGATAAAAAGTATTTGTGTAATTTTCCATCTGATTATTCTTCAAGATTTATATCAGGATACATTGTGAACTAGGGCTGTCCCCGACTAAGATTTTCTTTGGTCGACCAAAACTCAGCTAAAACGACTGAAAATCGACTAATCGAAATTTAAAACGCTTTTTTTTCCACACAAAAAAAACGTACAAACATTTTCCCGATCTGACTCAATGGCTGCTGGACATTGCAGATTCAGCGACTCGTATCACAAGTACTGTTGTAACCGAATGCCGATATTTAGTATCTCTTACAATGTACTACAAATTAAAAATATTGTTTAACATGCAAATCATCAGAGCGCGCTTATCACTGCCTGAACATGCAGCATGCGAACTTACGTAGAAGCTGAGTGGGGAACGGTGCAACAGAGAAAGATGTAGTTGTCTTGCCGGAGAAGATAAGAGGTGAAATCAGTTTCATATTCGAGATTCAACAGACATTCATATTCGTACCTCCGTTCAGGCTCCGCGTCATATTTAGGGACCGGGGTAAAAGAGTAGACAGTCAGAATGTTTCTTCAATTTCTTTGTAAAAAATCAACATAGAAAATTAAAACTTGTTGCACATTCTTCTACTACTAGCTGACCAAGTTGTCCAAGCTTTGGTTTGGTGATAAAGTTGATTATTGATTAACCCATAGCCAATAAATCAATAAAAACACAAATATTTCAGTGTTTCCTCAATATCTTTGTCAAAAATGAACATAGAAACTTCAGACCTGTTTCACATTCTTCTACTCCTAGCTGACCAAGTTGTCCAAGCTTTGGTTTGGTGATAAAGTTGATTATTGATTAACCCATAGCCAATAAATCAACAAAACACTAATATTTCAGTATTTCCTCAATATCTTTGTCAAAAATGAACATAGAAACTTCAGACCTGTTTAACATTCTTCTACTCCTAGCTGACCAAGTTGTCAAAGCTTTGGTTTGGTGATAAAGTTGATTATTGATTAATCCATAGCCAATAAGTCTATAAAAACACCAATATTTCTGTATTTCCTCAATATCTTTGTAAAAAATGAACATAGAAACTTTGAACTTGTTGCACATTCTTCTAATACTAGCAGACCAAGTTGTCCAAGCTGTGGTTTGGTGAAAAAGTTGATTATTGATTAACCTATAGCCAATAAATCAAGAAAAAAACATTTTCCAATATTTCATCAATATCTTTGTCAACAATGATCACAGAAACTTCAAACTTGTTTCACATTCTTCTACTCCTAGCTGACCAGCTTGTCCAAGCTTTGGTTTGGTGATAGAGTTAAATATTGATTAATCCATAGCCAATAAATCAATAAAAACACCAATATTTCAGTATTTCCTCAATATCTTTGTCAAAAATGAAAATAGAAACTTCAGACCTGTTTCACAGTCTTCTACTCCTAGCTGACCAAGTTGTCCAAGCTTTGGTTTGGTGATAAAGTTGATTATTGATTAACCTATAGCCGATAAATCCATAAAAACACCAATATTTCAGTAGTTCCTCAATATCTTTGTCAAAAATGAAAATAGAAACTTCAGACCTGTTTCACAGTCTTCTACTCCTAGCTGACCAAGTTGTCCAAGCTTTGGTTTGGTGATAAATTGATTATTGATTAACACATAGCCGATAAATCAACAAAAACACCAATATTTCAGTATTTCCTCAATAACTTTGTCAAAAATGAACATAGAAACTTCAGACCTGTTTCACATTCTTCTACTCCTAGCTGACCAAGTTGTCCAAGCTTTGGTTTGGTGATAAAGTTGATTATTGATTAACCTATAGCCGATAAATCCATAAAAACACCAATATTTCAGTATTTCCTCAATAACTTTGTCAAAAATGAACATAGAAACTTCAGACCTGTTTCACAGTCTTCTACTCCTAGCTGACCAAGTTGTCCAAGATTTGGTTTGGTGATAGAGTTGATTATTGATTAATCCATAGACAATAAATCAATAAAACACCAATATTTCAGTATTTCCTCAATATCTTTGTCAAAAATGAAAATAGAAACTTCAGACCTGTTTCACAGTCTTCTACTCCTAGCTGACCAAGTTGTCCAAGCTTTGGTTTGGTGATAAAGTTGATTATTGATTAACCTATAGCCGATAAATCCATATAAACACCAATATTTCAGTATTTCCTCAATAACTTTGTCAAAAATCAACATAGAAACGTCAGACCTGTTTCACATTCTTTTACTCCTAGCTGACCAAGTTGTCCAAGCTTTGGTTTGGTGATAAAGTTGATTATTGATTAATCCATAGCCAATAAGTCTATAAAAACACCAATATTTCTGTATTTCCTCAATATCTTTGTAAAAAATGAACATAGAAACTTTGAACTTGTTGCACATTCTTCTAATACTAGCAGACCAAGTTGTCCAAGCTTTGGTTTGGTGATAAAGTTGATTATTAATAACCTATAGCCAATAAATCAAGAAAAACACATTTTCCAATATTTCATCAATATCTTTGTCAACAATGATCACAGAAACTTCAAACTTGTTTCACATTCTTCTACTGCTAGCTGGCCAGCTTGTCCAAGCTTTGGTTTGGTGATAGAGTTGATTATTGATTAATCCATAGCCAATAAATCAATAAAAACACCAATATTTCAGTATTTCCTCAATATCTTTGTCAAAAATCAACATAGAAACTTCAGACCTGTTTCACATTCTTTTACTCCTAGCTGACCAAGTTGTCCAAGCTTTGGTTTGGTGATAAAGTTGATTATTGATTAATCCATAGCCAATAAGTCTATAAAAACACCAATATTTCTGTACTTCCTCAATATCTTTGTCAAAAATGAAAATAGAAACTTCAGACCTGTTTCACAGTCTTCTACTCCTAGCTGACCAAGTTGTCCAAGCTTTGGTTTGGTGATAAATTGATTATTGATTAACACATAGCCGATAAATCAACAAAAACACCAATATTTCAGTATTTCCTCAATAACTTTGTCAAAAATGAACATAGAAACTTCAGACCTGTTTCACATTCTTCTACTCCTAGCTGACCAAGTTGTCCAAGCTTTGGTTTGGTGATAAAGTTGATTATTGATTAACCTATAGCCGATAAATCCATAAAAACACCAATATTTCAGTATTTCCTCAATAACTTTGTCAAAAATGAACATAGAAACTTCAGACCTGTTTCACAGTCTTCTACTCCTAGCTGACCAAGTTGTCCAAGATTTGGTTTGGTGATAGAGTTGATTATTGATTAATCCATAGACAATAAATCAATAAAACACCAATATTTCAGTATTTCCTCAATATCTTTGTCAAAAATGAAAATAGAAACTTCAGACCTGTTTCACAGTCTTCTACTCCTAGCTGACCAAGTTGTCCAAGCTTTGGTTTGGTGATAAAGTTGATTATTGATTAACCTATAGCCGATAAATCCATATAAACACCAATATTTCAGTATTTCCTCAATAACTTTGTCAAAAATCAACATAGAAACGTCAGACCTGTTTCACATTCTTTTACTCCTAGCTGACCAAGTTGTCCAAGCTTTGGTTTGGTGATAAAGTTGATTATTGATTAATCCATAGCCAATAAGTCTATAAAAACACCAATATTTCTGTATTTCCTCAATATCTTTGTAAAAAATGAACATAGAAACTTTGAACTTGTTGCACATTCTTCTAATACTAGCAGACCAAGTTGTCCAAGCTTTGGTTTGGTGATAAAGTTGATTATTAATAACCTATAGCCAATAAATCAAGAAAAACACATTTTCCAATATTTCATCAATATCTTTGTCAACAATGATCACAGAAACTTCAAACTTGTTTCACATTCTTCTACTGCTAGCTGGCCAGCTTGTCCAAGCTTTGGTTTGGTGATAGAGTTGATTATTGATTAATCCATAGCCAATAAATCAATAAAAACACCAATATTTCAGTATTTCCTCAATATCTTTGTCAAAAATCAACATAGAAACTTCAGACCTGTTTCACATTCTTTTACTCCTAGCTGACCAAGTTGTCCAAGCTTTGGTTTGGTGATAAAGTTGATTATTGATTAATCCATAGCCAATAAGTCTATAAAAACACCAATATTTCTGTACTTCCTCAATATCTTTGTAAAAAATGAACATAGAAACTTTGAACTTGTTGCACATTCTTCTAATACTAGCAGACCAAGTTGTCCAAGCTTTGGTTTGGTGATAAAGTTGATTATTAATAACCTATAGCCAATAAATCAAGAAAAACACATTTTCCAATATTTCATCAATATCTTTGTCAACAATGATCACAGAAACTTCAAACTTGTTTCACATTCTTCTACTGCTAGCTGGCCAGCTTGTCCAAGCTTTGGTTTGGTGATAGAGTTGATTATTGATTAATCCATAGCCAATAAATCAATAAAAACACCAATATTTCTGTATTTCCTCAATATCTTTGTAAAAAATGAACATAGAAACTTTGAACTTGTTGCACATTCTTCTAATACTAGCAGACCAAGTTGTCCAAGCTGTGGTTTGGTGATTAAGTTGACTATTGATTAATCCATAGCCAATAAGTCTATAAAAACACCAATATTTCTGTATTTCCTCAATATCTTTGTAAAAAATGAACATAGAAACTTTGAACTTGTTGCACATTCTTCTAATACTATCAGACCAAGTTGTCCAAGCTTTGGTTTGGTGATAAAGTTGATTATTGATTAACCTATAGCCAATAAATCAAGAAAAACACATTTTCCAATATTTCATCAACATCTTTGTCAACAATGATCACAGAAACTTCAAACTTGTTTCACATTCTTCTACTGCTAGCTGACCAGCTTGTCCAAGCTTTGGTTTGGTGATAGAGTTGATTATTGATTAACCTATAGCCGATAAATCCATAAAAACACCAATATTTCAGTATTTCCTCAATATCTTTGTCAAAAATGGACATAGAAACTTCAGACCTGTTTCACAGTCTTCTACTCCTAGCTGACCAAGTTGTCCAAGATTTGGTTTGGTGATAGAGTTGATTATTGATTAATCCATAGACAATAAATCAATAAAACACCAATATTTCAGTATTTCCTCAATATCTTTGTCAAAAATGAAAATAGAAACTTCAGACCGGTTTCACATTCTTTTACTCCTAACTGACCAAGTTGTCCAAGCTTTTGTTTGGTGATTAAGTTGATTATTGATTAATCCATAGCCAATAAGTCTATAAAAACACCAATATTTCTGTATTTCCTCAATATCTTTGTAAAAAATGAACATAGAAACTTTGAACTTGTTGCACATTCTTCTAATACTATCAGACCAAGTTGTCCAAGCTTTGGTTTGGTGATAAAGTTGATTATTGATTAACCTATAGCCAATAAATCAAGTAAAACACATTTTCCAATATTTCATCAACATCTTTGTCAACAATGATCACAGAAACTTCAAACTTGTTTCACATTCTTCTACTGCTAGCTGACCAGCTTGTCCAAGCTTTGGTTTGGTGATAGAGTTGATTATTGATTAACCTATAGCCGATAAATCCATAAAAACACCAATATTTCAGTATTTCCTCAATAACTTTGTCAAAAATGAACATAGAAACTTCAGACCTGTTTCACAGTCTTCTACTCCTAGCTGACCAAGTTGTCCAAGATTTGGTTTGGTGATAGAGTTGATTATTGATTAATCCATAGACAATAAATCAATAAAACACCAATATTTCAGTATTTCCTCAATATCTTTGTCAAAAATGAAAATAGAAACTTCAGACCGGTTTCACATTCTTTTACTCCTAACTGACCAAGTTGTCCAAGCTTTTGTTTGGTGATTAAGTTGATTATTGATTAATCCATAGCCAATAAGTCTATAAAAACACCAATATTTCTGTATTTCCTCAATATCTTTGTAAAAAATGAACATAGAAACTTTGAACTTGTTGCACATTCTTCTAATACTATCAGACCAAGTTGTCCAAGCTTTGGTTTGGTGATAAAGTTGATTATTGATTAACCTATAGCCAATAAATCAAGTAAAACACATTTTCCAATATTTCATCAACATCTTTGTCAACAATGATCACAGAAACTTCAAACTTGTTTCACATTCTTCTACTGCTAGCTGACCAGCTTGTCCAAGCTTTGGTTTGGTGATAGAGTTGATTATTGATTAACCTATAGCCGATAAATCCATAAAAACACCAATATTTCAGTATTTCCTCAATAACTTTGTCAAAAATGAACATAGAAACTTCAGACCTGTTTCACAGTCTTCTACTCCTAGCTGACCAAGTTGTCCAAGCCTTGGTTTGGTGATAAAGTTGATAATTGATTAACACATAGCCGATAAATCAACAAAAACACCAACTGAAATATTGGTGTTTTTATGGATTTATCGGCTATAGGTTAATCAATAATCAACTTTATCACCAAACCAAAGCTTGGACAACTTGGTCAGCTAGGAGTAGAAGAATGTGAAACAGGTCTGAAGTTTCTATGTTCATTTTTGACAAAGTTATTGAGGAAATACTGAAATATTGGTGTTTTTGTTGATTTATCGGCTATGTGTTAATCAATAATCAATTTATCACCAAACCAAAGCTTGGACAACTTGGTCAGCTAGGAGTAGAAGACTGTGAAACAGGTCTGAAGTTTCTATTTTCATTTTTGACAAAGTTATTGAGGAAATACTGAAATATTGGTGTTTTTGTTGATTTATCGGCTATGTGTTAATCAATAATCAACTTTATCACCAAACCAAAGCTTGGACAACTTGGTCAGCTAGGAGTAGAAGAATGTTAAACAGGTCTGAAGTTTCTATGTTCATTTTTGACAAAGATATTGAGGAAATACTGAAATATTGGTGTTTTTATTGATTTATTGGCTATGGATTAATCAATAATCAACTCTATCACCAAACCAAAGCTTGGACAAGCTGGTCAGCTAGGAGTAGAAGAATGTGAAACAAGTTTGAAGTTTCTGTGATCATTGTTGACAAAGATATTGATGAAATATTGGAAAATGTTTTTTTCTTGATTTATTGGCTATAGGTTAATCAATAATCAACTTTATCACCAAACCAAAGCTTGTACAACTTGGTCTGCTAGTATTAGAAGAATGTGCAACAAGTTCAAAGTTTCTATGTTCATTTTGTACAAAGATATTGAGGAAATACAGAAATATTGGTGTTTTTATAGACTTATTGGCTATGGATTAATCAATAATCAACTTTATCACCAAACCAAAGCTTGGACAACTTGGTCAGGTAGGAGTAGAAGAATGTTAAACAGGTCTGAAGTTTCTATGTTCATTTTTGACAAAGATATTGAGGAAATACTGAAATATTAGTGTTTTGTTGATTTATTGGCTATGGGTTAATCAATAATCAACTTTATCACCAAACCAAAGCTTGGACAACTTGGTCAGCTAGGAGTAGAAGAATGTGAAACAGGTCTGAAGTTTCTATGTTCATTTTTGACAAAGATATTGAGGAAACACTGAAATATTGGTGTTTTTATTGATTTATTGGCTATGGGTTAATCAATAATCAACTTTATCACCAAACCAAAGCTTGGACAACTTGGTCAGCTAGTAGTAGAAGAATGTGCAACAAGTTTTAATTTTCTATGTTGATTTTTTACAAAGATATTGAAGAAACATTCTGACTGTCTACTCTTTTACCCCGGTCCCTAAATATGACGCGGAGCCTGAACGGAGGTACGAATATGAATGTCTGTTGAATCTCGAATATGAAACTGATTTCACCTCGGTGAGAATATAATGTCATTCGATTTGGATGTGATTCTTATAATAGGCATATTCATTTTTTAACCCAGCGCGTTAGCATGAGCGAAGTAAGGCTAGGCCAACTTACGTTTTTCAGGTGGTAGGCTACATCATATTCGAAGTCGAACTATGAAAAATAAACCGTTGTTGGCAGAGTTTGCATTTAACGTTTTTCGAGTCACCCGGTACCAGTGGCGCCTTAATGCACGGGCTTACCTGGGCTTAAGCCCGGGGCCTCGACCAATCAGGGGCCTCTTAATAATAATACAAAATAATAATGATGATAAACGTCCGTATTCGCGGTGTCATTACTCTGCTCTACAGTGGCATCTGGTGGTGTATGTGGAGGGAGGGTAGGCCCCCCCTCCCCCTTATCTAAACAAAATGTAACAAAATGTAACAAAAACTAGAGGGTACAATTTGTAGGGTGTGCTTGCTTGCGTCGGTTGCAGATGGGTCCATTTAATATGAAACAAGCTGAACCCCCTTCGAGACAAGCTATTCTAACAACATTGTCCCATGCTACAACGTTGTTTTTCAGATGGAATCGCGATTCAAACGGTACCATCTGCTAACTGAAAATATGCCCTCAAACGCGACTTTTTGGTCTCAGTCTAGAGCCCTGCGTGGAGAAGCTGAATTATGCTACGAGCAAGCTAGCCTAGCTGCTGTTGCTAGCCAAACTTCACTGAGGGGATTGTTTGAATGCGCCAGAAATTAAAAACGTTTCTTTTGACATAAAGTTTAGGCTGTGGCATTGAATACAGGGACGCACCACACAAGCTTGAGTTTAAATACATAATTTATTGTGACATTACAAAAAATGAAAAAAAAAAAAAAAGTCTATAGCCCAGGGGCCTCAAGTGCTATTAAGACGCCCCTGCCCGGTACTTTGTAAATGTAAATGTACTTTAATGAAATGCTGCCATACCACAGATTTCTTTGCCATTTTGACTAATAACACCGACAAAGTAGGCTATGGCAGTTTGTAGTTCGGCAGCCAATTGTGCTCGTGCCGTGTGCAAAATACCAAAACAAAACAAAGCGCAGATTAACGAAAGGGAAAACAGTAACACCTTTTCTTTTAAATTATATATTTTTAGAGTTGCTTTATTTGTCTTAAATAATGTAATGTACAATTTCTGTAGAACATTTCGTTAATTCAGCAATGATGACACAAGCGGGAATCAGATCTCACACTGCCATATGGCAGCTCGACTAAAAAAATCTTAGTCGACCAAGAGCATATCGACTAGTCGACTGAGTGGGGACAGCCCTATTGTGAACATTCTTATGAGGAAGTGATTTCACTAAGGAAACATGCAGTGTGTGTTATTTGAAAGTGCATAATGACTGCATGACAACATGACAAGATCAAAAGGTAGCATTGCCAAAGAACACCTTTTATTATGATGCACGACTAAATACACTTACAACATACATTTACCAGTCACACATCACCTAAACGCGGTCAGCAAAACACAAGTTACAAAAAATACAAATGTGTTTGTAAACTGAGAATGTTATTATGTTGCTAATTGGGGGAGTAGGCTATTCAATACATAATGGAAGGCCCCAGAAGAGTATGGCTACAGAAACCTTAAGGCAGAGGTTGTAGGAGAGGTACCTGGCGTGTACATTCTCTCGAGGTCAGAGTTGCTAGATGATACGTGGCTCATTTCTGCAATGCTGCAGTCATCTCAGGGACAGCCTAGAGTGGAGAGGTACGATGATTAACTTCACCACACATACTGACCAGATGTGGTTTGCAGGTGTGATGTATAGTATATTTTAGCACTTTTGGCTCCCGCTTTGCCGTATCACCAACATGAGAACCAAATGAACTACCAATCGTCACCAGTTACTACCTGACGCTGTCCCAGCTATCGGTTTCCCGGTGAAGGAACAAGAGAAAGCCTATCCATTTTAATCAGTTATTTGAGGAGTCATCGGGTGTAAGCTGATAACAGCCAGGTCACAACTCAGCTGGCCAGAGCCAATCCCTTTTGCAAAGTTTACCTGAGAGCCTGGCCACCATGCTCTACTGAGGAGCTAAACAAACACAACCACCACCAAGACACATGAAAATACAAGCTATTACCCTTACAGGGAAAAACACTTCTAACTCAACCCGCTGGCAGACTTTCCACAGCTGCCAGCCAGACACTAGAGGGCAGCCAAGCATGTAAATTAAAGGCAAAGAGAAACAGAAGATCGACATGAAAGGTTGGCTGGGTGCAAGTAAACTACAGATTACTTTCTCACGGCTGGGAGGAGGAATGCTTTGTGTGTACCTGAAGAGCAGGCTCCAGCCAAATCTTGTATCTGATTAATTCAGCAACTCAATTATTCACTTGCACATTTCCATTAAGTGGAAAAATGTCTCATGCAAAATGTATTGGGGAAATGGTGAACGTTATATTGTGACTGTCACTGGTACTGGCGAGGTTGTCGAGGTCTGTTCAGAAGTGTGCTGGGTTTGTTTCAGCCATGATGAAACCTTGCATCAGTGGACGAGTCTCACCTTGAAAAGGTCTGCCACCAAGCCGTAGTCAGCCACCTGGAAAATGGGTGCCTCTGGATCCTTGTTGATGGCAACAATAGTCTGCAAAGAAAGGAAAGCACCCTTTTCTTTTGATCAGCCTTTCGAAGGAACTTCAAACTTTTCTCAGAGGAAACTTAACCATACCTTACTATCCTTCATTCCTGCGAGATGTTGGATGGCTCCAGATATACCAACGGCGATGTACAATTCCTATTTACAGGAGACACGATGAAGTCACGTATTACTACTTGACACTGAGAAACTGCTGCAGCCCGTGTTCATATTTAATGAGTTAAGAGGATGAGACCCTGCTAGCCCTGAGCTAGGTACTGCCCCCCTGGGCCACCTCAAATTAGTAACAGCTTGGCCTTGGCCTTGGTCCCCTGCCTTGGTCCCCCCCCCCCCCCCCCCGCGCACGTAACAACTTCAGGAGCTTACAGCTTAATGCACTGCCGTATTAATATTTTAGTGCTATTTAATGTTGTTTCTGTTGTCTTGAAGGAGCAGAACATCAATTTGGGACAAGCAAGTCTACGAAGGTCTGAAAGCAAGACAGTGAGTGATCATTCTAATAGACAGCCACTAATGGCCATCCATGTATGTTCCCATCCTGCGGTAGAAGCGTCGGTCACACAGTACATGCACAAAGGGTGCTACAGTAGCATGGGTTCAAAGGCCTGACAAATCAGAACATCTGTTCCTTTTTCTGTGTTAAACACTCTTGGATAATTGTTCTAGGCCTGCTCTTATCATACTTCCAATAAGGTGAGAGAACACAAATAGTGGGCACTGCTATTATACCAAAAGTGGAACCAATGATGAGAGTTAATCGCCCAGCTTGCTCGGTATAGTGTTTTTATACTCACGTTGAGGTAAAACTACACTATCACATACTACACTAGCTCATTTGTAAATACCATCTCCATTGCTAGTGGAGGACTATGAACAACCAGGAGACAAGCACAGGCAGGACGTAAATACAATGCAATTAAAATCTAATTTAATGCACTAAGCCCACATATGACAAGCTTGTCAAAACAATAGCAAAATCCAATTTAGGCAGAGAGGCCTGCTCTGAGGCCTCTGCTCTGGCCAGATATCCTCAGCACTGTGCTCTCTAATGGATCAGCTAAACCATTTAGGAACCCAAAATGTGCCATTAACTACATTTCATGGGGCCTAATGTGTGGATAATCACAGCTGGGATATCCCAGTTTAACTGGATAATGGAAAATCAACCTTTTTAAAGGCCAAAGGATAGCGCTCGATAATTCTGGATTCCGGGAATGCTGTTAAGAACACAAGTAACTGTAGGAGACCATTAGCCTACTGACACAAAGTAAATCCTCAGAAATATCTTGCAATAACCCTCTTATGAGAAAACGGCTTGTGTTTGGCACAATGAGACAATAACTTACAGGTGCAACAATCTTGCCAGTCTGTCCAACCTGCATATCATTAGGGACATAACCAGCATCCACAGCAGCTCTGGAAGCACCCACTGTTGAAATAAAGCACAGCTTAAATATATTTAAGATAGAAAACAAACCACAAACTGTATGGCAACTTTCTAAGATGTTCACGGACTAACCAGCAGCATTCATTTGATCAGCAAGGTCATACAGCAGCTTGAAGTTGTCTCCGCTCTTTAGACCCCTTCCTGCACAGATAGAAACAAAACATTATAATTCAACAAGGATTTCCATCCATCATCCAACGCTGGTCAGCGCATTCTTACCTCCAGACACCACAACTTTAGCACTGGCCAGCTCTGGACGGTCACTCTTGGTCAAGCTCTGCTCAATCCACTCTGATAACCCAGCGGAAGAGGATGCTGACACTACATTTCACACACAAATGATGGAAGTGGTTAAGGGAATACAGTTCGGTCTTGTGTTACACGTCGGCATCAGGAGATGTTTGGAGTCGTCAGCTACCTTCTTCAGTGGAGGCACTGCCTCCTTCCGTTGCAGCTGGCTCAAAACTTGTTCCTCTGACGGTGAAGACCTTAACTTTCTCATTACACTTGATGGTGCAGAGAGCGTTGCCTGTGAACCAGGCAAACAGCAGCAGACCACACAAGATCATGACTACATCAATGAAAAAATAAATAATCCCAGCATTTGCCAAAAGGTTATTGCATGATTTCCCTTGAGGACATACAAATGATGTGTTGAGAATGATCTAATTTAACTTGAAATTTCCAAATATCAAAGAGTAGGCTTAATCAAACAAAAACAAATACACAAAAGTTGGCATTGAGATAGTCACCGGCATATATCGTTCTGACAAAGGTGTCTGGGGTTTTGATCTCAATTATATCTGAAATTGGAGCGACGTCCAACTTGGCAGCCACTCTTGGCAGCAGGTTCTACAATAACAAAAATTTGGCTTAGAGATATCAGCAAAAAGAATGGCACTAGTGACTGTATGCATCAAGAATAAGAGTCTTACTTTCCCAAAGGCAGATGCCCCAGCACAGATATGGGTGAAGCTGAACTGCAGCTGTGTTGCCAGGATAAGTGGAGTTAACTCCTCTGTGAGAAGACACAAGGGTCACAGACAGATCACAACTTTGTTGTATGGAACACAAGACATGAGCTACATTTACATTTAGTCATTTAGCAGACGCTCTTATCCAGAGCGACTTACAGTAAGTACAGGGACATTCTCCCCGAGGCAAGTAGGGTGAAGTGCCTTGCCCAAGGACACGTCATTTTGCACGGCCGGGAATCGAGCCGGCAACCGTCTGATTAATAGCCCGGCTCCCTAACCGCTCAGTCATCTGACCCCAGCTAAGCATACCTGGCAAAAAGCCCTTGTAAGCATCATGTTGAGCCACTAGAACCTTCTTTACCCCTTGGACTTTTGCGATGTCTTCCACAACCTGGGGACGATAATACAATTTTAAAATCGAGGATGTTTTAACAGTCCCCACAACAATGTTATGGATAACTCATGTGATCTAAATATACTGGAATGGGCTGTGACTGAATGAAAACAAACATGATTGCTAATCACAGGCTTCAGGTCTGCATTCCCAGATTTTAATAGTACTTCAGAAATACAGTACGCATTTTAAGGGTCTGAGAATACTAAACATTAATAAAACATTATTCAATTTATCAATGAGTATTGCGAGTAGATTTTTTGGTTATCTATCTGGATTTCTGTGGGTAATAAAGTAACATTTCATAAAAGGAGGTGTAGACCTTTCACAGGGACAGTACCTTTGCACAGTTTGTTCCAGCGACTAAGCAGGACACCTCTCCTCCCAGTTTATTGGCTGCTGTGATGGCACTCAATGTGATGGGCGTCAGTTTGTCATTGTTGTGCTCTACCACTACCAAGGTGCTTTGAAACCTCTGGAGGAGACCTGTCTACAATAGAATCAACTTCTCAATATGTAGCCTATAAACAAGATAACATGCTCACTACTGAAAATCACAACTACGTAAGTGTTAGATCATAGCTATGTCAGCAACCACGAGCACCGTCTGAGGACATTGGAGCCGTGCCTGTGGGGGATGGGGGCCGTTCGAGTAACCCTTGACCCACTTTCAGTAGCAAGTTATATTAAATACATAAACTAACATAACCCAAAACGCAGGCATTTACCTAGGATTGAGAAATTGAAAAACAGCATCAATGCTACTCTATTCTGAACTGGGACTCCAATCTGGGTCTGGAGGTCATTCGTACAGCGTTTTAGACACACGCTAACACAGGAATGCAATGTGTTCAAAATTATATAATGTGCTTTTTCTAAACGTGTTAAACAACCACAATTTGTGATGTGACTTATCTTATTTATAAATTAAACAGACAACGCGTTTCTTATGTATCGTTGAACAATCCAGTTTTTGTTAGTTTCGTAACTGTTTGCTTACACTGGTTGTGTAAGTCTCTAGCTGGCAAAACTAGCTCTGGCACTGTACTAGCCAGCTAGGTAGCCTTGTGCTAGAGGACAGACATGTTTGGCCACTCGTTTATGCTGCAATAAGAATCAGAACTGGGGGCTAACAATGTAATAGTGCAAACGATGGAATTCATGTACTATTTGCTTCTTGACAATTAAATATGATAATCTAGCTACGTTACAGTACATGTGCAAGCTAATATCTATAGAGGTAGCCTCGCTAGCTAGTTACACAAACCATACCAGCTCTAGGTCCTAGCGAATGTATTGAAGTAATCAAAAAGCGAAGTCTTACCAAATAATTAATGTTACTGTATAACTAATATTGTCAGGTAACCTGGAAATATCACCACTTACCAACTGTCTTAAATGTGTTTTGTTGATAGCTCTGTGCATCTTTGACCCTTATCTTTGATCCTGCCAGCTGGGATATGCTTTTCCGACAGCAGCAATAAGTTATCGCGAGACAAAACTCAGTCTGGTTCCCAGTCACTTCCGTTAACACTCAAGTTCCCGTCGGGCGCCTACCTACAGCCTTTCATTGCGCCCTATCCTAACTAAAAGCAGCCTACATGTAATTGTAGATAGCATGTGAGGGGGAACCTTCTTAACGCTTCTTCTTAGTCTATTTTAAAATCATGTTAAATGAAAGTAAGCAATTGTAGGAAAAACGTTTTTGGATTAAAAAAATCCTTAAATTATACCAGTTTATTTTAACACACACTAGGGCCTATATATAATCATGAACAAGACATAGACTAGCCTACATTCATCTAACACTAATTGAATTTAAAAAATAAGAATAATAGCAACAACAACATTTTCTTAAAGCCAGGCAAAAATTATAGAACGCAAGCAAAATGCCAGTTTTTGCATTAGGCTGACTGTGTTAAAACAAAGCAGAAAATATGAATCCTTTGAACTACAACGTCGTCTTGTTGCAGCAATGCAGACTATGTACAAACGGGCTAACAATAACAATCAGTTAATTTAAGTACAATTAAGATTAGGATAGTTCTAGTACGAACAGTTGTGTATTTCAATAATATTTTATATTTTGATTATTTAGAATAGCCTAATAATTCCACGTATTAATTCTAAATCTAGTTAGAAGTAGAACGGGCAGCCATAGACCTAAATCAAAAGTTTTATAGATACAAAATCCAGAAATTCCAGCCTATTCTTAATTCTATGCCTACAGGCCAAATTACCATTGGTATTTTGGAAGGTGTATGCGATTTGAAGCCTATCGCAGTTTTCTTTCAGGGACAGACATATACAATCATAAGGACTTGTCAGTAAATATAGGCTAAAATAAATGTAACATGTAAAATTAGAAGAAGAAAAAAACAATTGATTATGCAGATTAACGATTTTGTTCTCTTTTTAGTCCCACGAAATATCTTTCTAATAAAAGGGTTAGTCTTCTTAACATTTTAAACTACCGCAACCGATAGGCCGGTATTATATGATTATGTTAGATAATTCAAAATAATCAAATTTGGAAAAAAAACTATAAAATATGCTACGTATTAGTGTTTACTTCTAATGAACCTTTCATTTAGAGATTCACTTTTGTTTGGACATCATCCAGTAGAGGGCTCTCGCATAGAACTTCTAGATTGCAATACAGGCCATGTTCCTTTCAAATAGATATTCGGTGAAAAAAGAACCAATTCTCAACAACCACATTGGGTCTTAAAATCGCATCTAATAGCAGCCGAATAGCATTGTTAATAGTTAATAGTTAATACTTTACAAAGGGGCCTATAAAATATGATCTTATTCTAATTTCAGTACCTAATATAAACAATCGACAAGGATAAATAAAGTGTTGAGCTTATTCATAAAAATAATTCTAACTGCAGTCAATGTTTTGGTTCCCTTAAAAAAAAAAGCATAGTAGCTTACTTGTCCATGTTTCTTAATTTAGCATGATGCTTATCCCCTCCCCAAACGCTCAGAGGTCTGTAGGTTTGCATATTCTACGTCACTCTGCGCGTGGGGCATTGCTCTTCCCACCTCTCACTCTCTAGAAGCAAGTTATCACTCTACCAGGGACGGGACAGTCTCCCACTCACCCACTCAATTCCTCCATCTGTCGGCCTGTAGCCTACCATCCCTCCTGTATGGTGGATATTATCTTAAATTCTTCTTTCTTGGATGATATGGGGGATCATTCCAAAAGTAAGTACGCGCACGTTCCTCTGTTAGGCCTATATATCTTGTTCATGCTTGGGAAAAATATATTTCTCGGTGTTCATATTGGGTTATGTGGACCAATAATGTAAACAGACAGTATAGTAGCCTACATACATTCTTTGGATAAATATTTGTGTATTCGATGTCACATATTTGGTCTTCATCAGACCAAGAGTCTGTGAAATTGTAAAAAAGTTTTTTAGTTCTGCAGAAATCCATTTGTATCCCGGCCTTAGCCAACTAAAATGACAGGCATAATATGATATGGATACAGGAGGGAAACACACGCGGGATTTGTTGAAGGTGTCTGGGGATTAGAGGGTATATGCTACAAAGTAGTAGTAATGTGTGCATTCCACAGAGAAGTCTGGAATCGCAATGTGTGTGGGCTGTGGAGGTCAGATACACGACCAATACATTCTGAGAGTCTCCCCGGACCTCGAGTGGCACGCTGCGTGTCTGAAGTGCTCGGAATGCAGTCAGTACCTGGATGAGACGTGCACTTGCTTCGTCCGAGATGGCAAGACATACTGCAAAAGAGATTATGTAAGGTATGGAGTAGAAATTTCCTCACCAACGTGATTTCAGATCTTTGGAATTTCAAAAGGTCCCTTGTATTCCGGAGTATAAAAATAACAGTGTAAACAAATAAACTCACCATTTAACAGTAAAACATTTTTGGGATAGGCCTATTCTAAAAGCCTTTCAATGTTATGAGAAATAAGTGTTTGCAATTATTGTCTTCACAAACCATGTTGTGTGTTCGAGCTATTATTAAATTCAATGTTGCAAAATTAATTCCAAAACAGCTTGGAACATTTTTGCCAAACAAAGATAGGCCTATTTGGTCTTCCATGCTTGAAAAAAATATTACTGGCGTAAATCCTATATTGAGACCAATGTTCCTATGTCCTTTTCAGATTATTTGGGATTAAATGTGCAAAATGTAACATTGGCTTCTGCAGCAGCGATCTGGTGATGAGAGCTCGAGCCAACGTGTACCACATGGAGTGTTTTAGGTGCTCGGTGTGCAGCAGACATCTCCTACCGGGGGATGAATTCTCTTTGCGGGACGAGGAGCTGTTGTGTCGGGCAGATCACGGTTTACTGATGGAGCGGGCCACGGCAGGAAGCCCTCTTAGCCCTGGAAATATTCACACCAGGTCCCTTCATTTATCTGGTAGGTGTAGGCTAAAATATCAGCTAAATACATCATTGATAGGCTATAGGCTACAATTTAATAGTAGACTACACAATATATTATTTTATGGGGTTAAATAATATAACATTTTGATTATATAAAATTATAGTCAATAGTGGTAGCCTATAATTTTCCTGGCAACCTGTGACTCTCAAAAGAAACATCGTGAGTTTAAAAGCATAGGCCTATTTAATATTAGTCATTATTTATTGTGAAAGATTGTTGCCACGTGCGTTTTCATGTTTTCAATTCAGTTGAGTTGTACCCTTTAGAACCTGTAGCATATGCATCGAAATTCGCAACTAACAAAGATTTTTTGCCTATAATGTTCATTCATAGCAAAGTTCATCTTGCACTTGAATTACACTTAAAATACACGGTAGCCTATATTAGGCACTTGGGAACTGTAGAGATCCAATATAGTGTCCCACCCCGGGTTTAATTGTAAACTATCAAATCACTTATCAGAGGACGTTCGAAATCACAAGAAATAACCAAGGCCTTATTATTTTCCCTTTCTGCCAACTTGTCTTCAGAACCAGTGTCAGTTCGACAGCCAACTCATCGAAACCACGTTCATAAACAGTCTGAGAAAACCACTCGCGTACGAACAGTTTTGAACGAGAAGCAGCTCCATACCCTTCGGACATGTTACAATGCTAACCCCAGACCAGACGCACTAATGAAAGAACAATTGGTGGAGATGACCGGTCTAAGCCCGAGGGTTATTCGAGTTTGGTTCCAAAACAAACGTTGCAAAGATAAGAAGAGATCTATACTAATGAAACAACTTCAACAACAACAACACATTGACAAGACAGTAAGTTATCGTAGACACTTTTTTTAATCACCATTTAGTAAAACAGGATAATGTCGTTTGCGTGTCTGGTCTAGGCCTATCTCTTTTCACGAGGGCCTACCCAACGCAGCCATAATCAGAGAGATGTGTAATGCTTTGTGTGATGTGTTGCTTTCTTTTAGAATCTTCAAGGGCTTACGGGTACGCCTTTGGTGGCAGGAAGTCCAATTCGACACGAAAACACCGTGCAAGGGAACCCAGTTGAGGTGCAGACTTACCAGCCGCCGTGGAAGGCATTGAGCGAGTTTGCTCTGCAGAGTGACCTGGACCAGCCCCCTTTTCAGCAGCTAGTAAGGAAAACTAAAGCGCATTACATGTCTTTCATGGGTTTTTTTGCATCATTTTACAGGCTACATAGTCGACTGGAATAAAGTTAATATGCTAAACACTGATAATAAAAACTTAGTTGTGTGCCCAAAAAGCTGTTTTGTGCAACAGGCAACTCATAAGGCAATTTATCACTTTACAGGTGTCTTTTTCTGAGTCGGGATCTATGGGTAATTCCTCGGGCAGTGACGTGACCTCCTTGTCGTCGCAGTTGCCAGACACCCCGAACAGCATGGTACCGAGTCCGGTTGACACGTGAGACCAGTACAACATTGAGCTTCAAACCCAGCATGTTACCGCGTGCCCTGCATGAGAACTGCCAAATTCACACAGCCTTGGATGAAAATGGATTTCGTTCTAGCGATCAACAACTGTGGATTAGAGGATGCATCTTTTTATGGAAAAACGTGAAGCTTTGGGATAACAGCTATTACAGTGAAGGCCGGACTGGACACAGACATAGTGAGGACACTCCCTCTTATTGAGCCGACTTAAATATTGAACAAATTTGAACATGAATCCTCATATTGGCCATTGTTTATCATCTTCTGTGTTATTCGCGGAGTCCCGTGTCTGTAGATATGCATGAGCAGAGGTGACTTTATATAATGTACACTACATTTACCACTAGGATGATGGGAAAGTAAATGTTTGAGTCATTCAAGAGTAAATTATTGTTATTTATTGTTAGGATGGAAAGATAATAAATAGAAAAGCATTATGGTTTATGTCTATTGCACTTTGCATGTAAATCTCACTGGTGCAGTAATTCCTTAACATATTCACAAAAATCTTAATGGCCAATATAAATCATTTTTAGTATGACAATATGACTCTCACTAAAGCAGGCTAAACAGCCAACCTCTACAGAACAATTTTAGAATTTCAGCCTAGGCTCCATTCAAATAACTTCAGCCTGCTTAAAAAGTCGATCTTAATCATTCTAAATAATTTGTGATATAGACTTTGGTGTAGCCTGGCCTCAGTTAATTCGGGTCTTAAATGTTACTGTTTGCTATTAGTATAAAAGCAATACCAGAAACTTAAATATTGGTCATTTGGACAAATTTGCGATGTGCTTATAGTCTCGTTTCACCGGTCTCAGGTCTAGACAGAGGACAAGGCTAGGCGACTCCTTATCTCTGCCTGGCATCACCTGCAAACGATACATTGAATGGAACCACAACAAACCCACCTCTCTATAGGCTCGGGCTAAAGGGAACTCCCAGCGAACGCCTTCTGCAGGTCCTTAGTTTATTTTCATTCCATTCCGAATAGTGGATAGGAATAGCCGCTGGACATACAGCTCATAGGTCAAGCTTGGACCGGAAAAAAATTAAATAAAATTGTTACCAAGGATGGACGTTTTACAGGAAACGTAGCCGCTATCATCTCAACTGCAGGATTTATTTGATAATGAGATGGGGTGATTGCGGATCTGGCAACGTATTTCCAAAATAGACTGCGCATTAGCCAAAATGTGTGCGTATTTTTGACTAGGCTACTCAGACCTTGTAGCTCAAAGTTTTTTTTTCTTTTTCTTAATGCCATAAAGATGGTCCCAGAGAAAGGTTGCAAGCATGTTTAATAAACAGTGCAACATTCTAAATTCGATGGCCAACAAGTTTACACTTAATTTATACTTTTCAACGAACGAACTTCATAACATTTCGGGAATATTTAGGAACGGAAAAAGCAATCTGCAAATTGATTTATGTGGTTAAACCTTATGCCAGTAGCTTTATTACAAAGTGTGATCTAAAGACACCTTATTCCAGTAGGCTAAGTCATTAATCCATTATGCATTCATCAGCCTGTGCAGTGATGAAAAAGACCGAAAGACAAGTGATGAAAACAAAACTGACAAGTGACTGAAGTTTAGGCTAATAGATCTCACTTACCGCGAACTGCAGTCAAAAATTGGGTGAATCCCGAAAGGAATTGCCTAAAGCTTGTTGATCAGAGGTGTGACTTCATGTACGGGGTTCAGAATCACGTTGGCCTACTGTTAGCGCAACCTAAATCTTTTGGGTTAGCCCAAGTAGCATACTTCCAAGTCTTGATACACGTCCCACAAATAGCTACTGAAGTGTTATTCACAAAACAGTGATAAACGATAAATGGATAATTAGTTTGAGAGCAATTTCTTCACACACATTTAAATGACAAGCGATTTATCCATAATAATTTATTAAACGTGATAGAAAGAAATGTTAATTATTAAATAAATTATTTTTAGGAAGTGCTTCACAACATGGAGAAAACAAGTATCACAGGGAATTGTAAAACAGAAGCAATTCTATTTAAAGTAAAACTTAAAGTGGAGTAAACAACCAGGCTATGTAACTTACATACTGTAGTACAAAACAGGTCCAAGCCTGGTAAATATAGGGAAAACATTCTGGTCGGGTCAATCACATCTTAACTGAATGTCAATAAACAAATGAACAAGGACCGTTATACATTACTGATGAACACGTTAGGTAATAATCATAATATTCAGTGTTTCTAAATTGACTGCTCTGAAACTTCACTTGTCTAACAGTACTGTGTAACATAAAGGTATATATATATATGATTTCTGTAGTGTGGGCACTTAAACAAAATCTTTGCCTGACTTGATGGCACTATGAAAAGGAGAAATACACACATAACTCAAACATTGTTGTGCAAACTTTGTGCAAATCTTCTATTGATATCATTGTGTGACTTACACAAAATTCACACTTGTATCTCATCTTCGAATTTGGCCCATGGGTGCTGGTATTTCAAGAGTCTTGGCAACGCTTAGAGACTGCATTCTTTATTTATGCTGACTTCAAATCAAAATCTAAACGTAAAAGCAAGTGGGTTAGAACGGGAAGTCTCTTGTCTGTTTTGTAGGGTTTTTCACTGAGCTTGTCTGCGTTGGTGAGGAGTGTGCCTCTGGATTAGTCCTCCTGCTTCTTCAGGAAGAACTGCAGTGCTGAGTCCCACTGGTCTCTGGGAAAGCGGTTGGACAGCTCGCAGTAATCCAGCGGTTGAGAAACTTTCTCTGTACCAGACACAGACATGAGAGGCTGTCAGCCACCAATGAGAAGAGCAGCCCACACAAGGTCGATCAAAAATGTGTGGTTTAACAAATGATAACAGTGTGGTATGTCATTCTTCCAAAGAAATGTTGTCTATAAAAGTATCTATGTGTTGGGAATGATTGCAAAATCAAATGTGCACATGAAAATGAGAAAGGTGATGGAAACGTACCTCCTTGAACAGCTTTATTGTCTGCTTGGTTCTCAATTGAGGCACAGTCCTGGAGAAAATACAAAAACAGAAAGGTGTCAGTGCAGTCTACAGCATTACAAGACAAGCAAGCAGGGAGAAAGACCAGTCACCATATGGAGGGAGTGTTTCATATCACCCACTATATGGCCATCTAAGTTAGGCTAACTGCCACCAATTACATCCAATGGCCAAAATGTATTTTCTTGTTTTGCAAAAGCGCTGGCAAAGCCAACTCTTAAGTCTTGACCTCTGACAAATAATATCGGGGGTAAAGAAACCATGCATCTTCCATTGTTTGACTGAAATGACGGCTTGTCCCCTGGTGGACTGAGGGCTAATCTTGACTAAATAGTTATGGTGGCAGCACAGGCAGAAGGGATGTTGTCGGGGGAAGATGAAGGAGACGGCCTGTTTACTGGAGGCTGAACTACTGGCAGGTAAATCCACTGAGGAAGCCATTTGTCTCTGTTTGACTGCCAAGCTTCCTCAGTGGAAATAAACGAGAAAAAAAGAAAAAGTGACTAGTGTAGAAGGAATCCCTGCATTTCCACATATACGTTTGTGTGTGCGCAGTAACTGTACGCTTGCTTTAAGTGTGTGGGCTTGTGTGTGTGTGTGTGGGGGCACTTTCCCAGGCTTACCTGTATGAAGGTGGCCAGCAGCACACAGCTCATCTCCTGCTGCAGGATGACCTTGTTCTGGGAGTTGTTGTAGCAAGCCGAGATGAGGGAAGGGAAGAGAACTTTGATGAGGCGCGGGTGGCTGAAGTACTGAAAGGGCAGCTGACACAGTTTCTGCAGCACGCTGGGCTGACGGCCAGACTGCACTATCACCTGGAACACACACAAAGCCCCGCAAGTCAGTCACTCAGCCAGCCAGTCAGTCGCATTGGCAGTTGTAAATCACAGCCCCTTGCCCCTCCTCCACGTAAATCTGACACTAAAACAACACACAAACACCCATTAGGAGGAGAACTGGAGGGCACAGCCTCCCACTGCACAATTACAGGCTATAAAACACAATGATGGGATGTTTTTCTCTTCCTTTGTACCACAAGTAATTGCCATGCTGTTGTGAAATAAGCTAAATGAGAAATATGACACATGTCTTCCTTTTATTACTTTACCTAAAGATAGGGTAAAGGACTTCATTTCCCCTCCCCCTTGCAAGAGGTGCCATTGAGATATGAGTTCCAAGTCTGATTCAGTGCAATTTATATCCCTGAACTGTAAGAGTGCAGTCCAGGTTGAAAGGGCATTCACAGTGCAGAGGGGCTGGGGAGGGGGGGGGGGGGGGGAGAGAGCAGACCTCCACTGTTGCCTGGCCACCGCCACTTTAAGAAATGAGCAATACCGTTAATGGCGCTCTCACCCTGCCGACATCCTGCTCCCCTTCACCAGCACCTGTCACTCACACCATCACATCCGGCCCACCAATATTAAAACCAAATCACTCCCAGCCTAGTTTGATTAGGGGGGGCAAGGGGGAGGGGGAGGGGGGGGGGTCCTGGATTAATGCTATGGGCATCTCCCCTGAGCCTGTGAAGAGACCCAGCACTTCCCTGAAAACCGGGGGGTCACCACAGTAAATCCTGGCTGGAACAGCACCCCACTGCTTTACAGGTATACACACCGGGGCTAATGCTCTGCCACAATGGAAACCAGAGGGCCAGGGTGAGGTCCGCCCCCGGTCACAGTGACATATTCAGCGAATTTACAAGATTTGGAAAATGAACTTTACAATACTCTCTTCCAATGCATTGTCTCTTTGATAATGCACTTTGAGGTTTAAGAGTGGGGTATACAAAGCCATAATTCACCACTTTTATCATTTCAAGGTGAGTCTCCTCAGAGCTGAGTTCTACAGCAGCGTTCAAAGGCCCACAAGAGATGCCATTTCCTATTACTGTCTGTTTAAACATTCTTTAGCGACCAGCTAAAACAAACTCCTGAAGAGCCTTTTTAAGGGATTTATGACCGCCCTTCCCGGTATGCAACTATGGTCCATTCTTAGTTACTCTAGGCTGACAGTGATGAACTCAGAAACATGCAAGTTTCTCAGGACACAAGGAAACAAGATTCACTGCAGTTCACTTTGAATGAATGTTATTTCAAAAGGAATGCAAGACAAAAGGGTTTCTTACTTCTGAAGAAAAAAAGGAAATCTCTGGTTGTTTTCAAAAACGTAGCTGCTTATTGTCAGTTGAAGAACATAGATGCAGGATTCTCATGCTTAGTTCACGGCATCTTAGATCACAAAACCCATCTTCAACATTGCAACACCGCAGGAGTTTCAAGGGGGAACTGGCACCGAAGATGATCATAAATTCAACAATAGAAAACATACCTAAATTAATACTTAAACTAATGCAGAATAACAATTTGTTGTTGCGAGCTTGCTGCTGGACACCATGATCCAGTCTCTATGTTGGGTGTCTGGCCTGTGGCTCTATCAAGATTCAGGCCACAAATCAAACAGCAATCTCATAATCCTCCACTATGCACAGTTCCATCTTCAGCTGCCTAAACAACTTGTCCACCCTAAAGTGCCCATGGCACAGACACATAAAACAAGGGCTGCTAGAGAGCATAGGTTACAGAGACTAAGTCCTCAAGCCACCTCTCCAGGCCTCTACCAGGCGAAGAGCAACAACAAAGCCCAGAACGGTGTTCCAAACAGGGACATGGCCGTGGCCCGGTCTCTGCTGGTCCACTGGTGGTATCTATTGAAACCCTGACATCGTAAAAAGAGCAGTGAGCGTCTGAACCCCATGAATCAGAGCCCAGTTGAACACAGACCCGTAAACCTCAAGTGCCTGGCAGCCCTGCTCTTAACTACGTAGACCTGGCGTTCTAAAACACTGACACACTTTTATGACGCTCTGTTACATAACCAGCCTGGAGTCCACAGACAACAGAGAGAATGTAAAGTTAACGTTCCGAAAAAGTAAACAAAATGTTGGGAAAGCCCAATTTGAAGCAAGAGGTTCAAAGAGAGATTTAACAGTTCGGCGTCGTTTTACGTAGTCAGGGTTGAAAGAAAAGGAAGAACAACTACAATATACTGTTCCAAGTTATTTAAAAACACTCCTTCTACGAATATAAACTGAAACCGATTTAAAGTCTGTGATGAGCTCAGGACAGAAAAACTTGGTGGGAGAGCCAATCCTGGCAGAATCTCTCTTGGTCAAAGTGTCTAGACACCTTTGCTTGGAGGGATCCAGGATGCTTCTGCCTTAACGTGGGGCCACAAATCTGACCGGCCTGGGCCCTGAACACAAACCAGATCCTCCCATCGCCCTCCCTATGCATGTTGGAGTCAACATGGTGAAGGAACTGCCTCACTGATAGATATAGGGGAACAGCACATTCAAAGACACTGGAAGGGAAGTGAACACTAAAACGTCCCTCCAACAACTACTTCCAAACCAAGGAAAGGTTACTTGGTCGCACACTTTGCCTCAGGATTGCAAATGGCGACAAAGACATTGACTCGAAAGGGTTTTCGAGGGGTTTATTTCTAAACCCCATACAAATAATGTGTTTTCAAAACAACATTTAACAAGAATAACCTCAGTGTTATCCCACCCAAGATTGCACTGCTGATAGTTGTGCTGAGGCAGGGTGGCCAGACTGGAACTCCTCTCTGTACACCAAAAAATTAATAGTTCACCCTTGAGGAGTCTGTAAATCATGTACAGGGCAAACAATCAGTCTCTAGTCTATTTGTCTGTGTGTCACCATCCCTCTGTTTACAAGTGTGTGTGTGTGTGACAGCCTACACACATTCCCCAGCACAGGACTGGCTTCGTTCATGCCGTAGGCACTGAGGGTTTGGTTGTCTTGGCAGCAATGGACTGTTGAAGGGAGTGTTTCAACATCCGTTTAGCAGGGATTACTGGCCCAGAGTTGGGCAAGGACCTGTCAGGGAGAAACGTCTTTGTAGACAACGGGACAGAGAGGCGAGGGGTCTGGAGATAAGGCTGAGGTGTGGAGATGTGTGTGTGTGTGTGGGAGGAGAGGATGTGCAGTCTGGGGATAGTCAGTCACCAGCTCTTTGATACCATTCTATTGAAGCCTTGTACCTGAAAAACGGCTTGCATATTAATCAAATTAATAAGACGTGGCGTTAGCCTTTGAGGAAATTCAATCAACCCATTGCAAACTTTTACAAACTCCGCAACTGATCATGGAATGAGATACTCGAATGCCTGTGTGTGTACCTGAGTGTGTGTGGCCATTTTCCATGTGTGAGAGCCTAGAGTTTTCTTAAGACCTCAATACTCCAGTGACACTGATGTGCTGGTGTTCTATGCGAGAGCAAGCAGAGTCGTGATTCAGGAGGGTTAACATGTCAACAGTTAACAATTACTCTACAAAAGAATTCAGAGATCATCAACGGCAATGATTCAGAGATGAATCATTGTCATCCGAAACACAAAATACATAGCTTAGCGGTCTATATCCCTCCCAGACACTAGGAAATGTCTACCACAAATTTGACTGAACTTAGCCTGCCTACTGTTTAACATTCAGTCTCAATAGGCTCAGCAAACTTGTGGCCCCATGAGAGCTAACATCCAAAGCCACTTGTCACTCTCCCAATGACTTTTTGTGTGACATAGTCAATTATTCATACCCTTGGTACAGGGAAAATACATCACTACATATATGATACTTCTTCAAAGACTTGCTCTTTATGGGCTGCATTATATCTCTGCCACACTTATAAACAAAGGCGCACGGTGCAAACGTCAGTGAGTCAGCAGTCTGTGTGAGTGCGTAGGCCCCAGCCGGCCTGCTTTAGTGCTTTGCCAATGCTTACATTAGCCTGAGAAAAGCTAAAGCTGCTCTAAATATCCCCCTCCTCTCCATCCATCTTGATACAGAACCACGTGGACTGGTTCCAGGATCATTGCTGAACCACTGGGCTGGGAAACGCTTTGGAGAGGTAGAGCAGGACCATCTCAGTCTCCCTGCTCTTCCCTTACACCTCCTCCTTTGATGCTCTGTACAGCAACCTCCACAGGATCAACACAGCACGTGAAACCTCTGCAGAAGATAGTCTCTTGGCGACGTCCCGCAACGGTTTCCTGGACCTAGACGGAAACGCAGACTTCGGTCTCCTCGTGTCCCCTGATGGAGCACCCAGAGCTCCTGGTTCCTACCTGACCATCCTGACCACAAAGATTGCAACCCGGCTTCTTTTGAAATGGCAGCGTTCGGATGTGTGATATCATCGTCTTTTTTCAAAATTAAACTAAATTAACTTTTGAGAGGATTGGTGAGAAGCTGAGCATTTGATAGAAAAACCTCTCAGTGGATCCACAGCTGTTCTGCAGTATCAGGAGTTGCCCTGGGTGGAGGGTAACATATTTCAAATTAGCAAATTGAACAGATCCCACATGAATATTCAAAGGGAGTTATACCAAGCTTGGCTGTTCTTTTACCTTACCGGTCTTCTGTCACCCCCTAATTCAATCATCAGCCTTCATTCAATTACACAATATAATATGCAAATTAGGCCAACAATAGCCCACAAATGCTAATTATGTACATCAGAATAATTAAATTGGATAGGAGCAGTGGAAGGGGGTCTGAACTACCATAAAAACTCAGACAGATCTTTTAATTAAGACTAAAATATCTTGGAAATTAGAATCTCTAATCAGCCTATAAATTGCTAGCGAGAAAGGGGGTGGTGAGTGTGTGTGTGGGGGGGGGGGGTGACCATTGCTGTGGGGACAGGTGACGTAGCACGAGGCTGGATCACCGCATGTGCCCACTGGAGAGCAGAGGCTCGACAGACATGATGACGGCCTGGCCCACTGGGCTACTACCACGCCTGCTAAGCAGACCGTGCATGACAGCCAAGAGTGCTCTCCCCCTCTCTCTCTCTCTCAGCCTGGCCCGGCTTCTATGGCCTGCAGGGCGGCTGGGGCGGGAACAGGAGGAGGGAAGGGAGAGCTGGCTGGGCGCTCCGCTGGCAGCGAACAATTGACCATGCCACTCTGAGGGACAACAGACAACAACACAGAGGCCAACAGCTCTGAGGCAAGGGGGGCATCAATCTTTAAACAGGTGCCTTTTGTTGTCTTGTATCAGCTACAAAGACCCAACACCTTTCCTCTTTTGTGTTGTTAGAGCCCCCCCCCCCCCCCCCCCCCAATTCAACAGAAAGTACCCCGCATGCTGCTAAGAGAGACAGTCTATAGAGACTCACCTGGTTGTCGGGGTGGTTGACGGTGAAGTAGCCCACGGAGATGATGAGCTCATGCAGCAGCTCGTCTGCGGAGTGCTGGGAGCAGTACCAGAGCAGGGAGCTGACAATGTGACGGAAAGCCAGCGAGAGCCCCTCCGCCCCTAGAACAGACTGGAACACGACACACAAGTCAGCCCTTTGGCCCTGACGTCCTTCAAAGACCTCAGATATAAGGTTTGACATTCGATGCTGCGCACAATGAAATGCTGTCAATGGTCGGACTTCGAAGTACAAAGAGCTGCATTTACGTCAAAATATTACACACGGAAATCTGGATTGGCGACCCTCAAAAAGGAGTGTGTGTGTGTGTGTGTGTGTGTGCGTGGTGGGGACTGGTGTCGTGTTACGGTGAGGTCTCCCCAGCCCCTAGAATCAGGGGTCCCACCTTAGGACCCCCAGTACTCCGGGTTGATGAGATGCTATCAGCACTGTAGCACACAGACAGTATTTAATAAACATGTCACCAAGACAGAGCATGGCTGACTGGGCTCGGTAGGGAAAGCCTGTTCTTAGGGAGTCAGCTTTAGCTGTGTGTGAAGATAAACAGCTCCTCTGACACCGCCACCTGAGAGAGGCCCCCCCCCCCCCCTGTCATCTGTCTACACGACACCCTGACAACGTCTCCCATCTCTCCAGCCCTGACCATACCCACCAGTCTCCAGACAGATATAAAGGGGAGTAACAGTCTGACACAATAACACCAGATCAGAAGAGAAAAGGTTGCCAACGTCAAGAACCAACGACTGCCAATAGCTGAGAATTCTATTACACCTGAAACAGGGATTTGGGAAAAAAACAAAATTGAAACTAACAGTGTTTTTTTATGTTTCGAACCCACTAGCTCACCCGTCCCTTAGTAATGGGTCAGTGTGGGCTACATCTTATCCAGCTCAGCATCCATGCTAGCGCTATTAGACGTCGCTGTGTGCTAATGTAAACCACAAGGTGATTACAACCTCGTGCCACAAAGAAACATAATTTAAAATGTTCATAAAAGCTTTGGCACTGAAACACTCCGACCTACAGCTGTTTCGAATAGCCGGAGTGTGGCGAAGTGGCGAGAGAGAGAGAGAGCACCTTCAGAGTAATCACCCCGAGGCATTAAAATAATTAATAACCTTCTCACGCCTTTCTGTTTATGCGGCGGACTCAGCACACTGAAGCTGTCGCCCTCTCCCTCATCAGAGCTGCTAATGTACGCCCCCCTGCTTCCGGCACTAATCACTGAGCCCCTTCCGCATTTGCTGACCCTGCTAGGCTCAGTTTAACCTCGGGAGCTGACCCCTGGGTCAGAGGAGACGCTTGTTTATGTCCACGGGTCAGCCCCATCCTCAGAAGGACTGCTCCTCTCCTAATGGAGGACTCTCTCCCGTGATGAACTGGCCTCTACGAGGAGTTAGCTACACATGGGCTTGTTGCCTGCGACTCCTGCACGGTGACTATGAGGCTGCTAGTTAATCAGACTGCTGGAGAAAACGCCTGACCTCCACATTAAACCCCCTACTGGGGTGGGTACCACTGTTAAATGAACTAAACAACTATACCAGTGTGTGAATGTGTGTGTGTGTCTATACACTGATGAGCAGGAGGATGTTGCGTACCTGGAAGGCTGAGAGGTCGAGCAGGGCGAAGCTGTTGAGGAAGCGGAGGCCCTGTAAGGCCACCTGGATGACCCCAGCGGCATAGGGCTCCTGGGGGCTCTGTGCGGCAGGCTCGGGAAGGGAGCTGTGGAGCAGGATGCAGTACAGGGTGTGGACCACCCCTACCAGGTCTGTAGACTGGAGCAGGGATGTTAGGCCTGTAGAGTCCTGGCGCTTGTTGTCGAATATACTGGGGGAGCTGGGAATGAAGGAAGATCATTACTCACCTGATCACACAGTAGCACAAGGCAGTAGTGTTACATTAGTACATTGCTCTGTTAAGAACAGACCCAAGGACAGCAGTGGAGAAAAAATGTTCATGGCTGTGAAAAAAACATTTGATAACAATTATGCCTTTGTCCACAAAATGCGCTTTAAAAAACAGTGACTTTAGGAAGATAAAACTTTCAATTCCAATTTTTTCTTTTCCCCAGCTGAGAATTCAAACCGTTTTGCCCAAACCTGTAAAGTTACAGGACATAAATTAAGATACATTAAGGACACGTAAACATGCTTTACAGTCATACTGAAGCCATGAGAGCTAGCTTGGACCTGACAGGTATTATTTAAGCATTTTGCTGCTACACTATGATTTGCGACGAGAGAAAGGAGGGCGTTTGACCTCTGGAAGGAACCCACTGTGCATGCTGGTTCTCGACGTTGGCCCATTGCTCTGCATGAAAATGTCAAACTCGCCAAGAACAAGGCCTCTAATGCCGGTGAAATCCCCTGACACAGCAACTGGCATATCGGAAATATTCCAGAACGCTATCAAGCGGAACACCGAGAGAGCGAGCGAGCGAGAGCATTGTAAAAATGGAGATAGTTGGTTGGATTAGCAGGAGTGTTGATCATTACACAACACTTCTGGTGCGCTCATTAAAACGGGGGCCTATGACACTGGGTGTTCTCACAGATATTTTGTGACACGGGGCAGGCCCAGTGGTGCTCTGGAGCAGGCAGCTGGACACCGTTACAGCACACAGCAGCTGGAGGGGTACAGGGCCAGGCAGGGCGACACCGAGGGCAGGACGAAAGGCCCCATGGTCTCTGATGACAATCCCCACTTTGCATAGCTCACCGGCAAAGCTGCTAATTGTTTAAGCTGGTAACGTAAGAATTCCTGCTTCTGCGTTGGACAATTCATACTTATTGTAACGTGTCTGACACCCTTAAGAGGAGAATACAATTGTTGTCCTTGCAGAAGCCACGATATATGGGTCAGATCTCCCTGAGAGAGTGCTTAGCGTCTGTCAGTCGCACCCCTGAGCCTCTCTCAGAGCAAGTCATAGGGACAAGCGTGAGTGGGCTAGGTCCTCCTGGAGGCTCAGGGCTGCTGGGGTGATGGTGACTGACACAGCACAGGGGTCAAGTAGATGCCTATCCCGCCCGTCAGCAGTAACAAAGGCAAGGCGAGCTAGCAAACACAGTCAAGCAAACCACAGGTTGCTGCTCAAAGACTGACTCCTCAGCAATCTCTTCTGCTTCATGGGAAGGCTGACAGTCAACCCTGTCATTAGTCAGACCTGTGTGTGTGTGTGTGTTATGGGCATAGGTGATAAAAGAAGGGGTCATGCCACTCACCGGCCGGTGACAGCAAAGCACAGCTTACACATGCCGTGCAGCAGAGCGGAGGCCTGCTGGAGGAAGGCAGACATCTTGGGACTCTCGTCCACCGGGCCTTGGACCGACAAGAAGCAGCCGTACAGCTTGTCAATCAAACCCATGTTGACCACGTAGCTGAGACACGGAGAGAGGAAAGATTCATTTGGAGTGGACAAGGAAAAAAGCTGTTCAAGTCTACAATGATGAAACTGAACATTAAAATCATTAGATACACGATCATCATGCCTGTAGAACATATTTCAGAGGAACACAAAGGGCCTAGCAGAGCCCATCTCAACCTGGTTGTAATCTGACTGCTCACCCAAGCCCCCACACTGTCATTACCGTGATATCTCCAATTTGTCTCCCCTCATGTTCACTTGGCTCTTTTGGCCACAAATAGATAAAAATAGCGTCATTAGGAGGGCAGCGGTGCCCCTTTGTGCCAGCGCCCTGCTCTGGGCCCCTGACAGAGTGCTGACCTGGGGCTATCTAAGGCCTCAGGTATGACGATTTTGGCTAACAACTTCGGTAGCCTATCCTCAGTATTTGCAAGCTAGCTAAACTTATACCATATCTAAAATAATTTTGTAGACATAACAATGGATATTGCCACTAAATGTTGGTGTTAACTTAAAACATGTTCTAGAATTTCCCTTTCTACCCGGCAGAGGCTGATTTACAAAGGCATCCTTTAAAGGGGTCATTCACTGCAAAACCGAGTTTACCTTGTCATAGTTGATTAACGACAGTTCGGTGGGTAAAAATGGACATACAGTGAACCTCAAAGTCCATTGACACCTCTTTCTAATGCAAATCTCACAATTTGAAACTGCTGCTGTAAAACTGTCGGTTTCAAAAAATCTGTTTGACGTCACAAAGGGGGCTCCACCTTTTTTGGCTCTAGTCTGTACCTTTGTCACGCCTGCAAGAACACAGGTTCTTGCAGGTTTCAGTAAGTCAAATTTAAGACCTTTTTAAGACATTTTAAGACCATAAAGATTGAAATTTAAGACCTACACGACACATTACCCCCCCAAAAAATCAAATCAAAGAAATTCTGAAAAAAACATTTTATTTCAATGAATTCAGTTATTGAAAAAGCATAAATTTTATTTACAGATATAACAATCACATTAGTAATTTTTGAATATTTTTTGGGCAAAGTTTGCAGCGAGCCTTGTACCTGGAGCTGGGTACCGCTTGTAGCCAACAGCAGAAATCGATGTGATCTAGCCATGTCTCGTTAAAAGTACACTTTCCCATTTTCCACACGTAGCCGAACTTTAACAAACTCTGAGGAAGCGCAGACGTATTTCACGGGCAGGTATTGCATTTATAACAGGATTTGTAGTTTTATCACCGTGTACATACCAACACCAATATACCCCAGAAAGAACTACAACACACCGAACCAAAGTTCTGAGGGCAGCGTTCTGCTGGTTTTGTTTGTAGAGCTCCGCTTTGTAGGCTGCGACTCAATACTTTTTTGCTACTTTGTCATAACTTTCTGCGGCCAGCGGTTCTGGAAATGAACGAGGGTAAAAGCTTTTTTAGACCTGACTAAATGAAATTTAAGACCTCGGATGAAAATCTGGCCGTTTTTAAGACTTTTTAAGGCCTTTAATTTAAAATTCAGAATTTTAGACTTTTTAAGAACCCGCGGGAACCCTGCATAAAAGGGAGAAGTTTTATTCCAGGGCTATTTCACAGGATGCATAGAACAGAACACATGCCATTTTTAGCCCAACCAATGTTACATACCCTATTCGGAGACCTTAAGGAACAGTGTGAAATACCCTATAAAATCAGTAAATGACCCCTTTAAAAGGTGTATAGGGCCTACTTTACAGTTGAACATTAGCTGATATTTAACTACGTACATTTAACCGATACAAATGCTGCTAATGCTTGCTAGGTACACAGCTGCCGATGCTAGATAGCTAACGTCAACACAATTAAAAAATAAATAAAATTATAAATCTTTACCCAGACAAGTGACTTTTGTGCAAGTGAAACTTTAATGTACTTGTCAAAAGGATGTATGCCTCTCCCCCCTTCCCCCTCCTCTTCCCCCTGCCCCCCCCCTCCCTTCTTCCCCCTCCCCGAGCTGCCAATCAACGTCTCGGCACGGGGAGCCTGCTGCTTAGTGGGGAAACACCAACCTCCCCACACCTTATGTATTGTCCTCCATTAGCTACCTTGGCCTTCTACCTCGGGCGCATGACGTGTTTGTCGGTCCTGTCACTCAAAATTAGGTTCTCAACAGGCAGGGAACTACTCCCCCTTTTCAGCATCTACAAAGGGTCACTGGACACTTGAACCACAGGTCCTTGTTATGACTTGATCCTCTTCTGTGGCTTTACCTGAACTGAAAAGCGCTTTCCACACTGCTGCTATACACAATACCAGGCTCACAGTCTGGTTGATTCTGCCTCAGGGAGTCTAAAGGTACGGCGAACATGCCTCTCTGTGTCTGGGACGCTTGCGTTAGAGCCATGAAAAGCCAGTGAGAGAGGAAATGAGAGGAGATGAGGACTATTTCCTGTCTTTGGGATTTTGTCAAAGTGGGAGTTTTTGCAAACGCTACACCTCTTGATCTCCCCTGCTTCCCACAGTCGCACACATTCTGGGAGACAGAGGAGGTAAATCTTCCGTCGCTTGCGGGGATTACAAAGTCTGACGACACTATTTTTCTCAGGCCCTCCCCCGTGTCCAGGGGTTACGATTGGGTCACTGTATGAGAGTGCAGGGCCTGTGCAGCTGGGCTGGTCAGATGAATCACGGGTGGTGGGAGGGATGGTGGGAAGGCTCTGCTCTTCCTAGAGACTGGCGGCAGGCCTGCATTTCCTCACAGTGGCCCAGCACAGCCCCTCTCCTCCTGGCTGGCCCAAGGGCTCAGCTCCAAGGGGGATGTTGCAGTTATGCAGAAGTGGCTTTTGTTTAGGTCCAACCATGTCTCACCCACAAACACACGTGACTGAGCCGTTAGATATTTTTGAGGCAGTCTACCATGGGCCTGGGTCAGACTACACCCTCCTCTCACTCACCCTGCCCGGGGAAGAAAAAGGAATAACCTTTCCTCAAGAGCTAAAATTACCACTGTGAAAAATAGCCTTTTTTTAGGGGGAGGGGGGGGGGAATCAGCAGTTGACCAAGTCAAGACTGCTGCTAAGAGGTGTGTAGGAGGGATAAACAGAGGAGGGGCAGAGAGGAGGGGTGCCCAAAAGAGGGAGGAGGTCAGTGAGAGAGGCGGTGATGGGAGGGAGAGGAGGAGCAGTACCTGATTAGGTCCTGTGCCCGGGTGTGGAAGGGTTCTGCGGCCAAGCTCTTGGTCTTCGTGTCGGGGGAGCAGATACGAAGGGCCTCCCCTCGGCCACACTCGGGGGCCTGGGGCCTGAGGAGCCCCAGGACGGTGGCACAGGTCTGCAGCAGGCCGCTGGTCAGACCGTCAAACACCTGCTTGTTCACGCTGCGCCCAAAGATGGACTTGTCCTCATCTGGCACATAGAGCTGAGGAGAGAAAACAGAAGAAATTCACACAAGCCCACTCCCCAACCCTCCACCAGGTCTAGCCCAGGTCTGGTACCAGACACGTGGGTTGCACATGGAGTGGTCCATACCGACAACGAGATCTTCACCGTGATGGACGTGAGAGATCAGCTAGCAACATGGCCCTGGGCTGTCACAGTATCCACCGGATGTCAAGTCGAACAAAAGGTAAGGTCATTTAAACCTCAGCCCACACCTTCAATCACGTATAATTAAGACAAGGAGGCAGCAACCTAAATCTCCCCGGCTTTTGTTCACTTGCGCAAGTAGTTTGTATGGCTTGGAATCTTGATACGCTGGACCATAAATAACATGGTGTCCCACACGTGTTAGTTTATTATTCATCAGCTCCGGGCCCTTAATTGGTGGTTAACAGTGGGTGTGACACGGTAACTGGTGTTGTGCCAGATTGCTGCCATTTGAGCTCTCTGAGGTGGTTCCTCATCAACAGAACACTGACACTATGACACCTTCCCAATCTGTCAGACATTATAATTCAATATTCATAAACAGGGAATTATCTAGATGTCGAAATACAGGTTGGGCCTGACTTTCTCTGAGAACATCTCATTTGGACTCCTGGTTAGGGCAGCATGCTGACAGAGTTAGTCCACCCAGCGACATTCTCCGCAAATCAAATTAAAGGGACACAAGCGCAGATGCCGGTACAAGCCTCACTTGTAAGCACTAGTATCCACCTATACACACAAACGCAAGCTGTATGTTGACTGACGATACATGTTCCTATGGACCAAAATCTACACAAGCAATCATTAATAAGTTAAACTGATCCTGCCTTCCAACTCAGGGGTGAGCTGATTGACATTGTACGGTTGAACATCGCTGTTGCCAGAGCAGCTGCTGGGATACGTTTTATATAAACTGAAGTGTAAAGGCTACCCCCACCCTGCAATCAAACCCCCCAGCTCCCCCCCTTCTCTCTCTGTGCGTGCCCTCAGGAAATATGACTGCTTTAGATTGGAACTCGTGACTGCGGGAGAAGCCCCAGCAGAGTTGGTGCATGCACCTCGACCTACGTCTGGGCCTTGTCCCGTCTGTGTGTGCAGGCGGTGTCCGGCATCCCCCCCCCCACCGTCAGATGTCTGGAGTGGGTTGATGTTTACAGTTTCTGAGAGAGTGCTGAAGGATACAGCCTGACATGTTCGCTGCTTTACTGCTCCACACCTCCCTCTCCTCCCCCCCCTCCCTTTCCCCTCTCCCTCGGCATGTGTCGGTCCTCGGCTGGGGGTTTAGAGTGTCTCTCCCTGAGTTTTGCTAACCCGCTGCCAGGAACAGAGGCTGGCAAACCACACCCTGGTTCCTCATTCTCATGGTGTTGTTTGTTTACAGGTAAAAAGGACTAAAACGGGGAGGGATTCATCAAACATGGCTGGAGTCCAGGGTGCGTGTCACTTTTTGAGGGTTATCGCACAGAGACAGGCTTTACCGTGAGCTGATGCAGCAGCAGGTCCATCAGCAGGGCTATCTTGTTACTGAAGAGAACGTAGAAGCAGTTGTGGTGACAGTGTGAGCAGGCCAGGTTATAGATGTTTACAGCAGCGCAGAGGGACCTGGGGCGACAGACACAGAGACAACGGGACAAGGCAGAAGATTCATCACAAGTCAAGCTGGTAAAACGGCTCAGGACACTGTTTTTGTCTGGTTGTAGCCCCCAGTTCATGCAAACGGTAGTTACATCATTAGTTTAGACTCGGGTGCTGACAAGATTATCTGAAGTGATCAGGAAACTGAACATACACTGCCATATTTATGGTTCCCAAAGGGTAAAGTGTATCTGCGACAGCTGAATAATCATGTTGTTTGTGCAAAGGCCCATCATCAAGGACTTTAGAAGTTTTAATGTTGACCATTTTATGAGAATGTTTTTTTCTTGTTTTATTGAGTCTGAGAACCTTCTCTTCTATTTGCTGGTTTGGGTCACTTACTTTGAAAAAGAGGAACAGGTTACTGTAAAAGGAATTGTTAGAATGTGCAGTAAAATTGCAGGCACTAATCTAAATTACCTCTTACAACTTCACAAAGTCCAAGTCACAGAGAAAGCCCAGTCAATTTCTGCTGACCAGCAACCCCTTGTTCAGCGAGTTTAGGTTGCTTCCATCTGGTCACAGAACTAATCTGCCAACATGCAGGACCAATCGAGTTAAGACTTCATTTGTCCCTGCTGAATAATATCATGGAATTCTGTTTGTGTGTGAATTGGGTTGATTGTTGATGACAACAGTTTTCATTTACTGCTGTGCAACAAATTGACCGTCTGGGATAATAAAGATGACCTTGAAAGCATATCTCCATGAAAGTATGTGTAGGAATGGGAAAACTTAAAATAAAAACTATTTGTATTGACTGATTTAGAAATTTCAAAACAGCCACCTCCTTACACGTCAACTTCTTCTTGACTCCATGTTTCTCTAGAGAGGTAAATGACGGAGGCGCTGTGAGCCAAGGGGGCTGGCTGCGATCTCAGTCCCAATCTAGAGATCCTGCACCGTTTCCTCTGGGAGAGATAAGACCGTTCCTCTCAACAGCTCCTCAGAGGCCCCGGGGCTGCTGGGGCTGCTGGGGCTGCTGGGGCTGGGGTTTAGACTAAGGCTGAAGCCACAGCTAGAAGCCAAGCAGTGAGTCAGAGAGCGTGCCTCTGTATTATGTCTGCTTTAAACAAGCCCCAGAGAAGATTAATGCCAAAGATAACTGACCAATCATTCTGTTCTGACTTTTGCTCCCCCTCGCCCCTTCTCCCATTTGTTAATATCTTCTGACAACTGTATATTTTAGCCAGTGGCAGAGTGGCATGTCCTATCTGCTGTGTAGAAGAATGGAATCTGGCCTTTCTATTCCAAAGTAGGGCATGTTTATTTCAACTGGTAAACATTTTGATATCTAGCGCAACCTTCACATCTGCAAGGCATTTTCAGTCCAACCAAGTTGGTATATGAGAAAGAAAGAGTTGACCGATCCAGACCCGGGTCTGTCAATAACTTGCTGCTGATGAAAACAGTCAGTGCATTACCTTCACTGGTGGCCAGATCTGTAAGTGTTCCGTATCACTATTGACATTGTAGTGCAAAGTTGTCAGATATGGAATGTGGTGATAATGTGAGAAGTACTACAATGGGAGTTATGGGAAAGAGTCCAAATAAAACACCATGGTCTACTTCGGCACAAAACCAGTCTAAACAGCATCGTATAACTTAACATTATACAGCGTTCGTTGCTGTAAAATAAGTATTTGTAAAAAAAAAGTTAAAAAAGTAAAATATGCAAATAAACCAGAGTTTGGTAGTGTGTTGTTTTCTGTCTTGGCCAATCACCCTTAGCAATAGGAATGTGACAGCAGATTCATTTCTTCCACTCAATCCATTGGCTTAAACTGACATCCAGCTTATGAACCTGAAAATGGAGGAGGTGGGAAAAGAGGCAGCCATCATGGTTGAGTGGAGTGATCCTGCAGCTCAGTGTGTGTAGAGCTACGCTGAGGTAACATAAGACGCCAGCCAAACTGTGCTCTCTGGGCAGCCGACCAGCACACTGGAGCTGTCCCGTGGTTCACCGGTGAAAAAGAAAGAAAAGCCATCGACCATCTCAGCTAAAAAGTCACTGGCGTAAACCTATAAATATACATATACAGATACAGATTTTCCCATTCAATTCAATGGGAAAATGTGTCAAAACTTTTGACTGGTACTGTATATATATATATATATACAGTACCAGATATATATATATGATATATATGAAAGACTTGTATGAAAAAAAGAGACCAAATTAATTGAGGCTTTGATTGTCATTATGTACACCTCCAGTAGGAACCTTCTAGGGGCCTTTTCAGTTGAAGAATCATTCAGTTCCTGTGATGGAATGTACGGTGTCCTTATTGAATAAAGCAAGCAACAAAAGCAGAGGTATCTGATGACCTGTAGGAGGTAAAATTGCATGTCTAGGCTGGTCTGGTTACGTCAACCAGAGCCTTACATGTGTGAAAAACGTTCTGATATGGCATGAGAAATGGTGAGAAGTGGGAGAACAATAGACACCTGACAAAAAGGAGGCTTTGTGTAAATCCCACAGCATCTTGTAGAAAACAAGAGCACCAAAGTCAGATGATACCAACCTAGCATACCTCAGTTAGCATGATGGCCAGACAGCCTCAACACCCTGACTCTACACATATCTGACCCGCTGCACGGCCCCCAGGTGGCTGGCACCCTTAAACGGCAGATTAAAGGGTACAATCACATTACCCTTTTCTATAATCTTATTAGGGACAAAAGCAGCTGTCGCCTGTTTCCCTCTACAACAGAAACCACTGTGAGAGGAAAGGAGCAAAGGAAGTTTCCCACCTATTACCACTGACTAAAGAGGTAATGTTCCGGAGGCTATAGTTGTTACAGTGGTGCTCAGCCAACCCCTTAAATGACACCTGTGCATGTCGTACTTTTAATTGGAATAAAATCGAGAAATATGATGAGTACAACAAAGACAAATAAATACTAACGGTAGAAGAATTCAACTTGGGATGAATACCAGGACAGCGAGGGCTCTTGGTTATTTCCATTTCAATCACGACTAAAAGTCAGCCCTGTCAAAGTTGAAGCCATGAACATGTAATTCTTCTCAATCGACTCAGTCAACTGCTCATGTAATGAGCGTGCAATTGCTTTGTAACACAGCTAATCAAGCATGTCTAGGGCCACCTCTGGACAAATGACAAGCATGTCAGGGGCCTGTTTGAGTAATGTTCCTCCATCCCCTTAAACCCCGAACCATCCCAGCAACCAGCCTTTGTTTCCCTCCTCACTAATTGAGGTTGATTAGGATGACACCTGATAGCAGGACCTTCTCCTGGAATTTCGACTTCCTTCCCCTCTATGCGAGCCAGTGGCGAACATTTGAGGCACAATTTTCTTGAGTCCCACGCTACAGTGTCTCAATTTACCCATCAAACTTTGAGACATTGATCCACATGTGCCAGTCAATGCTGACATTCAGCATTCCTCCACATAAGCCGATGTGGGCGTCCTTCCTCATTTGCCATGCTGTCTACAATCATGCCCAGCGCTAGGAGCTCTCCACCTTACCACCACCACCCACCAGACTAGGGCCAGCAGGAGACACAACAGGCACATTGATAATCTGAGCATAATGAAGCCTTATCTTGTAGACACAGGATTAGGTTCCACTGCTGCCCAATACTGACAGTTCCTATAGGCAGAAGGGAGATGGGGGAGGAGGAGGAAGGGAGACAGAGACATAATGATACACAGATAGAGAGAGGAAGAGGGGAAAGAGAAGGGACTGAGAGAGAAGTGAGGGGTGAGAAAGAGCGAAACATGTAGATAACTAGCAGTGTAATCCACACAACCATTGTAGCCAGCTTAACCTCAGGATAGCCACAGCAGACCACTCTGTTCTTGAGGACATAGACACACATGGGGGACTGGCCCAACAAGGAACCCCTCTCCATGAGGAGCACACCTGATCCTGGGCCAGCCCCCTGCGACCTGTGGGGCTCTGCCTGGGTGGCCGACAGGCCTGGACAGGACGAGGGGTGTGGGGGATGGGGAGAGTCACTGACCTCTGAATTAAAACGTTTAAACCATCACCAAATCCATAGTGTATACCGGGACAGATGGCTGCGAGGGGGGAAATTAGAGCGAAGGTCAGGTTTCCTTCTACAGGACGGACAGTACTTGAGGCTACAAGAGGTTTGTCTGCACTGGACGGTAATTTGTAAACAAACCAGTGCCTTTTTTTCTGGACATTTCTGGAGTGGTTTTGGCATTCTGTGCATTCTGTTAAGCTTAAGAAGGCTTCACGCTCCTTGTCAGTGGTTATCAAGCGAGAGATCGCTTTCCTCAAACTCGAGGCTCACATTTCCCAACCTCTCCCCGTTGGTCCTATGTGCCCGCTCGAGCCTGACTAGAGCTGTTGACGGCAGTCGAAATCAGACAAACGTCCAGATCAGGTTGAATCTCAGCTTTTCAAAGAGTGAAAATTGGTGTTCAGGAAAAGGAAGAAAAAAATAAATACTAAGCCCCCAAAAAAAGAGAGGTGAGGAGCAAATCCATTTCCTAGTGCTGTCAAACAATCCCTTCATTCACTGCTATCTAAATGACATTTAATTTGATTCTGCTGTTGATCTTTCCGATACCCTGAGTGCTTCCAAGACATCCATTCTGCCTGTCGTGCCACACTGGTAGGGTATGAACTGGGGGAAATCTGATGAGCGGTCACGCATCTCACACACACACACACACACACACACACACACACACACACAAGCACGTGTGCTATAACGACATCCTGAAATGAAACCTCAGGTAGCAACTTTGATTTCACAGGAGATACTCAACATGTGACATAAGTGGCTACATTGTGTCCCTGTCCACTCATGACAATACTGGATATTTGGCATGGTATCATGAGTTCTCCTCATCTACAACTGAGAGACACTATATTTAAATTATATAATTATATCTTCGGGGTCTAAAGAGTGAGAGGAGCTTCGTGAAGTCTTTCTGCCGAGGCCACATGAATTAGAGAACCTCAGTCACTTCCTCAATACTCCTCACTGACCCCTACTGGGAGATATAGGGACAGGCCTCATGTACACATGGCCACAGTAGGTTTACTCAGACAACGGCTTCGGCCTCCCATCCCAACCTGAAACTGATTAGGACCTGCTCGAACAATGAGCATAATTGCTCCAATCAGTTTAATTGACAAAAAAGAAAAGGGAATTAAATGGTTAACTTTGACTAAGGAAACCAGGAAGGATGCAAGCCTTGTCAGAACCTGAGAAAACACCCCGTTAGAGGTCAAATAAATGGGAAATAAATGTAAATGTAATAATAGTGACGGTGGAAGTAGGACACTCTGCAGAGGAGGGGCGGGCGGGTAAGAATCTGGGAGCATTTGCAGCTCACTTTAAACAGATACCTCCCCTCCCTCCCTTCCTTAGCTCCTAGGGAAGATAGGCTCTCTCCTCTCACAATCACAGAGCACCCTCTCGGTGAGCTCAAACGACACAACATCGAAACACAGAATCGAGAACGGATTCCTCGAACACAATTCACATTCACAAGTTTACATACACGGCTTAATTGCCCCCATTTTAACAGTCACAGTAAGACAAAGAAAATCGTTGTGATTTATAACGGCGTGCAAAATAACAGAACAATTAACAAAATGCAGATGAGCCTTCTCTGGTGGAACCTTTTTTGTTAACCCATGTGGTTATCGTTGTCTCCTCCAGATCAACATCTGGGACAGAACACAGTATTTGACATATTCACCCCCCCCCACCCCCCTCCAGTTCATGTTAATAAAAGTTGTCCAAAGTCTAGACACTGAAGCTACCACAGGGTTACACAGGGACATTAGCCTAGCCTCACACAGGGATTAGCTCATTAATGGAATGGTAACAAGATGGAGAGGGGCTCCCAGGGGGGTGATACAAAAGGAGCTTCTCCACGGCAAACATTTTTTTTTCTTTCTTTTTTTTGTAAATCACTCTGCTTATCTGGGAGGAGGCGATCAATACAGCAACATTACTGTAAACAGATAATGTAGCGAGCGGGCTCTGGGGCTAGCCTGTGTCCGTCTAGGAGGCCATTACACCACTTGGCCCTCCAGATGAGGCGGAGCGATTAGCGGCAGAATAGTGATAAGTCGCAACCCAAGGATGCGGTCTGTCTCTCAGCTCTGCTGACCTCATCTGACTTCTGTGTTATGAAGGCTGACCTCTTCCACACAATATGGGTCTCCTTGTTGTCATAGGAGACAGGAGGACGTTGGAAATGTTAGTGTGCTTGAGGACATTGAGAACTATTTTAAGGATTGCCGTGTACAAAAAGAGATCAAGCAAGATGGTTTCCTCCTCTTACTCCTAATCTGAGCATGTCAAGTGGATCTTTTAAGTCTATCGCTCCAACACATGCACACACAATGTTAGAACCTGCTTGATATTTCTACCACCCAGTAAAAGATTTCAATTTTTTTAGTTC